>NC_058082.1:202255321-202932646 GCF_014858855.1 Bufo gargarizans
CTACTTCTCCAAGAGAGCCGTGCCTTCCCTGCACAACCAAGTATCCGATAAAATCAAGTGTGCACTGCGCAACGCCATCTGTGGCAAGGTCCACCTAACCACAGATACGTGGACCAGTAAGCACGGCCAGGGACGCTATATCTCCCTAACTGCACACTGGGTAAATGTAGTGGCAGCTGGGCCCCAGGCGGAGAGCTGTTTGGCGCACGTCCTTCCGCCGCCAAGGATCGCAGGGCAACATTCTTTGCCTCCTGTTGCCACCTCCTCCTTCTCGGCTTCCTCCTCCTCTTCTTCCACCTGCTCATCCAGTCAGCCACACACCTTCACCACCAACTTCAGCACAGCCCGGGGTAAACGTCAGCAGGCCATTCTGAAACTCATATGTTTGGGGGACAGGCCCCACACCGCACAGGAGTTGTGGCGGGGTATAGAACAACAGACCGACGAGTGGTTGCTGCCGGTGAGCCTCAAGCCCGGCCTGGTGGTGTGTGATAATGGGCGAAATCTCGTTGCAGCTCTGGGACTAGCCAATTTGACGCACATCCCTTGCTTGGCGCATGTGCTGAATTTGGTGGTGCAGAAGTTCATTCACAACTACCCCGACATGTCAGAGCTGCTGCATAAAGTGCGGGCCGTCTGTTCGCGCTTCCGGCGTTCACATCCTGCTGCTGCTCGCCTGTCTGCGCTACAGCGTAACTTCGGCCTTCCCGCTCACCGCCTCATATGCGACGTGCCCACCAGGTGGAACTCCACCTTGCACATGCTGGACAGACTGTGCGAGCAGCAGCAGGCCATAGTGGAGTTTCAGCTGCAGCACGCACGGGTCAGTCGCACTACAGAACAGCACCACTTCACCACCAATGACTGGGCCTCCATGCGAGACCTGTGTGCCCTGTTGCGCTGTTTCGAGTACTCCACCAACATGGCCAGTGGCGATGACACCGTTATCAGCGTTACAATACCACTTCTATGTCTCCTTGAGAAAACACTTAGGGCGATGATGGAAGAGGAGGTGGCCCAGGAGGAGGAGGAGGAGGAGGAGGAAGAGGGGTCATTTTTAGCACTTTCAGGCCAGTCTCTTCGAAGTGACTCAGAGGGAGGTTTTTGGCAACAGCAGAGGCCAGGTACAAATGTGGCCAGGCAGGGCCCACTACTGGAGGACGAGGAGGACGAGGATGAGGAGGAGGTGGAGGAGGATGAGGATGAAGCATGGTCACAGCGGGGTGGCACCCAACGCAGCTCGGGTCCATCACTGGTGCGTGGCTGGGGGGAAAGGCAGGACGATGACGATACGCCTCCCACAGAGGACAGCTTGTCCTTATCCCTGGGCAGCCTGGCACACATGAGCGACTACATGCTGCAGTGCCTGCGCAACGACAGCAGAGTTGCCCACATTTTAACCTGTGCGGACTACTGGGTTGCCACCCTGCTGGATCCACGCTACAAAGACAATGTGCCCACCTTACTTCCTGCACTGGAGCGTGATAGGAAGATGCGCGAGTACAAGCGCACGTTGGTAGACGCGCTACTGAGAGCATTCCCAAATGTCACAGGGGAACAAGTGGAAGCCCAAGGCCAAGGCAGAGGAGGAGCAAGAGGTCGCCAAGGCAGCTGTGTCACGGCCAGCTCCTCTGAGGGCAGGGTTAGCATGGCAGAGATGTGGAAAACTTTTGTCAACACGCCACAGCTAACTGCACCACCACCTGATACGCAACGTGTTAGCAGGAGGCAACATTTCACTAACATGGTGGAACAGTACGTGTGCACACCCCTCCACGTACTGACTGATGGTTCGGCCCCATTCAACTTCTGGGTCTCTAAATTGTCCACGTGGCCAGAGCTAGCCTTTTATGCCTTGGAGGTGCTGGCCTGCCCGGCAGCCAGCGTTTTGTCTGAACGTGTATTCAGCACGGCAGGGGGCGTCATTACAGACAAACGCAGCCGCCTGTCTACAGCCAATGTGGACAAGCTGACGTTCATAAAAATGAACCAGGCATGGATCCCACAGGACCTGTCCGTCCCTTGTCCAGATTAGACATTAACTACCTCCCCATAACCATATATTATTGGACTCCAGGGCACTTCCTCATTCAATCCTATTTTTATTTTCATTTTACCATTATATTGCGATGCTACCCAAAGTTGAATGAACCTCTCCTCTGCCTGTGTGCTAGGCCTAAATATATGCCAATGGACTGTTGCAGTGGTGGCTGACATGAAGCCTGATTCTCTGCTATGACATGCAGACTAATTCTCTGCTGACATGAAGCCAGATTGTCTGTTACGGGACCTCCCTCCTCTGCCTGGGTGCTGGGCCTAAATTTATGACAATGGACTGTTGCAGTGGTGGCTGACGTGAAGCCTCATTCTCTGCTATGACATGCAGACTGATTCTCTGCTGACATGAAGCCAGATTGTCTGTTACGGGACCTCTCTCCTCTGCCTGTGTGCTAGGCCTAAATATATGCCAATGGACTGTTGCAGTGGTGGCTGACGTGAAGCCTGATTCTCTGCTATGACATGCAGACTGATTCTCTGCTGACATGAAGCCAGATCCTCTGTTACGGGACCTCTCTCCTCTGCCTGTGTGTGTGCTGGGCCTAAATATATGCCAATGGACTGTTGCAGTGGTGGCTGACGTGAAGCCTCATTCTCTGCTATGACATGCAGACTAATTCTCTGCTGACATGAAGACAGATTCTCTGTTACGGGACCTCCCTCCTCTGCCTGGGTGCTGGGCCTAAATATATGCCAATGGACTGTTGCAGTGGTGGGTGACGTGAAGCCTCATTCTCTGCTATGACATGCAGACTAATTCTCTGCTGACATGAAGCCAGATTGTCTGTTACGGGACCTCTCTCCTCTGCCTGTGTGTGTGCTGGGCCTAAATATATGCCAATGGACTGTTGCAGTGGTGGCTGACGTGAAGCCTCATTCTCTGCTATGACATGCAGACTAATTCTCTGCTGACATGAAGACAGATTCTCTGTTACGGGACCTCTCTCCTCTGCCTGTGTGTGTGCTGGGCCTAAATATATGCCAATGGACTGTTGCAGTGGTGGCTGACGTGAAGCCTCATTCTCTGCTATGACATGCAGACTAATTCTCTGCTGACATGAAGACAGATTCTCTGTTACGGGACCTCCCTCCTCTGCCTGGGTGCTGGGCCTAAATATATGCCAATGGACTGTTGCAGTGGTGGCTGACGTGAAGCCTCATTCTCTGCTATGACATGCAGACTAATTCTCTGCTGACATGAAGACAGATTCTCTGTTACGGGACCTCTCTCCTCTGCCTGTGTGTGTGCTGGGCCTAAATATATGCCAATGGACTGTTGCAGTGGTGGCTGACGTGAAGCCTCATTCTCTGCTATGACATGCAGACTAATTCTCTGCTGACATGAAGACAGATTCTCTGTTACGGGACCTCCCTCCTCTGCCTGGGTGCTGGGCCTAAATATATGCCAATGGACTGTTGCAGTGGTGGCTGACGTGAAGCCTCATTCTCTGCTATGACATGCAGACTGATTCTCTGCTGACATGAAGCCAGATCGTCTGTTACGGGACCTCTCTGCTCTGCCTGTGTGCTAGGCCTAAATATATGCCAATGGACTGTTGCAGTGGTGGGTGACGTGAAGCCTCATTCTCTGCTATGACATGCAGACTGATTCTCTGCTGTCATGAAGCCAGATTGTCTGTTACGGGACCTCTCTGCTCTGCCTGTGTGCTAGGCCTAAATATATGCCAATGGACTGTTGCAGTGGTGGGTGACGTGAAGCCTCATTCTCTGCTATGACATGCAGACTGATTCTCTGCTGTCATGAAGCCAGATTGTCTGTTACGGGACCTCTCTGCTCTGCCTGTGTGCTAGGCCTAAATATATGCCAATGGACTGTTGCAGTGGTGGGTGACGTGAAGCCTCATTCTCTGCTATGACATGCAGACTGATTCTCTGCTGACATGAAGCCAGATTGTCTGTTACGGGACCTCTCTCCTCTGCCTGTGTGCTAGGCCTAAATATATGCCAATGGACTGTTGCAGTGGTGGCTGACGTGAAGCCTCATTCTCTGCTATGACATGCAGACTAATTCTCTGCTGACATGAAGCCAGATTGTCTGTTACGGGACCTCTCTCCTCTGCCTGGGTGCTGGGCCTAAATTTATGACAATGGACTGTTGCAGTGGTGGCTGACGTGAAGCCTGATTCTCTGCTATGACATGCAGACTGATTCTCTGCTGACATGAAGCCAGATCCTCTGTTACGGGACCTCTCTCCTCTGCCTGTGTGTGTGCTGGGCCTAAATATATGCCAATGGACTGTTGCAGTGGTGGCTGACGTGAAGCCTCATTCTCTGCTATGACATGCAGACTGATTCTCTGCTGACATGAAGCCAGATTCTCTGTTACGGGACCTCTCTCCTCTGCCTGTGTGTGTGCTGGGCCTAAATATATGCCAATGGACTGTTGCAGTGGTGGCTGACGTGAAGCCTCATTCTCTGCTATGACATGCAGACTAATTCTCTGCTGACATGAAGACAGATTCTCTGTTACGGGACCTCCCTCCTCTGCCTGGGTGCTGGGCCTAAATATATGCCAATGGACTGTTGCAGTGGTGGCTGACGTGAAGCCTCATTCTCTGCTATGACATGCAGACTAATTCTCTGCTGACATGAAGACAGATTCTCTGTTACGGGACCTCTCTCCTCTGCCTGGGTGCCGGGGCCTAAATATCTGAGAATGGACTGTTCCAGTGGTGGGTGACGGGAAGCCAGATTCTCTGCTATGGAACCTCTCTCCAATTGATTTTGGTTAATTTTTATTTATTTAATTTTTAATTTAATTCATTTCCCTATCCACATTTGTTTGCAGGGGATTTACCTACATGTTGCTGCCTTTTGCAGCCCTCTAGCTCTTTCCTGGGCTGTTTTACAGCCTTTTTAGTGCCGAAAAGTTCGGGTCCCCATTGACTTCAATGGGGTTCGGGTTCGGGACGAAGTTCGGATCGGGTTCGGATCCCGAACCCGAACATTTCCGGGATGTTCGGCCGAACTTCTCGAACCCGAACATCCAGGTGTTCGCTCAACTCTAATCTTTACCAATGAAAAATGACTTATGGGGTAATTTATGAAACCAATGCAAAGTAGATAGCAACCAATCAGATTCCATCTTTCATTTTTCATTTTTGGAAAATAAAAGGTGGGATCTGATTGGTTGATATGGGCAACTAAGCTGGTTCTACTTTACAGTAATTTAATAAATGTTCCCATTAGTGTCTAATACTAGCAAACTGCCTTTTTAAAAATAAAAAAAAACAGAGCATTGCAGGGAGAATTAGATTTGCTTCCTGAAAAGCCTTAGTTGGGATTTGGTGGTACTATTTTTCCTTACCGAGAGCATCAAATAAGCGCGAGGACGGGGTATTGTAGTCCAGACAATACTCCTCTTGGTTTCTGGGAAAATATATGCACTTTAGCACATCTTACATCTGCTGGCATCACAGAGGTGAAGTTTTCATTTAGTTTTGGAAGGAAAGCTAATTTGGTGGTGGAGTGGTCACTCAGTAAAGGGAAGACAGGGGCATTATGCTCATAAATGCAGATGGCAGTCATCCACTTTGCAAAAGCTGTGGCAAGCTGGGTACAGAGAGTATCTTGCTAATAAAACCATATTGCCTGCCTTTCTGCTCTCTGCCACATGAGAGTATGGTGTGGCCCTTTTTAAGAAATAATAGCAGCTAGGTGTCCTTCATTGATCAGCAACCTAAAGGCAGTGAAATCCACTATGTAGTACGGCAGGGAGTGCACCACCAGGAACAGGGCACGTATTGGTGTTTCTTGCCTACCCATTAATTTATGGATGACTAATGGAATGGAGAATGAGGAACAGTAGTCAGAGCAGGAGAAGCAGTAGCTAATGATGATGTTGCTGATGATGAGGAACAATGACATTGTACGGCTTGTAGAAATGGCCTGGTTACTAGAATGATTGTGTGGGAGAAGGAGGACAGTCTTGCTTACATTGCTGGCCACTTAGACTTTTCCACATAAGCAGGTGATGCTACCTTGTATGCTGAATGAGAGCTGTAGTTCCTACTATTGTGCTTGAATGGTGGCATCTTATTTTTTTGCCTACACAGCTTGTACACTGCAATGTTTTTTTTTTTTTTTGTTTATGAATATTTCTTCCCTCCAAAATTCACCCTCCCCAAGCTCTGGAACGCAATGACAGCAAAAGTAAATGATGTCTGAGTGACACTGACATACATAGTTATGGATAAATGCACATTTGACTGTGTTATTATACAGCCATAAAAAGACATAGCATCAGCACATGTCTCATGCTTTTTCATATTCCAAAGCTATTAAAAAATTGTCACCTTATCAGAGGCAGATGATATTTAACCCATCTCTGACTTCCTGACAGCCATGTACAGGTATGGCCAACAACTGATCAGCTGGTGCAGTAGCTTCGCCCAATAGAGCAGTGGCTTGGATCTGGCTGTACCTAACAGCCAAGCACCTGCTGTATATGCTGCCATTGGTGAATACTCTCTGCTGACCGCGGCATGTAGGGGCTTCCTCCCTGTCCCCATCAGATCCTTGCGCTGCGGTGACATAGACCCGATGGCAGTGACAATCCCCTGGGTCTCACAGATAGGCAGGCTGTCACTGTATTACATTGGTAAAACACTGACGGTCAAAGCATTACAATACACATGTATTATAATGCATTGCAGAGGGGATCAGACCTCCAAAAGTTGAAGTCCCACAGTGGAACAAAAATAAAAAGTACATAAAAAGTTTTTTTTTTTTAAAGTGTTTTTAATAGTAAAAGAAAAATCTGTAATGACTGGCTCTATAAAAAAAAATAAAAAATCACATGATCTACCACATCAGATGAACACTGTAAAAAATAAACCTGCCAAAATAGCAATTGTTTTAGTCATTTTGCCTTACGAAAAGTGTAGTAGCAAGTGATCAAAAAGTACAATGTACCTCGCAATGGTACCACTGAAAACGTTACCTCCTCCCGCAAAAAATTTGCCCCTACACAAGATATTTAACAAAAAAATAAAATATATATATATATATATATATATATATATAGTATGCATATATGTGATGGTCCTGTTGCCCCACTGTTGTCCTCACCGAGATGTTTACATCCCAGGTTGCCATGGCCACTGGCACGCCCCTCCAATGCGGTGTGACTGGAGCCGTGTCACATGTCCTTACTCTTCTCCCTTTGCTGCCGCGCGCGCGATGCGCTCCACTAAATGACGCTGCATTTTAGGGAGCGTGGGTGCATAGAGGCAGTCGGAAGGAGGGTGAGGTATGTCTGGCCCGGCGCATGTGCATTGCAGAGATGGGGACGCCAGCACTCGCGGCCACTACGGATCCATTGGCGGTATGCAACACTATTTTAAATGTCATAGGATACATCTTGATAGGTTTTTAACCCCTTACACACTGAGCACTTTTAGAATGCATAAGAGATAAGATCCTTGGCCCCTTTTGTTTGAAGTTAAGGGCTATAGATATTTATATAGGAAATACTACCTGTATTGTATAACACTGATTGTCTGTATAATCACTAGAAACATGGGTTTTACATTGGACATGCATAAGTATGTATCACTAGTATTTATTTGGCACTGAGTATCATGTGTTGTTATTGCTGGAAGTCATGTGACTTTATTGCTAACATGTGAGTTCACTAATTACACTGTGTTTGCACTGAGTTGTGGGTATATATACCCAGTATTTTGCACTGTTGTGTAGCTTGACAAAGGCCTCGTTCTTTGAAAAGTGTATATATATATATATATATATATATATATATATATATGGCTCTCAGAATATGACAATGCGAAAACCATTTGTTTTTCAAAAATGCTTTTAGTGAGTCAGATTTCAAAAAAAATGTAAAAATTAGACATATTAGGTATTGCCGTGTCCGTAATGATCTGCTCTATAAAATATCTAATGGTCTACCCCAGGTGAATGCTGTAAAAAGAGGTAAAAAAAAAACTATGTCAAACAGCCATTTTTTTGTCTCCTTGCCTTACAAAAGCATAATACCAAGTGGTCAAAAAGTACTACATACCCCAAAATGGCAATAATGAAAACATAAACTCATCCCACAAAAAAAAGAAAAAAGAGTCCCCACACAAGATGATTTACAGAAAAATAAATCCCAAAACGCATTGGCAGAGCCACCTTTTCTTTATCCTGCTTCACAAAAAGCTAAATAAAAAGTGATAAAAAAGTTATATGTACCCCAAAATAGAACCAATAATAGTAGTATGGTTGTCAGAAAATGCATGTTCTGATCTCCAGAGGCTGATCAATTTCAACATGGATAAACCATTCAACCAAAATCTACCCTTAACCCCTTAAGGACGTAGGGCGTACCGGTACGCCCTATTTCCCGAGTCCTTAAGGACTCAGGGCGTACCGGTATGTCCTATCTTTAAATAGAGATATCGGCGCCGCGGGGGTTAATCGCAACGGGATGCCAGCTGAAATCATTCAGCCAGCATCCTGTCACAACGCCAGGGGGGTCATGTGACCCCCCCGTATCGGTGATCGCCGCAAACCGCAGGTCAATTCAGACCTGCGATTTGCTGTGCTTTCTGCAGTTTCTGATCCCCGCGGTCCCTGACCGTGTGTCATGGAACCATGAACCAGACGTACAACAAGAGATGAGTGGAAATAAGAAGGCTTTATTGAAAATAAAGCTGTAAGGCAAAAGTCCAAACGGATGGCTAAACCGAAGCAGGGTCTTGCGAAACCAGGGATCAGGAACCAGAAGGGTAGTCAGACGAAGCCAGGATCAGGAATCAGCAGGGTAGTCAGACGAAGCCAGGATCAGGAATCAGCAGGGTAGTCAGACGAAGCCAGGATCAGGAACCAGAAGCAGCAGCAGTCTTAGAAGCATGTGAGCACAGGAGGACCAAGCAAGGAACTGAAGCCACAGACCTCCTATATATATGAGCTAGGCATCCAGCTCCTCCCAGTGGGAAGGAGGAGCCGCAGGGTGGGAGGCTACAAGAAACCCAGAAACCAAGATGGCCGCCAGCACATGTCAAACAAAGGAGGACAGCAAGGAGGTAAGACCATGACAGTACCTCCCCCTCAAGGGCCCCTCCTCCGCGGAGTAAGGAACGGTTTCTGAGGGAAGCGTGCGTGGAAGGCTCGGAGCAAGGCAGGAGCATGGACATCTGCGGAGGGAACCCAGGAACGCTCCTCTGGACCATAACCACGCCAATGGACCAAAAACTGCACCCGGCCGCGGACCAGGCGTGAGTCCAGGATATTGCTCGCCTCATACTCCTCCCGATTGCCCACTTGGACCGGACGAGGCCGAGGAATCGAGGAAGTGAAACGATTACACACCAGTGGCTTCAACAGGGAGACATGAAACACGTTGGAGATCCGCATGCCAGGAGGAAGCGCAAGGGCATAGGCTACCGGGTTTACCCTGCGAAGCACTCGGAAGGGACCAACAAAGCGAGGCGCCAGCTTGGGAGTGGGCACTCGAAGGTTGAGGTTGCGGGTGGACAACCATACGCGGTCTCCGACCTGGTAGGAAGGAGCGGGCGCTCGTCTGCGATCAGCCTGGAGTCTCTGGCGCTGCGCAGAGACCTCAAGGGACCTCTGGATCTGTACCCAAGAAGCACGTAGGACGGAAAGGTGATCCTCCACAGCCGGAATATCCTGGGGAGAGAATACCTCCGGTAACACGGCAGGTTGGAACCCATAATTGGCCATGAAGGGAGACGTCCCAGAGGAAGAGTTCACCGCCGTGTTCCTGGCAAACTCAGCCCAAGGCAGGAGGTCAACCCAATTGTCTTGGTGATCGGAGACATAGCAACGAAGGAATTGCTCCAAGGCCTGATTGGATCGTTCTGCGGCCCCAGTGGACTGAGGGTGGTAGGCCGAGGAGAAAGAGAGATGAATCCCCAACTGGGAGCAAAAGGCGCGCCAGAACCTGGACACAAACTGACTCCCCCGATCCGACACAATCTCCTTGGGCAAACCGTGCAACCGGAAGACCTCCCTGGCAAAAATCGAGGCCAACTCTTGTGCAGAGGGTAACTTCTTAAGAGGAACACAGTGGCACATTTTGGAAAACCGATCCACTATCATGAGAATGACCGTATGGCCTCGGGATGCAGGGAGGTCCACAATGAAATCCATCCCCAGGTGTGACCATGGACGCTCCCCGGTGGCTATGGGTTGCAAAAGGCCCAACGGAAGGTGCCGAGGGGACTTACTCTGGGCACAAACGGAGCATGCCGCTACATATGCGGCGATGTCGGAACGTAGAGAAGACCACCAGAACAGACGTGAAACAGCCCAGGACAGCTGATTCTTTCCAGGATGCCCCGCGGCCTTGGAGTTATGGTAGGTTCGCAACAACCGAGTGCGCAACTCCTCAGGCACAAAACACCTGCCGTTGGGTCTTCCAGAGGGAGCACCAGATTGAGCCGCCAAAATCTGCTCACCCAGGGGAGAGGTCAGGCTGGTGCGAATGGCGGCCAGGATCTGATTCGGAGGTATGACCGACGTCGGAATCGACTCCTCCCCGGACAGCTCGGAGTACTGCCGTGATAAGGCATCCGCTCTGATGTTCTTGGAACCGGGTAGGTAGGAGACCACGTAATTAAAACGTGACAAGAACAGAGCCCATCTGGCCTGACGTGGTGTCAATCTCTTGGCCTCAGAGAGGTAGGTCAGATTCTTGTGGTCCGTCAGGATGAGAACCGGAACCACCGAGCCCTCGAGCAAGTGCCTCCATTCTTTAAGGGCCTGCACGATGGCCAATAACTCCCTGTCACCAATCTGGTAGTTGCACTCCGCGGAAGACAGTTTCCGGGAGTAAAACCCACAAGGAAGCAGAGGACCCTCTGGTGTTCTACGCTGAGACAGGAGGGCGCCTACTCCCGTCTCAGACGCGTCCACCTCGAGGACAAACGGCAACCCAGGGTTGGGATGCGACAGAATCGGAGCCGACACAAAGGCGGACTTTAGAGCCTCAAAAGCTCGGATGGCCTCGGGCGGCCAGACCTGGGGATTACTGCCCTTCTTGGTCAGATCCGTGAGAGGCTTGGCTAGCATGGAAAAGTCCCTGATGAACTTCCGATAATAATTGGCGAAGCCCAAAAAGCGCTGCAGGGCACGAAGACCACTGGGCTGGGGCCACTGTAAGACAGCCGAAACCTTCTCAGGATCCATGGAGAACCCCTCAGCGGAAATGATGTAACCTAAGAAGGTTACCTGGGATCGGTGAAATTCGCATTTCTCAAGCTTACCGAACAGCTTGTTCTCTCGTAACCGTTGCAACACTCGTCTGACATCCAGAATGTGGGCCTCCATGGATTCAGAATATACCAAGATGTCATCCAAATAGACCACCACACACTGCTGCAACAGGTCACGGAAAACATCGTTGATGAATTCCTGGAAGACTGCGGGCGCATTGCACAACCCAAAGGGCATAACCAAGGATTCATAATGACCGGTCCTGGTGTTAAACGCGGTCTTCCACTCATCGCCCGCCTTGATCCTTACCAGGTTATATGCCGCCCTCAGGTCGAGTTTGGTAAAGACCGTGGCCCCTTTGAGGCGATCGAACAGCTCGGAAATCAAGGGTATCGGGTAAGCGTTCTTGATCGTGATGCGATTGAGACCCCTGTAATCGATGCAAGGCCTCAACTCACCGCCCTTCTTTTTCACAAAGAAAAATCCAGCCCCTGCCGGGGACGAGGATTTGCGAATGTGTCCGCGTGAAAGCGCCTCCCTCACGTACTCCTCCATGGCCTCATTCTCCGCTACCGACAGTGGATAGACTTTGCCACAAGGCGGAACGGCACCAGATTGTAACTCTATGGCACAATCGTATGGGCAGTGCGGAGGTAGGGCAACCGCACGCACCTTATCGAATACATCCCGGTACTCCTCGTATTCAGGAGGCAACAGAGAGTCCGAGGAAGTACACAGCAACTTGACAGGCCCATGGATGCAACTAGCCCCACACTGCGGTGACCACGAGAGGATCTCGGCCGATTTCCAATCGAAAGTCGGATTATGCTTCTGGAGCCAGGGGTACCCCAAGACCACCGAGTAGTGTGGAGACGAAATAACCTGGAGACAGACCGACTCTCTGTGAACGGCACCAATGGCCATCCCCACTGGAAGGGTCTCATGAGTCACGTGTGGTGGCAGAAGGGGTCTGCCGTCTATCGCCTCAAGAGCCAGTGGGGAACCTCGAGGCTGCAGAGGAATGGAATTGGCGGCAGCGAACACACTATCAATGAACAAACCACCAGCACCAGAGTCCACCAACGCCTGGGTCGTCACCGAGCCCCCGACCCAGGAGAGGACAACAGTAATCAGTGGTTTGTCAACACGGGAAACCGGGGACGAGGAGACTCCACCCAAGATCTGCCCCCGACAGGATCTCAGGTGCGAGCGTTT
This sequence comes from Bufo gargarizans, assembly GCF_014858855.1. Taxonomy (NCBI): domain Eukaryota; kingdom Metazoa; phylum Chordata; class Amphibia; order Anura; family Bufonidae; genus Bufo; species Bufo gargarizans. The sequence goes on from NC_058082.1 coordinate 202,267,802, forward strand.
CCCGGACGGTTCGGGCATGCCAACCGAAAATGCCCACCGAGACCACAGTACATGCATCGGCCCTCGCGTCTCCGGAGTACCCTCTCCCCCTCGGACAGGCGAGCAAACCCCAGCTGCATGGGTTCACCCCCAGACAAGTCATCCCCAGGAGGCGTGGGAGGAGAGGGAGGCACGGGTGGGACAGCAAACGTAGGCGCCAATCTGTTAGAAGGCCTCCGCAGGCTCTCCTTAAAGGAAGGTCTCTCCCTGAGTCTGGTGTCAATCAAAATCAGGAAAGAAATAAGAGACTCGAGCTCCACTGGTAGGTCCTTAGCTGCAACCTCATCCTTCAAGGCATCCGAGAGACCATGAGAGAAAGCAGCGACCAGAGCCTCATTATTCCAGCCCACCTCTGCTGCCAGGGTACGAAACTCAATGGCGTATTCAGCTACGGATCGTGAACCCTGTCTGATGGACATAAGGAGCTTCGCAGCAGAGGCAGCACGAGCCGGCACATCGAATACCTTCCGAAGAGAAGCAACAAAACCAGAAAACTCGGCAACCACCGGATTGTTGTTCTCCCATAAAGGGCTGGCCCAGGCCAAGGCCTTGTCCGAGAGCAGCGAGATCAAGAAGCCCACCTTTGATCTCTCAGTAGGAAAGGCATGTGGCAGCAACTCGAAGTAAATGCCCACCTGGTTAAGGAAACCTCGGCACTGAGTTGGCTCTCCCCCAAAGCGCTGTGGAAGGGGGGCAGAACCGGTCATACCCCGAAACACCGAAACACCGCAGGCGCAGCAACAGGTGTCGGGGTAGACTCTGGCGCAACAACCGGAGCGGCAGTAGGAGCGGGCCCAGGAGCGACAACCGACCCATCGGCAACGGAAGCTAAATGAGCCGTGCGTTCAAGCAGGGTTTGCAACGCCACAGCGAACCGACCCAACAGGTGATCCTGCTGATCAAGTCTGGCAACCAGCGTAGGTAGCGAGGATGGCCCTGTACCGTCAGAATTCATGGCTTGGTCCTAATGTCATGGAACCATGAACCAGACGTACAACAAGAGATGAGTGGAAATAAGAAGGCTTTATTGAAAATAAAGCTGTAAGGCAAAAGTCCAAACGGATGGCTAAACCGAAGCAGGGTCTTGCGAAACCAGGGATCAGGAACCAGAAGGGTAGTCAGACGAAGCCAGGATCAGGAATCAGCAGGGTAGTCAGACGAAGCCAGGATCAGGAATCAGCAGGGTAGTCAGACGAAGCCAGGATCAGGAACCAGAAGCAGCAGCAGTCTTAGAAGCATGTGAGCACAGGAGGACCAAGCAAGGAACTGAAGCCACAGACCTCCTATATATATGAGCTAGGCATCCAGCTCCTCCCAGTGGGAAGGAGGAGCCGCGGGGTAGGAGGCTACAAGAAACCCAGAAACCAAGATGGCCGCCAGCACATGTCAAACGAAGGAGGACAGCAAGGAGGTAAGACCATGACACCGTGTGGATCAGAAACTTTAAAATGCCCAAAATACAGCCCCCCCTGCACCCCTGCATAATTTAATGCCAGCGGGTGGTGCAGGGGGGGTTGTGGGCGGTGGGGGCGGTGCGGGAGGCGGGCGGTGCGGCAGGCGGGATCACGATCCCCCACCCACCTCCTCTTGAAAATTCGTTGGTGTCTAGTGGTTATACCAGGGTGTCTGCACATTGCTGACACCCTGGTATAAACAGCTGACATCTGTGCAGATGCCAGCCGTTTAATCCTTTCCATATCGCGGTCCGTACAGACCGCTGTATGGAAAAGGCTAACTGTCAGGGTCAGGGAGCTCCCTCCCTGCCTTTGCAGCCCCCCGATGGAGAGGGAGAGAGCCCCCCTGCCAGCCCCGTCCTCACCCTTCCCCGTCTGCGAAGTTGTGGCAGACAGGGAAGGTTCCCATGGCAACAGGACGCTTTCTCAGGCGTCCTGCTGTCCATGGTGCTGAACAGATCTATGCTAAAGGCATAGATCTGTTCAGACAAAGTGTAAAGTAAAATACAGTACAGTACCCAATATAGAGTACTGTACTGTATTATACAGACATCAGACCCACTGGATCTTCAAGAACTAAGTGGGTCTGGGTAAAATAAATGTAAAAATAAAGTAAAAAAAGTTAAGATCAATTTTTTTTATCACTGAATAAAAATTAAAAAAATAAAATACACTACACATATTAGGTATCGCCGCGTCCGTAACGACCTGATCTATAAAACGGTCATGTTATTTTCCACGCACGGTGAACGCCGTAAAAATAAAAAAATAAAATCTATGAGAAAATTGAAATTTTGCCCACCTTACTTACCAAAAAAGGTAATAAAAGTGATCAAAAAAGTCGCATGTACGCCAATCAAACCGTCATCTCATCCCGCAAAAATCATACCCTACCCAAGATAATCACCCTAAAACTGAAAAGACTATGGCTCTTAGACTATGGAAACACTAAAACATGATTTTTTTGGTTTCAAAAAAGAAATCATTGTGTAAAACTTACATAAATAAAAATAAAGTATACATATTAGGTATCGCCACGTCCGTATTGACCAGCTCTATAAAAATATCACATGACCCTACCCCTCAGACGACCACCGTAAAAAAATATAAATAAAAACGGTGCAAAAAAAGCTATTTTTTGTCATCTTACATCACAAAAAGTGTAATAGCAAGCAATCAAAAAGTCATATGCACCCCAAAATAGTGCCAATCAAACCATCATCTCATCCCGCAAAAAATGAGACCCTACTTAAGATAATCGCTCAAAAACTGAAAAAAAAACTATGGCTCTTAGACTATGGAAACACTAAAACATTTTTTTAAAAATGAAGTCATTGTATAAAACTTACATAAATAAAAAAAATTGTATACATTTTAGGTATCACCGCGTCCATGACAACCTGATCTATAAAATTACCACATGATCTAACCTGTCAGATGAATGTTGTAAATAACAAAAAAAAACGTGAAAAAAAGCTATTGCTTGTTACCTTGCCGCACAAAAAGTGTAATATAGAGCAACCGAAAATCATATGTACCCTAAACTACTACCAACAAAACTTCCACCCTATACCGTAGTTTCTAAAATGGGGTCACTTTTTGGGAGTTTCTACTCTAGGGGTGCATCAGGGGGCTTCAAATGGGACATGTTGTCAAACAAACCAGTCCAGCAAAATCTACCTTCCAAAAACCGTATGGCATTCCTTTCCTTCTGCGCCCTGCCGTGTGCCCATACAGCAGTTTACGACCACATATGGGGTGTATCTGTAAACTACAGAATTAGGGCCATAAATAATGAGTTTTGTTTGGCTGTTAACCCTTGCTTTGTAACTGGAAAAAAAAAATAGAAATTGTATCTCTATTTTCCATTAAATCTTGTTCAACACCTAAAGGGTTAACAAAGTTTGTAAAATCAGTTTTGAATACCTTGAGGGGTTTAGTTTCTTAGATGGGGTAACTTTTTGGGAGTTTCTACTCTAGGGGTGCATCAGGGGGGCTTCAAATGGGACATGGTGTCAAAAAAACAGTCCAGCAAAATCTGGCTTCCAAAAACCAAACGGCGCACCTTTCACTCTACGCCCCGCTGTGTGGCCGTACAGTAGTTTACGGCCACATATGGGGTGTTTCTGTAAACGGCAGAGTCAGGACAATAAAGATACAGTCTTGTTTGGCTGTTAACCCTTGCTTTGTTAGTGGAAAAAATGGGTTAAAATGGAAAATTAGGCAAAAAAAATTCATCCCCATATGCCAATAACTGTTGTGCAACACCTAAAGGGTTAAGTAAGTTTGTAAAATCAGTTTTGAATACCTTGAGGGGTGTAGTTTATAGAATGGGATCATTTTTGGGCGGTTTCTATTATGTAAGCCTCGCAAAGTGACTTCAGACCTGTAGTGGTCCCTAAAAATTGGGTTTTTGTAAATTTATGAAAAATTTCAAGATTTGCTTCTAAACTTCTAAGCTTTGTAACATCCCCAAAAAATAAAATATAATTCCCAAAATAATTCAAACATGAAGTAGAGAAACTGAAACTTTGAAATTTGCAAATTTTTCAAAATTTTAGGTAAATTAGGTATTTTTTTTATGCCCAAAATTTTTTTTTTTACTTCATTTAACCAGTGTCATGAAGTACAATATGTGACGAAAAAACTATCTCAGAATGGCCTGGATAAGTCAAAGTGTTTTAAAGTTATGAGCACTTAAAGTGACATTGGTCAGATTTGCAAAAAATGGCCAAGTCCTTAAGGTGAAATAGGGCTGAGTCCTTAAGGGGTTAAAAAAAAAAACACATGGCACTCCATCTCTTCTGATCCTTGCCATGTGCTCAAACAGCAACTTAAGACTACATATTGGGTGTTGCCGTGTTCAGGAGAAAGTGCTTACCAAAAGTTGTGGTGTTCTATATTCTGTTACCCCTTGTGAAAGTGAAAAATGGAGAGTTTATGCATTATTTTATTGGTAGAAATTAACATTTTCATTTTCTTACCCAAGTGTTTATAAATCTCATAAAAAGCCTGTGAGTTCAAAATGGCCAGTACATCCCTCAATAAATTCTTTGAGGGATGTAGTTTCCAAAATGGGGCCATTTTTGGGGGGATTCTACTGTCGCGGTACCTTAGTGTGTCTTCAAATGTAACATGGCACCCAAAAACCATTCCAGCAAAATCTTCCCTCCAAAAATCATATGACTCTCCTTTCCTTCTGAGCCTGCCGTTTGCCCAAACAGCTATTTACAAACACACATAGGGTGTTTCTGTAAACTGCAGAATCAGGGTAATAAATATTGAGGTTCGTTTGGTTGTTAAACCTTTCTTTCTTACAGAATCAAATCCTAAAATCTGAAAAAAGTGACATTTTGAAATTTCACCTCCATTTTCCTTTAAATCTTGTGAAACATATAAAGAGTTAACAACATTTGTAAAAATCTGTTTTAAATAACCTGAGGGGTGTACTTTCTAAAATGGGGTAATTTATGGGTGGTTTCTATTATACAAGCCCTACAGAGACTTCAAAAAGGGGATTTGGGAAATTTCCTTAAACATTTTAAAATTTGCTTCTAAAAATGTAAGCATTCTAAAATCCTAAAAAATAAAATGACATTCAGAAAATTATGGGAACATTTAGTAGAGATATGGCGAATGTTAATTAATAACTACTTTACGAGGCATCTCTATCTATCTTAAAAGTAGAGAAATTAGAATTTAGAAAATAGCTTTTTTTAAATTTTCCCCAAATTTTTGATATTATTATTTTTTTAATAAAAGGTAAAACACGATGACTCAAATTTACCTTTAACATAAAGTACATTGTGTCACGAGTAAACAATCTCAGAATTGCTTGGATAAGTAAAAGCATTCCAAAGTTATTACCACATAAAGTGACAAAATAGTGAGAAAAAATCAATTAAAAAAAAGTGTCTTTGGAGAACATGATGGTTGGCAAGTGGTATTAGTGGCATGATATGGCCGCAAGATGGGGCATCAGCAGCAAAGAGAGTTCTATTGATCGCATTCAGCCTGCCTGGACTGTGAGAAAATTTAAACACCACACCAAAAAACATTATTTTAAAATTTCAATCGTGTTAACCACCTCCCAAAAACATGTTAGCATTTCAATCCTTCCTGCAAAAAGAAAAATGTAAATTTGTGTGTACACGGAAACTTAAACTCAGGCACTGGCATGATGCAGATTGTTGCATTGCCTGGACTGTGAGAAAACATCAGTATTAAGGCAGTAATCACGTAAATGTTTGCTGCGCCTTAAAGAAATGTATCCCCCCCCCCCAAAAAAAAAAAGTTTAAATTTCAACCATGTTGGAAAGTGAATACACTGAAACTGACCCCTAGACATAAGTAGCATGATGCAGGCCCCAGCATTGCCTGTGCTGTGAGAAAATAGCAGTATTGATGCATTAAACATGTATAGTTATACTGCACCCTAAATAACTTTAATCCCCCCTAAAAAAAAAGGGGGAAATTTTAACTGTCTGGAAAGCGATTACATGAAAACTGACACTCTGGCATTAGTGGCATGATGTAGGCCCTGGCATAGCCTGGAACGTGAAAAAATTGCAGTATTGTTGCAGTACATATATATTTACATAAATGTACAATTGAAGATTGCTTCCCCACTATGGGTAATGCTTCAGTAATCACTTATATATGCTGCTTAATTGAATTGAAAGATACCCCACACAAAAAAAAAAAAAAATAATAATTGGAAACTGTGTGTAAACTGAAAATAAGTAAATGGACAAATTAGGCTTGATGCTCAATTTCAACTTAACACATACACACACACACACACACACACACACAGACACAGGTATATTTCTGCCACACTGTGGGTATTGCTGCAGTAATCACGTATATATGCTACTTAATTAATTTGAAACCCCCCCAAATAAAAAAATTATTATGACTGGGTAGAAACTGAAAATATGTAAACAGACAATTGAGGCATGACACTCAATTTTCATACACACACAGGTAGAATTGCTATAGTAAATATATATGTATATATATATATATATATATATATATAAAACAGAAATTCAGGGCAGCACACCTTGTGGCAAGTGATTGGGGGCCAGCGATGATGACACCTTACCAAGGTGTATAATGCAAAATGAATAAAGACACTGCAGCACATCCGATGGTGAAAAAGAAAGTGGGGACCTTTATTCACCCACGCGACGTTTCGGTCCGCTTGCTGGGACCTTTCTAAAGCTCTTCTCAAGGGCTTGAGAAAGGTCCCAGCAAGCGGACCGAAACGTCGCGTGGGTGAATAAAGGTCCCCACTTTCTTTTTCACCATCAGATGTGCTGCGGTGTCTTTATTCATTATATATATATATATATATATATATATATATATATATATACACACACACATACACATACAGTATATGTTGCTTAATTATCTTGAACCCCACAAAAAAAGATTTCTGTGAAAACGGGGAAATAAAATGAAAGTATTTGCTTGCATTTGTAGCTGCTTTTTAGGTGCACCTGTACTTCTGATAGCAGGCACAGCCACAGGTCCTGTCTCCTCATCTGTCAGCTTCCCTGCTTTTCTCTATTATACACAACACACACAATTCTTCTTTGGCATCCTAGCCTTTCCCTTCACTGGCAATAATCTTGATTGATAGATTTTTAGCTGTCCCAGATTGATTTTTCACTATCCCTGACTAACACCCAACTACTCTCTCTCACAGTCCAGCACAGAATGGCGTTCTGTTAGTTCTGCTAGGGCACCTGCCTGCCTGCCGCAGCACCGATTGGTTGAAGTTTTTCCTAAGTGAGGAGAGAAAAGTGTAAAAAGCTTCAAACTAAACTATACATGTTTCAGTCTGTACCCTTCTGCTATTAGAACCATGCACAAAGAAACAGAGAGCATTGTCCACTGTGTGGTGGCTGTGCTGGGTTGCTGCAGCTCAGTACCTACTTATTTGAATGATAGCTGAGCTACAGAAAGGTTTCGGCTATGCCCCTGTTTTATTACTGGCATTAGTATTTTATTAACCCATGTCTATTGTTTTTTGGTTGGTAATTGGCCGATGACCTTAAGTGTCTAAGGCCTAGATCACTCAGTTTTCCCCTGCTTCCAAAATTTTAAAAATTAAAAAGTTACACAGCAGATGAAACGAAGAATTTGATCTTAAAAATGTTCCTTCATAATCGTAAAGGTGTTTGTGTATGTGTATTGTGCAAATTAATTCTTGAAACAGTCTTTACACTAAGTTGAACACATTTCCAGTCACTTTTAGGCTGGGTTCACACCTGAGCGCTTCTCAAACGCGCGTTTTACGCGCGTTTTTGTTGCGCGTTTTTATGCGCGTTTTTTGTAATAGTAAACGCGCGTTTGACGCGCGTTTGTGTGATTGACTGCAGTGTCCTATGGCCACAAACGCGCGTCAAAACGCCCCAAAGAAGCTCAAGTACTTGATTATGCGTCGGGTGAGAACCATTACCATAGGGAAGCATTGGTTTTCATGTGTTGAGCGTTTTACAGCGCGTTTGAACGCGCTGTAAAACGCTCAGGTGTGAACCCAGCCTTACACATAAGATAATAGCTGGCCTAATGGATCAGTGTAAGGTTATCACTGGACACCAAACCGCTCTTATTCAAAAGCCTCTGATAGCAAAACACCATTAGGTAACAAAACAAAAGAGAGAAAGAAATGTTGTTTTTATGTGAAGTTATTGTTAACACTGTTTTAATTCTAAGTAGATAAAAATATTCTGTAATCATATTCAGATGAATTTTTTAGCGTGATTACAAGGATGACATAATTGTCTGTAATTCAGAGCCTGTACACAACTACTTTTAAGTAATTTAATATACCAGTATTAACTTAAGTAGAAATAATAACAATGTCAGATGATGGCAAACTTTGAAAAAAATAATAATTTGTGTATAGTTTATATAAATATGAAAAAACATAACTGTATAGCAGATATATTGTCAGACCATCTTATTTAATTTTTTACATTTTAAAATTTTATTTGACAGTCAGTAGCAAGCATAGACAAATTAAGATATTCACTTGTTATGTTGGGCAGAATAAAAAAAAAAGAGGGGGGGGGGGGGCGGGCGGGGACACAGCAAGCATCAAGCGACCACACCATTATGTAACATACTATTACCGGTATATAACATAATTTTTTCCACCCAGATATGCCTACACCCAAGAATGACTTACCTCGACCACCATTCTCATCTTCAATGTTGTATGAAAAATGTATTTTGCTCTACCATGTAGGTATGTAGATATATACACTTTTTGTACTGAAAGTATTAACTTGAGTTAAAATTTTAGCCATATCTAGAGGTCCAATAGGGCAAATTTCAGATTTAGAACCATTTGGCATTTAACCACTTTGTGAGATCAGAGAAAAAAAACCACCATTCAAAAATGCTTAGCTTTTGCACACCTCCAGAATATTCAATTAAATCCATTATTTTCCCACCTCCCCTCCAGCAAAGCCCTGAGACCTGTGTTTAAAATTTGCCATATGCATAGAGGACAGATATATTGATACTGTCATATGTATTTTTTGATCATAGACATGTGGTCTATGCAAATGGTATTTCTACAAATCCAGAAAATCGCCCAGCCAATTCGTATCTTGTTTACTGCTTCCTGATATCCCTTTCTCTTTCAAATATGTATGGTAATTTGGGGTCCAGGTACTTCAATTATAGGTCACTGTAGATCAAAGATAGCCCACTATAGATCAATTCTGCAAGGTTTGTTTAAAATGTATTTAGTTATTATATTATTCAATATTCTTACCAATAAGAAGTCAACATCTCTATTTGCATAATTCCTAAAAGTATTATTCCTAGAAGACACATGTGCATCCTCCAAAATGTTTTTTTTAGAGCTGAACTTTTTTCTTTTTCTTTTTGTTTTAATTACAATTATTTTATCATGTCTCAAAAGGATACTATGCAAATATATAACCATAACTACCTGCCATTGACTTATTTTTAACCAGTTCAAGGCTAAGCCATTTTCTTTGTTAATGACTAGCCACAGTCAGACTTTTTCGAAATATATGGAGTTCTGAAGATCATAACAATTTGTCTCTTTAGGTTATTCTGAGATTTTATATTTGTGCCTTTTATACTTTATTAACACAAAGTGCAACTTAATTGTGTTCCCATATCCATGTTGGTAATTTATTATATTGGGTAAACAAAGACAGAGCACAAGTATTAAGTCAGACCCTAGCGACTTAATAGTTGGTCCCTATAGATAGGCAATGACTTATTATAAGCAGAAAACCCCTTTCATTTTATGGCTTTTTTTAGCCTGTAATTGGGGCTGACACATTAATGTTGCATTGTTCTGACACAAAAGGCATAAGCCAAAACAGAGCCCATGAGGTAAAATATAAGGCTAGAATAAAGCTGATAATAAATCCCTATTGATGATAGAGAATAGAGATATTATGTGAAAACTTGAAGGCATGCACTTATTCTTTATTGGATGGTACTAGAAATTTGTTTTTGAAGGGCCCTTAAAAGACTTTTCATTCAAATAAAAATTTAGAGAAGGGGCAGAATGGTGTAAAAATTAAATAAACATTAGTGATCCCCCTCCACTTACAATGCCTAACCATTTTCACCAGGTTTCTGTTTCCTGGTCTGCGCTTGACACACAGGAAACAGAATGAGATGCTCATTCAGCAAATTACTAGAAACATTGATGACCTGCCTCCACCAGCGATTGTATGAGCACGTATCAACTGCCATTTCCTTTGTTGCCACCAGGACAAGAAGACCAGCAAGAACCTGATAAATGGGTGAGGTATCAGTGTAGTAAGTAATACTTCTATGATTTTATACCATTTTGCCCCTTATCGAAAAAATATTATCCCCTGGACAACTCCTTTAAAATAAACGTCTGTTGAGCCCTAAAAAAACTTGACTGTTATTAAATAGTTCATACTTCTAAAAAGGACTCATACAGAAAATAACTTTGTATGATGGCATTGTTTATGAGACAGTTGCCTAATGTTGTATGTCTAAAAACTGGGGCTTCAGGGGTTATTCTATGACTAATGTAAAAAATGAAAATCAGACACCACATAGTGCATGACGATCAAGCTAGACAAAGCTAGAACCAGCCCTGTACCTCACACGGATCCAGAGATCTCCCCATTCACTGCTCTGCTAGATTTACAGTTGCAAGAAAAAGTATGTGAACCCTTTGGAATGATATGGATTTCTGCACAAATTGGTCATAAAATGTGATCTGATCTTCATATAAGTCACAACAATAGACAATCACAGTCTGCTTAAACTAATAACACACAAAGAATTAAATGTTACCATGTTTTTATTAAACACACCATGTAAACATTCACAGTGCAGGTGGAAAAAGTATGTGAACCCCTAGACTAATGACATCTCCAATAGCTAATTGGAGTGAGGTGTCAGCCAACTGGAGTCCAATCAATGAGATGAGATTAGAGGTGTTGGTTACAGCTGCCCTGCCCTATAAAAAACACACACCTAGTCTGGGTTTGCTTTTCACAAGAAGCATTGCCTGATGTGAATGATGCCTCTCACAAAGGAGCTCTCAGAAGACCTACAATTAAGAATTGTTGACTTGCCTAAAGCTAGAAAGGGTTATAAAAGTATCTCCAAAAGCCTTGCTGTTCATCACTCCACGGTAAGACAAATTGTCTATAACTGTAGAAAATTCAGCACTGCTGCTACTCTCCCTAGGAAGGGCCGTCCTGTAAAGATGACTGCAAAAGCACAGCGCAGACTTCTCAATGAGGTGAAGAAGAATCCTAGAGTGTCAGCTAAAGACTTACAAAAGTCTCTGGCATATGCTAACATCCCTGTTAGTGATTCTACGATACGTAAAACACTAAACAAGAATGGATTTCATGGGAGTATACCACAGAGGAAGCCACTGCTGTCCAAACAAAACATTGCTGCACATTTACAGTTTGCACAAGAGCACCTGGATGTTCCACAGCAGTACTGGGAAAATATTCTGTGGACAGATGAAACTAAAGTTGAGTTGCTTGGAAGAAACGCACAACACTATGTGTGGAGAAAAAGAGGCACAGCACACCAATATCAAAACCTCATCCCAACTGTGAAGTATGGTGGTGGGGGCATCATGGTTTGGGGCTGCTTTGCTGTGTCAGGGCCTGGACTGATTGCTATCATCGAAGGAAAAAATGAATTCCCAAGTTTATCAAGACATTTTGCAGGAGAACTTAAGGCCATCTGTCCACCAGCTGAAGCTCAACAGAAGATGGGTGTTGCAAAAGGACAATGACCCAAAGCATAGAAGTAAATCAACAACAGAATGGCTTAAACAGAAGAAAATCCGCCTTCTGGAGTGGCCCAGTCAGAGTCCTGACCTCAACCCGATTGAGATGCTGTGGCATGACCTCAAGAAAAAGATTCACACCAGACATCCCAAGAATATTGTTGAACTGAAACAGTTCTGTAAAGAGGAATGGTCAAGAATTACTCCTGACCGTTGTGCACGTCTGATCTGCAACTCCAGGAAACGTTTAGTTGAAGTTATTGCTGCCAAAGGAGGTTCAACCAGTTATTAAATCCAAGGGTTCACACTCTTTTTCCACCTGCACTGTGAATGTTTACATGGTGTGTTCAATAAAAACATGGTAACTATTAATTCTTTGTGTGTTATTAGTTTAAGCAGACTGTGATTGTCTGTCTATTGTTGTGACTTAGATGAAGATCAGATCACATTTTATGACCAATTTGTGCAGAAATCCATATAATTCTACAGGGTTCACATACTTTTTCTTGCAACTGTATATCAAGCTGAAAGCTCAAGGGGAGTGTCTTTTCTGCTGCAGGGGGGCGTGTCTCAGATTAACCTATCACAGCTCAGGAGGCAGATGAAGGATGGAATTGAGCATGTGCTTCCATCTCAGTGAGCAGGTCAAAGAAATAAGAAAAAAACAAAGAGCAGGTGGCGCTATACAGATACTTTTTAGTGAATAACTCAGTGGCTATGCTAAATTTTTAATTGCATCCAAAAGTATTCAATTTCAGGTGCTGGTTTGAAAACTGTAAAATATTTTTTGTGGGACAACCCCTTTAAATATGTTATACCTCACCTACCATAACTATCAAAGATGGTTTACATGGGCTTATTGAAAAAAAACTATGTGAGAATTTCAGATATATAATGATAGCCAAAATAGTTTTAGAATAGTAGAGGACAGTACTAGTTTTAGAATAGTGGAGTAGTAGTAGACCGGAGTGTAAATTCATCTCCTAGGCCAGTGGTGGCGAACCTATGGCACGGGTGCCAGAGTTGGCACTCAGAGCCCTCTCTATGGGCACCCACACCCCGGAAAAAGTATATGGTGTACCAATATGCCTTAGATTAGACCCTTCCTGCTATTTATCAGCGCAGGGTCCTCTATGAATGGCATAGGCCGCACACAATAAAGGTTATTATAGCTAAATGATAAAGTACATAGAATATATACTATATTGGACTGTTGAGTTCAGGTTAATTTGCCGTGTTGGCACTTTGCCATAAATAAGGTTTTGGGTTGCAGTTTGGGCACTCGGTCTGTCACCATCACTGTCTTAGGCACTGAGCCTAAATACAACTCCATTACAAGTTCATCTACAGTAGCCAATTATCATCACAATTCGCTCTTCTCTGAGACATCACAAGGATAGATTAGAAAATGGAGATGAACAGCACCAGGTGTTTTTCGTATTCAGTAGTAAGTCATATGTTCTTCTGGGCAAAACAATTTTTTCATCTCCGCATTTCAAAAACCATACCTTTTTGATACAGCCATATGGCAGCTTATTTTAGGCAGAATGAGTTATAATTTAATACTGTAACATCATTTTAAGGAACTTCTATTGTCTTGTATAATTTTTTGTTGTTGAATTGTATAACATATTTTGTGCAACATCATGATATACACAGAGATACTTATTGTACACTGGAATACTGTATTCCAGTGTACTATGCCAGGTAAAGCCCCTTTAAAGTCATGTCAAACAGGGTACAAATAGCAATCGCTACTTGACAGGCCTAGCAGACATTGTTAGGCCCCTGTCTGTCATAGCAATCCCTCTGATACAACTGAGTAGAGGCCAAAGGGGAAAGAAAAGGAACCCCTTCCCTCTCTCTAACCACTCCATGCCTGTCATCACTGACTTCCATAACATCTAAGGGAGACATGTTCAACCTGCGCCCCTCCAGCTGTTGCAAAACTACAACTCCCAGCATGCCCTAACAGCCTGCAGCTATCAGCCTACAGCAAGGCATTGCGGGAGTTGTAGTTTCATAACAGCTGGAGGACCGCAGGTTAAGCATGCCTGATCTAAGGCGCTCCGGCAGTGAAAGTGGGGTGCTATCTGTGTAATACAGTGCATGCTATTTTAATTGGTTTAGAATGACAAATTATACTTTAATAAAGAAATATTCTATGTTCTTGTATTGCTGAAAATTATAAAAATAAATTAATAAATTCGAATAACCCACCTTTCACCAACATCGAAATAAATAAAAAACAAAAACAAACATAAACAAAAAATAACATCATGGGTATCGCCATATGCGAAAATGCCCATAGTATTAAAATTAGACATGGTCGAATCGAAGCTGACGAACTAGAATTCGATCCAAATTTCTGGAAAACTTCTATTCTGAACGAATGCGAATTTCCTCGCGCTTCGTGGTAACGAATTGAAATTTTCCTAAAATGGTGGTTACATGTGTGAGGACATGGGGCAAGGAACTCTGGGAAGGTGGGATCACCCAGATTGACATGCCTGCATGCAGCCAATCGGCAGCCAACCAGTCCTGTGATGTCACAGTCCTATAAATACGACAGCCATTTTAGATTTTGCCATTTTCCAGTGTTCAGAGTGCAGGGACAGACGTGTGAAGGCGCTAGGGACAGCAATTGGAAAAACCTCATTGTGTAAAAAAGGATAAGTGCAGGAAAAGGATAGGGAGGAATCATTTCACAGCATCTTAGTGCAGGGAGAGACGTCAGAAAGTTCTTGGGACATTGATAGGAAAATGATTTACAAGTGCAGGGAACAATTATTTGGGGATCCAGATAGTGATTAGACAGCTCTGTCATTCCAGCTTTTTGATATTGGGCTGCAAGTGTTATGTTGGAAAGCCTTTAGTGGCTTATATCTTAGTATCTTATTCAGTACGACAAGACAAATATATACACATTTCACTTCAGTAGTTATTTCTGTTGAAAACATATAGGGGCGTATTACTGTACAACAAGAAAAACATATATGCACTGCACTGTTGCAGTTATTTCTGGTCAAAGCGTATGGGGCGTATTACAGTAAAAAAAGAAAAATATATTCTTAGTGCATTTCTGCAGTTAATTCTGGTGAAAGCATATAGGGGCGTATTTCAGTAAAAAAATATAAATATATACACACTGCACTGTTAGTTATTTCTGGTGAAAGCATAAAGGGGCATATTTCAGTAAAATAAGAAAAATATATACGCACTGCACTATTTAATTGTTTTCTGGTTAAAACATATAGTTGCCTTTTTCATTCCAACAAAAAATATATATTCTCGGGTCACTTCTGCAGTTATTTATGTTAAAAGTGTATAGGGGCGTATTACAGTAAAAAAAGAAAAATATCTAACTTCGGCGGTGATATCTGTTGAAAGCCTAACTGGGAGTCAGCAGGGTGGCAGCAGTGGGACGTCGGGAGCCAAGCATGCCTGGGGTAAAGCACCTGATTCGCAGCAGCCTACCTGCCCGAGAAGTAGTGGTGCAGGGGTTCACGGAAGTAGTGCTGTAGCAGTCAGTCAGTGCAGCGGTTATATGTGTTATTTTGTATTTCAGTACAATAAGAAAAATACATTCTCAGTTCACATCGGCGGCGGTTAGATGTGTTGAAAGTGTTTAGTAGCCTATTTCAGTACAAACAGAAAAATGTATTCTCAGTTCACATCGGCGGCGGTTCGATGTGTTCAAAGCGTTTAGTGGCCCATTTCAGAACAAACAGAAAAATACATTCTCAGTTCACGTTGGCGTTTATAGGTGTTGAAAGCATAGCTGGGATTCAGCAGGGTGGCAGCAGTAGGAGGTCAGGAGCCAAATGTGCTCGCGAAGCAGCCTACCTACCCGGGAAGTAGCAGGGGTTCATGGAAGTAGCGGCAGTAGCAGTCAGTCAGTGCGGCGGTTATATGTGGTAAAATCTTTATTGAAGTATTTCGGTCGAAAAGCTAAATGTATTCAGCGGACAGCGCTGCGGTTATATGCAGTTAAATCTCCATGATGTCTCCATGATAAATCTGCAGCTTGGGGGCCCCGTGTGGCTTCTACACACTTTAAAAATAATCCGTTAGCAGAGCGAATAGATGCCGGATGACCAGGACGCTCCATGACCTTCACCAGGAGCTGTTGTCGGGAGCAGCGGTTCATTTCTGAGACGTCCCTATAGAGCGGGGGGAATCCAAAGACCCTTTCCATCTCCATGCTCCGTTATATGTGGTAAAATCTTTATTGAAGTATTTTGGTGGAAAAATAAATTTTATTCAGTGTTCAGCGCTGCACTTATATGCGTTAAAATCTTTTGTGAATAATTTCGGCGGAAAAACTAATTTCATTCAGCGTTCAGTGCTCCAGTTATATGTGGCAAAATCTGTTGTGACTTATTTTGGTGGAAAAAAAAATTGTATTCAGCGCTGCAGTTATATGTGGTAAAATCTTTATGATGTCTCTATAATAAATCTGCAGCGTGGGGGCCCCTGTGTGGCTTCTGCACACTTTAAAAATAATCCTTCAGCGAAGTGAATAGATGCCGGATGACCGGAACGCTCCATGACCTTCCCAGGAACTTGTATTAAGCAATGTATTTGGCATTAAGCGATGCAGTTATATGCGTGAAATTATTTTTTTATTATTTCGGTGGAAATACAAATTTCAACCTCCTCCATTAACTTTCTCATCTCTTCATTAGCATCGGACACACTAACTTTACACCCCACCCAGCTATATAATATATATATATATATATATATATATATATAGTGCAAGCACCACCTAGGGGTGAATAAAGGTAAATGACACTGCCAGCCTGTTAGAGGGAAATACAGAATGATATACCACAATACATTTCATATGACATTTAGCAAGAGATTCGAGTGCCCACATATAGCACATAGTAGGACACTGCATCAAGATGAATCAGGTGTGGATTTCCACACACCAATGCCTGATGTATCAGACTAGTCACTAGATCATCCATGGTGCCATACCAACAATTTGATTATAGAGACTGGTTTCTTCTGGCTACCTGCCTCAGCTACTATTCTGATGCTGTTACCCGCCTGATGCCACACATCTGATGCCAAATGCTCTTTCTTTCACCCACCATCTTTAGCGGGTACTGGTACTGCCACCCACCTCACAGTATGTCACCTTTCCACTCTGTGGCTTCCTGATGCTGCCGCCACCTTCAGACTCTGTCATTGTGCCACTATCATGTTTAGGGCCCCTTCACAGCAGCCGCTAGTGTGATCTAATTTTACTGTCTGCTAAAGTCTCCTGGTCTGGGATTCAAACCCACAGCCTCCAATCTAGCAGTGAATCAGTGGCAAAGCATTTACCCTCACAGCCATAAAGGCTGCATTACAACTCATTGAAAAAATATGAGACTTCTACTGTTATAGCTGGCTAATTGTACATCTATACACATGACAGCTGCCCAAACACACCTAGCACTGCTATATCTCTATATGACAGCTGTCCCTGCACACTCAGCTCTGCTATATCTCTATATATGACAGCTGCCCCAGCAAACCCAGCTCTACTACATCTATACACATGACAGCTACCGAAACACAGCCAGCTCTGCTACATCTATACACATGACAGCTGCCCCAACACACTCAGCTCTGCTATATCTCTATATATGACAGCTGCCCCAGCAAACCCAGCTCTACTACATCTATACACATGACAGCTGCCGAAACACAGTCAGCTCTGCTACATCTATACACATGACAGCTGCCCCCAACACACCCAGCACTGCTATATCTCTATATGACGCTGTCCCAGCACAATCAGCTCTGCTATATCTCTATATATGACAGCTGCCCCAGCAAACCCAGCTCTACTACATCTATACACATGACAGCTGCCGAAACACAGCCAGCTCTGCTACATCTATACACATGACAGCTGCCCCCAACACACCCAGCACTGCTATATCTCTATATGACAGCTGTCCCAGCACAATCAGCTCTGCTATATTTCTATATATGACCGCTGCCCCAGCAAACCCAGCTCTACTACATCTATACACATGACAGATGCCCAAACACACCCAGCTCTGCTACATCTATACACATGACAGCTGCACCAGCACACTCAGCTCTGCTATATCTCTATATATGAGCAGCTGTCATGTGTATAGATGTACACTTAGCCAGCTATAACAGTAGAAGTCTCATATTTTTTCAGTCAGCAGCAAGGCAGCTGGTACGGTCTAGTGGTTAGCTGCTTTGCCTCTAAAGCAGAAGGTTGTAGGTTCGAATCCCGGTAGAATCTTTTCTGAAATACAGGCACTGACTCCATATAAGGACATACAAGGCGGGACACAGGAAGAGGCATCGCATCGCATCGCTGACATGGAGGTAAGTAGAAGTGTTTATTATTTTATTTTTTATACCCGACTGTTACTGCCATGGGGGAGCGGGAGGCACCTGATACTGGCAGTGGCACCTGATACTGGCACATGGGGGGAGGGGGGTTGGCACCTGATACTGGCACCTGGGGGGGAGGGGGGTTGGCACCTGATACTGGCACCTGGGGGGGAAGAGGCACCTGATACTGGCACATGGGGGGGAGAGGGGTTGGCACCTGATACTGGCATAGGGTGGAGGGAGAGTGGCACCTGATACTGGCATAGGGGGGAGGGAGAGTGGCACCTGATACTGGCATATGGGGGGGTTTGGCACTATGGTACTGGCACATGGGGGGTGGGAAGGAGAGAGGCACTTGATACTGGCACATGGGGGGAGATGGCACTATGATACTGGGACATGTGGGGGGGGAGAGGCACTTGATACTGGCACATGATGGGGGGGCATCTATGGGGACACTTACTGGCACATTAGTGGGGGGCATTATGGGGGACACTAGGCCGGCAGCCTATCAGAGGCCGGACACTGAGGGGCATCTACTGGGGCACTATATATGGGGCATTTTATACTGGTACATTATGGGGGGCACTAGCAGGAAGGGGGGAGAGGAGCACTATGGGGGAATTTACTGGGGGCACTATATAGGGGTATTTTATACTGGCACATTATGGGGGCACTATGGGGACATTAGCTCAACTAGGGGCATTACAAGGGGGTATTTTTGCACTGTCACATTATAAGGAGAATTATTTCTACTGGGGGGGCATTATGGTGGGCTTTATTACTCCCCCATGGTATGACCCCCTAGTAGCAGCACCAGCCTCTCCCTGCTCTGCTATCCCTCTGCCCCTTCTCCAAATCCTTATTATAAAATATTTCTCATTAGGATAAAACACAACATCAGCTCCGCCGAGCCGCCGGCCAAAGTGTGGAAGTGGCGTCCAAGATCCCCAAGGGCCAAGCCAAGTAATTGTAAGTGTTCATGTGAAATATGTTTATGTTATACACATATACCTCTACACTGTGCCCCACAATATACAGTATACCGCTACACTGTGCCTCACAATGTACAGTATACCTCTACACTGTGCCACACAATATACAGTATACCTCTACACTGTGCCTCACAATATACAGTATACCTCTACACTGTGCCCCACAATATACAGTATACCGCTACACTGTGCCAAAGGAGTGGGGTTTACACAGGAGGAGGGAGATGCGAAGCGCGCTGGGGGGGCCCTTACAAATATTTGCTGTGGGGCCCAGTCACTTCTAGTTACGCCCCTGGTGGTCTCCTTATGCTGCTGCCACCTCCAGGCCCTGTCATTTAGCCACTTTGTGGTCTCCTCATGCTGCTTTCCCCTCACCACTATGTCATAGCCCAACTCTGTGGACTTCTCATATTGTTTCCACCCTCCCCACTTCATGACTGGTCCACTATTTTGGCTTTCGGCTTAGCTGACATTGCAGTGGCCAGGAAAGGGTTGTAAATGTTCTGCATTTGTCGGGACGCCAATTGCAGAGTGCACAGGGTACTATCCCAGGCCCCTTCCAAGATGTTATAACGCACGTCTGAGATTAGGAATGCCAGAGTAGTGTAATGGCCTATAATGTCTCTATAGGGTAGTGGTAATTGTGTCAACGGTGTCTCCTACCTGGGTACGGCTGGACTCCTGGCTCACTTGCAATAAATATGACTGTAGTTATAATAGGAGTAATAGAGGAATTTTGCAGCAGAAATGATGTCCAGAGCTTTAGATGAAGTTGAAACGTTTCTTTACTGAAGATAACTTGTGTCCACGCAGTATACAGCTTTGGTCTCTGGTCCCAGCAGGTTTTAGCAAATAAATGGCAGGAAATTAATGCTTCTGCTTTAAACTTGGAGCTTGCAGGATAAGTTGTCTGCTTGGTAGCTCTGTAATTGTGGCAGGAATTAATCTTCTGCACTTTTCTGTAACTTCTGCTTTATGGGGACAGACTAGCTCAGGAGGAATGGCTTCTCCTAGGTCTCTGGACTTATCTCTCAGATGGTTTCTCAGGGGATGCTTTCTTTTTGGAACTCTGCAGGTTGTAATTTTTTGCTTCTTCATCCAGCTGAGGCTGAAGGAGCTCAGACTGGGACTATGACAAAGTCTCAGACCAAGACTTGGTTCTTACTGTCTTCCCTAAACAGGGGGTAACTAAATCTCAATCTAACTGGTTTTTCCCTCCCTTGCTGCAGGAAGATCGAATAGTCTACCTACCACTCTTCAGCAGGGGGGCAGAATAGAACAGGATCTTTCCACTCTGAACTGCCATAACATTAAAACTATCTATACTAATAATGCTGCCACCTGCTGGTATACCAGGAAAATGACTTGAACAATGGTATTTAACATGGTTTTAGATCATATCAGATGACAATATAATGGCTCCTAGAAGATAGTAGCGGGGTAGAGGCGTGTAGAAACACAACTTTGGGGTGTTGCAACATCATCATTTATTTGACACTTCTTCTGAGAGGGAAGGAAAAACTACACGCACAATGGATCCAGTCTGTGTAGCAGCTTTAAGACCATCAGAATTGGCTTGTGATTTGGTAGCCAAAAGCAGGAGTGGGTACAAAACACAGAAGACATGCAAATATCCCATTCACGTGTCATCTCTGTTTTAGATCCACTCCGTTTTTTTTTTTTGCCTTTAGCAATACTGATGGATTATTGAGCAAATGCTGACTGAGTGAAGGCGGATGCTCCACAGACAGGATCTGTTTTTTGCTGGGTAATTGTTCTGACGGATCAGAGAATGGTGGAAAATAAATCAGTGACGTCAGCACAAACTTACTGCTGACACCCTCTCCACTCTGTCGGAGGGGCTCTACTTGTATGAGCGTTTAATAGAACAGGTTCCGTAGACATCTGCGGATTCAGCTGACGATGGTGTAAAAGGAGTGCGCTTCTTTTTGACAGTAAAATCGACCTGTAAGGCTGAGTTGATACTTGAGTTATTTTGTCAGTTTTGGCCCCGTGACTGCCCAAATAAGTGAAGTGTGCAGTGATTCTAAGAGCGACGCCTGTCATCTGCATGTCATATGGACTCCCTATGCGTGTTACTGCAAGGCACAGTGTTCTACACCACTATGAAGGCTCTCTTCAGCCAGGAAATAGCCGTTTTTTTTTTAATGTAATTCAATCTGGTAAATGGAATTTATTTAAAAATTCGCTCATCTCTAATTAAAATAAAAAAAAGTTATCGCATAGGGTGAATGGCGTAACAAAAAAATAAATAAATAAATGGCCCATTCACTGTATTTTCATCACTATCCCCCTAAAAAAAAAGGAATAAAAAGTGATCAAAAAGACATACACTAAATGGTATTATCAAAAACTACAGATTGTTCCGCAAAAAAACATCCACACACATCTTCGTAGACTTAACTATAAGAAAGCTATGGGGCCCTGAATATGACGATGAAAAGAAAAAAATAATTACATTTTTTAAAAACATTTTTCAGTATTAAAACACAAGAAATATACATATGTGGTATCACAAGATCCTGACTGACCTGGAGAATGATCAGCACATGTCAGTTTTACCACATAGTGAACTCCGTAAAAAAAAAAACTCTGTGGCAGAATTGCCTTTTTTTCCCCAATTCCACCCCATTTGGAATTACCACTTCCCACAACATCCTATTCAATATTAAAGGGTGGCATTAGAAAGAGCAACTTGTCCTGCAAAAAAAAAAAATTTGAACGGAAAAATAAAAAAGTTATGGTGCTGGGAAATGCAAAAATGGAAAATTGCAATGTTAGAAAAGGGTTGAACAATGTCATTTTTTGATAACGCATTGCCATTAATCACCAGTATTGCTATTGCTTTAATATGTAAACGCTTTGACTTAGTTCTGAGATACAATACAATAAGTCTGAAATGTGTCATAGAGAACTGCATTATACAAGAAGATGAGAAGTATACATTTAAAATAGGTCAGACCAAATGTATTTTTTTTAGTAGCCCAAAACTCTACTTTGCACATATTAGTGTCTAAGGCTATTCAGAGTGATGTCAGTCACATTATGTGACAGTGGAGGATGGATACTCGCAGAGACCCTTCTTTTCTTCATCACTAAGGAAGAGTCTTTCTCAGTTAATTTATCATCTAATATTTTCAGTGAATAATTCTGCCACCAACTATTAGCCTGTTGTGTCTCTTTCCTTTGAGAAGGCATGCAGAGCTACGGCTTAGTGCAGTCACCAACTGTATTTGGTGTGAGCTTGGGCACTACTACATTACAACCGTTAAACATGGGATTTTAACACTTTATAAGTGCATAATGTATTGAAAGTATCCCTTGCATGGAATGCTAGGATAACATGTAAATATGAGCGGTATATCTGTTAATGTAATATCAGTGCAGCTTTGAAAACATTATAAAAACAAATTAACATTCTACAAAATTTAAGAGTGGTGAATGGTAATTTTCATCCACACATATCATAAGATGATGATGCATGCTTTAATAAGGGACATGCATATTTATGATTCCAGCTACATGCATTAACATATTCATTCCTACATACTTCTCTACTAAAAAAGTAACTGTTCCTTTTCATTCCCTATAACATGATTGGATAGAAGAAGGCAAGAAGAGATTCCCCAATGGTCAACCATAAGCTTTTCCAAGTACCTCACCTTTTCACACTCCTTAGAGCTTAAAGGGGTTCTCTGGGAAAGAAAAAAAAATGAAATACTGAAAAAAAAACATGTTATAATAAATAAACTCTTTAAATGCCTTTAATTATTTAGAATGGCTCATTTAGTCTAGGGGACAATCAGTGAAGGAGCTAAAATGGTGTCTCTTAGATTTATGATCATAAAAACCGTCCTTTACGTGACACTGCGGGACGGCCGGTGTGAGAAAGCAGCCCTATGTAACGTCTGCCGGTCTCAGCACTGTGAGGGTCTATATTACGTGCAGATGACAGCTAAGATAACTGCTCCGCTGTGTCCCTGTACTTCAGAAAGGAGTTTACCTCATCCAGTACCCCGAGACTGAAAGGTAGGAAGGAGGAGCAGACGCGCATCATTAGAAAACACTTCAGCCCGCCAGTACTGGATGAGGTAAATTCCTTTCTGAAGCACAGGGACACAGCAGGGCAGTTATCTCAGCAGTCATATGCACATAATAGACAGCTGCACAGTGCTGATGCCGGCAGACTTTACATAGGGCTCTGTGCTCTGCTTTCTCACACCAGCCGTCCTGCAGTGTCACGTGAAGGACGGATTTTATGATCATAAATCTAAGAGCTGCCATTTTAGCTCCTCCACTTATTGTCCCCTAGACTAAACGAGCCATTTTAAATAAGTCAAGGCATTTAAGAGATTTTTTTTTGTAATAACATGTTTTTTCAGTATTTTTATTCTTATCTTTCCCAGAGAATCCCCTTAAAGAGGTTGTCTCACTTCAGCACCAGTATTTCTTATGTAAAGAAAGTTAATACAAGGCACTTACTAATGTATTAAGATTGTCCATATTGCCTTCTTTTGCTGGCTTGATTCATTTTTCCCATTACATTATACACTGCTCGTATCAAGGGGTTACGACCGCTCTCCTATCCAGCAGCGTTGGCCATGCTTACTCACTATAGGAAAAAGCGCTTGGCTCTCTGGTAGCTGGGACCGTAGGAATGCACATATGATACCTCTTTTTCCTATAGTGTGCAAGCAGGGTGGTCATAACTCCTGGATACGAGCAGTGTATAATGTGATGGAAAAATGAATCAAACCAGCAAAGGAAGCAATATGGACAATCACAACACATTAGTAAGTGCCTTGTTAACTTTCTGTCACGACCATGTTTATGGCCGTGACTCCTTGGGAGCCGCATACAGTTGCCCGCGGTTTGGGTTGTTGTGTCAACCGCAGCTGGAGGCATAATGTTGTTTGCCTCAAGTGCGGTTGCCGCGGACAACAGCAGTGTGTGTGGTTGCCTTGGAGTTGTGTGCGTGTATGTATGCACTTTTGTATGTCTAGGTGCACTCTGTTTTTGTGTGGTGTGCACTGACATATTCCCTTTACTGTGGTTGCCCATGGCAACGTTTGGTTGGAGTTGTACATGTGGTGGCAGTGTCCCAGCCTTTGGACTGACTCCCAGGACATGGTTGCCACCCATGTCATTGCCGGCGGCCACAGGCACAGTGTGTTCTTGGTTTGGACACTTCCCCTTTAAGTTGTGTTTTCCCTTCTTTGGTATTGGAAGGGTTAACTCCCTTTCTGTGTGTGTGTGAGTCACGGGGTGTGTCTGACTGTTGGGTGTGGCTTCTTGGCCCTATTTAGCCTCAGTTGAAGGCAGTAGTCAGTGAGGGTGCTTCAGCCATGCTTGCTGGAGACATCCTCCTGGCTATTTACCAACTGCCAGTGGGGGTCTCCCTTCTGGTCATAAAGATAATGTTGTTTGGTGTTTAGAAGATGTGTTTGTCTTTATGCTTCTTTATTGCACCTATGGTCCTGGGTTCCCGTGTGATGTGTGTTGTGTGCTGAGTCCTTTTGTTTGTGGATAGCAGTACTTCCACATGGGTTCCAGGCTTTGTGTCTGTGGCAGGTGTTATGTTTGTGGCAAGTACCTGCCATTGCCATAGGTTGTATTTGTTCTCCCTTCCCTGCAGCTTGGCCAGTGAGACTCCTGTTCCTCTGTGTCCAGTCTTACCCTGACTCCTAGTCCAGGGACCGGTCGGAGGGTGAGTTAGGGATCCGAGGTTCCTGAGCATGGGTCCTCCTACCTTAAAGGTCGGCCCATGCAGCTAGGAGTTAGGGTCAGGTTAGGGACACTTTAGGAGGTGACCTGCTCCCTAATCCTGTCGTCCTGGTCGAGCAGCGACCATCTTCCGGCATTGCACGGCTGAGGGTTTTCCCCATCCTCAGCCGTGACACTTTCTCTACATGATAAATGGCAGTTGCTGAAGTGAGACACCCCTTTAACTATGCTACATGTATGACAGAACTCATCACTTTAAATATGCTGCCCATTTTCAAGCAGAGCAGGTGCCATAGCTGCCAGTTTTCAACGGTTTCATGCAGCAGACACTCACTCAGTTTCATACAGCAGTCATTTAATAATGTGACCATGGTTTTTCAGTGGTGAAAAGGTGTGAGCGATGCGTTCCCATGCCAGTAACGGCTTCCACTCACTTGGACTGGGGAAGCTGTTGCCTGGTAATGATAGGCTGAAGCAGCCTGGACGCTCTCATGCCTATCACAGGTATATTCCAATACAGGGATGTAGGAGGTAGCACTGCATTGAGGTATACTAAATTCTATATTGAGTAACGGTTCTATTTTCAATACTGAATAGGAGTGGCAATCTAATAATTGTTTATAAATATTTTGTCATTTTGGGTGACTTTAAAAAGCAAAAAAAGAAAGTAATAAAGTTTAAAAAAAAAAAAAAATATTCATCAGATATGGTGAATGGAAAAAAATCGAAATGGTCAATTCACTATTTTTTTCCTTGCGTCACCTCCAGCCAAAAAATTTAATAAAAAAGTGATTGAAATAGTCATACACATGCCAAAATGATATCCACAAAAACTACAGATAACACAACAAAAAATGTGCCTCACACAGCTCCATATACCTAACTAAAAAAATTATTGTGAACTACAACTGGCACTTGCACTAACTTGACAAACGATATATTAATAATCCATATTAATAACCATAAAAAAGGTTTTTGGGATGAAAATATGGTAATGAAAAGAAAAAATATATTTTTTTCAAAGTTTTTTATTTTTTTTAGTATTAAATCACACAAAAAAAATGTATATACTGTATGTGGTATCATTGTAAGCATACTGACCATGAGAATGATGATAACATGTGACTTTTACTGCATAGGGAATGGCGGAAAAACTATGGAAGAATTGTGTTATTTTCTAATTCCACCCCATTATTTTTTTCCAGCCTCCCACTACATTGTATGCAGTATTAAATGGTGCCATTAGTAAGTACAACTTGTTCTGTAAAAAAACAAGCCCTCATATGGCTGCGTGAACAAAAAAAAAAATATATGTATGGTTCCAGAAAGGCAGGGAGTCAAAAATGAAAACTCAAAAACGAAAAATCCTCAAGGTTCAAGGAATTAATATAAGTTAATTCCATGACTGTGATTTTCAATATATTATTTAAATATATGCCTAGCTCTGTACATACAGTTTCTACTGATAACAGTACCATTATCATACCAAGTATCAGTAACCCTATGTTGTGTTAATAACTTGATATTTGTAATGTATGTTATTTTGCTAATTGTTGTGAATGTTCATTACTCCAGCCCACTCATGAATACATGTTCTTTAGCAGAGCTTAGAACCCTAGTCAAGTGCTGATTCTCTCTGCATATAGACAGATACAGACATAGGTGTAGATAGATTGTTAGAAGCAGCATCTATTCACTGCACCCTTAGCTATCCATATTGATGCTGTAACATAATATGAAATACAACTCACCTCCGATATCAGGTCTCAGTTTCTTATCATATTCTTTCATCAACTTGTTCAGGATCAGTGTGACATCTGTGTCTTGTGTTTTGGGAGAAAGCACCCATTTTTGGTTGAATGTTACATCTTCATATTCATCATCTTCAATTTTCCTGGAGCTGCAGTAATACAATTCAACAAGGTAGGAGTTTCAGTAAAATAAATTCCAAATTAAATTCATTTCAAATAAATAGGTAGACTTTCTGAACATGGTAAGCTATTGCAGGTACAATAGTTTTACTGTTTTAAGCTAGGTAAATAATATATTGAATTAAATGTGATACCGTCATAAATCAGAAGCCAAATACCTCCATTAGAATATGTCCATGTCAAGACCTATTAACACAAGTTAGCAGAATATTGGATCCATTGAAATAGAAAAAAAAATGTTGTTCCTGCTATTTTTAATCTGTCTATATACCTATGGGAACAGTAAAACTTGTTTTTTGTCTTGTTTTTTTGGCCTTCATAGAGCTAATTTATACGTGGCAAAGTGAAAAACTGTTATTATAACATTTTTATATGTTTGTAAACAACTCTTTAATAATGTATATTAATAATAATAATAATAATAATAATAATAATAATAATGCAAATCTTGCAACACTACACATATTTTCCTAAAATATTTTAGAGGCCAATGTGGAAGCTGCACATTTGACAAGAGCAAGGATAGACCATCACATTTACAATGCTCTTAGGCACAATTACATGTAACAGAGCTGAGTTGGAACCAGTGTATGATAAAGAATTAATATGCCTTTCATAGTCCTTACAGGAAAAATTTATTGGAGCCTAAGAGTCAGCAATACCGAGACACAAGACCTCTAGGGCATTCTTCACATTCAGTCATATTTTCAGTCCAGTTTTCAAGGGGAAAAAGTATGTCAAGTTGTATTTTGACCGTTTTTCAGTACATAGTGCCCAGTTGGATCCCCCCCCGTACCCACTATCCTGCTTTCCATCTCAATTGCTCCATGTTTTTTTTTTTTGTTTGTTTTTTACTGGACACAGTTGGAGAGTTCTCACTTATTGAACACTTTAAATCATAAAGACAAGTGTAAAACTCAAGCAATCCCAGATATTAAAACTGTAAATACCATGGCTGTATCCACTTAACACTGGCTGATCGTGCAATACAAGGCACATAGCATTATTCAGTAGTTTAAGTCAGTATCCCAACGTAGGAGAACACAGGACACAACCCAATAGGACAATAATATATTGAAGGAGAAGGCAATGCTGCAACAGGTAGGTGTCACGGATGTGCTGCTATACCAGGCACATAAAATGCATTGATTGAAGAAATCTGTTTTCCTCCTTGCTGGTAGCGAATGTGTTCTGCTCTAATCTAGGAGAACTTTCCTGTTTGAGACACAGCATCAGGGCAGCTGTACTATCAGTCGTCTCAGCTTAATTATCTCCCTAATATGAGAGCAATCAATCACTTTCGTCAAGGAGGCTCTGGATGAGGAATGGTGTAAATGTGGGGAAACAGCAGGGAAAGGGAACAGACAAGTGTTTCTATAGCATCATCACCACAAAACACAGCATCTCAATACATTTCCATGACGACTTACCAGACTTGGAAAACTGACAATAAGAGGAAAAGCACAAGGAGCTTAGCAGGCATGACTGTGGTGGGTGCAACCAGGTGCGATCGAGTAATAAGGATGGCAAGCAATGCACATACAATCTCCACAGCGTTAGCTTGGTCCTCCTCTTCGCAGTACAGTAGAATAGCCGGTTAGTTTGGAGCAATGCTCTGCGCTGATGGAGAAGAAGCAACAAGGCAGGCTCCTCAGACCAGTCGTGCTAGCTGTGTCTGGAGAAAAGATCTGCACTTTTACTGTAATTAGACTCAGCTTGAAGTAACGCAGCCCGTCCTGCTTCACTTATACTAGTATATGACTCTGATTGTAAAGCGCTGCAGAATATGTTGGTGCTATATAAATAAAGATTATTAATATTATTATTATATGCAAAATGGATTTTAGATTGCAGTTTGTGATCCGAAAGCAATGAAACCCACAAGGCACAGGGGTTGAAGAACACCTATTTCCAAATCAAATCTTCACTTCCAACAGGCGATGAAGTCTGACTCCCTCCACTGTAAGCAGGTATGGAAGTGTAAGGGTTTAAATCCACCAGCACCATATTCCTGCATCCGAGGAATCTAGTGGCAACATGTGCACTTATCCAGCAAGGCTGAATCTCTGAAAAGAGCATCCCAATAGCAGGAGAAAACGCAGTCAATAAGTACAATCTGCATGTACCGTAGAAAGAGACTCCGACTCAGGTTGCAGCTCATTTGACTCCGTCATTCAGTACTTGCTGTATTTGCAGTTGGGCGAAGGATCCTTAAGAATCGAGGCGGAGTGATGGAATATGAGAGCCATGACTGGATACTGTGCGAGCAGAAGTTGACGGACGTAAATCCCAGGGGATGACAATCCTGAGACTGAAATCTACATATTCCAACAGATGACAGTCTAGGAAACCTTCGGAGAGGTACAACACTGCATAATGGTCATGAGTCTGACGGCTCCGTTCAGTTCACAAGCCAAAGCTATCTAGAATACAAAAAAAAAAAAGCAGGAGCAGACATCAGTTCTTGTGGCTTTAAATGTTGAATCCCATCATCTTCTCATAAGGGGAAATACAGGACCTCACCATGCCAGTGCTGGGCACGATGCTGCCTCATTATCTACCATTGCTTTCTGAGCTGTAGAAGTTCATTCTTCTGGAACAAGATTAACCCTTCCAACGACAGAGGACGGTGGTCACCACTGTTCCAGGAAGGGAAGCATCTTGCTGCTTTCAGGTATCAGGTGTGAAGAGGACCTAAAATCCATAATTTTAATGAGGGATGGAGGAGTCCTGTAATTCTCCATCAGCACCATGAAATACATACATGTGAATTTCAGTTTCTTTACTTCTGGAAAGGCAGGATCTTGACATTTTGCATGCATGGGGGGATACAAACAGAACCAAATGTCAGTCTTTTCTAGCCATCCATGAATATTTCTCCTGTGATCCTTGTTAGAAGCAAATCTATTTTATGCACTAATCTAGGAGAACTTTCCTGTTAGAGACACAGCATCAGGGCAGCTGTACTATCAGTCGTCTCAGCTTCATTTCCTCCCTAATATGAGAGCAATCAATCACTTTCATCAGGAGGCTCTGGATGAGGAATGGTGTAAATGTGGGGAAACAGCAGGGAAAGGGAACAGACAAGTGTTTCTATAGCAGTGCAATACCATCATCACCACAAAACACAGCATCTCAATACATTTCCATGATGACTTACCAGGCTTGGAGAACTGATAATAAGAGGAAAAGCACAAGGAGCTTAGCAGGCATGACTGTGGTGGGTGCAACCAGACGCAAGACAGTAATGCACATAAAATCTCCAAAGTGGGGTATTCTTCCTCCTCTTCGCAGTACAGTAGAATAGCAGGCTACTTTGGAGCAATGCTCTGCGCAGATGGAAATGCTTCCAGATGAAGGAACAAGGCAGGCTCCTCAGACCAGTCGTGCTAGCTGTGTCTGGAGAAAAGATCTGCACTTTTATTGTAATTAGACTCAGCTTGAAGTAACGCAGCCCGCCCTGCTTCACTTATACTGGTATATGCACACTGGACTTTACATTGCAGTTTGTGATCCAAAAGCAATGAAACCCACAAGGCACAGGGGAAAAGAACACCTATTTCCAAATTAAATTTTCACTTCCAACAATTAAGTCTGGCTCCCTCCTCTGTAAGCAGGCAGGGGAGTGGAAGGGTTAAATCCGACAGCACCATATCCCTGCAAAAATCAGTTATTGGTGCTGGAAAGGTTGAATCCTTCACCATGCCAGTGCTATGCAGGATGCTGCTTCATTGGCTACCATTGCTTCAGAGCTGTAGAAAGTTCATTTTTCCTGAACAAGGTTAACCCTTCCAAGGGTTTTCTCATTGCTGTTACAATCAGAGAAGCTGTATAGATGGGTGAAGGAGCCCTGTAATAATGCATCTGCTCAAAGAGCATGCAAAGCTGACTATATGGCTAGAATCAAACTAAACTGGTAGAAGTGTCTGCTTATCTGTGTGGCTGTCTGTCTATCTAGCTCTATCTATCTTCTATCTCTATCTATCTTCTATTTCTATCTATCTTCTATCTCTATCTATCTTCTATTTCTATCTATCTTCTATTTCTATCTATCTTCTATCTCTATCTATCTTCTATCTCTATCTATCTTCTATTTTTAGTCTTCCTCTGGATCTACTTGCAGGATAAAAGGCTGGACTTGATGGAAAGATCTCTTTTCTCAGCCTTATATACTATATTACTATGCTATCTATTTACATATCTATCTATCTATCTATCTATCTATCTCATATCTGTCTATCTCATATCTGTCCATCTAATATCCAGGCTCGGACTGGCCCACCGGGGAGGCGGGGGATTCCTCGGTGTGCCCCCAGTCTCCTGCACCTGAGATAAGATGGAAGAGCTGCCTCTTGAGCCCCGCTGGCCACTGGAGGACCTTTCATGGGTCCATACTTTATTAACTAAGTAGCAGGACATATAGGGCATACATGGGGGATCTCCCTGCACTTACTATTATTTCTGGGTGCCGTTCCATTGCGCCGCTGTGGCCCCCATTACATTCTCCCGCGCTGTATGCTAAGTAACAGCATCAGAACACCAGGGAGGAGACATCAGCTTTTCTCCCTGGGCGTTCCTTCTCCCTGGCTGTAACGCTGTCCAATCGCAGCGCAGAACATCACAGCCAGGGAGAAGGCGAGTTGCAATTGGACAGCGCTACAGCCAGGCGCTGTCCAATTGCAGCGAGATCCCCCATGTATGCCCTACATGTCCTGCTACTTAGTTAATAAAGTATGGACCCATGAATGCGGCAGTGGCACTTGTGTTCTGCCTCTTGCCCGGGGTCCAAACAATATTAAAGACGGCCCTGGATGGAGGAGTGATACAGCCTCCTACTGGTGTACACTGTACAGGAGGCCCCACAGTATCTTCTAAGCTTCCCAGGCTGCTGGCTATGAAGGAGGAGAGAAGGTGTCTAGCTCCTCCTGCCCTTCCTGCTGTCAGGAAACTGTGGCTGCTGGAGAGAAGGACTCCTCTATGGTGCTGGGCTGTAGTGAGCTGTAGGAGAATGTAAGGAGGAAATAGGGGATTTGTTTATAGCAGACACAGATCTGTGTATGTGTGCTGCTCTCTGCAAAGTTCACTTCCCTAGGTCCCCCCCCCAATGCCTCTGCTTTAGGTGCCCCCTCTCTAAAAGCACCCCTAATATTGAATCTTCTCCAGTTGCCCCCCTAAGACCCCTGCAGCTGCTCCAGGATCCCCACTATTACCCTGCCTCAGGTGACCCTAATGCCTCTGGTTTAGGTGCACCCCCATAAGTGCCCCAGCTCCACATGCCCCCGCTATAAATGCATCACTAATATTGCTGCTTCTCCAGTTACCCCTGCTCCAGGATCCACACTAGTACCCTGCCTCAGGTGACCCTAATGCCTCTGTTTCAGTTATGACCCTCTGTTTGTGCCCTTTGCTCACGTTGCTCCTCTAGCACGTTTGCTTGGGCTTTGTTAAAGGTTATGACCTGCAAAGGGGGTTGGACTTATGTCCGAAAAATTCTGCACAGTGCGTCATATTCTCCAGTATTGATGCATATCGTTAACATGGCTGCAATGATGATATTCTGTATTTATAGACATCACTGGTGCCATGTAAAGAGATACTGGTGGTGGAGTGGTGGAGAATTTAAAGGGTTTGGGCAGGTATTCAAGTTATCCTCTCCACGAATAGTGGGGTCTCCACTGATCCCAGGAATGGGTCCTGTTCCCCTTTTTTATGGTGTGAGAGGCTACACATATGCCCTGCTGCTCTATTCATTCTCTTTGGGAGCACTGGAAATAGCCAGCGCTGTACTCCGCCATCTCTGGCAACCCCATAGAGATTGGATGGAGAGGCAGGGCATATGCTCGACCTGCCACTCAGTCAAAAAGGGGGATCAGAGGGGGCTCCAGCGTTCAGACCCCCATGGATCACTTAGTTATGGACACATAAGTGGACACAAGCCCTTTAACAAGCAAGCATTTCTATTTTAGCCTGACACATATTTTGGGCTAGATTTTTTATTTTTATAAACATTTTTTTTTACACCCAAAGAAACCCTTTAAGGATAGAGAATGTGAAAAGGTGAAACAGCTATGACACGACAGGTGATAAGTGTCTGATTAGTGGGGGTCTGACTGCTGGGACCCCCATGATCAAGGGAACGTAGTCTTCAGTAAGTTGAATTTATCATGTTGAGAAAGTTAATACGAGCCACTTACTAATATATTGTTATTATCCATATTGCTTCCTTGCTAGCTGGATTCATTTTTCCATCACATTATACACTGCTCGTTTCCCTGGTTACGACCACCCTGCAGACCATCAGTGGTGGTCGTGCTTGCACTAGCCTATGTGTGCTCCCATGCTCCCGGCCACAAGAGAGGCTGATGCTTTGGCCTATAGTGTGCAAGCACGACCACCACTGATAGATTACAGGGTGGTCTGTAACCATGGAAACGAGCAGTGTATAATGTGATGGAAAAATGAATCCAGTCAGCAAAGGAAGCAATATGGATAATAACAATACATTAGTAGGTTGCTCCTATTAACTTTCTCTACATGATAAATGCCACTTACTGAAGTGATAACCTACAACAAGGCAGCTCTGTCAACTAAGACAGCTATAATGACCATGTCACCATGTCTTCAGGTACGGTCCGCATTTAGCATGTGTTAGATTACACGTGGGGTTTCCTTGTATGTGTTCTTGCTAGGTCCCATACACTCAGGCGCTAACTAATTGTATTATTTCTATCTCAAGCCTAGTTATTATCCAACTATTATATTGGACTGACTGTGACGCCTATACTACCTGTGTATGCTAGCTACGACTTCGGGTTCACCTATTGTCTGTGGTGCCGTGTGTACCATACCCCTATTGGGGTGACTACTATATGTGATATCTTTTTGGGTTCCCAGAGTCTTAGCTTTAGCCCCACTCTTTAATCGTATCTTACTGCGCATTATCCTGCGCAGTTTCATGGTGCTCCTTTTTGAATTGACTTACCCTGTGCTTCTCCGTGTACTGTATTACAACATCCCGTTGTTCTCCATTTTTTACATTTTATAATAAATGATATTTTTTGATACAATATTCCACTTGGTTGGTTTTTAACTTACTGAAGTGAGACAACCCCTT
The DNA here is from genome assembly GCF_014858855.1 of Bufo gargarizans. Taxonomy (NCBI): domain Eukaryota; kingdom Metazoa; phylum Chordata; class Amphibia; order Anura; family Bufonidae; genus Bufo; species Bufo gargarizans. Next base: position 202,301,758 of record NC_058082.1, read on the forward strand.
TAAGATCCTTAGAGAAAAGAGGGAAATGGGTTGCTCGACCAGGGGTAAAAGCGGATAGGTGCACTGCTAGTAGACTCACCCAATCTAATTGTTAAATATAAGGTAGCAGGCAACACTTACATAAGGAGCACCTATTTATTGTTTAAAATCCAGGTGATATTAAAAGAACTTGTATGTAACATAGCAGCTAGTACAAATTAATACAATGTCTAAGCAGATAGCAGAAAACAAGTGTTAAATATGATGCATAAGTAAATAGCAGCAACCAGGTATTGAAAATAGCAGCTAGTGGAGATCGATAAAGTTCAATGGGGATCGATATGGTTCATGAACAGATAGCAGCGATTAAATACTGAATGTTCCAATTCCAAGGGGGGTGCTTCAGTTCAAAACAATAGTCTAATAGATATTGGTGGTACAAACAGAGTATCAAAATGTTTCCAGTACTTTGTTGCAATGTGAACAGAATTGTAGTAGTTTGTGACTACCAGTATCAGCGCTACTATGTTGCAAGTAAATAGACCATAAATTAAGGCACAGTGATGAACAGTTAATGAAGGACCTGCAATTGAGGGTAGATAGGTCTCAGGCCAGTATACCTCGGTGCGGCGTCCCGTGATTTCTATGGTATTATATCCGACGCTTACCTTTCCAGGAGTTTTCCCTCTGCAATCCCGTGGGTATACATATCTATGTGCAGGCTTTCTCTGCATCTCACGTGGGGTGGAGTGGTGCTCCCAAGTTCCGTTGCGATGGAGCGCTTCAATGTAGTCTTGACATCAGCAGTGACGTTGGAGTTTCCTTTTCCACGTGACCGGGATGCCAGAGAGCAGTGCGCTGAATTCAATGGAATGTATGTGTGTAGCTGTTCACATTGATATGACCATGCGCTTTATAGTTGTTTAGGGTTGAGAGACTAACTAAAGTACTAGATTGCAAGCAATAAGTTCACCACCAACTTCCTCAGACGCGTTTCGGTACGCGTAGTCCCTTCATCAGTGAGATGCCTGCTACTTTATATTTAACCTTTAAGACTCTTGTGTACATAGATTGGCGGTAATGTAATTTAATGTCTCAGGGCCCTTTTTTTCATGATCAGCGGGTGTTTCAGCAGTCAGACCCCAGCAATCTGATCTTTATCACCTATCCTGTAGATAGGCGATAGGTCATTATGGTAGGACAACCCTTTTAAATAGACTGTAGATTATGTGCAATCTGAGGAGGTTAAGATTTGATAAATTTCATGCCAGACATTTATGCTTAAAGGGGTTAAAGGGTTTGTTTCACTTCAGTAAGTTGGATTTATCATGTAGAGAAAGTTAATACAAGGCACTTACTAATATATTGTTATTATCCATATTGCCTCCTTTCCATCACATTATACACAGCACGTATCTGTAATCCAGCAGCGGCGGCCATGCTTACACACTATAGGGAAAGGCTAGAAGTGCGCATAGGAAAACTTCTATAGTGTGCAGCACGGCCAACACTGCTAGATTGCAGAGTGGTCAAAACCATGGATACGAGCAGTGTATAATGTGATGGAAAAGAGCCAATATGGAGAATCAGAATACATTAGTAAGTGCCTTGTACTAACTTTCTCTACATAATAAATGCCATTTGTTGAAGTAACGCAGCCCCTTTAAGTTTGCTACACCTAATAGGGTTAGTCAAAAAATGTCTTGGTGCGTGTGATAGAAACTGCATGTGTCTTGTTTCTGACTGACCTAAGAGTAGGATATCCATATATGTGTAAGGCTACTTTCACACCTGCGGTAGCAGTGTCCGCCAGATCCGTGCTTACACTAGCCCACAGTGCCTCCAGTGCCTCCAGAGGTCCGCTCCAGCTCCATACTCTATAATGGAGGTCCGGCCTAAACACGTAAAACGTGCTGAGAGGCAGCCAGACAAAAACTACAGCGGACTTCTGGCAACATGGTGGGCTAGCGTTAGCACAGATGCGGCAGGCTGTTACGCCGCTGGAACATCCTGCCGGACCCTGCTACTGTAGGTGTGAAAGTAGCCTAAATTTTGCCACATGTATGTTTCTTCATTTTTCTGTGAGTGTCTACCATCATACTTTATCTTTAATATTTCTATTATCACTGTAAGGGCTCATGAACACGATTGTTGGATGTTTTGCAGTCCGTAAACTGCGGAACCGCAAAACATGGATACTGGGTGTGTGCATTCCACATTATGCGGAACAGAACAGCCGGCCTCTAATAGAACAGTCCTATCCTTGTCTGTAATGCTGACAATACTAGGACATGTTCTATAATTTTACATAACGGCCATGCGGACATACAGACATAGAATGCACATGGAGTCATTTCCATTTTTTGCGGCCCCATTGAAGTGAAAGGTTTCATATACAGGCCACACAAAAAAAAAATGGTATGAAAAAAAATACATTTGTATGCAGGAGCCCTAAGGTGGGCCCCCTAAATCAGTTACACTGGTGGGCCCTAGGTACCCCAGTCTGACACTGCTAATATCTATCTATCGATCTATCTATCGATCTATCGATCGATCTATCTATCGTCTATCTTTCTTCTACAGTTTTCCATACATTTATTTTAATTAACTAATTATTAAAACTTCTTGCAGGTAATGATTTATTCAGTCTAAAATAATGAGCGGAATGCTAATGTAAATATATAGTAAATAGTTAAAATAGCTAATTCAGCTCAGGTATGTATGTATTCACTGATTAATGGACTCTTTCTGGTTCATCATTATGCAGTTATTACTTAAATAAACCTGACATGTATGTAAATATTATGTTATTAAAAGGCAATCATAACATTTACTAAAATTCACAGCAATCACTAGATAAATGGTGACTGACTGGGGGAGAGAAATGAATAGATGGAGGCTTGCTGGACTTCCATTTCAGCACCAGCTCAGAGGACAGCACCTCATCTTCCAGCAGCAACAAAGAGCAAGGTGCCTTGGAGGCTGAAGTCAAGGAACTATAATATGGGGGGAGGGGGCACTGCAGCTACAGATGAGTGAATCAATTGTAAATTAATTAAATTCATTACAAATTTCCCTAAAGATTCGGGTTCCAATGAAACCAAAATTTTGCATTTCATTTTGGATAAATCACTTACAATAGTGGCTGTCTACATCACTGTACAAGGCACCAGGATTTATAGGTAATCCCTTCTTTTAGTAAAGCATATAGCACCCTTCAGTAAAGCGAAAAAATAAATAAATGTGCATGCCCCTGCAGGAGCTGTGTCCAAATGGCTACTTAGTGCAACAATATAAAGAAATGGAGGCAGCGCCAATAAAGTAGAGGAGAAAAAAACATCTTTTAATTCATGTTGTGGCAGTCCAAACACATGCTTTTTAATCCCTTCTGTTAGCTGTCGAATCCCTGCGCATCCCTGTTAGCGTCAGGTATAATTTATCATTGTGGACTTAATCATGCAATGCCCCAAGATTCAAGTAGTGGCCCTATTGGGAAGGTGGCAACTGCAGTGGCAGTATCCATGAAAAAAGTGGCCCCATGGCAGAATGTGGACGGTGGCAGCAGTGGCAGCAAACCTGACAATAGTAGCAACATGACAGAGTGGGGATAGTGGTAGCATTATTAGTGGCCCTATGACAGAGTGGGGATGGTGGCAGCAGCAGTAGTGGCCCCATAACAAAGTCGGGATGGTGGCAGCAGCAGTAGTGGCTCCATAAAGTGGGGTTGGTGGTGGCGGCAGCAGCATCAGTGGCAGTAGTGGCCCCATAACAGAGTGGGGACAGAGGTGGCAGCAGTGACAGAAGGTGGTAGTGACAGTGATAGTAGTAACTCCATGACAGAGTAGGGAGGGGGCAGCAGCAGTGTCAGTAATGTGTTAACATCACTGTTTATTTTTATGTTCTTCTTATCCATCAGAATCATATAAAACTAAAAACAATCCAGTATTTTGAGCATCCATAAAGCCTCTTTCAAACGGTCAGTCTTTAGTCAGTATTTTTTATCAGTATTTGTAAGCCAAAAACAGGAGTGGGTCCAAAACAGAGATACAATGAAATGGAATTAATTGCATCTCATCTGTGTTTTTGACCCACTCCTGGTTTTGGATTACCAATTCTGATCAAATACCGATGCAAAACACTGACCAAATATTGACTGTCTAAAAGACGCCTTATTGTCAATTTGCATCCATTTTGGCCAGTCACGTCTGAAATCAGTTTTTTTTTAACCAGTAAAAGAAGTGCTGCATGCAGGACTTTAATGACGTCTTTCAGACGGTCACTATTTGGTTAGTATTTTGCATCAGTAATTGTAAGCTAAAAACAGGAGTGGATCTAAAACAAAGATAAAATGTAATAGAATTATTTGCATCTAATCTGTATTTTAGACACACTCCTTCTTTTGCATACAAATTCTGATCAAATACTGACCGTGTGAACAAGGCCATATGGATGCTGAAAATACAGGATCTTTTTTTTTTTCTAATCTTCTTTAAATAAGGGAAAAGTAAACGATGATGTCAACCTGGACTAGCAGGGACAATTTCACCCCATTTGGATTTTTTTTCCCGCTTCCCACTACATCATATGCAATATTAAATGGTGGCATTGTATAGTACAACTTGTCCCTCAAAGAACAAGCCCTCATACGGCTATGTGAACGAGAAAAAAAAAAAAAGTTATGGCTCTGGCATAATAAAAATGCTAAAACAAAAAACCTGTGGGGTAAAAGTGTGCGTATCCCTAAAATATCAGTGACATCCAGTGTACTTTTTCCGTAGACAGTGTTCGCTGCAGACAGTTAAATTATCCATGCCAGATCTCCTGTTTTAAGTGTGCACATCCCTAAAATATCAGTGACATCCAGTGTAGCTTTTCCGTAGACACTGCAAACAGTGACATTACCTTGGTACCTGTCCTGTACAATGTTTCCTCATCACAAATACCTTTGTAAATTTTTTTGCACATACACTTCCAAATCCTACGCTACTCTACGTGTGACATACTTTCAAGCATATATCACACTGTGATGCTGATGGTGCACGCAGAGGCCGTGGCCCTGGGCGCGGAGAAACTGTGCCTGCTGCCAGAGCACAAAAAAACAATCATCCACGATACCTAGCTTCATGTCCCAGTTTGCATGGCGGCACAGGACAACGCTTGCGAAGTCAGCCCAGTGGGAGCAGGTGGTCGGTTGGATTGCAGCAGATAATGCTTCCAGTCGGTTAAGCACCATGCTGTCTTCCACCAAGTCCAGTCTCAGTAGCCAGGAGTCTGGTCAACACAATCCTCACCCTGATCCTCCTTCCTCCTACCATGTACAGTCTGACCAAACAAGTGATCCTACACTGGGATATTCCAAGGAGCTCTTTTCATTGCCATTCTTTTATTTGGCCCTCTCGCCAAGCACTCTTGAAGAGGGAGATGAGATCTTGTGCCCTGATTCCCAACCTCTTGAGCATCCACAGTCACAAGAAGATTGCAGTGGGGAATGGCAATTAGTTTTTAATGAGGTGGATGATGATGAGACACATGAGTCAATCGCAATTACTGTCTCAAGAGGTTGATGAAGAGGATGAGACACAGTTGTCAATCACTGAGGTTGTGGTTAGGTCAATAAATCAGGATGATCAGAGTGAGGAAGTGGAAGAGGAGGTGGTGCAAGATGAGGTCACTGACCCAACCTGGGAAGGTGGAAAGCCGAGCGAGGACAGCAGTGCAGAGGTGGGGGGGATCTGCTGCACTGCAACAGGCTGGAAGAGGCAGTGGGTGCCAAAAGAGAGAAGGCAGGCCACACCAAACAGGCCCGCAACTGTTTCATGGAGCACCCCCTTGCAGAAATCTCCCTTGCCAAGGGCTAGATGTTCCGCAGTATGGTGCTTTTTTGAGGAAAGTGCTGACGACAAAAGAACAGTAGTTTGCAACCTGTGCCATGCAAAAATGAGCAGGTGTGTGAACACTAGCAACCTCACCACCATCAGCATAATCTGCCACATGGCATCCAAGCACCGTAATAAGTAAGAAGAACGCCTGGGTCCACAATAAGTGTCTGCTGGTTACACCACTGCCTCCTCTTCCCCTATGTTACATGCTTGCCAATCCCCTGTCAAAGGCGATTGCCCGGATTCCTCACGGCTTGCACCTGGACCTTCGCAAGCACCATCAGCGACCACATCCACTTCCGTGTCCCAGCGCAGCGTCCAAATGTCCTTACTCCAGGCCTTTGAACGCAAGCAGAAATATCCAGCCACCCACCCACAGGCCATAGCACAAAATGCACAGCTTTCAAAATTACTGGCCCTGGAAATGTTGCTATTTAGGCTTGTGGACACTGAGGCCTTCCGCAGTCTGATGTCAGTGGCCGTAATTTTTCAAGGTGTGCCGAGCCTGCCTTACACCAACATGTGTCCCGTAACATCACATGTGCCCTGACCAACGCAGTTACTGGGAAGGTCCACTTAACCACAGACACATGGAGAAGTGCATTTGGCCAGGGATGTTACATTTCCCTGACGGCACACTGGCTGAATGTTGTGGAGGCTGGGAGCAAGTCTTACCCTGGGATGGCACAGGTGCTACCGACACCAAGAATTGCGGGCCCAAAGTTTATCAGGGTTTCCGCCAGCACCTACATTAATGGCTCCAAACCCCACTTCTCCTCTGCCTCCTCCTCCACTTCCACCTCCGAATTTTCCATGTGCAGCACCAGTCAGTCATCAGTCGGTAGCTGGAAGCAGTGTAGCACTGCAGGGGGGAATCTGCAAGAGGCCGTGCTTAAACAGATCTCCTTAGGTGAAAAACAGCACACCACCGCAGAGCTGTGGCAGGAGATAAGGAACCAGACTGAGCTGTGGCTCTCGCCACTCAACTTACAACCAAGCATGGTTGTGTCTGATAATGGCCGTAACTTTGGGGCCGGCTTTGGAGCTCGGCAAGCTCAGACACATCCCATGACTAGCCAACGTGTTCAACCTTGTGGTTCAGCGGCTTCTCAAAATCGACCCCAATTTACCTGAGTTACTAGTGAAGGTGCGCCACGTGTGTGCACATTTCCGCAAGTCATCGACAGCTTCAGCCGGTCTGTCAATGCTGCAGCAGCACTTGAAATTGCCAGCTCACCGGCTGTTTTGTGAAGTGAGCATGCACTGGAACGCCATGTTCCACATGTTGGCCAGGCCTTGTGAGCAGCAGAGGGCAGTAGTGGAATACCAGCTGCAACATGGTCGTAGCCTTTCCAGTCAGCTTCCGCTCTTCACAAGCGAGGGGTGGGCATGGATGTCTGACCTCTGTGAAGTTTTAAGAAACTTTGATGAATTAACACAGATGGTGAGCGGCGATAACGCTGGTGGAAATGGGGGAAGAAATTACACAGGGTGTTAGCCAGGCCACCCTCAGTTCGTCTTCTCAGCGCAAATTGGACAATGAACAAGAGAAGGAGGAAGAGCAGGAGACGGTTAACTCCGCTACAGAGGGTAGTACCCATGGAAATTTAATTCCATCTGTTCAGTGGGGGTGGGCAGAAGAGGAAGAAGAGAATGAGGAGATTGAGAGTGATCTTCCTGATGACGATAGCGAAGTCTTGCCTGTTGGTACTCTGGAACACATGGCTGACTTCATGTTAGGTTGCCTTTCCCGCGACCCGCACGTTATACGCATTTTAGACAACACAGATTACTGGTTGTTCACCCTTCTCGACCCGCGCTACAAAGAAAATTTCTTATCTCTCTGGTGGAGAGGATGAGCAAAATGGTGCAATACCAGAAGATCCTTGTTGAAAAATTGCTCCAAAAATTTCCATCTTGCAACGCTGGCGGCAGAGTACGTAGTTCCTTGGCCAACCAAGCAAGGGAGACAAGGGGAACATGCAGAAGTTCCAACAGAGGCAGGGCAACACTCTCCAAAGCCTAGTACAGTTTCATGACACCCCGCCAGCACCCTCACCCTGATGCACGACTTAGTGTCACAAGGAGGAAAACATTTTAGAAGATGGTGAAGGAGTACATAGCAGACCGTGTAAGCATCCTAAATGATCCCTCAGTGCCTTACAACTACTTGGTGTCCAAGCTGGACACGTGGCACGAACTGGCGCTCTACGCCTTGGAGGTACTGGCCTGCCCTGCTACCAGCGTTTTGTCTTAGCGGGTATTTAGTGCTGCTGGGGGCATTATAACAGATAAGCATATCCGCCTTTCAAATGAAAATGCTGAAAGGTTGACTCTTACAAAAATGAACAAGGCCTGGATTGACCATGACTTCACAACTCCACCAGAGGAAAGCTGATGAACATAAAGGCACTTTAAATGTGTTGTTTATAATGTACTAAATACACTGTATTTCCATGCACCCCTTCCTCCACAAACAAGGGGTTGAATCTTCCTTTTCTCGTCCACCTTTTCCTCTTCCATCATATCAACTGCTTATTTGTTGCAATAATGCCCTTGCATATATGTCCTACAAATATGTTTTACAGGGTCAGCTCACCAAAAGGCCCTCACCTAAAATGTTTTACAGGGTCAACTCACCAGCAGGCCCTCGCATATAATTTTTTAGAGGGTCAGCTCACCAGCAGGCCCTTGCATATTTTTTTTTAGAGGGTCAGCTCACCAGCAGCCCCTTGCATATAATGTTTTACAGGGTAAGCTCACCAGCAAGCCTTCACCTACAATCTTTTACAGGGTCACATCACCTGAATGCCCTCGCATATAATGTTTTAGAGAGTCAGCTCACCTGCAGGCCCTCACCTAAAACATTTTAGAGGGTCAGCTCACCAGCAGGCCCGCACCTAAAATCTTTTACAGGGTCATCTCATCTGCAGGCCCTCAACTATATTATACCTAATAGGAAATTGGCACGCATGCTGTATTGATTGGATGCGGTAGCCGTAGCTGTTTCTCAGGCTCCCTCTCTGGCATCGAACCATGATTCCCCTGTTACCCATGGTCTACATGGTTTGGGCTGAAAAAAACATTGAAAGTTGATAAGGCAGACAACCAAATGGATCGTCGCCATCACGGGACGTGCTATCGGCCCGAGGTTATCTAGAGTCATCAAAGTGGCAGCAGGACCTCGCCCATAATGTTTTAGATGGTCAGATCAGCAGGCACTTGCCCCAAATGTTTTTGAGGCTCACCAGTAGTGATGGAAAACATCGGCCGGGACGATTGGCGAACGCAAACGGGATCAAATGTTCGCAAACCGCAAGTTTGCGGCGGGCCCCATTCACTTTAATGGCAGGCATACCTGAAAAATCTTCAGGTCATATTTGCAGCCACCAAATACTTACAAGAAGTGCACAAATCACCCAACAATATGGACAGTGACATAACAGAGTGGAATGCGGTTGAGAAAGGCTGGACGGGCCGAAACGCGTCCTGTATCACATTATCTGTGGATGAAATAAAAGCATATTAATTCAAAAGAAAACATTGCTGGGATTATCTTATTACCAGGTGTTTGGGGATTGCCCCTTCCCGCGCAACATATTCAGGTATCGTGATCTGTCAAATGGATTTATGTTAGAGGGGGATCAATGGCATAAATTCCCACAAAAAAAATATGTATTTTAATCAGTGGCTATTTATTTGCATCTTAAAGGGAAACTCTCAAAATGCTGAAGCCTAGAAATTTTTTATTTTAGGCCATGTGAGTACAGGCCCCAAACAATAGGCATTCACTGAACAGAAAACATCAAGTGAATTTGTGGCTGGAGGTATATTAGACAGTTATTGGATATCAATATCACTGCAGGCCAGTACAAATACATGGAAAATACATATATTTAAAAGAACAAAAAATATAAAATTGGATTAAAAACATGGCTAATGAAATCCCCCCTCTTGAATAAACCCCAAATGATAATAGGTTGCATTCGATAACACTTGGTCATCACAGGTGTTGAATTCCTCCGAGGCCCCAACAATTAGGCATTCACTGTACAGAAAAGATCAAGTGATTATGTGGCTAGAGGTATATTAGACAGTCAATGGGTATCAATTTTACAGCAGGCCAGTGGACTACAGGCCCCAAAAATTATTAATTCACAGTACAATTGATAATGTTGCTGGAGGTACATTAGGCGGTCAATGTATAACAATTTAACTGTTGGCCAGTTAGATTATAGGCCCCAAAAATTATGCATTCACCGTACATAAAAGATCAAGTGATTATGTGGCTGGAGGTATATTGGACAGTCAATGGATATAAATTTTACTGTAGGCCAGTACAAATACATGTAAAATACATATGTTTAAAATAAAAAAATAAAAATTAAATTGGATTAAAAACATTGTTAACGAAATCCCACCTCTTGAAAAAAAAAAAAGATATTAGTTGAAATTCGATAACACATGGTCGTCACAGGTGTTGAATTCCCCTGAGGTCCCATTTGTTCTGGGTGGTGGCAGATATGTGTGGGCTGGCATGAGGAAATTCAATTAAACGTGGTTCTCACAGGTGTTCAATTCCTCTGAGATCCATGCTTCATTCATTTTTAGAAATGTAAGGTAGTTCGTGAGCTAGGTGAGTGCACTTAACGGTCACGATCCCCCCTGCTGCGCTGAACATCCTTTCAGACAGGACACTCAACGAGGGGCAAGCCAACAGTTCCATGGCAAATTGTGCCAGCTCTGGCAACAGGTTAAGCCTGCACACCCAGTAGTCAAGGGGTTCCTCGCTTCTCAGAGCGGCCACATCAGCCGTTAACCCGATGTAGCCGGACACTTATCGGTCTAGGCATTCCCTGAGGCTGGATCCTGAGGGCGGCTGTTAATGGGTTGGCTGCAAGAATGATCTCATATCCGAAGTGACCAACACATCTTCAAACCGCCCTCTTCTTGCGTGTGCTCTAGGATTGTTATTAGCAACTGTTTCTCTGTGGGTGGAAATTCCTCTGCCAGCGCTTGCTACAGCAGAATGCAGCATCTCTCGAAGCAAGGCCTGAAAATACTGCATTTTGTCAGCCCTCTGTGATGCTGGTAACATTTCCGCCATTTTGTGTTTGTATTGGGGGTCTAAGTACGTTGCCACCCAGTACTGGTCCTTGCCCTTTATGCTTTCTATACGGGGTTCCCTCTTCAAAGACTGAAGCATGAAGGCCCCTATTTGGACTAAATTGGAAGCGGTGGAGCAGCCTGGCTCCTGCTCATCGCCCAGGAGAATGTCATCCTTGGTCTCCTCCCCCCAACCACAGACAACACAAAGGATCCCTGAAAAGTTTAAAGCCTGCTCTTCTTGCTTTTCCTCCTCCTCCCCCCAGGCACCATTCTCCTCTGACTCCTATTCAGACTCCTGCTGAATTGTCTCAGATGGAGAAGCCCCCTGGGAATTCATTCAGCATTGTGACTTCCTCATCTTTCTTGCTCCTCGACAGCTTGATCAATGACATGACTCAATGCACTCTCCAGGAAGAAGGCGTAAGGTACGATTTCACTGATGGCGCCCTGGCTGCGACTGACCAGTTTGGTGATCTCATCAAATGGCCACAGAAGTCTGCATGCATCGCGCATGAGCAGCCACTCGTGCGGTGAAAAAAATAACAAGCTCCCCAGAACCTGTCCTGCCACAGAGTTCATACAAGTAGTCATTCATGGCACGTTTTAGCTGGAGAAGCCTATCAAACATATACAAGGTGGAGTTCCAGCGCATCGGGAAGTTAAAAATCTGACGTCTGATTGGCAAGTGGTGTCGCCGCTGAACGTCAGCAAGATCTTCTAAAATGTCCAGAGATTTTCCTGGTCTGCCGCAGGAAGTCCTGGACCCCGGGTTATTTGTCAATGAATCGCTGCACGACTAAGTTCACTGCGTGTGTCATTTTTCCCTGTTTCAGCATGCTCAGCAGTTTGGCACCGTTGTCGCACACCACTTTTCCAACTGTCAAATTGATCAGGGTTAGCCACTGATCGGCCTGTGACCGCAGAGCTGAAAGGAGTGCAGGAGCGGTGTGTCTCTTGGCTTCCAGGCACAACAGCCGCAGCACAGCATGGGTAACGTCTCACCTGGCACGTTGAATAGGTTCTGGGGAGCTTGGGGGAGTGCCGCGTAAGAGGCGGTAGCAGTGGAAAAGGAGGAGTCAGCCGAGGAGGAGACAGAGGATGGAGTAGGAGGAGAAGAAGAGACAGGCCTGCATGCAATCCATGGTTGCAACACCAAATCTACCCGGGTTCCACGGATTACATGCTTGATGGCCATCAGAATCAGAAGGTTTACCCAGTGGGCAGTAGAAGTTATGTACCTTCCCTGCCCGTGTTTGCTAGACCACGTGTCTGTGGTCAGATGTATCTTGGCACCAACACTGTGTGCCAAAGATACATTCACTTGCCGCTGAACATGGCCATATTGCTCTGCGATGCTCTTCTGGGAGAAATATTTCCCTCCGGGGACCTTTCATTGAGGTGTGCCAATGGTCACAAATTTTCTAAAGGCCTCCAAGTCCACCAGTTTATATGGCAGTAGTTGGCGGGCTAGCAGTTCCGACAAGCTGGCGGACAGCCATTGGGCAAGAGGGTTATCCTGTGTCATCAACTTTTTATGCTCGAACATCTGGACCACGGAAGCCTGCCTTTTGCCAGATGCACACGACGATGGCACGGTGGAAGGTGTAGTGGAGGACAAATGGGAGGAGAGAGGAGAATGAGAAGAGGCAGGACGTGGAGCACCGGGAGTGTGGCTTTGTGGGTTCTGACTGTTGGGCTAGGTGATGGGAGGCCAGGTGCCTTCTTAAGGTGGTTGTCCCTAAGTGAGTGTTGGGCTTACCACGACTTATAAGTTGATAGCACAGGCTGCAGAAGGCAACACTATTGTCAGCAGCTGACACGTAAAAAAAAAGCCCACACTGCAAAGCCATGCGCCAAATTCCTGGGAGCACCAGATGTGACCGTGCATGGTGGGTGGCTTGCTCCAGATACATTTGCAGTCTGCTTTTTGCCTCCTGTGCACTGCGAGTTCTGTGTGCTTCTCCTCCTTATCTGCTGCTCTGTCTCTCCTTTTGAACTCCCCTCCTCTTCGTCTCTTGTGGGCACCCATGTGACGTCCATCGACACGTCATCATAGTCACCTTCTCCAACACTGACATTAGAGATCTCGGAGTAGGCAGCAACAGCTGGGACCACCCTCCTTGGGCTGTTCTGGGTACTGTCGTCAGACCGCTCGGTGGCAGCCATTGCTACCTCTTCTTCCTCATCTGATGCCAAGAATGGCTGCGCATGGGTAAGGTCTCTCTCGAAATTGATGGGAAAAAAATTCCTCTGACTCAAGTGGAGGGGCTATGGTGGTGGTGGTTGTGTCATTGGGGGTGCACACAGGAGAAAGTGAAGAGGGTGCTGATACAGAGGATGAGGAGGGTGCAGAAGCGGAAGGCTGAGTGAGCCACTTAACCAACTCTGTTAACGCTTCCTTTGACGTAATCGCACGCACCTTCTGCAACTTCCCACTTAGGCTCCGGCCTGGTGTACCTGCCCGACCTCTACCACCCCTGCGGAATGGCTTGCCTCTTCCTCTACCTGTCATTTTCAAAATGACTCTGTGACAAAGTCCATATAGAACAGCAGCATTTGTGGAAGCAGATATATAGAACCCTTTGATGAGTATTTGCTGGAAGCAGGTATATTAAACCACTTAATCAGTTTATTTTGGGGAAACAACAGGGACAGTGAATATAAAAAGTCTACACACCCCTGTTAAAATGTCAGGTTTCTGTGATGTCAAAAAAATGAGACAAAGATAAATCATTTTAGAACTTTTTCCAACTTTAATGTGACCTATAAACTGTACAACTCAATTGAAAAACAAACGGAGACAAAGCGGAAGCCATTTAGACGCATCTGTACAAATGGATCCGTCTGTAATGCGGATCCGTTTGTCACGTTCGTTTCCATTTTTGCATCCATTTAGCGGATCCGTTTAGGAATGAGTAGCATCTCAAAGTGACCCCCCTCTTCATGTATTCAGATCTCCAGGGTTTTCATGCTCCTAATTTCCCCAGGGCCATCTTGCTGAAATTCCAAGTCTGTCTGTCCACACCTTTCGGACTCTTGTACATGACTACATGCACTAAAAGATGTATAGTGTTCTTTAGCGGGCCATATGTCCCTGATCGTCATTGATCGTGCGTACAGGAGTACAGAGCATCATGATGCTGACCATGTTGTGCCACACACTGGGCTATTGTCCCGCACTCATATGATCTATTAGTGCAAGACAATAGCCCCGCGGGCAGCTCGAATTGCACAGAATCATTGTACACTATGATGCTGTGTACTCTCGTGCGCACGATCAATGCCACTACGGGACATATGGCCCGCTCACGGACGTATGTCTCTGAGGGCATACAGTCGTGTGCAAGAGGCCTTAAAATGGTTTTCTCATCTCAGACAATAGGTGTGTATCGTTAGTATATGCCCACATTGTCTTATAGGTGCAGGTCCCACTGCTGGTACCATCACCTATATTGAGAATGGAGCCCAGAAAGTGAAGGAGGGCGCATTGCGCCTGCGCAGCCACCCTCCATTCATTTCTATGGGAGAGATGGGGATTAGCGCTTGGTGGTGAACGGACCCCGGGAAATCTGTGGTCCTTCAGCAACAGTGCTCCCCGCTCCGTTCTCGATATAGGTGAGGGTCCCAGCAATGGAACCCACACCTATCAGACAATGGGGGCATATTCAAGCGAAATCCCTCTATTGTCTAATGTGAATACCCCTTTAACAGCTGTATGTCCCTTGTGGTAATCACACAAGTTATGTCGGCGCTTCATCGGAAAATCATTAATCAAACTGTAAAATTAAAATTTGTTAATGAATTCATGATGATGCTGATGGACCGTGACTCCCACAAGAGCTCATATGAAAGAGCACAAGATTGAACAGTGAACAAGCATTTGCTTGTTCATGTGCCAATCATAGGGTCTACGATCAATAAAGAGCAACATTATTGATGGTCATGTTCATGGTTCTTCCAACATTGGCACTAATGCTGTTTTGAAAAAAAAAACTACCAAGGGTGTTATAATAAATGCACAGTGGTGAGACTAGGGTAGTTTTAATTTCAACGCAGCTGTAGTGGCCAAGGTTACCCTGTATAGGACAATAAAAACAGAGACACAGTGAAGTAAACTATAATTTTTATTTTTTTATCATTAAAAACATAAAAAAATAAAAAATATATAATATTTATATAAAAAAATTGTGAGGGGAGGTGGACTGTCATGGGGTTAGTGGTCTGGGGCTGGCAATGGTAGCCCCCTTGTCCTGTGGATTATCTGAGATTAAACTATGGGCCACAGGAAAGGATGCAGGGTGAAATTGTGGGGTGTGGAGAAAGGAAGGGTCTGAGGAGGAGGGGACCCAACCATGTGCAGAGGTGGAGGGAGTTTTAAAAGAAGTTGGAGGAAGAATAAGAGACAGAAGGGAACACATGCTGGGGGGGGGGGGGGAATGGGAAGGTTGGAGGTAATGGCCACTGGTGTGGGATGGGGGGGTAGGTGTGGGATAGGGGATAGGTGTGGGGGTTGGGGGCGGTGCATAATTTGCCATGACCCGTTCTCTAGCATGATCTTAAACTCATGCAACTGCTCGGGCGTCATTGAGTCCATCAAACTGATTATGCTTAGCCCATAATGGTAGTTTGGGCTGCGTTGAATAGCCAACTCCGCCCCCTCCCAGCGGAGAATCAAGTGAGCACTAAACTCCTTCTGATGTTTGGCAAAACCTTCCAGATTCGCATAATCTCTGCCTGCTCACCAGAGCTCTCAAATTTTGGCGGAAACCAAAGACGTGTGAAACAACTGAAAATATGTCATATTCTAGGTTCTTCAAAGTAGCCACCTTTTGCTTTGATTACTGCTTTGCACACTCTTGGCATTCTCTTGATGAGCTTCAAGAGGTAGTCAACTGAAATGGTTTTCACTTCACAGGTGTGCCCGTTCAGGTTTAATAAGTGAGATGTCTTGCCTTATAAATGGGGTTGGGACCATCAGTTGCATTGTGGAGAAGTCAGGTGGATACACAGCTGATAGTCCTACTGAATAGACTGTTAGAATTTGTATTATGGCAAGAAAAATGAGTGGCCATCATTACTTTAAGAAATGAAGGTCAGTGAGTCTGAAAAATTGGGAAAACTTTGAAAGTGTCCCCAAGTGCAGTCACAAAAACCATCAAGCACTACAAAGAAACTGGCTCACATGCGGACCGCCCCAGGAAAGGAATACCAAGAGTCACCTCTTCTGCGGAGGATAAGTTCATCCGAGTCACCAGCCTCAGAAATCGCAGGTTAACAGCAGCTCAGATTAGAGACCAGGTCAATGCCACACAGAGTTCTAGCAGCAGACACATCTCTAGAACAACTGTTAAGGGGAGACTGTGTGAATCAGGCCTTCATGGTAGAATATCTGCTAGGAAACCACTGCTAAGGACAGGCAACAAGCAGAAGAGACTTGTTTGGGCTAAAGAACACAAGGAATGGACATTAGACCAGTGGAAATCTGTGCTTTGGCCTGATGAGTCAAAATTTGAGATCTTTGGTTTCAACCACCATGTCTTTGTGCGACGCCGAAAAGGTGAACGGATGGACTCTACATGCCTGGTTCCCACCGTGAAGCATGGAGGAGGAGGTGTAATGGTGTGGGGGTGCTTTGCTGGTGACACTGTTGGGGATTTATTCAAAATCGAAGGCATACTGAACCAGCATGGCTACCACAGCATCTTGCAGCGGCATGCTATTCCATCCGGTTTGTGTTTAGTTGGACCATCATTTATTTTTCAACAGGACAATGACCCCAAACACACCTCCAGGCTGTGCTATTTGACCATGAAGGAGAGTGATGGGGTGCTGCGCCAGATGACCTGGCCTCCACAGTCACTGGACCTGAACCCAATCAAGATGGTTTGGGGTGAGCTGGACTGCAGAGTGAAGGCAAAAGGGCCAACAAGTGCTAAGCATCTCTGGGAACTCCTTCAAGACTGTTGGATACCATTTCAGGTGACTACCTCTTGAAGCTCATCAAGAGAATGCCAAGAGTGTTCAAAGCAGTAATGAAAGCAAAAGATGGCTACTTTGAAGAACCTAGAATATGACATATTTTCAGTTGTTTTTTCAGTTGTTATCGGCCTCTGAATACGACGGCGCTTTCTGGGTGGGTATCGCCAATTATTGGTTTGTTTCGTTGATGACATCTGTACGCAACATAATACCAGACAAAATGCAGATAACGTTAAAGGAACTTGTATAGAGCACTATTTCCACACATATCAACAAAATGTTTTTTTTTTTAAATACTTACTCTTTACAAGATATATTAGTGCTTGCCCACCTCAGAACTTTTTTTGACGATCCTAATAAAAAAAAAAAATTAATCCCACAGTTGCCATAATCCCCCCAAGTGCCATAATCACCTCCAGAGACAGCAGCCCCGCATAGTGCCAGCAACCCCCATAGTGCCAGCAGCCCCCCACAGTGCCAACCAACCCCCCCACAGTGCCATAAGCCTCCCAGTGCAAGCAGCCCCCACAGTTCCAACCAATCTCCCCAGTGCCATCAGCCCCCCCAGTGCCAGCAGCCCCCACAGTTCCAGCCACCCCCACAGTGCCAGCAGCCGCCCACCCCAGTGCCATCAGCCACCCCCAGAGCCAGTATCCCCCAAAAAGCCAGCCCCCCCAATGCCAGCAGCCTTCACAGTTCCAGCCACACACACCCTCAGTGCTTGCAGCCCCCCCAGTGCCAGCAGCCCCCACAGTTTCAGCCACACCACCCCAGTGCCATCAGCCACCCCCAGAGCAAGTAGCCCCCAGAAATCCGCCCCCCAGTGCCAGCAGCTCCCAAAGTTTCAGCCACCCCCCCGCGCAGTGCCAGCAGCCCCCCCCCCAGTGCCAGCAGCCCCAACAGTTCCAGCAACACCCCCAGTGCCAGCAGCCCAACCACTCCAGTGCCATCAGCCATCCCCCAGAGACAGTATCCCCCATAAAGCCACCCCCCCAGTGCCAGCAGCCCCCCACCCCAGTGCCATCAGCCATCCCCCAAATCCAGTAGACCCCATAAAGCCAGTCCCCCCCCAGTGCCAGTGGCTCCCACAGTTCCAGCCAAACACATCCCCAGTGTCAGCAGACCCCCAGTGCCAGAAGCCCTCACAGTTCCAGCCACATCGCCTCAGTGCCAGCAGCCCCACCACCCCAGTGCCATTAGCCACCCCCATAGCCAGTAGCCCCCATAAAGCCACCCCCAGCCAGCAGCCCCCAAAGTTCCAGCCACAGCCCACCCTAGTGCCAGCAGCCCCCACAGTTCCAACCCCCCCAAGTGCCAGCAGCCCCCCAACCCAGTGCCATCAGCCATCCCCCAAAGCCAGTAGCCCCCATAAAGCCAGCCCCCACCCCCAGTGCCAGCACCCCCCACTGTTCCAGCCACACACATACCCTTGTGCCAGCAGCCCCCCCAGTGATAGATAGATAAATAGAACAAAACTTTCTATACTTACCAATTTTCAGGAAGTCGATGATCCAAGATGGCCGACGATGATGGGAGGAAAAGGAAACTACTGGGTCACTACATGCTCAGAGACGTGAACGTTTTGAAACAGATCCGTCTCAAAGCGGAGCCAGTACAAACGGATCAGTCCCCATTGACTTCAATTGTGAGTCCGGATGGATCCGCCTGGCTCCGCATCATCAGACGGCCATGAAAACACAGCAAGCAGCGTTTTCGTGTCCGCCTGTAAAGCGGAACAGTGACCAAACACAGCCCAACTGATGCATTCTGAGCGGATCCTTGTCCATTCAGAATGCATTTGGGCTGAACTGATCCATTTTGAACCATTTTTAAGATCCCTGAAACGGATCTCACAAACGGAATTCAAAACGCCAGTGTAAAAGTAGCCTTAAATAATATGGTTGCATAAGTGTGCACACCCTAAACTAATACTTTGTTGAAGCACCTTTTGATTTTATTACAGCACTCAGTCTTTTTGGGTATAAGTCTGTCAGCATGGCACATTTTGACTTGGCAAGATTTGTCCACTCTTCTTTGCAAAAACACTCAAAATCTGTCAGATTGCACAGCCCCAAAAACACTCAAAATCTGTCCTGTGCACAGCCCTCTTCAGATCACCCCACAGATCTTCAATTGGATTCAGGTCTGAGCTCTGGCTGGGCCATTCCAAAACTTTAGTCTTCTTCTGGTGAAGCCATTCCTTTATTGATTTGTTGTATGCTTTGGGTCGTTGTCATGCTGAAAGATGAAGTTCCTCTTCATGTTCAGCTTTCTAGCAGAAGCCTGGCTTGGATGTTTTACTTCTTAAGAAAAGGCTTTCATCTTGCCACTCTACCCCATAGCCCAGAAATATGAAGAATATGGGAGATTGTTGTCACATGTACCACACAGCAAATAATTGGTAGATATTCCTACAGCTCCTTTAACCCCTTAAGGACCAGGCTCATTTTCACCTTAAGGACCAGGCCATTTTTTGCAAATCTGACCAGTGTCACTTTAAGTGCTGATAACTTTAAAACACTTTGACTTATCCAGGCCATTCTGAGATTGTTTTTTAGTCACATATTGTACTTCATGACACTGGTAAAATAAAGTCAAAAAAATTAATTTTTTTGCATAATAAAATACCTAATTTACCAAAAATTTGGAAAAATTAGCAAATTTCAAAGTTTCAGTTTCTATTCTTCTGTAATACATAGTAATACCCCCAAAAAGTGTGATGACTTAACATTCCCCATATGTCTACTTCATGTTTGAATTATTTTGGGAATTATATTTTATTTTTTGGGGATGTTACGAGGCTTAGAAGTTTAGAAGCAAATCTTGAAATTTTTCAGAAATTTACAAAAACCCAATTTTTAGGGACCACTACAGCTCAGAAGTCACTTTGCGAGGCTTACATAATAGAAACCGCCCAAAAATGACCCCATTCTATAAACTACACCCCTCAAGGTATTCAAAACTTATTTTACAAACTTCGTTAACCCTTTAGGTGTTGCACAAGAGTTATTGGCAAATGGGGATGAAATTTGAGAATTTCATTTTTTTGCCTAATTTTCCATTTTAACCCATCTTTTCCACTAGCAAAGCAAGGGTTAACAGCCAAACAAGACTGTATCTTTATTGCCCTGACTCTGCTGTTTACAGAAACACCCCAAATGTGGCCGTAAACTACTGTAAGGCCACACAGCAGGGCATAGAGTGAAAGGTGCGCCGTATGGTTTTTGGAAGCCAGATTTTGCTGGACAGTTTTTTTTTACACCATGTCCCATTTGAAGCCCCCTGATGCATCGCTAGAGTAGAAACTCCATAAAAGTGACCCCATCTAAGAAACTACACCCCTCAAGGTATTAAAAACTGATTTTACAAACTTTGTTAACTCTTTAGGTGTTGCACAAGAGTTATTGGCAAATGGGGATGAAATTTGAGAATTTCATTTTTTTTCCTAATTTTCTATTTTAACCCATTTTTTCCTCTAACAAAGCAAGGGTTAACAGCCAAACAAGACTGTATCTTTATTGCCCTGACTCTGCTGTTTACAGAAACACCCCATATGTGGCCGTAAACTACTGTACGGCCACACAGCGGGGCATAGAGGCAAAGGTGCGCCGTATGGTTTTTGGAAGCCAGATTTTGCTGCACAGTTTTTTTGACACCATGTCCGATTTGAAGCCCCCTGATGCACCCCTAGAGTAGAAACTCCATAAAAGTGACCCCATCTAAGAAACTACACCCCTCAAGGTTTTTAAAACTGATTTTGCAAACTTTGTTAACCCTTTAGGTGTTGCACAAGATTTAATGGAAAAAAGAGATACAATTTCAAAATTTCACTTTTTTGGCAGATTTTCCATTTTAATATTTTTTTTCCAGTTACAAAGCAAGGGTTAACAGCTAAACAAAACTCATTATTTATGGCCCTGATTCTGTAGTTTACAGAAACACCCCATATGTGGTCGTAAACTGCTTAACGGGCACACGGCAGGGCGCAGAAGGAAAGGAATGCCATACGGTTTTTGGAAGGCAGATTTTGCTGGACTGTTTTTTTGACACCATGTCCCATTTGAAGCCCCCCTGATGCACCCCTAGAGTAGAAACTCCAAAAAAGTGACCCCATTTTCGAAAGTACGGAATAGGGTGGCAGTATTGTTGGTACTAGTTTAGGGTACATATGATTTTTGGTTGCTCTATATTACACTTTTTGTGCGGCAAGGTAACAAGAAGTAGCTTTTTTGGCACGTTTTTTTTGTTATTTACAACATTCATCTGACAGGTTAGATCATGTGGTAATTTTATAGAGCAGGTTGTCACGGACACGGCGATACCTAATATGTATACAATTTTTTTTATTTATGTAAGTTTTATACAATAACTTCATTTTTAAAACCAAAAAATTGTTTAGTGTCTCCATAGTCTAAGAGCCATAGTTTTCATTTTTCAGTTTTTGGGCGATTATCTTGAGTAGGGTCGAATTTTTTGCGGGATGAGATGACGGTTTGATTGGCACTATTTTGGGGTGCATATGACTGTTTGATCGCTTGCTATTACACTTTTTGTGACGTAAGATGGCAGGCCATCAATCATAATTTTTCAAGGCTGTGTATGATGCCCTCCTTTATGTGTAACAAAAGGTGTATTGGAGTGCCGGTTCCTTGCAATTTTTGGCAGCCCTTTCACTTAGTGCATAGGCTTTATGAGTGTAGGAGTCCCACTACTTGAACAATTGTACCACAATGTGAATGAGGCCCTCCTTTATGTGATATACAGGTTGTATCAGAGTGCCTCTTTCTTGTAATTTTTGGCATCACTTGCAAGTAAATTATATATACAAGTAAATAGACAGAAAAGAATGTTTTCTAACAATTTTTCCTCTAAAATCGATATTATCTTTGGTTTGGTGCGTATTATTGTCAGTCTGTAAAAGTGGTATACTACTCGGACAATATCGTTCCCAGAAGTGACCTGGGAGTCCAAGATGCATCCAGACATCCTCCCCATGCTGTTCCCAAACCTTTTTTTTGGGTGTTTCCATCATTTTGTGGCCTTTTCCTATGAACCAGGCACCCTCGCCTCTGCAGAGCAGGGGGTGCCTGGTTTAATGCCCGGGTTCTCCCATTGACTTCCATTATACTCGGGTGCCCGGTAGAGCACCCGAGCATCCTAATGTGTTCTGTCAGAGCACCCGAGCACTTTGGCACTCGATAAACACTAACATTATGACTTACACTGTTGCAGGAAGGCTGGTGTTCATGGTACTGATTTGGCTTTTTCACAGATCTCTAGCTGCTTCACAGTCTGGGAGTTAAAGGGATCCTGTCATCAACTTTATGCTGACCTCACTGAGAGCAGCATAAAATACTGATAGAAATGCTGATTTCAGCGGTGTGTCACTCATGAGCTAAAAGTAAGAGGTTGCTGAGAACCAGCATCATAATCATTGCAGCCCAGGCCTTGAAAAGAGTCAAATCTACCTGAGAAGAGTCATGGTTATCATAATCTCCTGCTCTCTCACCCATCTGCTGATGATTGGCAGTTCTCTCCTAGACAGAAAGGGAGAGAATTAAGTAGAAGCCTGTCAGTCATCAGCAGGTGAGCAGGAGAGAAGGAATTCATAAACAACTATAACTCGTCTCAGGTGGCCATGGCTCTTTTCCAGGCCCAGTCTGCAATTATGTGTGTTCTCGAAAACCACCTACTTTTAATTTAGTACAGGCAGCATAAAGTTGATGACAGGTGCCCTTTAAGAAGTGACACTGTGATTTTCAGCTGCTTTGTGATCTTATCTCCTGGAGAGCACCCGACAGTTTAAGGAGGGTGATGAGGGACTGGTGGTGTCCCCCTTTAACCTTACTAGGATATGGCAGGCCCCCTGATCTTCCTTATGGCAGGTTTGGGGAAGGCAGGGTTAATGGTGCCGGGGAAAGAGTGTGAGGAGTTAATGGAGGGTGGTATTGCCGGGAAGCAGGAAGGGGAGGTGGTTGCTGCTAGGGGTATATATACGCCCCCTTCTGCCCCTGCCTCTTCCTCTTTTCGGAGAAGGCAAGCTGGTAGGTTCTCTTGCTTGCTGCCTGTCCCCCCCAAGAGTATGGCTGCAGGAGACGCTCGCTTGCGGGATGCTCTCCTGGCACGGTTTAGTGAGGAAGGTGAGGGCTGGCTGCGCTCGTTTTTGAGCGGCTTGAGCACTCCCGCTTCCTCTCTCCCTCCTGCGCCTGAATCGTTTGCGGCGGTGGGTGCACCGCAGGTGGCTGTCCCCCCCCCCATTGCCCCGTCTGATGTTCCGGTCGGTCGGCGTTCCAGCCGTACTCACCGGCCTCCTGTGCGCCTGGGGCACTCGCCTCCTCCCTCCCTGGGCGCCGCTTCGGCTCCGGTTTCGCCGCGCAGGCGCGCTTCCTCTGTGCGGCAGACGCGAGTGGTTTCGCGCCGGCCGGAGTTAGCCCCGCCCCTTCCGCTTCCGCCTCCTGGGCAGATTCAATCTCGGTGCGCGGCGGTGTGGGGAGCGGGAGTTTGTGCAAGCATGGGATCCCACCATAGTTCCCAGGAGGATTGCGAGCGGTCATTAACCCCTCCGGACTCGCAGCAGGCCCCTATTCTCCCTCCTCCTCCTCCCTCTACTTTAGTACATGGGAATGGGGATGGCATGTTGCTTTTACCAGGTGGGCGGGGTCGGTTAGTCAGTTACCCGCACCCCCCCTCCCTGCTGTGGGGGTTGTGCCCATTCACCCCCCCCCTTCCCAGCTTCCACCTGCCCTCCCACTATCCCAGCCAGCTGCGGTTCCTCCCCCTGCTGTTCGCTCGCGCAGGCGCAGGGAGGTGTCCATGTCCCCCTCCTCATCAGTTGATGGCAGGAGCAGGGGCCGCCGGGGGCGCCGCAGTCGTCGTCCGCGGCGCGGTTCCCGGTCTTCTAGGCGCAGTAGGCGGTCCAGATCCTCTCGCTGGCGCTCCCCGTCGTCCTCAGACGGGTCTTCGGGCGCTTCGGGGGAGTCTGTTCGGACACCGCGTTCCCGGCGGGACAGGCCGGTCCCTGTTGAGCTGTCCAGGGCATCCAGCCTGGTGAATTTGGCGGTGCACAGGAATGACGTGCCTGTACCTGCATTGGCCGCGACGGTACCTTCTCCTGCTGGTGAGTACCAATATGCTGGGGCGTGGGGGGCTGGTGGGTCCTCTGCGGGTTTGGAAGTGTTATTGAAGTCTTTATTGGACAAATTGCCGGCCTTGTTGCCCCCGGCGGCACCGGTGGCGGTTGGGCCAGAGTTGGTCGCGGCGACGGCGTCGTCTGCATCTGAACGGGCCCCACCGGTGCTGGCGGGTGTGCATAAGGATTCTTTTTTCTGCGGGGTTAGCCCTTTGGGTTCGCATTTAGAGGAGGCGGTGCGTGAGAAGATTTGGTCCAATCAGTATGTGGACATTTGGTCTCTGGTGTCAGTTGACCAGCACACGGTGGATAGGGAGAAACGCTTCTTGGATAAGCCTTATGATAGGAGGGTGAAGGTGTCCAAGACTATGAACAATTGGTTGCAGGCGTTTGCAGTTTTGGGGTGCGTTATGGGGCAGCGGCACCCTGAGCGCTGTGTGGAGTTGTTCATATATTTGGACACTATCTATAGTGCGTATAAGGCTCATGGGGGTAGCGCATGGTGGAGGTATGATGAGGAGTTCAGGAGGCGTTTGGCGCTTCAGCCGGAGCTGGGTTGGGGGGTGAAGGCCACGGAGGTGTGGCTTCGCCTGATGGTGTCGCAGCGCCCGCCTTCCTTTCCTGGGGCGGCCGCTGGTGCTGGGGCCTCGGCAGCCCAGGGGCCAGTGGCCGTTAGACGACCAGGCGCGTGCTGGTTGTTCAATGAGGGTTTCTGCAAATATGCCGGTTTGTGTAAATACAAGCATGAATGCTCGGCCTGTGGCGGCCCTCACGCAGCGGGTAGGTGTACCAGATCCCAGGTTAGGCCCGGTAGGACCCCCTCGGCCTTTGAGCATAAGGACGCCAGTCAGCGTGGTAGAGATGGCACCGTGGTTAAGCAGGTATCCCAATAGGGAGGCTGCCGTGACCCTGTTTGAGGGTTTTTCTGACGGGTTTTTCATTCCGTTTGTTCTTAGTCGGTCTCCGGTTTACGCTGATAACCTTAAATCTGTTAGGGAACACCCGGGAGTCCTTGAGACTAAGTTGCAGAAGGAGGTTTCGGCTGGTAGGATGGCTGGCCCCTTTGTGGCCCCGCCTTTTTCCAATTTGAGGGTTTCGCCGTGGGGTGTGGTCCCCAAGAAGGAGGCGGGTAAATTTCGCCTTATTCATCATCTGTCTCACCCCCGTGGTATGTCAGTGAATGATGCTATCCTTCCTGAGGAGGCCTCCGTTACGTATGTGTCTTTTGATAGGGCTGTGGCGTTGGTGCGTAAGGCGGGACGGTGTGCCCTTATGGCGAAATCGGATATTGAATCTGCGTTTAGGTTGTTGCCCATCCACCCTGATTGTTTTCATTTGCTGGGGGGTTGTTTTGAGGGCCTTTTTTATTACGATATGTGTCTACCTATGGGGTGCTCCATCTCGTGCCATTATTTCGAAATGTTCAGCTCATTCTTGGAGTGGGTTGTCCGTGTTGAGTCGGGGTTGTCGTCTGTGATTCACTATCTCGACGATTTCCTTTTTGTGGGCTCACAGGAGAGTGACGGCTGTCAATTCTTGCTGTCCACGTTTTTGGGGTTAATGGCTCGCTTTGGAGTCCCTATTTCGGTTGAGAAGACGGAGGGCCCGGTTACTTGCCTTTCCTTTTTGGGGATCGAAATTGATTCGGTTGCAATGGTTTTTCGGCTTCCGGGGGACAAGTTGAGTACCTTGGTGGGGTTGATTGAGGGTTTTTTGGCGGTGCGGAAGGTTACCTTGCGGCAACTCCAGTCCCTGTTGGGTTTGCTTTGTTTTGCGTGTCGGGTCATGCCTATGGGTCGGGTTTTTTCGCGTCGCCTCTCTTTGGCGACGCGGGGAGCCCGGGCCCCTCGGCATCGTATTCGGCT
Source organism: Bufo gargarizans (assembly GCF_014858855.1). Taxonomy (NCBI): domain Eukaryota; kingdom Metazoa; phylum Chordata; class Amphibia; order Anura; family Bufonidae; genus Bufo; species Bufo gargarizans. The sequence continues at coordinate 202,327,698 of NC_058082.1, forward strand.
TACGACCTCGATGAAGGCGGATTTGAGGGTGTGGAGTTCCTTTTTGGGTGCCTACAATGGGCATACTTGCTTTTTGGCGGAGGTGGTTTCGAACTCGGAAATGGCGTTGTGGTCTGATGCGGCTGGCTCTTGTGGCTTTGGTACAATACTGGGTACGGAGTGGTGTGCGGCCCCCTGGCCTGAGGAGTGGCGCGCCTTGGGGCTTGTTAGGAATTTGACTCTGTTGGAGCTGTTCCCTATAGTGGTGGCGGTGGAGATTTGGGGTGACCGTTTAGCGAACCGGCATGTTTGTTTTTGGTCGGATAATCTAGGGACTGTTCAATGTATTAATCGTTTGTCGTCCTCGTCCCTCCCGGTGTTGGCGTTGCTGCGGCATTTGGTGCTCCGTTGTCTGGAGCGCAACATTTACTTCCGGGCCAGGCATGTTCCGGGAGTTGATAATCGTGTCGCTGATGCTCTTTCTCGCTTCAATTGGCAGGTGTTTCGGGAGCTTCTTCCGGAGGCGCAATCGGATGGGCAGGAGTGCCCTCAGTTCCTGTGGCGGCTGGTGGCCAGCAGCTGCTATCCCTCGTGAGTGCGTCCGTGACGCCGGCAACTTGGCAGGCACATGGTAAGGCCTGGGCTGACTGGTTGGCGGTGAGCGGGGGGAGAAATGTGGCTGAGAGGGATGATGTTCGCCTGGAGGTGACTGTTGAATGGATGTTGCGGATGAGGTCTATTGGGGTCTCAGCCCCTGTTGCGCGGCGGCGACTGGCTGGGGTGGCGTTTTACTTTAAATTGTGTGGATGGGCGGATGTGACGAAAGTTTTTGTGGTAAAGCAGGCTATGAAAGGGTGGCAGAAGGAGTACGTGGTTAAGGATAGTAGACGGCCTATTTCTTTTGCGTTACTTTGCCAGTTGGTTGAGTGTTGTGGGACTGTTTGCTCGTCAGCGTTTGAGGGTTCCATGGTGGCGGCTAGTTTCTGTCTCGCCTTCTTTGCGGCTCTGAGGGTGGGTGAACTGGTGGCCCCTTCAGGTGTTCGGCCTGGGGGTTTGGCAGTATCGGATGTGGTACTTGGTAACAATGCGCTCAGAGTCCGTATTAAGAAGTCTAAGACTGACCAGTTGGGAAAAGGGGTGTGGCTGCCGATATTGCCGGTTTCGGGGCTAGCTTGCCCGGTCAGACTGGTGGGGGAGTATATGGCGGTTCGGGTGGGTGGTGTGAATTTTCTTGCGCATGCGGATGGGTCCCCGTTTACGAAGTTCCAGTTTTCTTCGGTTTTGCGCAGCTGCTTGAGGCAGTCAGGGGTGGAGCCGAGTGAGTTTGGCACTCACTCCTTCCGTATTGGTGCGGCCACGGAGGCGGCTAGGGCTGGCTTATCCGAATCCGAGGTGATGCGTATTGGTAGATGGCGGTCAGCCTGTTTTGCGCGTTATATTCGCCCGGATTTGCTGGTATGAATTCCTCAGTTTTTCTGATGTTAAAAAAAAAAAAAAAAAAAATGATGATTAAAAAAAAAAAAAAAAAAATAAATAAATAAAAAATATAGTGAAGAAAATTTTTTGTCGTGTATATATATCTTTAGAGTACGGCTCGTGGTGTGGTATATGTTCATTGGGTGATATGCTGCTGTTCCTGTTGCGGTAATATTTATGTGTTTGGTGTATTTGTCTTTCATCTTTCTTTCTTTCAGGTGCTGTTCGGCCGGTGGTTTGGCTGTTGGGCCATTCTTATATATTTTGGGCTGCGCAACGGGCGGAACGACGGCCTGGAGGTCGGAGCCTTGGATTCAGGGAAGTAGAGGTGTTTTGGAAGGGGATACGGGGCCTTAGGTGGTCTCAACTGTTGCCTGAGGTGGTTGACATTGGTCTCCGATCCGTGGGACCGGTGGTGCTGGTGATCCATGCGGGCGGGAACGATCTTTGCGCCCTGCGACTTACTGAATTGATAAATCTCCACAGTCCCTTTTTAGGGATCCTCGGGATATAAATCTATAATGTTCTATTGGTCTGTAGGACCAAAAAAATCCCTTTAGGGATCCCTATTTGGCAGATAAAATCATAACTTTATTCATAATTCATTTACTAACACACATCTAGTTGAGAAAAAAAACAAAGAAAAATTGATTAAAACTATCAGTGGTAAGGAGTTTTGAGATAATAGTCAATATATCTGGTTGCCTGGATTTTGCAACCTTTTATAGCAAAATATTTTTGTATCCGGCTCTATATAATAGATATCTTTTATTGTATAGTTTGGGTGCCGTTGATATGTGGAACCTCCCCTTTATTATGGACTCGTATAAGATTCCCAATGTGGGCTCAGCGCGTGTTTTCTACACTTTGTTTGTATTTGAAGTACATCTAGAAGGCCTATATTTAGTTTCAGTTTTAGTCGTGCTGAATCTCATATGTTAATGCCATTCCCCTTTTAGAATGTCACACTATTGCAATGCTTCTGAATGGCTACAATGTTGCCTCTATTTATTTCATAGAGGTCTAGAAGGCCTATATTTATAGGACCTATATCTGGTTTCAGTTTTAGTCGTACTGAATCTCATATATTATTGCCATTCCCCTTTTAGAATGTCACACTATTGCAATGCTTCTGAATGGCTACAATGTTGCCTCTATTTATTTCATAGAGGTCAATGTAGGCACATTTCTATTGTACAAACACCGCTGAGCAAACAGGTGCCTGCAGTAACGCTGCTTGGCACTAGAGGTAGGTATTGAACCACCACATCAATCTCTGAACTATCTTCGCCTCACTATTCCTCTTTAATATACCATATATTGTATGGCCGGTACTCCTCTCACTCACTTAAACACACTGCCTAAAAATAGGTTCGCATAACTACACCCCTCCCGACATGTTTCGCCGCTGTTGCGGCTTCGTCAGGGGATGCGGGGTATACGTGTGCGCGCGCTCGAATGGACCTCCCTTTATGCTCTCCAAAAGTCCCGCCCCTCTAGGTCGCTCAACCAGTCCCGTTCGTACATGCGTTCACGGATCAAAGGTCACTTATTCCACGTGTATGCTCTGCGCCTCTCCTGTCCCGTCGCAAGTCAGTGACGCCCAGTCCCAATTCAATGACGTCAGATAATGTTTACATGAGAAGACTGTCATGTTAATGGACTGTCAGGAGATCGCTGGGTAATTCACTTATCTTTTTTAACATTTCTGGGCTGGTATAAAGCGCTTTATACCAGCCCAGAAATGTTAAAAAAGATAAGTGAATTACCCAGCGATCTCCTGACAGTCCATTAACATGACAGTCTTCTCATGTAAACATTATCTGACGTCATTGAATTGGGACTGGGCGTCACTGACTTGCGACGGGACAGGAGAGGCGCAGAGCATACACGTGGAATAAGTGACCTTTGATCCGTGAACGCATGTACGAACGGGACTGGTTGAGCGACCTAGAGGGGCGGGACTTTTGGAGAGCATAAAGGGAGGTCCATTCGAGCGCGCGCACACGTATACCCCGCATCCCCTGACGAAGCCGCAACAGCGGCGAAACATGTCGGGAGGGGTGTAGTTATGCGAACCTATTTTTAGGCAGTGTGTTTAAGTGAGTGAGAGGAGTACCGGCCATACAATATATGGTATATTAAAGAGGAATAGTGAGGCGAAGATAGTTCAGAGATTGATGTGGTGGTTCAATACCTACCTCTAGTGCCAAGCAGCGTTACTGCAGGCACCTGTTTGCTCAGCGGTGTTTGTACAATAGAAATGTGCCTACATTGACCTCTATGAAATAAATAGAGGCAACATTGTAGCCATTCAGAAGCATTGCAATAGTGTGACATTCTAAAAGGGGAATGGCAATAATATATGAGATTCAGTACGACTAAAACTGAAACCAGATATAGGTCCTATAAATATAGGCCTTCTAGACCTCTATGAAATAAATAGAGGCAACATTGTAGCCATTCAGAAGCATTGCAATAGTGTGACATTCTAAAAGGGGAATGGCATTAACATATGAGATTCAGCACGACTAAAACTGAAACTAAATATAGGCCTTCTAGATGTACTTCAAATACAAACAAAGTGTAGAAAACACGCGCTGAGCCCACATTGGGAATCTTATACGAGTCCATAATAAAGGGGAGGTTCCACATATCAACGGCACCCAAACTATACAATAAAAGATATCTATTATATAGAGCCGGATACAAAAATATTTTGCTATAAAAGGTTGCAAAATCCAGGCAACCAGATATATTGACTATTATCTCAAAACTCCTTACCACTGATAGTTTTAATCAATTTTTCTTTGTTTTTTTTTTCTCAACTAGATGTGTGTTAGTAAATGAATTATGAATAAAGTTATGATTTTATCTGCCAAATAGGGATCCCTAAAGGGATTTTTTTGGTCCTACAGACCAATAGAACATTACTGAATTGATGGCGCTCATGCGTTCGGACCTTGAGAGGTTTCCGGCTTTCTTTAGAGAGTTGGTTATCGTGTGGTCGGAGGTGGTGCCCCGGGTGGTGTGGCATGGGGCCCGGGACGGTGAGGCTCTGGAGAGGGGCCGGAGGACTCTGAATGCTCGTATCTCGCGCTTTGTGCGCTCTCGTGGTGGTGTCACGGTTCGTCATCGGCAGTTGGAGGGTGACAATAGGGCCTTGATGAGGCCGGATGGGGTCCATCTGACGGAGATTGGGCTGGATATATTTTTGTCTGGCCTTCAGGACGGCATTGAGCAGGGCTTCTTTTTGCTGGGTGGTGGTCGGAGTCCTGTATAATCGGCCTCCTCCGTGGCGGCAATGTGGAGAACAGGAACATAATCGGAGCTGAGTTGGCGCACGTGCCCTCTGGTGTTCAGGGGTTGGCACACCGCACAGAAGGAGTGGTTGGAGGAGGAGTTTAAATGTGCCTGTTTAACGTGAGCTGTGGCCGACAATCACCCAGTAAAGAGAGAGTTTAAACAGTTGAGCGGTGTCCGTGTTCTTTTGTTTTAGGATAAATGGAGTATGGGGGGGGGGGGCCTGAAGGTAGGTCTTATCCTAACCCGTTGTTTCCCTGAGTACCAACAGTCTGGAGAGCACCCGACAGTTTAAGGAGGGTGATGAGGGACTGGTGGTGTCCCCCTTTAACCTTACTAGGATATGGCAGGCCCCCTGATCTTCCTTATGGCAGGTTTGGGGAAGGCAGGGTTAATGGTGCCGGGGAAAGAGTGTGAGGAGTTAATGGAGGGTGGTATTGCCGGGAAGCAGGAAGGGGAGGTGGTTGCTGCTAGGGGTATATATACGCCCCCTTCTGCCCCTGCCTCTTCCTCTTTTCGGAGAAGGCAAGCTGTCCCGCCCTCCCTCCCCTTTGATGGTTTCGGTTTGCCTTGTGTTTGGTTGGTCATGTTGTTTTTCTTTTTCGAGGTTCGAAGTTGTTGCGGAATTCGGAAGTCACAGCTGGCGGCAATGTGGAGAACAGGAACATAATCGGAGCTGAGTTGGCGCACGTGCCCTCTGGTGTTCAGGGGTTGGCACACCGCACAGAAGGAGTGGTTGGAGGAGGAGTTTAAATGTGCCTGTTTAACGTGAGCTGTGGCCGACAATCACCCAGTAAAGAGAGAGTTTAAACAGTTGAGCGGTGTCCGTGTTCTTTTGTTTTAGGATAAATGGAGTATGGGGGGGGGGGGGCCTGAAGGTAGGTCTTATCCTAACCCGTTGTTTCCCTGAGTACCAACAGTCTGAGGAGGTATACTCTTATAACTAATAGCTCACACCTCTCACGAGACTTCGCGTAATAACTACACAAATGAATTTGCACTATAAAAAAACGTTCCAATGGTAATTAAACGATAAATAAGCAATAACTTCAGCTCATCGGAGTGAATACATTCTACTACTGCACGGAGCTCCTGCTCCGTACAGTATTGGAACAAATTTTTATGAGAATCGCCTTAGGATGTTTCATCCGAAGTCGATTCACTCATCCCTAGTTGTCACTACACCACAAGGAACTGCATAAATTAAATTATTTGACCAAAAAAGTTCTTGTGCACCTAAAAGTTTATATATACAATAGCAAAATTTCAATTGACCACTAGGTGGCAGTCTCAGTGCAATTTACAATATGTGCATATACAGTGCAATAATTTACATCATAGTGCAGTAGAATATCAATAGTGCATGTCTTACTGTCTCCAGTGTGGCACACCTACAATGTTCATTGCACGCTAATATAAGGCAGTATGACAGTCCCAGAGTGGCGATTTGCTATTGTAGGCTGCCTGGAACTATCCCACAGTATGCAGCTATGTACAGGACCTAGAGATGAGCAAACTAATTTTTACAAACCGATTCGTTCATGAAACAGAGAGTATTTGTCTGTGCTGCACAATAGACTTCTCTTCCCGCTTGATTGACAGGGCCAGATATTTCATCTTGTGCCTGTACAATTGTTCTAGGTAGCAAAACAAGCATACAAAAGCTATGCTGATGCCGTCGGAGAAGCAACTCTGCTTGCACCACTAGACTTCTGGGTAGTGACGCCTGCACAGTCGCTGTTCGAGTAGCTTCAGCAAGACCTCTATGCTTGCACTGCTACCCAGAGCACCAGCATAAGTGTGGGCTAAATGTCTGGGCATATAAATTGAGTGGGAAGGGGCATATTTCTCGGGATCTTAGAATGCCATAGTCGTGTAACAGTATAACTTATGTAAAGAGGCCACAGGGTCAAACAGTTACCCATATTAAGAGGTCAATTGTAAATATAGACTTTAAGAAATAGCTAAAATGTGGCTTTTAACACTGGGGGAAAAATCTTTACTTGGTTCCTTATCTTCTCCGACATTTATGTAGATACATGGATGAAACTGGCTCTAGTATGCACATGTGCTTATGCATTTTATAGTACAGAACAAACTGAACCAAACCCATACATATTTTCTTTTTATCCAGAAATGACATGGTTATGTGTACAATTTAGTTATAGTCTCAGTATAGACTGACTAGCAATTATTGGATGACAGGAAGATCTCTTTTTTTCTATTTCATCCTGCATGAAATGCCGATGGAGTAATCACTGTGCTAAAAATAATCAATCAATCATGTGAAAAATCCATTGCATGATCACTTTTTAAAATTCAAAGAGCCCAAGCTGTTAACACATAAATCGATCAAGATATTTTTCCATGTGTTGTTTTTGCTTCATAAGACGTGCAGAAATAATAAACTGGTGTAAAACTGATATCAAAATGTCCATTCTGAACATTAGACAAGAATATTAATTACAGAGCAATTATTTCTTAAAAAGATTACTTTGTGAGTGTGAATACAAATTAGATGAATCGAAAGAACATTAAAATGACGTCTGGCAAATTAACTCAGAGGTTGAGATGGATCAGTGTTTGGAATGAGTTAAACATTTTAAGAAAGATTTTATTGGGTTCAGAATTAAAGAAGTCATATTGCAAGCATATGCTATAACTTATTGATTGTGTGGGTCTAACTGCTCGGATACCGACAACAATGAAAGAAGGGGTCACATCAGTAGTTAACTCCTTCACTGATTTATTTTAGGGACAGTGTCATTCCCAGTTAACCAGTGTCAGACTGGGGTTCCCTGCGCCCACCAGAGGAAATTATTCTTGGGCAGTGGCGACTCTAGGAACAATATATAGGGGGGGCACAAAGATACCACAGTCAAAAATGGGGGGGGGGGCAAAAACAAAATAAGTATATATAAATAAGATTACAAAATATGAGAGCATTGCGGTATGCAGGGATACATTTATAATAAAGCAATTTACTTACAAAAGAAGCTATTCAGTCGTCTGCTGTGCCGTCCTCTGCTTGCTTCCGCGGATTCTTTCCCCTTCTTTCTGTCTCTCGTCAGTGCGCAGGCGCAGTGTTATGGTGGATCTGTGGATGACACATTGTTATGGGGGCATCTGTGGATGACACATTATGCCTCTCATTAGCCCTCATTATGCCTCTCATATCATCCCCCATATAAGCCCTTATGCCTCATTAGCCCCCATTATTCCTCTTATTAGCCCCCATTATGCCTCTTATCACCTCCATATCAGCCCTTATGCCTCATTAGCCCCCATTATAAGCCCTTATGCCTCATTAGCCCCCATTATAAGCCCTTATGCCTCATTAGCCCCATTATTCCTCTTATTAGCCCCATTATGCCTCATTAGCCCCCATTATGCCTCTTATTAGCCCCCATTATGCCTCTTATTAGCCCCCATTATGCCTAATTAGCTCCCAAATGTCTAATTAGCCCCATGTGCCTAATTAGCCCCATATGCCTCCAATTAGCCCCCATAGCCCCCATATGCCTCCAATTAGCCCCATATGCCTCCAATTAGCCCCCATATGCCTCCATTTAGCCCCCATATGCCTCCATTTAGCCCCCCTATGCCCCCATATGCTTCCTATTAGCCCCTATATGCCTCCAATAAGCCCCCATATGCCTCCAATTAGCCCCCATATGCCTTCAATTAGCCCCCATATGCCTCCAATTAGCCCCCATAATGCCCCCAGTAGCCACATTTTTTATAAAATAAAAAAAAACACTTACCTCTCCTGCTCCTGGACGGACGCAGCCTGCAATTTTCTCCCTTCTCAGTCGACTGTGCACAGCCGACAGTCGAGGACCAGGAAGTGGTGAGTACAGAGCGTTCACCACTTCCTGGTCCTTCGGTACTAATGAGCGCTTCCATAATGGAAGCGGTCATTAGTATTCACCTGGGGGAATCAGCGGGGGGGCACCCGGGGGGCAAAGAACAACATAGGGGGCGATTGCCTCCCCTCGCCCCCCTCTAGCGACGCCACTATTCTTGGGCCCAACTGCCATATTGCTTTTATATATAAAAATGAGTTTCTGTCTGTCTGTCTAGACATTTGTCTGTACGTTCTTTATGCGCGACCAAACGAATGGACAGATCTTCAACAAATTTGGCAGACAGATACATCAGGTATCCGGGAAGGTATTTGAAATGGTCTCAGCTTACCGTCCCTAAATAGAGTTGAGCGGACATTCGGGTTCGATGGGTTCAGCCAAACTTCACAAAAAAGTTTGAGTTCGGGACCCAAACTTGACCTGTACTTGACCCCGAACCCGAACCCTATTGAAGTCAATAGGGACCCAGTGTCACGACTATGTTTATGGCCGTGACTCCTTGGGAGCCGCATACAGTTGCCCGCGGTTTTCGGGTTGTTGTGTCAACCGCAGCTGGAGGCATTTTGCTGTTTGTATCAGGTGCGGTTGCTGCGGACAACAGTTATGTGTGCGGTTCCCTTGGAGTTGTGTGCGCGTTTGTATGCACTTTCGTATGTCTGTGTGCACTCTGTGTTATGTGTGGTGTGCACTTACATCTTCCCCTCACTGTAGTTGCCCGTGGCAACGTTTGGTCGTTGGTTGTACATGTGGTGGCAGTGTCCCGGCCTTCGGGCTGACTCCCAGGACATGAGTGCCACCCATGTCGTTGCCTGCGGCAACAGCCACCGTGTGTTTCGTGTTTTGGACACTTCTCCTTTTAAGTTGTGTTTTCCCTTCCCTGGTGCTGGAAGGGTTAACTCCCTTCCCAGTGTGTGTGTGTGTCACTGGGTGTGTCCGACTGTGGGGTGTGGCTTCTTGGCCTATAAAGCCTCACTGTTAGCACAGGTCTGAGGGTTGCTTCAGCCATGCTTAGCTGGAGCAGCCTCCTGTGTTTTCTACCTGCCAGTGAGAGCCACCCCTGTGGTCATAAAGATATTGTCACATTATGTTTATGTCATGTTGTCATGTTGTGTGAGATGTCCATGCGATGTTCTGTTGGGACCTTCCTTTGTTATTTTGTGCAGCTTATGGTTCTGGATTCCTGTGTGCACAGGGATCCAGTCAGCAAGGCTGTGGCAGGTTGGTGGAACTACTTAGTTCGCCTGCCATTTCCGTAAGTCTGTTTGCGTTCCCCTTTTCCAAGCAGCTTGGCCATTGAGACTCCTGCTCCTCCGTGCCTAGGAGGAGTAGGTCGTCTTACCCTGACTCCTAGTCCAGGAACCGGACGGAGGGTGAGTTAGGGATCCGAGGTTCCAGAGCATGGGTCCTCCTACCCTAAAGGTTGGCCCATGCAGCTAGGAGTTAGGGTCAGGTTAGGGACGCGTTAGGAGGTGACCTGCTCCCTAATCCTGTCTTCCTGGCCGAGCAGCCTAACATCATCTGGCATCACACGGCTGAGGGTTTTCCCCATCCTCAGCCGTGACACCCAAACCTTTGAGCACTAAAATGGCTCTAAAAAAGTCATGAAATGGCGTTAAAATGTGGTTAAGTGCATGGCAAGTGCTCTGCAAGCAAATCTGGATAGGGAGATGACTTTAAATAACATAAAATAGGTAAAAATAAAAAATAATAATCTTGATCTTGGAGGACGAGGTCCATATGGAGTAGGAGGTTGAGGAGGCAGTGGATGTAGTGGTGTAGGTGAAAGCAGAGATGGAGGATGAGGAGGTAGCCTACATTGCTTTTTGGTTTTATTTTTATTCATTTTTTTGTTTAAAATAGGGTACACCACAAAACATTGGGAAATATAACCTGTGATAACCCCCTACAGCTGTGATAAACAAACGTTCAGACAATACACTGGCTGCAGGGCAGGCCAGCACCTCCAAGGCGTAAAGGCCAAGCTCAGGCCATATGCCCAATTTGGAGACCCAGAAGTTGAAGGGGGCAGACCCATCGGTCAGTACGTGTAGGTTTGTGCACACATACTGCTCCACCATGTCGCACGTCCCCGTGATGTCCACGATCCAATTGGATATCTGCTCTATCAACTTTCGATGTTCTTTTCTGCGCCTACCATGTTGATCACGGTTAGCAGCGAATCAGGGTTCCACGCCGGAGAGGGAGCGTGAGAAAGGCTCATCCAAGGGAGGTCAATGCTGCAATGTGATCAAGCTTAAATGTGGGACAAATTATTGAAGCCAAAGCTTCCAAGTAAAGGAGAGGGCGCGCGGCAATTACTCACTTCCGCCTCGGGGAGGTAGTGACGATAAATAACAATACAGGACTCTTAAGATTTCCTGTTATTGGAATGATTAATAAAAAATTGGGGGATGTCACTGGGGTATTTCGGATTTGGAAACGTTAGACAGGAGAGGCCCTGCTGCCGATTTGTTGACTCTATATAACTTCTGCCTGATCGCACGTCCCCGTGACGTCCAAAATCCAATTGGATATCTTCTTTATCAACTTTCAATGTTCTTTTCTGTGCCTACGATGTTGATCACAGCGAATCAGGGTTCCACGCTGGAGAGGGAGCGTGAGAAACAGATTCCACATCCAAGGGAGGTCAATAGCTCCAATGTGATCGAGCGGAAATGTGGGACAAGTTGTGAAAGTTGAAGCATCGAATAAAAGGAGGGGGCGCGCATCAATTAAAAATGAATTTTAGAAATTTAATTCCCTGTCACCTATGCAGAGCAGGGATATTTCATCACCAGAAAGGGGTTAATGTTACCCACCAATGGAACAGATTTTTTAAAAAAAATTCTGGCCCTGTCACCTATGCAGAGCAGGGGTTTATTCATATCAAAAATGGTAAAATGTCACCAAAGAATGTAACAGACGAATTAGTGAAATGTATTTCCTTGTCCACTAGGTAGAGCAGGGGTATATCACAGCCAAAAATTGGTCAATGTCACCCGACAATGTAACAGAAAAATTTGTTACATTTATTAACCTGTCAACTAGGTAGAGCAGGGGTATATCACATCCAAAAATTGGTGAATGTCACCCAACAACGCAACAGAAAAATTAGTGAAATTTATTAACCTGTCTACTAGTGAGAGCAGGAGTATATCACAGCCAAAAATTTGTGAATGTCACACAACTATGTAACAGAAAAATGTGTGAAATTTATTAACCTGTCCAATAGGTAGAGCAGGGGTATATCACAGCCAAAAATTGGTGAACGTCACCCGACTATGTAACAGAAAAAATAATGAAATTTATAAACCTATCCACTAGGTAGAGCAGAGGTATATCAAATCCAGAAATTGGTGATTTTCACCCAAAAATGTAACAGACAAATTAGTGAAATTTATTTACCTGTCTACTACGTAGAGCTGGGGTATATCACAGCCAAAAATTGGTGAATGTTACCCGACAATGTAACAGAAAAATTTGTGAAATTTATTATCCTTTCCACTAGGTAGAGCAGGGATATATCACAGCCAAAAATTGGTGAATGTCACACAACTATGTAACAGAAAATTTAGTGAAATTTATTAACCTGTCTACTAGTGAGAGCAGGGGTATATCACAGCCAAAAATTGGTGAATGTCACCCGACAATGTAGCAATAAAATTTGTGAAATGTATTAACCTGTCTACTAGGTAGAGCAGGGGTATATCACAGCCTAAAATTGATGAATGTCACCCGACAATGTAACATAAAAATTTGTGAAATTTATTAACCTGTCCAATAGGTAGAGCATGGGTATATCACAGCCAAAAATTGGTGAATGTCACACAACTATGTAACAGAAAAATTTGGGAAATTTATTAACCTGTCAACTAGGTAGAGCATGGGTATATCACAGCCAAAAATTGGTGAATGTCACTCGAATATTTAACAGAAAATTTGTGAAAAGTATTAAACTGTCAACTAGATAGAGCAGGAGTATATCACAGCCAAAAATTGGTGAATGTCACCCGACAATATAACAGAAAATTTAGTGAAATTTATTAACCTGTCTACTAGTGAGAGCAGGGGTATATCACAGCCAAAAATTGGTGAATGTCACCCGACAATGTAGCAATAAAATTTGTGAAATGTATTAACCTGTCTACTAGGTAGAGCAGGGGTATATCACAGCCTAAAATTGATGAATGTCACCCGACAATGTAACATAAAAATTTGTGAAATTTATTAACCTGTCCAATAGGTAGAGCATGGGTATATCACAGCCAAAAATTGGTGAATGTCACACAACTATGTAACAGAAAAATTTGGGAAATTTATTAACCTGTCAACTAGGTAGAGCATGGGTATATCACAGCCAAAAATTGGTGAATGTCACTCGAATATGTAACAGAAAATTTGTGAAAAGTATTAAACTGTCAACTAGATAGAGCAGGAGTATATCACAGCCAAAAATTGGTGAATGTCACCCGACAATATAACAGAAAATTTAGTGAAATTTATTAACCTGTCTACTAGTGAGAGCAGGGGTATATCACAGCCAAAAATTGGTGAATGTCACCCGACAATGTAGCAATAAAATTTGTGAAATGTATTAACCTGTCTACTAGGTAGAGCAGGGGTATATCACAGCCTAAAATTGATGAATGTCACCCGACAATGTAACATAAAAATTTGTGAAATTTATTAACCTGTCCAATAGGTAGAGCATGGGTATATCACAGCCAAAAATTGGTGAATGTCACACAACTATGTAACAGAAAAATTTGGGAAATTTATTAACCTGTCAACTAGGTAGAGCATGGGTATATCACAGCCAAAAATTGGTGAATGTCACTCGAATATGTAACAGAAAATTTGTGAAAAGTATTAAACTGTCAACTAGATAGAGCAGGAGTATATCACAGCCAAAAATTGGTGAATGTCACCCGACAATATAACAGAAAATTTAGTGAAATTTATTAACCTGTCTACTAGTGAGAGCAGGGGTATATCACAGCCAAAAATTGGTGAATGTCACCCGACAATGTAGCAATAAAATTTGTGAAATGTATTAACCTGTCTACTAGGTAGAGCAGGGGTATATCACAGCCTAAAATTGATGAATGTCACCCGACAATGTAACATAAAAATTTGTGAAATTTATTAACCTGTCCACTAGTTAGAGCAGGAGTATATCACATCAAAAAATTGGTAAATTTCACCTGAAAATGTAACAGACAAATTAGTGAAATTTGTTTACCTGTCTACTAGGTAGAGCAGGGCTATATCATAGCCAAAAGATTGGTGAATGTCGCACAACTATGTAACAGAAAAATTTGTGAAATTTATTAACCTGTCCAATAGGTAGAGCAGGGGTATATCACAGCCAAAAATTGGTGAATGTCACCAGACGATGTAACAATAAAATTAGTGAAATGTATTAATCTGTCAACTAGGTAGAGCAGGGGTATATCACAGCCAAAACTTGGTGAATGTCACCAGACAAATGTAACAGACAAATTGGTCAAATGACATAAAATAAAATATGTACAAATATATATATTTTTTTCTTGATGTATGAGGTCGAGGTCCATATGGAGTACGAGGTTGAAAAGTCGGTGGACGTAGTGGTGTAGGTGGAAGCGGCGGTGGAGGAGGACAAGGTAGCCTACACTGTTTTTTTATTTTAATAGTTTTTTTTTGTTTGTTTTTTAATTTAGGGTACACCTCAATATAGTGGGAAATATCAAAAATGCAACAATGAGCAATTGCGCTGTAGTTTAACAATGGCTGGGTAAGGCCGGTATACATGTATCTTCTGCACAAGGTACAGACAAGTCGTGTGGGATCCATGCCTTGTTCATTTTAATGAACGTGAGCTTGTTCACATTGGCTGTGGACAGGCGGCTGCGCTTGTCTGTGATAACGCCCCCTGCCGTGCTAAACACACGTTCAGATAATACACTGGCTGCAGGGCAGGCCAGCACCTCCAAGGTGTAAGCTCAGGCCATGTGCCCAATTTGGAGACCCAGAAGTTGAAGGGGGCAGACCCATCATTCAGTAATTGTAGGCGTGTGCACACATACTGCTCCACCATGTTGCTGAAATGCTGCCTCCTGCTAATACGTTCCATATCAGCTGGTGGTGCTGGTTGTTGCGGCATGCTGACAAAGCTTTTCCACATTTTGGTCATGCTAACCCTGCCTTCTGAGGTGCTGTTGATGCCCCAGCTGCATTGGCGACCTCTTTCTCCTACTCTGCCTTCGCCTGGGAATGCCACCAGTTGCGCATCTACCAGTGTGCGTTTGTACTCGCAAATCTTACAATCACGCTCCAGTGATGGAATTAAGGATGGCATGTTGTCCTTGTAACGGGGATCCAACAGCGTGGCCACCCAGTAATCAACACAAGTTAGAATGTGGGCAACTCAGCGATCGTTGCGGAGACACTGCAGCATGTAATCGCTCATGTGTGCCAGGCTGCCAGGAGGCAATGAAAAGCTGTTCTCTGTGGGAGGTGTATTGTCTGTGTCCTCTGTTTCACCCCAGCCATGCATCAGTGATGGCCATGAGCTGGTTTGGGTGCCACCCTGCTGTGAACACGTTTCCTCCTCCTCCATCTACTCCTCCTCATCCTCCACCTCGTCATCCTCCAGAACTGTGCCCTGGCTGGACAATTGTGTACCTGGCGTTAGTGTGTGCAGTAACCCACCCTCTGAGCCACTTGTGAATGACTGGCCGGAAACCCTATGAAATGATCCTTCTTCCTCCTCCACCTCCTGTGCCGCATCCTCTTCCATCATTGCCAGAAGCATTTTTTCAAGGAGGCATAGAAGTGGGATAGTAATGCTGAGAACGGCGTTAACGGCACTGGCATATGTTGGTGGAGTAATCAAAACAGCGCAACAAGGAACACAGGTCTCGCATGGAGGCCCAGTCATTGGAGGTGTATCTGTGTGTGCTGCAGCTGAAACTCCACTGTCTGGCCAGCATATGCAAGATGGAGTTCCAACTTGTGGGCATGTCACATATGAGGCAGTGAGCAGGAAGGCCGAAGTTACGTTGCAGTGCTGACAGGCGAGCAGCAGCAGGATGAGAACGGATTTTTAAGGAACCTCTTCACCAAATTCAGCACATGCGCCAGGCAAGGGATGTGCATCAAACCAGCTAGTCCCAGAGCTGCTACGAGATTTCGCCTTTTATCGCACGCCACCAGGCCGCGCTTGAGGCTCACTGGCACCATACACTCATCGGTCTGTTGTTCCATGCCCGTCCAAAGCTCCTGCACGGTGTGGGGTTTGTCCCCCAAACAAATACGTTTTAAAACTGCCTGCTGGCATTTAGCCCTGGCTGTGCTGAAGTTGGTGGTGAAGGTGTTATGCTGACAGGATGAGGCGGCAGTAGAGGATGAGGAAGCGGAGTAGAAGGAGAAAGCAACAGGGGGCTAACTGAAGCGCCCTGCAATCCTTGTGGTGGAAGGACATGCACCAAATTGCTATCCGCCTCAGGCCCAGCCGCCACTGCATTTACCAAGTGTGCTGTTAGGGAGATATAACGTCCCTGACCGTGATTACTGTTCCAGGTATCCATAGTTTGGTGGACCTTGCCACAGATGGCGTTGCACAGTGCACACCTGATTTTGTCCCCCACCTGGTTGTGCAGGGAAGGGATGGTTCGCCTGGAAAAGTAGTGTCAGCTGGGCACGACGTACTGTGGGACAGCCACCGCCATAAGGTTTTTAAAACTCTGCTTCTCCGCTTTTGTACCCTGCTCCCTCTTCTACTGTGCTGGTGGCTCTGTGCGACCACCGCCTCTTCCACCGAACTACACAGGTCACTTGCATGACCTTTATTCCATGTGGGGTCGAGGACGTCATCGTCCTCCACATCATCTTCCACCCAGTCTTTACCCTGCCCTCATTGTCGGTCTGCACACTGCAGAAAGTCACAGCAGTTGGAACCTGTGTTTTGTCATCATCCGAGACGTGCTACGGTGGTCCTCCCATGTACTCATCTTGAAACATAAGTGGTTAGGCATCGGTGCACTTAATCTCTTCCACTTCTTGGGCAGGGCTATGTGGATGGCCCTGGGAAACCCTGCTAGCAGAGTCATCAAAAGCAGAAGAGACTGCTGCATGACTTGAGGCTCAGACTGCTTGGCTGATTTGCAAAAGGGTGAGGTGAAAGACTGATGGACATCGGCTGCAGGTGCCAGCTCTGTTCTTTCAGCAGGAGACTGGGTAGGAGACAATATGAAGGAACTGGAGGCACTGTCAACAACCCAATCTACTATTGACTGTACTTGTTCTGGCCTCACCATTCGTAGAGCTGCATTCGGCCCTACCAAATAATGCTGAAGGTTCAGTCGCCTACTCCCACCAGAGGAAGGTGTTTATCTTGTGCATGTAGCTGGCACAGATCAACCACGTCCTCTCCGTGCAACAGGAGCTCCACCAGCAGCACTACGACCGGTTACGCATCCCTTATTCAACGCTCTCCTCATTCTCCGCAAATTTAAGATCTTGCCCAAATAGGGGTGTTTTTTTAATTACAGAATATAACAGCAGTATCTAGCACGTGTATTGCACATTGACAGATGCAGCAAAAGCCACAAATGTAGTAATAGGACCAAAATGGGTGTTTTATAAATAACAGAATATAACAGCAGTATCTAACGTGTATATTTCAAACTGACAGATGCAGCAAAGGCTACAAATTTTGTCCAAAATAGGTGTTTTTTTATAACAGAATATAACAGCAGTATCTAAAGCGTTATTTCACGCTGACAGATGCAGCAAACGCTGCAAATTTTGTATTTTGCCCAAAATGTATATATTTTTTTTAAACCAAGAATATTATTGCAATATTTCAAGCTTGTTTTTCACACTAACAAATGCTGCAAAGGCCCCAGATGTAGGATATTGCCAAAAATGGGTATTGTTTTAAACCCAGAATATTATTGCAGTATTTCAAGCTTGTATCTCACACTGACAGATGCAGCAAAGGCCGCAAATTTAGTATTTGGCCCAAAGTAGGTGGTTTTTTTAATAACAGAATATAACCGCAGTATCTAACGCGTGTATTTCAAACTGACAGATGCAGCAAATGCTGCAAATTTAGTATTTTGCCCAAAATGGGTGTTTTTTTTAAACCAAGAATATTATTGGAATATTTCAAGCTTGTCTTTCACACTAAAAAATGCTGCAAAGGCCCCAGATGTAAGGTATTGCCAAAAATGGGTGTTTTTTTTAAACCCAGAAAATTATTGAAGTATTGCAAGCTTGTATTTCACACTGACAGATGCAGCAAAGGCCGCAAACTTAGTAATTGGACCAAAATGGGTGTTTTATAATTAACAGAATATAACAGCAGTATCTAACACGTCTATTTCACGCTAACAGATGCAGCAAACGCTGCAAATTTTGTATTTTGCCCAAAATGGGTGTTTTTTTTTAAACCAAGAATATTATTGCAATATTCCAAGCTTGTTTTTCACACAAACAAATGCTGCAAAGGCCCCAGATGTAGGATATTGGTGTTTTTTAAAAAACAGAAAATGATTGAAGCTTTGCAAGCTTGTATTTCACAGTGAAAAATGCTGCAAAGTCACCAGATGTAGGGTATTGCCAAAAACTGATGTTTTTTTAAACCAAGAATATTTTTGCAGTATTTCTAGCTTGTTTTTCACACTAAAAAATGTAGCATAGGCCCCAGATTTAGGATATTGCCCAAAATGGGTGTTTTTTTTTAAACCCAGAATATTATTGCAGTATTTTAAGCTTGTATCTCACACTGACGGATGCAGCAAAGGCTGCAAATTTAGTATTTGGCCTAAAATGGGTGTTTTTCTATAACAGAATATAACAGCAGTATCTAACGAGTGTATTTCAAACTGACAGATGCAGCAAATGCTGCAAATTTAGTATTTTGCTCAAAATGGGTGTTTTTTTAAAACCAAGAATAATATTGCAATATTTCAAGCTTGTTTTTCACACAAAAAAATGCTGCAAAGGCCCCAGATGTAGGGTATTGCCAAAAATGGGTGTTTTTTTTTAACCCAGAAAATTATTGAAGTATTGCAAGCTTGTATTTCACAATGACAAATGCTGCAAAGGCACCAGATGTAGGATATTGCCAAAATGGGTGTACATTTTTAAACCTAGATTATTATTGAAGTATTTTAAGCTTGTCTTTCACACTGACAAATGCTGCGATGGCACCAAATGTACAGTGCTGTCAGGACCCTGTCCGTATAGCAGAGATCAGATGAGTCTTTCAGAACTGGAGTGGACACTGAATACACTGGCCTAGCTATTGATTTCCCTATTAAATCAGCAGCAGCTACACTGTCCCTCCTCTCACTAAGACTGCAGCTTCCGAATAAATCTAAAATGGATTCTGTCCAGGAGGTGGGAGGGTCGTGGGGAGGGTATGCTGCTGATTGGCTGGAATGTGTCTGCTGACTGTGATGTAAAGGGTCAAAGTTTGCTTAATGATGAAAAATAGGGGGCGGACTGAACATCGCATATGTTCGCCCGCAGGGCAGGGTTAAAAGCATGGCAAGTGCTCTGCAAACAAATGTAGATAGGGAAAGTACTTTAAATAACATAAAATATGTAAAAATAAAAAATAATAATCTTGATCTAGGAGGACGAGGTCCATATGGAGTAGGAGGTTGAGGAGGCGGTAGATGTGCCAGTGTAGATGGAAGCGGCGGTGGAGGAGGAGGAGGTAGCCTACACTGCTTTTTGGTTTTAAATTTATTTTTATTTTTTTAAATTAGGGTACACCCCAAAACATTGGGAAATATAACCTGTGATAACCCCCTCCAGTCGTGCTAAACACACGTTCAGACAATACACTGGCTGCAGGTTAGGCCAGCACCTCCAAGGGGTAAAGGGCAAGCTCAAGCCATGTGCCCAATTTGGAGACCCAGAAGTTTCAAGGGCTGACCCCTGTCAGTCAGTTCGTGTAGGAATGTGCACATTCACTGTCCCACCATGTCGCACGTCCCTGTGGTGTTCACAATCCAATATGATATCTGCTCTATCAACTTTCGATGTTCTTTTATGCGCCTACCATGGTGATCACGGGTGGCGGGGATACAGGGTTCCATGCCGGAGAGGGAACGTGAGAAAGAGAGAACACATCCAAAAGGAGGATACATTTTTAAAATTATAAAGAGTGGAATTATGGGACAAATTATTAAAGCGTAAAAGTGGGACAACTTTTTTAAGTTTAGGCATTGAATGAAGGGATGTGGCGCGCATTAATTAATGAAGAATTTATTAAATGTATTCCCTGTCAACTATGCAGAGCAGGGGTTTCTATCCGGCAACATTTGAAAAATGTCACCTGACGCTTTCCTCCCCGAGAAGCCGCTGGTGCTACAGCCGCCATCATGGGAGTAGATATCCGCCACAACAAGGACCGCAAGGTGCGGCGAAAGGAGCCCAAAAGTCAGGATATCTACCTGAGGCTTTTGGTGAAGCTTTACCGCTTCTTGGCCCGTCGTACTGACTCCAACTTTAACAAAGTGGTACTGAGACGTCTGTTCATGAGCCGCACCAACAGGCCACCGCTCTCCCTGTCCCGCTTGATCCGTAAAATGAAGCTTTCTGGCCGTGAAAACAAAACTGCTGTGGTGGTAGGAAGCATCACCGATGATGTCAGGATTCAGGATATCCCCAAACTGAAGGTTTGTGCACTTAGAGTGTCCAGCGGAGCTCGTAACCGAATCCTTAAATCTGGAGGGCAAATCATGACTCTTGACCAACTGGCTCTCGCCTCCCCTAAAGGCCAGAACACTGTTCTCCTGTCAGGGCCCCGTAAGGGGCGTGAGGTGTACAGACACTTTGGAAAGGCTCCTGGTACCCCACACAGTCACACCAAGCCCAACGTTCGTTCTAAGGGTAGAAAGTTTGAGCGTGCCAGAGGACGCAGAGCCAGCAGAGGTTACAAGAACTAAACTCTGTCCATGCTTTGTACACAATAAAGATGTTATGTCTTTACAAAAAAAAAAAAAAAGTCACCTGACAATGTAATTGACGATTTTTTTAAATTTATGTTCCTGTCACCTATGTAGAGGTGCCCCAGTGACATCCACCATCCATTTGGATATCTTCTCTATCATCTTTCGATGTTCTTTTCTGAGCCTACCATGTTGTTCACGGTTATCGGCGAATCAGGGTTCCACGCCGGAGAGGGAGTGTGAGAAAAAGAGACCAAGTTTAAGGGAGATAAATTTATTTTAAAAATTTGGGATCGAGCAGAAATATGGGAAAAGTTATTGAGGCGCAAATGTTGGACAAATTACAGAAGCCCAAATGTGGGCCAAAAGAGTAAAGCGGAAATATGGGAAAAGTTTTGAGGCGCAAATGTGGGACAAAGTACAGAAGCCCAAATGTGAGCCAAAAGAGCAAAGGGGAAATATGGGAAAAGTTATTGAGGTGCAAATGTGGGACAAATTACAGAAGCCCAAATGTGGGCCAAAAGAGTAAAGCGGAAATGTGTGACAAAGTATTGAAGAGCAAATGTTGGCCAAAAGAGTAAAGCGGAAATGTGTGACAAAGTATTGAAGCGCAAATGTTGGCCAAAAGAGTAAAGCGGAAATGTGGGAGAAAGTATTGAAGCACAAATGTTGGCCAAATAAGTAAAGCGGAAATGTGGGACAAATTATTGAAGCGCAAATGTGGTACAACTTGTTAAAGTTTAAGCATTGAATACAAGGAGGTGGCACGCATCAATTAAAGAAGAATTTCAGAAATTTTATACCCTGTCACCTATGCAGAGCAGGGGTTTATTCACGTCTAAAATTGTATAACGTCAACCCAAGAATGTAATAGAAAAATTACAGAAATGCATTAACCCTTTTACTTGGTAGAGCAGAGTTCTATGACAGAAAAAAAATTGTTTATTGTCACCCGAAAATGTAAAAGAAAAATTATTGAAATTTATTAAGCTGTCAACTTGGTAGAGGAGGGGTATATTACACCCAAAAATTGGTGAATTTCACCCGAAAACGTAACAGACATTTTATTTTATTTTTTTAACGGTCTAATAGGTATAGCAGTGTTACATCACACCCAAAAATTGCTGAATTTCACCAGAAAATATAACTGACAATTTTTTTTTCTACCGGTCTATTATATATAGATCATATATAGGTATAGCAGTGGTACATCACACCCAAAAATTGGTGTATTTCACCCGAAAAAGTAACTGACATTTTTTTTTTTAACGGTCTAATAGGTATAGCAGTGGTACATTACTAGAGTTGAGCGGACACCTGGATGTTCGGGTTCGGCAGGTTCGGCCGAACTTGAAAAAAAAGTTCAGGTTCGAGACCCGAACTTGAACCCGAACCCAATTGAAGTCAATGGGGACCCGAACTTTTGGGCACTAAAATGGCTCTAAAATAGTCCTGGAAAGGGCTAAAGGGCTGCAAAAGGCATCAAAATGTTTGTTCTCTTTATTCTCTGGGTCAGTACGATTACAGTGATACTAAATACTTATAATTTATTTTACGTTTTACTACTTTTTTTTCCAATAAAACCCCATTTATTAACCAAAAAGATGATTTTGCATTGCCACTTCACAAGACCCATAACTTTTTTTTTCTTTTTCTATGGAGTTGTGTGAGGGCTTGATTTTTGAGGGACAACTTGTATTTTTCATTGGTATCATTTTGGAGTAAATGGCGCTTTTTGATCGCTTGTTATTACGTTTTTTTCGGTGGAAACTAAGAATAAATTAGAAATTCTGTCTTTTTTTTTTTTTTTTTTTTTACGGCGTTTACCATAGGGGATAATTTATGTAATATTTATGTAGTCCGGGTCGTTACGGACGCGGCAATACCAAACATATGGGGGATATTTTCTTTTTGCAATTTTTTTCATTGAAAAGCGTATTTTCAATGAAAAAAAAGCATATTTTTTTTATTTTATGGAATTTTTTTATTTAATAAATGTGTATTTTTTATTTCTTTTTTTACTACTTAAAAGTCCCACAAGGGAACTATAATATTCAGTATTTTGATTGCTTTAAAAATGTAATGCATTAACTCTATAAGGCATTACATTTGAATAGCAATGCTATTCAAACCTTGACCAGCAGGCTGCGCCAGAGAGGCACAGCCTGCTGGAGAGAACTGAAGACAGGCTCGGGGCCCTGATCGGAAGTGAGGTAAGCTTCCGAACACATCAGCACCCCGCGATCTTATTTTCGGGGTGCTGATGGGAGACAAAGGGAGTCCGCTCCCTCTGTCACCACTTTACATGCAGCGGGCGCCATTGAGCCCGGCATGTAAAGGGTTAAACAGCCCGGATCGGCACTCCTTCCGGTCCGGGCTGTTAGAGCAGGGCCCCGGCTCTCATGTGAGAGCCGGGCCCGTGCTCCCCGCTGCACGGGGGAGCCGTGCAGCGCTTAGACCGGGCCGCAGTAAAAACGCGGCGGCCCAGCCTAAGGCCCCTTAGTGACCGCCGTAAAAACACGTATGGGTGGTCACTAAGGGGTTAATGTACGACATACAACTGTGCCTGAAAAATGCATAAACCATAAAAAATTGGTATTCACTCCAGTCTCACTGCTTATACTTGCATCCTCCACCAATTGTGGAGTTTCGCTCTGGTAGACAGGATTAGCTGACGCAGTACAGAGGCAGCAACAAGTTATTTGGATCAAAGAGTTCAGTGTTTTATTCACACTTTAGGCAAGTGACAAAACAAGCAGTCATATTCAAACAAAAAGTCACCTTGCGGTGTTGGTGGTAATTCACACCATGCGGCAGTTCTGCCTCAAAGAGTCCTTGTCCATAGCAGCACAAACCTGTTTTCACGCCAAACAGGTAGCAAGCCTTCATCCAGACACAAGGCTCCCAGATCCCAACACAGAGACACGTCTTCTGAGCCCAGCTGCCTATTTAAGAACAGCCAGGTGCTGCCAAAACACGGATCGGCACTTAAAATCTGGTCGGGTATTTGACCTCACCTGGCTGTAAATCAGACCAACAGCACATGCTGGGAGGAAAATACCTGTTTTCTCAGACAAAACCTCTCACTGCGTCACAATTAGGGTTGAGCGAACCCGAACTGTAAAGTTCGGGTTCAGGTTCGGTGTTCGTCGCTTTCTTGGCGCTTTTTGAAAGGTTGCACAGCAGCCTGACCTTAGAAGCCATTACAGCCATGCCTACTAATGGCATGGCTGTAATTGGCCAGAGCAGCATGTGACCCAGACTCTATATAAGCTGGAGTCACGTAGCGCTGCACGTCACTCTGCTGTTATAAGTGTAGGGAGAGGATGCTGCTGGACTTGTGATTTCAGGGAGAGAATAGGAGAGAATCTAACTTAGCGATCTACAGAGAAATAGTTGTGTGGGTGCAGGGCACAATCGTTTCACCCTGCCCTGAGGCCATTGACCAAAAAAAAATATAACTTTTATAATTCTGTTAGTTAGGTGGGTGGCGGCGGCAGCCATTTTATGCAAGCTCAGTGCACCAGTACTACATCTGAGCTTTTGTGACATTGCAAATCACCATTTATTTTTTTTGCAAAATACAACATTATGATTAGTCAGTGTGCAATTTAAGGTAGAAATACACCCATCATTTTCTGGGGTTTAAAAAACACACATTTTTTTTTCCAAAAAACAGTATTTTCCAGATCTGCAAGTGTTAAATTCAAGTTTAATATATACAGCTTTCATATTCTGTTACCAAAAAAAACACTTTTTTGGCAATCTACAACATCTTGATTAGTCAGTGTGCAATTTAAGCTAGAAATACACCAATCATTTTCTGTGGTTTGAAAAAAACACGTTTTTTTCTTCAAAAAACTGTATTTTCCAAATCTACAAGTGTTAAATTCAAGTTTAATATATACAGATTTCATATTCTGTTACCTAAAAAACACCTTTTTGGCAATCTACAACATCTTGATTAGTCAGTGTGCAATTTAAGCTAGAAATACACCCATCATTTTCTGGGGTTTGAAAAACACACTTTTTTTTTTACAAAAAACACTATTTTAGGGCCTTGCAGCATCAGCACATGTGAAATTACAGGCTTATATACTGCTGTCAAATTCAGTTGTTAAATAAACACTCGTTTGGGCAGAAAAAATTTAGTTGGCAGCCTTTGATGCAGATGTCATTGTGAGATACACAATACAGTTGGGTTACATTCAGAAATTTTAAATACCGCCATTTGGTGCACCAATATTAAATTCAGGCCTACACTGGTTCAGGCATTGTGAGATACACCCTTTATATACAGGGGTTTGATTCAGGGATTTGAAATACAGCCATTTGAAATACAGCCATTTGGGCAAAGAAATATTTACTTCAGGCCTACACTGGTTCAGGCCCTGTAAGATACCCGATCTACATATAGGGGTTTGATTCAGGGATTTGAAATACAGCCATTTGAAATACAGCCATTTTGGTCAAATAAATATTGAATTCAGGCCTACACTGGTTCAGACCGTGTGAGATACCCCCTTTACATACAGGGGTTTGAATCAGGGATTTTAAATACAGCCATTTTGGTCAAAGATAAATTAAATTCAGGCCTACACTGGTTCAGACCCTGTGAGATACCCCCTCGACATACAGGGGTTTGATTCAGGGATTTTAAATACAGCCATTTTGGGCAAAGAAATATTTACTTCAGGCCTACACTGGTTCAGGCCCTGTAAGATACCCCATCTACATATAGGGGTTTGATTCAGGGATTTTAAATACAGCCATTTGGGCAAATAAATATTTACTTCAGGTCTACACTGGTTCAGACCATGTGAGATACCCCCTCTACATACAGGGGTTTGAATAAGGTATTTAAAATACCGCCATTTAAAATACAGCCTTTATGGGCAAATAAATATTTACTTCAGGCCTACACTGGTTCAGGCCCTGTGTGATACTCCCTATAAATACAGAGGTTTGATTCAGAGATTTGAAATACAGCCATTTGAAATAAAGCCATTTTGGGCAAATAAATATTTACTTCAGGACTACACTGGTTCAGACCCTGTGAGATACCCCCTCTACATACAGGGGTTTGATTCAGGGATTTGAAATACAGCCATTTGAAATACAACCATTTTGGGCAAAGAAATATTCACTTCAGGCCTACACTGGTTCAGGCCCTGTAAGATACCCCATCTAAATATAGGGGTTTGATTCAAGGATTTGAAATACAGCCATTTGAAATACAGCCATTTTGGTCAAATAAATATTGAATTCAGGCCTACACTGGTTCAGACCGTGTGAGATACCCCCTTTACATACAGGGGTTTGATTCAGGGATTTGAAATACAGCCATTTTGGTCAAAGAAATATTGAATTCAGGCATACACTGGTTCAGATCGTATGAGATACTCACTCTACATACAGGGGTTTGATTCATGCATTTGAAATACAGCCATTTGAAATACAGCCGTTTGGGCAATGAAATATTAAATTCAGGCCTACACTGGTTCAGACCCTGTGAGATGCTACCTCTGCAAACATGGGTTTGATTCATGGATTTGAAATACAGCCATTTGAAATACAGCCATTTTGGGCAAAGAAATATTTACTTCAGGCCTACACAGGATCAGACCGTGTGAGATACCCCCTCTACATACAGGGGTTTGATTCAGGGATTTGAAATACAGCCATTTGAAATACAGCCATATTGGTCAAAGAAATTTTGAATTCAGGCATTCAAACCCTCTACATACAAGGGTTTGAATAAGGTATTTAAAATACAGCCATTTGAAATACAGCCATTATGGGCAAAGAAATATTTACTTCAGGCCTACACTGGTTCAGGCCCTGTGTGATACTCTCTATACATACAGAGGTTTGATTCAGGGATTTGAAATACAGCCATTTGAAATAAAGCCATTTTGGGCAAATAAATATTTACTTTAGGCCTACACTGGTTCAGACCGTGTGAGATACCCCCTCTACATACAGTGGTTTGATTCAGGGATTTGAAATACAGCCATTTGAAATACAGCCATTTTGGGCAAAGAAATATTTACTTCAGGCCTTCACTAGTTCGGACCGTGTGAGATACCCCATCTACATACAGGAGTTTGAATCAGGCATTAGAAATACAGCCGTTTGGGCAAATAAATATTTACTTCAGGTCTACACTGGTTCAGACCGTGTGAGATACCCCCTCTACATACAAGGGTTTGAATAAGGCATTTAAAATACAGCCATTTGAAATACAGCCATTATGGGCAAAGAAATATTTACTTCAGGCCTACACTGGTTCAGGCCCTGTGTGATACTCTCTATACATACAGAGGTTTGATTCAGGGATTTGAAATACAGCCATTTGAAATAAAGCCATTTTGGGCAAATAAATATTTACTTCAGGCCTACACTGGTTCAGGCCCTGTGAGATACCCCCTCTACATACAGGGGTTTGAATCAGGCAATTGAAATACAGCAATTTTGGGCAAAGAATTATTGAATTCAGGTTTACACTGGTTCAGACCATATGAGATACCCCCTCTACATACAGGGGTTTTTATTCAGGGATTTGAAATACAGCCCTTTGAAATACAGGCATTTTGGGCAAAGAAACATTGAATTTTGGCCTACACTGGTTCAGAACCTGTGAGATTCTCCCTCTACATACAGGGGTTTGATTCAGGGATTTGAAATGCAGCCATTTGAAATACAGCCATTGTGGGCAAAGAAATATTTACTTCAGACCTACACTGGTTCAGACACTGTGAGATACTCCCTCTACATACAGGGGTTTGATTCAGGGATTTGAAATACAGCCATTTGAAATATAGCTATTTTGGGCAAATAAATATTTACTTCAGGCCTACACTGGTTCAGGCCCTGTGAGATACCCCCTCTACATACAGGGGTTTGATCCATGGATTTAAAATACAGCCATTTGATATACAGCCATTTTGGGCAAATAAATATTTACTTCAGGCCTACACAGGTTCAGACCGTGTGAGATACCCCCTCTACATACAGGAGTTTGATTCAAGGATTTGAAATACAGCCATTTTGGTCAAATAAATATTGAATTCAGGCCTACACTGGTTCAGACCTTGTGAGATACCCCCTTTACATACAGGGGTTTGATTCAGGGATTTGAAATACAGCCATTTTGGGCAAAGAAATATTGAATTCAGGTCTAAACTGGTTCAGACCCTGTGAGATACCCCCTCTACATACAGGGGTTTGATTCAGGGATTTTAAACACAGCCATTTGAAATACAGCCATTTTGGGCAAAGAAATATTTACTTCAGGCCTACACTAGTTCGGACCGTGTGAGATACCCCATCTACATACAGGAGTTTGAATCAGGCATTAGAAATACAGCCGTTTGGGCAAATAAATATTTACTTCAGGTCTACACTGGTTCAGACCGTGTGAGATACCCCCTCTACATACAAGGGTTTGAATAAGGCATTTAAAATACAGCCATTTGAAATACAGCCATTATGGGCAAAGAAATATTTACTTCAGGCCTACACTGGTTCAGGCCCTGTGTGATACTCTCTATACATACAGAGGTTTGATTCAGGGATTTGAAATACAGCCATTTGAAATAAAGCCATTTTGGGCAAATAAATATTTACTTTAGGCCTACACTGGTTCAGACCGTGTGAGATACCCCCTCTACATACAGTGGTTTGATTCAGGGATTTGAAATACAGCCATTTGAAATACAGCCATGTTGGTCAAAGAAATATTGAATTCAGGCATATGCTGGTTCAGACCCTGTGAGATACTACCTCTACAAACAGGGATTTGAAATACAGCCATTTGAAATACAACCATTTTTGGCAAAGAAATATTTACTTCAGGCTTACACTAGTTCAGGCCCTGTGAGATACCCCCTCTACATACAGGGGTTTGAATCAGGCATTTGAAATACAGCCATTTGAAATACAGCCATTATGGGTAAAGAAATATTTACTTCAGGCCTACACTGGTTCAGGCCCTGTGTGATACTCTCTATACATACAGAGGTTTGATTCAGGGATTTGAAATACAGCCATTTGAAATAAAGCCATTTTGGGCAAATAAATATTTACTTTAGGCCTACACTGGTTCAGACCGTGTGAGATACCCCCTCTACATACAGTGGTTTGATTCAGGGATTTGAAATACAGCCATTTGAAATACAGCCATGTTGGTCAAAGAAATATTGAATTCAGGCATACGCTGGTTCAGACCCTGTGAGATACTACCTCTACAAACAGGGATTTGAAATACAGCCATTTGAAATACAACCATTTTTGGCAAAGAAATATTTACTTCAGGCTTACACTAGTTCAGGCCCTGTGAGATGCTCCCTCTACATACAGGGGTTTGATTCAGGGATTTGAAATACAGCCATTTGAAATACAGCCATTGTGGGCAAAGAAATATTTACTACAGGCCTACACTGGTTCAGACACTGTGAGATACTACCTCTACATACAGGGGTTTGATTCAGGGATTTGAAATACAGCCATTTGAAATATTGCTATTTTGGGCAAAGAAATATTTACTTCAGGCCTACACTGGTTCAGGCCCTGTGAGATACCCCCTCTACATACAGGGGTTTGATTCAGGGATTTGAAATACAGCCATTTTAGGCAAAGAGATATTTACTTCAGGCCTACACTGGTTCAGACCGTGTGAGATACCTCTCTACATACAGGGGTTTTATTCAGGGATTTGAAATACACCTATTTTGGGCAAAGAAATATTTACTTCAGGCCTACACTGGTTCAGACACTGTGAGATACTCCCTCTACATACAGGGGTTTGATTCAGGGATTTGAAATACAGCCATTTGAAATATAGCTATTTTGGGCAAAGAAATATTTACTTCAGGCCTACACTGGTTTAGGCCCTGTGAGATACCCCTGCTACATACAGGGGTTTGATTCAGGGATTTGAAATACAACCATTTTGGGCAAAGAAATATTTACTTCAGGCTTACACTGGTTCAGACACTGTGAGATACTCCCTCTACATACAGGGGTTTGATTCAGGGATTTGAAATACAGCCATTTGAAATATAGCTATTTTGGGCAAAGAAATATTTACTTCAGGCCTACACTGGTTCAGGCCCTGTGAGATACCCCCTCTACATACAGGGGTTTGATTCAGGGATTTGAAATACAGCCATTTTAGGCAAAGAGATATTTACTTCAGGCCTACACTGGTTCAGACCGTGTGAGATACCTTTCTACATACAGGGGTTTGAATCATGCATTTGAAAAACAGCCATTTGAAATACAGCCTTTTTGGGCAAATAAATATTTAATTCAGGCCTACACTGGTTCAGACCCTGTGCGATACTCCCTCCACATACAGGGGTTTGATTCAAGGATTTTAAATACAGCTATTTGAAATACAGCCATTTTGGGCAAAGAAATATTTAATTCAGGCCTACTGTCACGGCGGACAGGAACTCAGATACACAAACAACCAAATACACAAGTGTCTAGGCTAGATGCTGGGGACAGGTCACCTCCTAGCACATCCCTGACTACTCTCCCTATGCTGCTAAGCCCACTTTCAGACCTTGATGGTAGGTAAGAAATGTCCTCGTGCCTGGGCTGCAAACACCCTAGAATCCCTGAGATGGTGAAAGGGGAGAAGGGGCAGAAGACACACAAATAGCCTAGACCACAAACAACACAAACAGAAATTAAACTGATCTGAGCTGGAACAGACAATCCTTTCTTCCTGAATCCAAGACCAGAATGAATACTATAACCCACACAGCCCTCTGGGATAGAAGACAATTTAGGCCAATGATTCCACCCAGAGCACCTGAAGGAAGGCAGATCCAGCATGATTCCTAAACAAACAAAAAGGTTAGACAAGTGCTGCCAATCTGACAGACCTCCGCACACCGTCTGAGAAAGGCATGACAGTATCCCCCCCTTCTACGGGTGACCTCCGGGCACCCCGGACCCACCTTATCCGGGCTCTGTGCAATGCCCTAAACAGTCGGCTGGCGTAGACCTCCAGTGCAGGAACCCACATCCTCTCCTCGGGGCTGTATTCCCTCCAGTGTACCAGGTACTGAAGTGAACCCCAAAGAACTCGAGAATCAAGAATCCTGGAGATCTCGAACTCTAAATTCCCATCGAGCAGAACAGGAGGAGGGGGCAATGGCGATGGTTCCACTGGTCTCACATATTTTTTCAATAAAGATCTATGGAACACATCATGGATCCTCCAAGTCTGCAGAAGATACAGTCGAAACGCTACTGGATTGATCAGCGCAGATATTTTGAACGGGCCAATAAATCTTGGACCCAGTTTCCAAGATGGCACTCTCAATTTAATGTTTTTAGTGGACAACCACATCAGATCACCCACACACAGTTCCGGACCAGTCACACGTCTCCTGTCAGCCATTCGCTTATATCTCTAACCCATTGTCTCCAAATTCACTTGTATCCTCCGCCAGATAGAGGATAAGCTAGAAGAAAATTAAATCTTTCCTCCTCTGGCATACCAGAGGAACTAGTCCCAGAAATGGTACCAAACTGAGGGTGAAAACCATATGCGCCAAAAAATGGCGACTTACCCGTGGATTCCTGTCTACGGTTATTCAAAGCAAACTCCGCTAAGGGCAGGAATGAGGACCAGTCCTCCTGATTCTCCGCCACAAAGCACCTCAAGTAGGTCTCCAGGTTCTGATTAGTACGCTCAGTCTGTCCAGTCGACGAAAGTTGAATGCCAAGCCGAGAGCAGAACGCCCTCCAGAACCTGGAGATAAACTGCGTGCCCCTATCAGAAACCACTTCCGAAGGAATACAATGCAATCTCACAATATTGTCAACAAAAATTTGCGCAAGAGTCTTGGCATTAGGCAGACTAGTTAAGGATATAAAATAAGTCATCTTGCTAAACCGATCAACTACCACCAAAATTACTGTTTTCCCCGAGGAACTCGGCAGATCCGTAATAAAGTCCATGGACAAGTGTGTCCAAGGAAGAGACGGAATAGATAAAGGAAGGAGTGAACCAGCCGGTCGAGTATGAGCAACCTTAGATCGTGCACAGGTCTCACACGCTGCCACGTAATCCTCAATGCTTTTACGTAACCCGGGCCACCAGAACCTCTGAGACACAAGGTCACAGGTGGACTTACCACCAGAATGTCCGGCAAGGACAGTATCGTGATGTTCCTTGAAAACCTTGTATCGCAGTTCTTCTGGAACAAACAACCTCCCTGGGGACAGGAACCAGGAGCCCCCTCCTGGGCTCTCAACACCTCCATCTCCAATTCGGGATACAGAGCGGAAACCACAACCCCGTCAGCCAAAATGAATTCCTCTGAATCACCTGCCCCAGGAAAACTTTGAGACAACGCATCTGCCTTGATGTTTTTGACCCCCGGATGAAAAGTAACAACAAAATTGAACCTGGTAAAAAACAGTGACCATCTGGCCTGTCTAAGGTTCAGACGCTTGGCAGATTGCAGGTAAGCCAAACTCTTATGATCCGTATAAACAGTAACGGGTTGAGAAGCCCCCTCCAACCAGTGACGCCATTCGTCAAAGGCCAACTTTATAGCCAGCAACTCTTTATCTCCCACATCATAGTTCCTCTCGGCGACCGAGAGCTTCTTGGAAAAGAAAGCACACGGGACCCATTTGCCAGGAGAAGAACCCTGCGACAGCACCGCTCCCACCCCCACTTCTGATGCATCCACCTCCACCACGAATGGTTGAGACACATCGGGCTGCACCAGAATGGGAGCAGACACAAAACACTCCTTAATAGTCAAAAAAGCCTGCAATGCCTCCTCCGACCAAACAGAGACGTCAGTGCCCTTCTTTATTATATCAGTCAGAGGTTTAACAATGGTGGAATAGTTTAGAATACATTTTCTATAATAGTAAACCCCAAAAACCGCATCAAAGCTTTCTGATTCTCTGGTCGGTCCCATTCCAGAACCACCCAGACTTTTTCGGGGTCCATACAAAAGCCAGAGTCGGAAAGCAGATATCCCAAAAACGGAAGCTCCTGCACAGAAAACACACATTTTTCCAATTTGGCATATAACTTATTCTCCTGAAGGATCGTCAAAACCTGTCTCACATGATCCTGATGGGTCTTCAGATCAGAAGAGTAAATTAAAATGTCATTTAAGTAAACTACCATGAACCTCCCCACCAAGTGATGAAAAATGTCATTGACGAATTGCTGAAATACCGCTGGCGCGTTCGTCAACCCAAAAGGCATAACCAGATTCTCAAAATGACCCTCGTGCGTATTAAAGGCCGTCTTCCACTCATCCCCTTCCTTGATTCTGATCAGATTGTAGGCCCCTCTCAAATCCAACTTGGAGAACACCCTGGCACCAACAATCTGATCAAAAAGGTCAGAGATCAAAGGAAGGGGATACGGATCCCGGACCGTAATACGGTTCAATTCCCGAAAATCCAAGCACGGTCTCAGTGATCCATCCTTTTTCTTGACAATGAAAAAACCTACTGCCACCGGAGACTTAGTTGGCCTAATATGACCTTTTGCCAAACTCTCGGCGATATACTTTCGCATGACCTCTCTTTCAGGTTGGGAAAGATTGTAAAGGCGAGACTTTGGCAACTTAGCTCCTGGGATGAGATAAACTGGACAATCATAGTCACGATGAGGGGGCAATTCCTGGGTCCCACCCTCCGAAAAGACATCTGCAAAGTCTGAGAGATATTGAGGTAGAACCGCAGTGGACGCCCCAGAGATAGATGTGCCCAGACAATTCTCCAAACAGAATTCTCCCCAACCAATAATTTGTCTTGCTTGCCAATAAATAATTGGATTATGTATTGTCAACCACAGTAAACCTAGGACTATAGGAGCAGGCAAATCCCTCATGACAAAACAAGATATAAACTCTACATGTGAATCACCCACTCTCAACTGAATACCATGTGCAATATGAGTGAGACTCCTTTGAGAAAGAGGTGAAGAATCTATAGCAAACACCGGAATCCCCCTTTCTAAAGTGCATGTACTTAGACCCAGATTTTGAAGAAAGAGAAAGTCAATAAGGTTTAACCCAGCACCACAGTCAATGAATACCTCCACAGAAAATTTTCTTGAGTCTAGCGCCACCATAGCTGGAAGGAGAAAACGAGAATTACAGGGAGCTTGCATACCTGCTTGTTCCACTACTCAATTCACGCTACCAAGAGTCAGGATGTTTTTTTTTTCTTTCATATCAAAAGGACAAGCAAAAACAAAATGGTCACTTTTTCCACAAGAGTAACATAGTTTATGTAATCTCCTAAAGTTTTTCCTATCAGAACGAAAAGATATCTGACCCAACTGCATGGATTTCTCCCCTACCCCAGAGTTATAAGTAATATCACCCTGGGCAGCAGGTGAAACGAGACCACATGCAGAAGGGATCCCTTGCGCGAAGGGACCCTTACACCTCTCTCTGATACGTCTATCCAACCGTATAGCCAAAGACATGGCATTCTCTGGAGTATCCGGGTACTCATGAAAAGCCAGGGCATCTTTCAACCTCCCAGATAACCCCTGACAAAACTGACTACGTAACGCAGGGTCGTTCCAACCTGACTCAGTAGTCCATCTCTTAAACTCAATGCAGTAAACCTCTGCAGTATGTTCACCCTGTAATAAGTTACGCAATTTAGATTCTGCCATCGAGACCCGATCTGGGTCATCGTAAATCAATCCCAGGGCTTTGAAAAATTCCTCCACCGACCGGAGGGCCAGAGAACCGGGCGACAAAGAAAAAGCACAGGATTGCGCGTCCCCTTTAAGCAGAGACATGATGATACCAAGCCTCTGACTTTCATCATCTGACGAAAATGGACGCAGTCGAAAATACAGTTTGCATGACTCTTTAAAGCGGATAAAATCATCCGCACCCCCTGTAAATTTCTCGGGAAGAGCGACTTTAGGCTCCCCACCAATTTGACCTGCACCTGATGCCAGAACACTCTGACACTGTGTGACCGGAATACGCAGATCTGCAACCTCCAGGGATAATCCCTGCATGCAGTCAACCAGTCACAAAACCGCTGAGTAATGGCAGTCACAGTATGGCGGGTTATGATGTCACGGCGGACAGGAACTCAGATACACAAACAACCAAATACACAAGTGTCTAGGCTAGATGCTGGGGACAGGTCACCTCCTAGCACATCCCTGACTTCTCTCCCTATGCTGCTAAGGCCACTTTAAGACCTTGATGGTAGGTAAGAAGTGTCCTTGTGCCTGGGCTGCAAATACCCTAGAATCACTGAGATGGTGAAAGGGGAGAAGGGGCAGAAGACACACAAATAGCCTAGACCACAAACAACACAAACAGAAATGAAACTTATCTGAGCTGGAACAGACAATCCTTCCTTCCTGAATTCAAGACCAGAATAAATACTATAACCCGCACGGCCCTCTGGGATAGAAGACAATTTAAGCCAATGACCCCACCCAGAACACCTGAAGGAAGGCGGATCCAGCATGATTCCAAAACAAACAAAAACGTTAGACACGTACTGCCAATCTGACAGACCTCCGCACAATGTTTGAGCAAGGCATGACACCTACACTGGATCAGGGCATGTGAGATACACCCTTTACATACTGTGGTTCTATTCTACTATTAATTAAACACTCATTTAGGGCAAGATTTTAAATGTGAAAAATATGAGCAGAGCGTCAAATAAGGGACGTGACCCAGGTCGTGGTGCTGCTGGTGGAGCTCCTGTTGTAGGGAGAGTACGTGGTCGATCTGTGCAGGTCACACGCACAAGTGAAACCCATTCCTCAGGTGTGAGTAGGCGACAAAACCTTCAGCGGTATTTGGTCGGGCCTAATGCTTGCTCTACGAATGGTAAGGCCTGAACAAGTACAGGCGATAGTAGATTGGGTTGCCGACAGTGGATCTAGTTCCTTCACATTGTCTCCCACCCAGTCTCTTGCTGAAAGACCACAGTTGGCAACTGCAGCCGATGTCCATCAGTCTTTCACCTCACCCCCTTGCAAGTCATGCAGCAGTCTCTTCTGATTTTTGATGACTCTGTTAGCAGGGTTTCCCAGGGCCATCCAATTAGCACTGCCCCAGAAGTGGAAGAGATTGAGTGCACCGATGCCCAACCACTTATCTTTCAATATTAGTACATGGGAGGACCATTGCAACACGTCTCAGATGATGACGAAACACAGGTGACAAACGGCTGGGGCTTTTGAAAGTGTGCAGACTGACAAGGAAGGCAGGGGTAAAGAATGGGTGGAAGATGATGTGGAGGACAATGAAGTCCTCGACCTCACATGGAATCAAGGTCATGCGAGTGACCTATGTAGTTCGGAGGAAGAGGAGGTGGTCGCACAGAGCCACCAGCACAGCAGAAGAGTGAGCAGGGTGCAAAAGTTGAGCGGCCATCCTCTAGACAGTACGCCTCCTACTGTCCACTGCAGCAATGGACCGAACACACCAAAGCCAGCTCCAAAGAGTTCCCTGGCGTGGCAGTTCTTCAGACAATATGCTGACGACAAGACACTAGTGGATAGCACGCTATGCAATCAGAGCCTGAAGCGAGGCATAAACGTTCTCAACCTGAGCACAACCTGCATGACCAGGCATTTAAGTGCAAAGCACGAGCTGCAGTGGACACCTCAAAAACAAAAAAAGGTCTCTGGCTCCTCCAGCCTCCTCTTCTGCTGCAGTCGCGGCCTCTTCATCCACCTCTGGAGTGACAGTGCCACCTGCCACCCCGCAAACAGAGGATCTGCCAGCAACACCAACATCTGGGTCACCAAGCATCTCCACAATGTCCCACAAAAGCGTTCAGCTCTCTATATCCCAAACGCTGGAGAGGTAGAGGAAGTACCGCCCTACCCACCCGCAATCCCTAGCGCTGAATGCCAGCATTTCTAAATTACTGGCCTTTAAAATGCTGTCATTCCGTCTGGTGGAGACTGATAGTTCTAGAGGTCTTATGGCGGTGGCTGTCCCACAGTACGTCATGCCCAGCCACCACTACTTTTCAAGGTGAGCCATCCCTTCCCTTCACAACCAAGTAGGGGACAAAATCAGGTGTGCACTGCACAACGGCATCTGTGGCGAGGTGCACCTGACTACGGATACATGGACCAGTAAGCACGGTCAGGGTAGTTATATCTCCATAACAGCACACTGGGTAAATGCAGTGGCGGCTGGGCCTGAGGTGGATAGCAGTTTGGCGCATGTCCTTCCACCACCGAGGATTGCAAGGCGCTTCAGTTAGCCTCCTGTTGCTTCCTCCTCCTACTCTGCTTCTGCTTCCTCATCCTCTAGCAGCTCCTCATCCGGTAAGCGTAACACCTTCACCACCAACTTCAGCACAGCCAGGGGTAAACGACAGCAGGCAGTTTTAAAACTTATCTGTTTGGGGGACAAACCCCACACCGCGCAGGAGCTGTGGATGGGCCTTAAACAACAGACCGATGAGTGGTTTATGCCAGTCAGCCTTTAAGCCCGGCCTGGTGGTGTGCGATAATGTGCAAAATCTCGTAGCAGCTCTGGGACTAGCCGGTTTGACGCACATCCCTTGCCTGGCGCATGTGCTGAATTTTGTGGTGCAGAGATTCCTTAAAACTTACCCCGATATGTCAGAGCTGCTGCATAATGTGCGGGCCATCTGTGCGCGTATTCGGCGTTCTCACCCTGCTACTGCTCGCCTGTCAGGGCTGCAGCGTAACTTTGGCCTTCCTGCTCACCGCCTCATATGCGACGTGCCAACAAGGTGGAACTCCACCTTGCACATGATGGCCAGACTGTGCGAGCAGCAGCAGGCGATAGTGGAGTTTCAGCTGCAGCACGCACGGGTGAGTCGCTCGGCGTGGCAGCACCACTTCACCACCAATGACTGGGCCTCTATGCGAGACCTGTGTTCCTTGTTGCGCTGTTTCGAGTACTCCACCAACATGGCCAGTGCCGATAACTCAGTTCTCAGCGTTACTATCCCACTTCTATGCCTCCTTGAAAAAAACGTTCCTGGCGATGATGGAAAAGGATGTGGCACAGGAGGAGGAGGAGGAAGAGGGATAATTTCGTAGGGTTTCCGGCCAGTCATTCCCAAGTGGCTCCCAGGGTGGGTTCCTGCAACCACAAACCCAAGGTACACAATTGTCCAGCCAGGGCACAATTCTGGAGGATGAGGAGGTGGAGGATGAAGAGGAGGAGATGGAGGAAGAGGAAACGTGTTCACAGCAGGGTGGCACCCAGACCAGCTCATGGCCATCACTTGTGCATGAATGGGGGGATACAGAGGACACAGACAATACATCTCCCACAGAGGACAGCTTTTTGTTGCCTCTGGGCAGCCTGGAACACATGAACGATTACATGCTGCAGTGTCTCCGCAACGACCGCCGAGTTGCACACATTCTAACTTGTGCTGATTACTGGGTGGCCACATTGCTATACTGTCCTTAATTCCATCACTGGAGCGTGATCGTAAGATGCGCGAGTACAAGCGCACGCTGGTAGATGCGATGCTGGTGGCATTCCCAACTGACAGCGGGGGGCACAGTGGAAGCACAAGGCGAAGGCAGAGGACGAGGAAGAGGTCGCCAATGCAGCTGGGGCACCTCCAGCACCTCAGAAGGCAGGGTTAGCATGGCCGAAATGTGGAAAAGCTTTGTCAGCACGCCACAACAACCACCACCACCAGCTGATATGGAACGTCTTAGCAGGAGGCAGCATTTCACCAACATGGTGGAGCAGTATGTGTGCACATGCCTACACGTACTGAATGACGGGTCTGCCCCTTCAACTTCTGGGTCTTCAAATTGGGCACATGGCCTGAGCTTGCACTTTATGCCTTGGAGGTGCTGGCCTGCCCTGCAGCCAGTGTATTATCTGAACGTGTGTTTAGCACGGCAGAGGGCGTCATCACAGACAAGCGCAGCCGCCTGTCCACAGTCAATGTGGACAAGCTCACGTTCATTAAAATGAACCAGGCATGGATCCCACAGGACTTGTCCGTACCTTGTGCAGAATAGACATGTATACCGGCACTAAGCAGCCACTGCAGCGCAATTGCTCATGTTTGTATTTTGGATATTTCACACTCTTTTGGAGTGTACCTTAATTTTACAAAATTAAATTAAAACCAAAAACCTGTGTTGGCTAGCTCGTCCTCCTCCACCGCCGCTTTCACCTACTCCGATACGTCCACCGCCTCCTCAAACTCTAACTCCATATGGAACTCCACCTCATAAATCACTTTTTTTTTTGTACGTGTTTTATTTTATATCATTTCACTACATTGTCATTAACATTTTCTGGTGAAATTCACTAATTTTTGGGTGTACAGTACCACTGCTATACCTACTAGGCCGGTTAAAAATAAATAAATAAATTGTCATTAATATTTTCTGGTGAAATTCACCAATTTTTGGGTGTATAGTGCCACTGCTATACCTAGTAGGCCGGTTAAAAAAATAAAATAAAATTGTCATTATCATTTTTGGGTGAAATTAACAAATTTTTGGGTGTATAGTACCACTGCTATACCTAGTAGACCGGTTAAAAAAATAAAATAAAATTGTCATTAACATTTTCTGGTGAAATTAACCAATTTTTGGGTGTGAAGTACACTGCTATACCTAGTAGGCCGGTTAACAAAAAAAATATATTTGTCAGTTACATTTTCAGTTGAAATTCAACAATTTTTTGGGTGTGAAGTACCAATGCTACAACTAGTAGACAGGTTAAACAATAATTTTTCAATTACATTTTAGGGTAAAATTTACCAATTTTTGGGTGTAATATACCCTTCTCTACCTAGTTGACAGCTTAATTAATTTCAAAAAATTTTATTACACATTTTAGGGTGATAATAAACAATTGCTTTCTGTCATAGACCCCTGCTCTACCAAGAAGACAGGTTAATTAATTTCTGTAATTTTTCTGTTACATTCTTGGGTTGACATTATACAATTAAAATTATTTTTAGACCCATGCTCTGCATAGGTGACAGGGAATAACATTTCTGAAATGCTTATTTAATTGATGCGTGCCACCTCCTTTGATTCAATGCTTAAACTTAAACAAGTTGTACCACATTTAAGCTTCAATACTTTGTCCCACATTTCCGCTATACTCTTTTGGCCAACATTTGCGCCTTAATAGCTTTTCCCACATTTCCACTTGACTCTTTTGGCCTACATTTGGGCTTCTGTAATTTGTCCCACATTTGCGCCTCAATAGCTTTTCCCACATTTCTGCTTGATCCCAAATTTTTTTAAATAAATTGATCTCCCTTAAATTTGGTCTCTTTTTCTCACGCTCCCTCTCCGGCCTGGAACCCTGATTCCCCGCCACCCATGATCACCATGGTAGGAGCATAAAAGAACATCGAAAGTTGATAGAACAGATATTAAATTGGATCGTGAACATCATGGGGAAGTGCGACATGGTGGGGCAGTAAGTATGGACACGCCTACACGAACTAACTGACAGGAGTCAGCCCCTGCAACTTATGGGTCTCCAAATTGGGCACATGACCTGAACTTGCCCTTTACGCCTTGGAGGTGCTGGCCTGCCCTGCAGCTGGTGTATTGTCTGAACATGTGTTTAGCACGACTGGAGGGTTATATTTCCCAATGTTTTGGGGTGTACCCTAATTAAAAATAAAAAAATTAAAAATTTAAACAAAAAGCAGTGTAGGCTACCTCCTCCACTGCCACTTCCACCTACACCGCCACATCCACCGCCTCCTCAACCGCCTACTCCATATGGACCTGGTCCTCCTAGATCAAGATTATTATTTTTAATTTTTATGTATTTTATGTTATTTTAAGTCATTTCCCTATCCACATTTGTTTGCACAGCACTAGCCATGCTCTTAACCACATTTTGACGACATTTGCAGCCCTCTAGCCCTTTCCATGACATTTTTACAGTCATTTTAGTGCTCAAAAGTTCGGGTCCCCATTGACTTTAATGGGGTTCGGGTTCAGGGTCAAGTTCGGGTCCCGAACTCAAACTTTTTTCCGAAGTTCGGCCGAACCCGTCGAACCCGAACATCCAGGTGTCCGCTCAACTCTAATCACAATATATATAATATTTGTGCTAGCTTACCACTATATACATATATATATATATATATATATATATATATTTATATATATATGTGTGTTATACTGGAAGAACTGGAACTTGTGCTGCTTGAAAGAAAGGGGTTAGGTAAAAAACACATTGCGGTTCTTGCAATAAATCTTTCGAAGCATCTCTTGAAAGTGAATTCCTTAAGTTTTATATACTGTA
Source organism: Bufo gargarizans (assembly GCF_014858855.1). Classification (NCBI taxonomy): domain Eukaryota; kingdom Metazoa; phylum Chordata; class Amphibia; order Anura; family Bufonidae; genus Bufo; species Bufo gargarizans. Next base: position 202,368,570 of record NC_058082.1, read on the forward strand.
TCTAGCAGCAGCTCCTAGTCATTATCTTCTCTCATTCTTTCTTTGGGTTGACTGACCCATCCTTCCCTTTGTTGATACCACCAAAGGTTAGAGTACAGGGGGAGCAGCAGCCACTTACAGATATACTGTAAATTGGTGTTTAGAAATTTTTGTGCTAATCTATTCAACTAAGGTAAGCTCGATATACAGTACACAACCCTTTGATATATTTGATGATTTATTTATGCTTTTTATTACAGTTTAAACTACTGTGTGGAGCAACCATTTATTTTTTTTCAGTTTGAATTTGAAAGCCTTTTTGAAGGACTTTACAGAGAGTGTCTTAATTCCTTCAGGCATCATGACGAAAAGCAATATCTTGCATAGTAAAGGACATAAAATGACAAGACACCAAAAAGTTTTATAGCTGCCAAACTATTGACAATATTTGGAATGATTCCTTTGAAATTGACAAAGAAGATTAAATAAACATATTTCAGCAGCCAATTTTTTTTTTTATCACATTACAACTAATATATTCCCAAAAATGTAAATACATTAGAAGGATTTTCTAACATAATTATCAAGGTTATTATTTGTAATTAGTATAACTTTTACTTCCTCGCAACCCCCTGGTATTTACCCTTTAATCCCTATACAGGGATATGGACATCACTGCAGGAGAGCCACCAGGCTGCTACCCCTGACCCACTGGGGCAGGGTCGAATTTAGACAATGTGTGGCCCTGGGAAAAAATTTACATTGTAACACACTCACATTTAGTTAGTTCAATGGAGCTATGCCAGAGTATTACTAAGGTCTTAATATATTTGGGGCAAAAACCTCAAGGCGTATGCCCACTTCCAAAATAATTTTACATACATACAGTACAGACCAAAAGTTTGGACACACCTTCTCTTCCAAAGAGTTTTCTTTATTTTCATGACTATAAAAATTGTAGATTCACACTGAAGGCATCAAAACTATGAATTAACACATGTGGAATTATATACATAACAAACAAGTGTGAAACAAATGAAAATATGTCATATTCTAGGTTCTTCAAAGTAGCCACCTTTTGCTTTGATTACTGCTTTGCACACTCTTGGCATTCTCTTGATGAGCTTCAAGAGGTAGTCACCTGAAATGGTTTTCACTTCACAGGTGTGCCCTGTCAGGTTTAATAAGTGGGATTTCTTGCCTTATAAATGGGGTTGGGACCATAAGTTGCGTTGTGGAGAAGTCAGGTGGCTACACAGCTGATAGTCCTACTGAATAGACTGATAGAATTTGTATTATGGCAAGAAAAAAGCAGCTAAGTAAAGAAAAATGAGTTGCCATCATTACTTTAAGAAATGAAGTGTCCCCAAGTGTAGTCACAAAAACCATCAAGCGCTACAAAGAAACTGGCTAACATGCGGACCACCCCAGGAAAGGAAGGCCAAGAGTCACCTCTGCTGCGGAGGATAAGTTCATCCGAGTCACTAGCCTCAGAAATCGCAGGTTAACAGCAGCTCAGATTAGACACCAGGTCAATGCCACACAGAGTTCTAGCAGCAGACACATCTCTAGAACAACTGTTAAGAGGAGACTGTGTGAATCAGGCCTTCATGGTAGAATATCTGCTAGGAAACCACTGCTAAGGACAGGCAACAAGCAGAAGAGACTTGTTTGGGCTAAAGAACACAAGGAATGGGACATTAGACCAGTGGAAATTTGTGTTTTGGTTTTATGAGTCCAAATTTGAGAACTTTGGTTCCAACCACCGTGTCTTTGTGCGACGCAGAAAAGGTGAACAGATGGACTCTACATGTCTGGTTCCCACCGTGAAGCATGAAGGAGGAGGTGTGATGGTGTGGGGGTGCTTTGCTGGTGACACTGTTGGGGATTTATTCAAAATTGAAGGCATACTGAACCAGCATGGCTACCACAGCATCTTGCAGCGGCATGCTATTCCATCCGGTTCTCGTTTAGTTGGACCATCATTTATTTTTCAACAGGACAATGACCCCAAACGCACCTCCAGGCTGTGTAAGGGCTATTTGACCATGAAGGAGAGTGATGGGGTGCTGCGCCAGATGACCTGGCCTCCACAGTCACTGGACCTGAACCCAATCAAGATGGTTTGGGGTGAGCTGGACCGCAGAGTGAAGGCAAAAGGGCCAAGTGCTAAGCATCTCTGGGAACTCCTTCAAGACTGTTGGAAGACCATTTCAGGTGACTACCTCTTGAAACTCATCAAGAGAATGCCAAGAGTGTGCAAAGCAGTAATCAAAGCAAAAGGTGGCTACTTTGAAGAACCTAGTATATGACATATTTTCAGTTGTTTCACACTTTTTTGTTATGTATATAATTCCACATGAGTTAATTCATAGTTTTGATGCCTTCAGTGTGAATCTACAATTTTCATAGTCATGAAAATAAAGAAAACTCTTTGAATGAGAAGGTGTATCCAAACTTTTGGTCTGTACTGTATATAGTTGCCAATAAATTACCACTATACAAGGAGCAAATATTACCATGATTCAGTGATTAAATATTAAATAATTACATAGTTACATAGAGGATATGGCAATATTACCAATGATAAGTATTTACAATTTGTCATATAGACTACTATTTGGCTTGTTTTAACATATGTCTTTGATAATACTTAGCAAAACTTAGCTTTTAATACCAATTGTTATAAAATCCCTAACTGACCATTAAATAGCCTATATTAAAACTATCAGTTGTGTTGCCTCATTAATTCTCAGAGTACATTACCAGCACTGTTAGTGGCACAGTGCTAATATAACAGTGATGAGAGGCTGGTAGCCGCATGCTGACTCCAGACTCTTCTCATGGAACTCGGTCCCTGCCCTGGCGAAACATGTTGGGGGGCAATGTTTGAGATAATTCTTTGTACAGCAGTGATGCTTCTATGAGGGAAAGTAATAAATAGGAAATACTATGTGTTAGGCAGAGACCGAGTACCAACTTCTCACTACTGTTATATTAGCACTGTGCCACTAACAGTGCTGGTAATGTACTCTGAGAATTAATGAGGCGACACAACTGAGAGTTTTAATATAGGCTATTTAATGGTCAGTTAGGGATTTTATAACAATTGATATTAAATGCTAAGTTTCAGAAGTATTATCTAAGACATATGTTAAAACAAGGAAAATAGTAGTCTATAATTGTAAATACTTACCCTAAAGTGCCTTAACATATGTCTGGGTCAATGTTATGTAGTATAAAATATTACCAATGATAACACTGCAGTAAACATTTCACAACCTATTTCTTCTTCTCCTGAGTAATGGCTATACAATACTCCTGCACTAATGCTTTAGTAGCAGGCAGAGTTTGTGGGTTGTGAAGTGTGGCCTGCTAACACTGGAGAAACCAAGGCACTCAGCATATACACAGATATAATACAAAAATGTATATCGAAAAATATATCTTTATTGAAATCGATAAAACAAATAAATATTTGTTTTATTGATTTTAATAAAGATACATTTTGGATATACATTTTTATATTATATCTGTATATATGCTGAGTGCCTGGGTTTGTCCGATCTAGGAGCTATTCATTTTCAACACTTGTGTTCTATTTGTGTTGTACAACCGTATTCCGGTTTTGTGTTTTATTGCTCATTAGTATCCTGCTAACATTGGAGGAAGACCAGGGCCGATTCCAGGTTCTCTTCTGCTGCATGAGGTGAAAATTGAAATGTCCCCCCATGCCAAATTCTCAATCCAGCTCCTCCCCCAAACATTACTGCTAAAGACATATTAGGATGGACATTACATTCTGTGCTACTAAACATACAGGAGAATACAGAACCAGTGAAATCTCCTCTGTTCTCTTTTCTCATCTTCTCCATTTGAACCAGACCACCATAATGAATTATGTCAATCGCATCTCCTCTCTGCAGAGTTTGTCAGAGAAATCTTAGGTTCTTCATTTTACCATTATCCTCCCCAGCATCCTCCATGATGACACTAAGACAGGCCTACTAAAACAAGTGACCAACTGTTAGGACCAGCAGTTTTACTCCTGCTATGTCAACTTCTCCTGCCTATTAGCTTGTTTATGATAGTTGCTAAGTAGCAGTCTCATAACTAATCCACTACTGTGGGTCAACTGATCACTGGTGACAGCCAGTCTTAGTTTGAAAGGAGGTCTTGATTGGAGAGCCTTCTTTAAATATATTTGGTCTGTTTTGATCTTGCCAGTGATAATGTGCGCTTTTTGAATTTATATGCAGCAAATCTTGTACAGTATCTAGCTCATTATCTAACTGCTTTGAGTCTGTGTAGTTTGGATATTGTGGTTATTCTAGCTATTAATGTGTTTGTGCCCAGTGTTTGCTGCTTCGGCTCTCTTTCCCATGTCTGTGTCGACATCCATGATAAGATGGTCAGTGGTTCATCCGTAAAGATGTCTATGAACGGTCTTGTTTGGTCTGTGTGTCCATTTTTGCTGTGTGTCATCCAGATTGCGCAGACACTGCTAGGCTTCCGGAGTATATTCTAGCAACAATCTGTGAAAACCATGCGCAAAACACAGATGGCATCCCTATTGTTTTTGTGATTTTCATGGACCCATAGACTATATTGTGCATGAGGTCAACTGACACATGTGCCCATGTTCGCGATTCACTAATTTGTGAAAAAGGCCTAAGCTTGTCTTGTTTAATCTAACTCTGCTCAGTTTGGTTTTCTTGTCTCTGAGTATTGACGCCATTCATTAATTGTGTTATGGTGAATACTGCAGAGTAAGATTTCAATAGGATATTCTGGGACACTGAAGGTCATTAGTGTGATGTTAGTGCTATTGTTCAGGGATGTATACAGGGAAAGATTCAGGTAGTGTTAGGGTCAGCTGCTGTCTGTTCATCTGCAGTAGCCTGGTTTAGGGTGGCCCCAATGCTACGCTGAGTCCCCTAAACACCGTTGAGGTGTTACCAGTGTTGATGCTCTCTGGCAGGCCCGTCGCTAACTGACAGGCAAAAGAAGCAATTGCTTGGGGCCCCGAGCTGGTTGGGGCCCCGAGCTGGCCTGGGGCCAAGCAGAGACGGTGCTTGTTTTGCTTCCTTTAAGGCTGAGTAACTCAGAAGATCCGATGGTATATTCTAACCCCCAGGCGTTCCCATGGTGACGGGGACGCTTGCCTGGGGGTTAGAATATACAGGGCCACGCCGCTCACAGCAGTATATTTATAAACTAATCAGTAACTACTTTAACTTTAATCATTGCTCATTGCTGAGCTCTTTACTTGGATTATTTGGATATCTTACTTTGTATTAGCTCCGGTAATAGCAGGCAGTGCGGGGGGCGGCGCTCACTCACTGACCGACGTCACCCGCCTTCTCCTCCCACTAGGCGGCGCAGGAGCATGACGTCAGTGAGTGACCGCCGGCTGCCCTGCCTGCTGTTACCGGAGCTAAGACAAAGTAAGATATCCAAATAATCCAAGTAAAGAGCTCAGCAATGAGCAATGATTAAAGTTAAAGTAGTTACTGATTAGTTTATAAATATACTGCTGTGAGCGTCGGGGAGGGGGATCTGTGGATGGCACTGTAGGGGGATCTGTGGATGGCACTGCCATCCACAGATCCCCCTACAGTGCCATCCACAGATCCCCCCTCCCCTAAACAGTGCCATCCACAGATCTCCCCCCTAAACAGTGCCATCCACAGATCCCCCTTAAACAGTGCCATCCACAGATCCCCCCTAAACAGTGCCATCCACAGATCCCCCCTAAGCAGTGCCATCCACAGATCCCCCCTCCCCTAAACAGTGCCATCATGGCACTGTTTAGGTGAGAGGGGTCTGTGGATGGCACTGTTTAGGGGAGGAGGGATCTGTGGATGGCACTATTTAGGGGGGAGATCTGTGGATGGCAATGTTTAAGGGAGGGGGGATCTGTGGATGGCACTGTTTAGGGGAGGGGGGATCTGTGGATGGCACTGTTTAGGGGAGGAGGGATCTGTGGATGGCACTGTTTAGGGGGGAGATCTGTGGATTGCACTGTTTAGGGGAGGGGGATCTGTGGATAGCACTGTTTAGGGGGGGGTCTGTGGATGGCACTGTTTAGGGGGGATCTGTGGATGGCACTGTTTAGGGGGCTATCTGTGGATGGCACTGTTTAGGGAGGAGATCTGTGGATGGCACTGTTTAGGGGAGGGGAGATCTGTGGATGGCACTGTTTAGGGGGGAGATCTGTGGATGGCACTGTTTAGGGGGAGATCTGTGGATGGCACTGTTTAGGGGAGGGGGATCTGTGAATGGCACTGTTAAGGAGGGATCTGTGGATGGCACTGTTTAGAGGGGGATCTGTGGGTGGCATTGTTTAGGGGGGAGATCTGTGGATGGCACTGTTTAGGGGGGAGATCTGTGGATGGCACTGTATAGGGGGGGATCTGTGGATGGCACTGTTAAGGGGGGATCTGTGGATGGCACTGTTTAGAGGGGGATCTGTGGGTGGCACTGTTTAGGGGGGAGATCTGTGGATGGCACTGTTTAGGGGGAGATCTGTGGATGGCACTGTTTAGGGGAGGGGGATCTGTGGATGGCACTGTTAAGGGGGGATCTGTGGATGGCACTGTTTAGAGGGGGATCTGTGGGTGGCACTGTTTAGGGGGGAGATCTGTGGATGGCACTGTTTAGGGGGGAGATCTGTGGATGGCACTGTATAGGGGGGGGATCTGTGGATGGCACTGTTTAGGGGGAGATCTGTGGATGGCACTGTTTAGGGGAGGGGGGATCTGTGGATGGCACTGTTTAGGGGGGATCTGTGGATGGCACTGTTTAGGGGGGAGATCTGTGGATGGCACTGTTTAGGGGAGGGGGATCTGTGGATGGTACTGTTTAGGGGGGAGATCTGTGGATGCACTGTTTAGGGGAGGGGGGATCTGTGGATGGCACTGTTTAGGGGGGATCTGTGGATGGCACTGTTTAGGGGGGGAGATCTGTGGATGGCACTGTTTAGGGGAGGGGGATCTGTGGATGGCACTGTTCAAATTTCATGCACATTAAATGCAACAGCAGTATTTGCACTGTAAACCTCCTTTTTTATTTATATAAAGTGTGGGTGAACTTAAACTGTATGGCTATACTGTGGTTCCTGTAGGCTTTGCGTGCGTAAGGTGTGGAGGGAGGGGCCTCCATGTCTATTTTGCTTGGGGCCCCCAAATTCCTTCAAACGGCCCTGCTCTCTGGAAGGAAGCTGTGGGGCACCACAATGAGAAATAAGTCCAGAGAGTCAGGGTCTGCAGTAATCCAGTGTGCTTCTTTATTGGACTAATTCAGGTGCAAAACAATACAGATGAGGCATATGGTTGGCTTCTGCAGTCTCCACCCTGGCAGAAGAAGGGTTTGATGCTGAGTAAAAGCCTGATTTAGCTATCCCTCTCTCCTTCAGAAGGCTGGTACCCTGGCCAAAGGCTGGCGGCCTACATTCTGTTGGCTCCTTGGTCACAGTGCTGGTGACCTATGATCTGTGGCTCGGTGTCCACATCTCAGTGTCTTCTTCTGGTCACTCATGTAGACTGGCAGAGTCTCCCACTCAAAGCACTGGTTCCTAACTGCAAAACACTAGGGAATATGACTGCTCTCCTTATATACCCTTTCTAGCTAGACTAGCTAGTTTGTGAAGAAACTCAAAACAAACAATTACAAAATTACCTTTTTTGTCTGGCATAAACTTACATTACAGTTTCAATGATACTCAATGGCAATGACACAGCAGCTTTTCCAGACTAAAACAAGTTTCCAGATATAACACCCAAGAGTGCTTAAAGAGCTCAATTCAGTCATTGCTGTGACCCTGTTTATAATTTTTAAGGATTCTCTAGGGACTGGTACAGTGGCAAGTGATTGGTGCAAGACAATCAAGGTGCCCATATTCAAAAAAGGATCGAGGTCCTCCACAAGTAATTATAGACCAGTTGTGGAAAAAATGATTGAAGGACTCTTAAGGGACTATATACACGAGTATATGACTATAAATAATTTTATAAGTGATAACCAGCATGGGTTTACCAAGGACAGAAGTTGTCAGACTAACCTGATTTGTTTTTATGAGGAGATGAGTAGTAGCCTGAACAGAGGGGCGGCTGTGGATGTAGTGTTTCTGGATTTTGAAAAGGCTTTTGATACTGTCCCTCATAGACTCTTTAATAAGTAAAGTAAGGTCTATTCGCTTGGAATAGCTTGTAATTGGTGTAATGTAGTGAGGATGAAGTCAAGGTAAGCTTCACTGGGCAAATATCAGACAAACAAAAAATGATGAAAAGCCAGGAGTAGTCCCGATCGTGCATAAGTCGCAGTGTAAATTGCCAGATAAACGGATACATCACGGATAGTCCCGGGTCCTGGGTCCCACTGGAACGGACGGAGTCCCAGCAATCTTCAGTCAGTAGCTAGCAGTACTGACCTGCACCTGGATAAGGAAGGATAACATTGGGCAGAGACCGACCTGGGAGGCCAACTTTTATGTGCCTGCTAACAAATCCCAGGACGCCAAGTGTCCACTCTCCATAGGTCATCAACCTGCGGTCTTCCACTCCGGCGCACATGCAAACGCATCCCCACGTCGGTTCACAAAGGGGTCAGAGCTGGTGTATTAATATACACATGCGTAACCTGTCTTGCAGCTCCACAAGGACCCTTTTTGGTCACACCGGAGTGCGAGACAGGTGAAGATCTTACATTACCCCCTCCTCAAGGAGGCAGCTCAGAAGACTCCCCAGATTATCCTGGTGGAAAGCTGCCACCAACTTATGCGCATGCACCTGATGAGAAGGTACCCAAAATCTCTCCTGTGGACCAAAGCCCTTCCACTCTACCAAGTATTGGAGAGACCTCTGGACAAAATGAGAGTCCAAAATCCTGTTCACCTCAAACTCTAGCACTCCTTGAACCTCCAACGGGGGTGGAGTCTGAATGAAGGGGGTGGAGTTGGCCACCGATTTGAAAAGTGATACATGAAAGGTGTTCACTCCTCAAATCGACCATGGAAGAGCAACCTTGTATGTAACTCGGTTGATCTTCTGTGTCACCGGGTATGGACCAATGAATTGAGGACCCAACTTGGAAGATGGCTGACCCAGCGGAATGTTCCGGGTGGAGACCCACACCTGATCTCCCACCTTAAACTTTTGCTCTACAGTGCGATGACGATGAGCAAATTTCTTCTGTTGCGCCACCGCTCTGCGGAGACTCCGCTGAACCGATGACCAAATGGGACTCGAACCATTGATCCACCACTGGTGAATCAGTGGAGGGCCCGTCCAGAGAAGAGAGCCTTGTATCCCTGCCCCCCACACACCTGAATGGAGACATCTTAGTGGAAGCATGCTCAGAGTCAGGAGCGTAGCTAATGGCTCATGGGCCCTGGTGCAAGAGTTCAGCTTGGGGTCCCTCTTCCCTCAGTGCTTTGTGGCCAGGGGTAGGAAGCACAAGGCCTTCGTGCTGCCTGAGGCAAAAATTGAAATGGCACCCCCTTGAGCCAGAGGTGTAACTTGACCAGCATGCAAGTGTCTTCTTATGCACTACAAGGGTCTTTGGGCCCCCTCAGGCTCCTGGGCCCGGTAGAGACTGCTACCTCTGCACCCCCTATAGCTACGCCCCTGCTCAGAGTTGTTATAAGCCACTTCCGCGAAGGGTAGATGTGAGGCCCATTCCTACCGGCAGTCTGACACGAAGCACCAGAGATATTGCTCCAGGGTCTGGTTAGTCCTTTCCGTCTGACCGTTGGTCTCTGGGTGAAAACCAGAAGAGAAAGACAAATTTATACCCAACCGGGAGCAGAAAGAACGCCAGAACCGAGAGATGAATTGAACACCTCTATGTGAAACAATATCATCCGGCGCTCCGTGCAATCGAAAGACATGATTCAAGAACAGATCTGCCAATTCTCTGGCCATGGGCAATCCGGGAAGTGGGATAAAATGGGCCATTTTACTAAAACGGTCCACCACTACCCAGATTACCGTACTTCCAGAGGACCTTGGTAAATCTGTGATGAAGTCCATGGAGATGTGAGTCCATGGAACTTGAGGAATGGGTAGTGGGAGCAAAGAACCAGAAGGGGCGGACCGAGACGGTTTACATCGAGCACACACACTACATGCCTGGATGTAGGCCTTAATATCCACGGACATACTGGGCCACCAAACGTGAATTTTAACTAGGGCAACTGTTTTCTTAACACCCAGATGCTCTGCAGACTTGGAGTCGTGCAGCTGTTGGATAACCTTTAATGGAAGGTTAACAGGTACAAATTATTGCCCCTCGGGCTTGTTAGGCAGGCTCTCTGCCTGTGACAGCTCGAGAAGAGAGGGCAAATCCTTCATTAACTCTGCGGCCCCTAGGGCAGCCAGAAAACATTTAGTTGGAAGAATAGTCTTCGGCTCAGAGCTCAGGATGCAAGCAGTCTCAGGGAAGCAATGGGACAGAGCATCTGCCTTTACATTTTTAGAACCTGGGGGAGGAGGAGGAGGAAGAGCAAGAAGAGCAGGCTTTGAGGTGGACTTTAAACTTTTCGGGAATCCCTGGTGTTGTCCGTGGCTGGGAGGAGTAGACCGAGGACAACATTCTCCTGGGCGATTAGCAGGAGCCAGGGTGCTCCACCACTTCCAATTTAGGGCAAATGCGGGCCTTCATGCTTCAGTGTTTAAAGAGGGACCCCCATATAAAAAGCATAAAGGGCAAGGACCAGTACTGGGTGGCCCCGGTACAAACACAAAATGGCAGACATGTTACCAGCATCACAGAGGGATGGCAGAATGCAGCATTTCCAAGCCTTGTTTAGAGGGATGCTGCATTCTGCTGTTGCGGGTGCTGGCAGAGGAATTTTCCCCCATAGCAAAACAGGTACCAATCCTACCGCGCCTGCAAGAAAAGGGCGGTTTAAAGATGTTTTGGTCATTTCGGATATGAGATCATTCTTGCAGCCAACCCATCTACAGCCGCCCTCCGGTTCCAGCCTCAGGGAACGCCTAGACCGACAGGTGTCCGACTACATCGGGTTAACGGCCGATGTGGGTGCTCTGAGAAGCGAGGAACCCCTTGACTACTGGGTGTGCAGGCTTGACCTGTGGCCAGAGCTGGCAAAATTTGCCATGGAACTCTTGGCTTGCCCATCATTGAGTGTCCTGTCCGAAAGGACGTTGCGCGCAGCAGGGGGGGATCGTTACCGATAAGCACACTCGCCTAGCTTACGACAGTGTGGACTACCTCACATTTCTAAAAATGAATGAGGCATGGATCTCGGGGAAATTCAACACCTATGACGACCACGTGTAATTGAATTTCTTCATGTCAGCCCACACATATTCGCCACTACACAGAACAAAGAATTGTCCCTGTCTTATGTATATACAGCGGCATAAAAGGCATTTTTTTTATGTCAGGTGAATCTGTACTCCACTGGCCTACAGCAAAATTGTTATTTAATGACCACCTAATGTACCTCCAGCCACATAATCACTTGTTCTTTTCTGTCAGGTGAATGCCTAATTTTTGGGTCCTGTACTCCAATGGCCTACAGTAAAATTGTTACTCAGTGACCGACCTATTCAGTGACCTCCTGCCACATGATCACTTGTTCTTTTCTGTCAGGTGAATGCCTAATTTTTGGGGCCTATACTGGCCTACAGTAATATTGTTATCCACTGATTGTCTAATATACCTCCAGCCACATAATCACTTGTTCTTTTATGTCAGGTAAATGCCTAATTTTTGGGGCCTATACTCCCGTGGCCTAAAATAAATTTTTTCTAGGCTCCAGCAGGGCACATTTTTGAGAGTTTTCCTTTAAGACGCATAAAAATGGCCCCTGATAAAAATACATATTTTTTTGTGGGAATTTTTGCGATTGATCCCCTCTGGTATATCACTGTCCATGTTGTGGGACTATTTGTGCACTTCTAGTAAGTATTTGGTGGCTGAAAATATGACCTGAAGGTTTTTCAGGTTCGCCTGCCATCAAAGTGAAAGGGGCCGCCGCAAACTTGCGGTTTGGGAACATTTGATCACGAATGCGCTGTCCCGCGATGTCTTGGCTGATGTTCGTCCATCACTACTTCTTATGTCTTAAAAAGAAGACATTCACAAACTGATGTAAACATAAAGTAGTCATATGGTAAATGTGTCACGAGGGTGTCAAGAGCCACGTCTGACTCCGTTATACCCGGGGTCAGGAAGTCGCAGCGGGTGGCTGCACGCTCTATATCTAAAGATAGTGCTGTTACTGTCACTTAATGGTAGCTTTCTGGGTTTGCCTTGCAATCCTTTTTGTCTCACTCAGAGATCCGTATCTTCTTTTCCTCAGCTGTTTCTTGTCCAGCACTCCCAACCTCCTTATATTCCCCTCTCCCACTTCTCTGGTTGCCAGATATAGTACTTCCTGCCTGGACTTCTATACTGACCCACTGGAGCTGAGTTGCTGTTTTCCCTGGTTTTCGTTCCAGAGCATTACCCTCCGGATCCCTGTTGGTTGTTTGTTGTCACCCACCTGGGACTATATGTTTTGTCAGTATGGTCTGTCTTCTCCCTAGTGTTTCCCTTTAGTGTTAGTGGTGCGGACTAGTGTTCCCACCGCCCTATTCACTACGTAAGGCTCATCTTAGGGAAAGCCAGGGTTTAGGAACGTGATCGGTGTACGGGTGAGAAACCTGTCTAGGGACGTCAGGGCAGTCGGGTGCCAGCCTCAAGGTGAGTTAGGGGTCACCATCTTTCCCTCTCCCTTGGACAGGGCCATCCTTTTCCCTCCCATCCTTTTCCCTCCACGCCGGTCGTGATAAAATGTTAATTGAGAACTATTTTATGAGGTACTGTATCATTATCCTTCTTAAAAGAAGAGAAATGTAAATTTATAAAATAGCGAATTTTTCCAGATTTCCTGTAAATTTTAGATTTTTTAGTAAACAAATGTGAAATATATCAACTCAGATTTACCTTTAACATGAAGTACATTGTGTCTTTAGAAATCATTCTCAGAATCGCTTGAATAAGTAAAAGTGTTCCTTAGTTATTGCCACATAAAGTGACACTTTGCAAATATAACCTCTGTTAGGAATGTGAAAAATGGCTTTATCCAGAAGGGGTTAAACACACTGTGCCTGCACAGAACTCCTAACAGTGCAAGTGTAGATGGCAGGTGCAGTGTGTTTGAATGGATGCATCTCATGGAGCTGACTTGCCTGGTTACATGACCCTCCATCACAGACCTCTCCGTTGACCTCTCTGTTGACAGCAGAAAAGACTTGGCCAATAAGGGGAGTGCCATATGAAATTGAATATGAAATAGACAATGGTGCAGAATATCAGCCAAACCCATATTAGTAGGTGCCATATAATATCTTACAAACACACTGGTCAACAGTAACCAGAACGTGACCTACCCCTTTAATCCTAACCCAGTGCATTATGGCTATAGTGGTTAGGCAGGGCCGTAAGTATTAGGGCTCATTCATGAACATGAACTTTTGTCTGTGTCCGCTGAACTATTCACTTCAATGGGGCTGTGAAAAAAACTCAAATGTCCGCATGGCAATTCCGCAAAACAATTGAACATGTACTATCATTGTCCACATTACGGATAACGATAGGACTGTTCTATTAGGAGCCAGCTGATCTGTTTTGCAAAATACGGAATGCACTTTGCTGGTATCCGTGTTTTGTGGATCAGCAATTTGCCGACTGCAAAACAACAACGGTCATGTGCATGATCCCTTAAACTCGGATGTCTAAGTCACTCTTTCATTCAACCCCTAGATTGCACACATCACACACATCAGTCCCTGTCCTTAGTCCGGCTCACAATCTAGTATCCCTATCTCATAGGCAGTCAATTATAGTTTTGGAGCAGAAGAAGAAACTTAAGTATCAGGGAGAAGATCACTTGAACGTTCCATAATGCTGAAATTGTTCCTTACTGCATTAAGGTAGGACATTTTCTTTTGTTGTATAAGTCAACAATATTTGTATGTTTTCTTATTTAGTTGCCAGGCTTGAATTGCCTAAAAGACACATGAGACAACCCATAGAAATCTTGTTATGAGCTAAAAAAAAATACTTTAAACTTTAGTTTAAAGTGAATTTGCCAATTAGCATTATATTAGATACTGTCGAATGTGACTCGAGTTTATGTGTCAGATCTGTAATAGATGTCATACAGTGAATGTGAATTAAACTGCAGTCAGTTGTTTTCAGTTAAAAGCAAACTCAATGGTGAAAATAAATGTAATTCTGAGGTTTCATCCCAAGACACAGTGAGCATTTTCATCATTTCCAAGAATAGACTCATATACTGTATTTCGAATTTGTAACTGCTCATTGACATGATGCAAATTACATGGCAGTGTATGAGAAAATTGCATGACTAACACTGTAAAGAGCATACACCTGCCTAAATGTCTGCCTCTTAGGTGTCCTCAGCTGGAACATCTAAACAATTTAGCTCTAAAATGTAGTAAATGCTAACATAAAAACATGTTGGATTCTTTAAAACGTACCTAAACTTTCAGATGACTATTTAGAATAAGGTGCCTCTGTGTATATGCATGAGTGATAGCCCTATAGTATATATGACTTGTACCTGCCATTTTATAGCAGTTGCATACTGTATCTTTAATTCTCAGTTGTCTCTAAGATGGTGGGTGGAGACTAGTAGCTCATCATATCCCCCCATATCGTACACAGATACACACAGGAAAATCTGCTCCCCAATTCTCTATCACTCATTCTCTCACTCACTATCAATTAGAAGCACGATTGGGACATCACAGAGAAGCACTGAGCAGTTGTGATGTGAATAAAGCACTTGGGTGATATAGTACAATTGAATAATAATTTCTGTGTTATGTAGTGGCATAAGAGTTGCAGTAGTTGGTGCTTGTTTGTTCTCTTTTCCAATTTACTTTGATGACTGGTATTCAAAGTATTATAAATGTGAGATACTGGAGTGGGGGATCCAGGGGAAGATGATTTCAGAGAGAGTTCAGAGAAGAGCTACTAAACTAGTACATGGATTGCAGGATAAAACTTACCAGGAAAGATTAAAGGACCTTAACATGTATAGCTTGGAAGAAAGACGAGACAGAGGGGATATGATAGAAACTTTCAAATACATAAAGGGAATCAACAAGGTAAAAGAGGAGAAAATATTTAAAAGAAGAAAAACTGCTACAAGAGGACATCGTTTTAAATTAGAGGGGCAAAGGTTTAAAATTAATATCAGGAAGTATTACTTTAGTGAGAGAGTAGTGGATGCATGGAATAGCCTTCCTGCAGAAGTGGTAGCTGCAAATACAGTGAAGGAGTTTAAGCATGCATGGGATAGGCATAAGGCCATCCTTCATATAAGATAGGGCCAAGGGCTATTCATAGTATTCAGTATATTGGGCAGACTAGATGGGCCAAATGGTTCTTATCTGCCGACACATTCTATGTTTCTATTTATGATACTTGATATTCTCACTGTCAAAAAGAGATTATTAACATTTTTGATGCCAAGAAGTAGGTCAGTATAACATCAAGGAAGAGAAGCTGTCGAAAATAATGCAGATGGGCAACTGCAAGGGTAGGAATGTTCTCAGAGCACATGTCTACATAGAAAAGAACACTGAGTTTTACAGCAAGACACGGAGGCTCATATTGCTTTCTCCTTCTTTACTGACCACCAATAGCAGCAAAGAGAAAAAATTAACATACAGGAAACCATAGCAACCAAGGTCCCTCCCCTATGGCCCCTATAATAGGCCGCTCCTCCTATGGCTCTTCCTCTTTCTTTGCTGCTGCCAAGCTAAGTACACCTTTTCTTTTCTGCCTTGTTCATTGAATTGTTAGGTGTATCTTTTGCGCTGCGCGCCCCAGGGTGACTAACCCTGCTTGCTAGCAGCGCTCCCCTTGTGTTTCTCTCCCTGCCTCTTGTTGGGACGGGTGGTTTTCTTCCCCTGGGGTCTCCACGGGGGGTCCCTGGTCTGCGGAGGAATCCCTCCTACACATCAATGCGTTGGAGCTCCTGGCGGGGTCTTTTGCGGTGAAGAGTTTCTCCAACGGGATCGCCAACGCGTGTATCAGGCTGTGGATGGACAATGTGTCGGCGGTCCGGTATGTCAACTGTTTGGGGGGTACTCGCTCGGCTACCTTGGCTCGTTTGGCCAAAGATTTTTGGTCGTTTTGCCTGTCCAGGGACATCATGGTGCAGGCGGAGTATTTGCCGGGGTTGAGCAACGTTCAGGCGGATTGGAACTCTCGCTACCTATCGGATGGCAGCGATTGGCAGTTGGATCCGCAGGTGTTTTCGGTGATTTCGGAATTATGGGGTCCGATGTCCGCCGATCTCTTCGCCTCTCGGCCACGGTCAGGGGATTTCACATAGAGCTCACGGGGTCCCCTTATCTGGTTACCTCCCCGCCGCTCGTTCCCCTATCACGCACAGATTGCGCGTTGGTGGACTCGGAACTGCGCTCCCTCAGGCAAAAGTTGGCGATAGAGCCAGCGCCCCCTGCTGTGGGGGGTGTGATCAGCAATATCTTTCTCGTGCAGAAGAAAGGTGGGCAGATGAGACCGGTCATCAACCTTCGCGCGTTGAATGCGGTGGTTTGCTAACGTCATTTCAAAATGGAAGGGATCCATCTCCTTCGGGACTTGTTAGTTCCTGGGGACTGGATGGTAAAACTGGACCTGAAAGATGCCTACCTGACGGTCCCAGTGGCCACTCGTTCCAGGGACCTACTTCGATTCAGGTGGGAAGGAGAGGTCTGGAGGTTCACCTGTCTGCCATTCGGGCTGTCTTCAGCTCCCTGGTGTTTCACCAAGTTGCTGCGTCCGGTCATGTTGTGGTTGAGGACTCGGGGTGTACGCCTCATCATCTACCTGGACGACATCCTTCTGATGCACGAGTCCAGAGCGGGATTGCTGGAACATCTACGCTGGACGGCGGACTTACTATCGGGTCTCGGTTTCCTCCTCAACTGGGAGAAGTCCTGCCTCACTCCGGCCCAGAGGATGGAGTTCTTAGGGTTCATGGTGGATTCGCTCTCGGAGTCCCTCAGTCTGCCGACGGCGAAGTTGCGGGCGATCCGCAAGGAGTTGAGGCATGCGCTCCTCGCTCCCCATCTCTCGTTGCGCCACCTGGCTCGCATTATCGGTCTATTGGCCTCGTCGATTCAGGCGGTGTTCCCAGCCCCACTGCATTATCGGGCGCTCCAGCGACTGAAGATCGCCCATCTTCGGACCGGTGCCTCCTTTGCGGATGCGGTGGTTCTGGATTCGGAAGCCCGGGAGGAGTTGACCATCGAATCGGATGCGAGCCTCCAGGGCTGGGGTGCCCATTGCAACGGGGTCTCCACGGGGGGTCCCTGGTCTGCGGAGGAATCCCTCCTACACATCAATGCGTTGGAGCTCCTGGCGGGGTCTTTTGCGGTGAAGAGTTTCTCCAACGGGATCGCCAACGCGTGTATCAGGCTGCGGATGGACAATGTGTCGGCGGTCCGGTATGTCAACCGTTTGGGGGGTGCTCGCTCGGCTACCTTGGCTCGTTTGGCCAAAGATTTTTGGTCGTTTTGCCTGTCCAGGGACATCATGGTGCAGGCGGAGTATTTGCCGGGGTTGAGCAACGTTCAAGCGGATTGGAACTCTCGCTACCTATCGGATGGCAGCGATTGGCAGTTGGATCCGCAGGTGTTTTCGGCGATTTCGGAATTATGGGGTCCGATGTCCGTCGATCTCTTCGCCTCTCGGCTCAACAGACAGCTCACCCGGTTCTTCAGCTGGCGTCCGGACCTGGAGGCGATGGCGGTGGATGAATTCATCCAGGACTGGTCGGCGTCCCGCCTGTACGCGTTTCCTCCATTCTCGATGATCCCGAGGACACTCCTGCAGGTTCTCCGCCATCGGGCGGACCTGGTTCTGGTGGCCCCGTTCTGGGGGTCCCAGGTCTGGTTCCCCTCGTTGTTGAAGATTCTGGTGGAGATCCCTGTTCTTCTCCCGAACCAATCGGATCTCCTACGCAACCCGCACAGTCTACACCATCTCCTTCTCGACACCTCGACAAGTCCCTGCGGCTGCTGGCGTGCCGGATCTCCGGACACCTAGATCTTTCGAGGGAATTTCGGCTGCGACTCGACAACTATTGGACAGCGCATGGGCTCCCGGCACCAGAAAGTCTTACCGGGCAGCCTGGAGAACTTGGGCTAACTGGTGCGTGGAACGAGACTTGGATTCCGTTTCGGCACCTGTAACTCAACTGCTGCAGTTCCTCACCTCTCTCTTCGAGGCGGGGAAGGCGTATCGGACCATTAACCTTTTCAGGTCCGCTATTTCTTCTACCCACAAGGGCTACGCGGGTGTCGCGGCCGGTCAACATCCTTCTGTGTCTCGCCTTCTTCGGGGGGCTCGATTGTCTCGGCCTCGTTTTTCCACTACTTGGGATGTCTCCCTGGTTCTGGCCTTCTTGGCCTCTTGGCCCGGGAATTCTGACCTCTCACTTAGGCAATTGTCCGCTAAATTGTTGGCGTTGTTTTGCCTCATTTCATGCAAGAGGGTCTCGGATGTGAGGGCCCTTGATTACGACGCGCGTTCTTTTACCCCGGAGGGGGTTACCTTTAACATCTCGCATCACACCAAGACTAGTATCTGGTTCGTGTCCTACCTCAGTTTTCCCTCTTCTCCAATCTTATGTCCCGTGGCGTGCCTTAAGGAATACGAGTCCAGGACTCTGGCAGATCTGTCTCCGGCCAGGCCGCAGTTGTTCATTTCTATACGGCATCCTTTTGGGCCGGTTTCTAGCCCTACGTTAGCACGTTGGCTTAAATGGATTATGTCATTGGCGGGTGTTGACACTTCTGTCTTCACGGCCTATTCTGCGCGTGGGGCCTCGGCCACCGCCCTGGCGGTTTCGGGGGCCAGATTGGAGGATGTTATGCGTCTGGCCGACTGGTCTAATGTTACCACGTTCAGGGAGTTCTATTTCCATCCTCCAGCTAATTTGTTTGCTTCTATTATTGACGGGCTTTGAACTTGCAATATGAGCCTCCGTGTCTTGCTGTAAAACTAAATGATTTTCCTATTTCATGACGTAAAGTCATAGTTTTATTAAAGACACGGAGGCGAGTATTGCCCCCCCTGGTTTCCCTCCCTTGGGTCTTCTGGTAGGTTGTTTTCTTTCAGGGCTCGCTTATGTTTATTATCTTGCTGTGTTTGTTGTCCTGTTATTTATTCATTGCCATTGTATTTATTGTCCTGTTGGGTTTTTTCATTGCCATTGTTTTGATTTGTTTTAATGCACTTTATTGCCTTTGGTCATTCGACCCCTATCGGGTCTATTTGAGCAGATGGCTTTCGGACGCTCTTGTCCTGACATGCTGATTTCACCTAGGCCCATGGTCTGTTCTTTCTTTCAGGATGAAGCTCCTTCCAGGATAAGATGCCGTGTTCCAGTTTGATGTTCTACGGTAGTTGGCCATGTTGGCGACTGCTGGTTCCCGCTTCGTCGAGATTGGATTCCTTCGTTCCGGTCAAAGTTCAGAGTTTCGTTGGAAGGTTCGGGATGTTGGCACCAGGTTCCCAAAGAAAGAGGAAGAGCCATAGGAGGAGCGGCCTATTATAGGGGCCATAGGGGAGGGACCTTGGTTGCTATGGTTTCCTGTATGTTAATTTTTTCTCTTTGCTGCTATTGGTGGTCAGTAAAGAAGGAGAAAGCAATACTCGCCTCTGTGTCTTTAATAAAACTATGACTTTACGTCATGAAATAGGAAAATCATTTAGTTGTACAGAGGATTATACTCTTTCCCCACCACTGCTTACAATTTGGGTGGAGTGTACAGGTACATATAGCTAATTTGAGGCCAATATCAAGACCCACAGCCCAAGTAGATTAAAGTAACATATGACTGCACTGGCTGACACCAGTAGAAAGTGAATACATAGAACTGTACAAAAAGCACAATGCGGTATGAAAGCCCCATCCTCTGTTGTCACTATTAGGAAGCAGACAACTCCAATCAGAGAAGCTATAACTACACAATAATCACTAGTGCTGAATCAATGGGTCACTTAAGAGACCTAGCAATGCTACTAAAAAGATGTTGAACGACTGCAGCTGGCAAGTGTAATGAGAAGTTGTGCCTGTGTCCCAAGCTGTATAGTTGCACTGGGGCCCGTGAGCACTTAGTTACACCACTAGTGTTATAATTGTATCATCACTAACACTCCTTTTTTTTGCATAACGTTACTACTGAAGCGCGAGTTCTCATCCTTCGCTATGAACGAAACAACCACTGCAGCTGCAATACATAACAAAGCCAGTAGATGGCAGTGCTAATCTAAAGTAGGTAATTACACTACACAATACACTTTGCTATATGTAATCACAGCCCTATATTCAATCTGTATGTCCCGGTATATATCATCAATCCCTGTATATCTTAATGTTCCATATATAGTTGTGAATTTCACCACTGAGCCAGAGTATGAGTCTCTCCGACCCTTAGCCTGGTAATATAGTCTCCCCAGCTTTAGTGTAGATATCCCCGATATCTTAATTATGTGATAGAGAGAAGATCTATATCTTAATTGCAGGGATATCTACACTAAATCTGCGGAGAGAAGGTGTACTATATATACATAGTCATGTATAGGTAACGTAAATATTTAACTTGTCTATATTTCAATTATAGAAGAGCTGTATGCTGGCAGTATGCGCCGGTGACAAGCGCGATGTGGCAGCAGGAGGAGCGCGGTCCCTCTGTGTGTCTATAATAATATTAATAAACTGTTACTTTATTTAATAGTCAATTCAGCTAAGAAGGAGTTAACATTGGGACTCTGGATCTTGGGAGATGGTGCTATGATGGGTTCAGGCGGGTAGAGATTTCGATGGGGACTCCAGGTAGTAATGCTGCCAGAGAGTGCAATCCAAACTACATAGCAGGATCGCACTGAGCGCCTGTTGTACATGTGCTGCGGCAATGATTAACAGAGGAAGGTGCGCTCGTGTCATGAAAGAAAATGCTACATGTGGTAAGAAAGTGTCTAGTGTAGGGGGGCAAAAGTTATTAATTAGTACATATATATATACACTCTCTAATATTTTTATTTTTATTAATTAATGATTAATTTTTATACATCGATTTTTGTAATCAATAAAATATTGCTATAACAAGTAGGTGTGCACATGCCATGCTGGGGGCTCCAATGCTGCAGTGGAAGGGGATGGGGACAACCCTATACAACCACATAGATATCTCGGGATTGCAGACTCACTGAAAGTAAAGTATCCATCTTTTATTGTACAGTATGTTGGCACTATTACTAGGGCTAAAGCACATTAAACAAGAAAGTACCGTGTCTACCCTTTTGTATATATGTAAATATATGCAATATAAATAATATATAGTATATATAAAATAATATACAGTGCATAAAAACACAAAATTCCATGTTATTACTACCATAAAATAGTACTGTAGTGAGCAGATTACTACTATACAAGATACACGATTGTTCACCACAAAAACGGCTATCTATGAAATTATATGAATGGCCAAACTTGAGACATTCCTACATATACAGTACAGACCAAAAGTTTGGACACACCGTCTCATTCAAAGAGTTTTCTTTATTTTCATGACTATCAAAATTGTAGATTCACACTGAAGGCATCAAAACTATTAATTAACACATGTGGAATTATATACAGAACAAAAAAAAATGGTGAAACAACTGAAAATATGTCATATTCTAGGTTCTTCAAAGTAGCCACCTTTTGCTTTGATTACTGCTTTGCACACTCTTGGCATTCTATTGTTGAGCTTCAAGAGGTAGTCACCTGAAATGGTTTTCACTTCACAGGTGTGCCCTGTCAGATTTAATAAGTGGGATTTCTTCCCTTATAAATGGGGTTGGGACCATCAGTTGCCTTGTGGAGAAGTCAGGTGGATACACAGCTGATAGTTCTACTGAATAGACTGTTAGAATTTGTATTATGGCAAGAAAAAAGCAGCTAAGTAAAGAAAAACGAGTGGCCATCATTACTTTAAGAAATGAAGGTCAGTCAGTCCGAAAAATTGGGAAAACTTTGAAAGTGTCCCCAAGTACAGTCACAAAAACAATCAAGCGCTACAAAGAAACTGGCTCACATGCAGACCGCCCCAGGAAAGGAAGACCAAGAGTCACCTCTGCTCCGGAGGATAAGTTCATCCGAGTCACCAGCATTTAGAAATCGCAGGTTAACAGCAGCTCAGATTAGAGACCAGGTCAATGCCACACAGAGTTCTAACAGCAAACACATCTCTAGAACAACTGTTAAGAGGAGACTGTGTGAACCAGGCCTTCATGGTAGAATATCTGCTAGGAAACCACTGCTAAGGACCAGGCAACAAGCAGAAGAGACTTGTTTGGGCTAAAGAACACAAGGAATGGACATTAGACCAGTGTAAATCTGTGCTTTGGTCTAATGAGTCCAAATTTTAGATCTTTGGTTCCAACCACCGTGTCTTTGTGCGACACAGAAAATATGAACGGATGGACTCTACATGCCTGGTTCCCACCGTGAAGTATGGAGGAGGAGGTGTGATGGTGTGGGGGTGCTTTGCTGGTGACACTGTTTTATTCAAAATTGAAGGCCTACTGAACCAGCATGGCTACCACAGCATCTTGCAGCAGCATGCTATTCCATCCGGTTTGTGTTTAGTTGGACCATCATTAATTTTTAATCGGACAATGACCCCAAACACACCTCCAGGCTGTGTAAGGGCTATTTGACCATTAAGGAGAGTGATGGGGTGCTGCACCAGATGACCTGGCCTCCACAGTCAAGGGACCTGAACCCAATTGAGATGGTTTGGGGTGAGCTGGACCGCAGAGTGAAGGCAAAAGGACCAACAAGTGCTAAGCATCTCTGGGAACTCCTTCAAGACTGTTGGAAGACCATTTCAGGTGACTACCTCTTGAAGCTCATCAAGAGAATGCCAAGAGTGTGCAAAGCAGTAATCAAAGCAAAAGGTGGCTACTTTGAAGAACCTAGAATATGACATATTTTCAGTTGTATTACAATTTTTTGTTATGTATATAATTCCACATGTGTTAATTCATAGTTTTCATGCCTTCAGTGTGAATCTACAATTTTCATAGTAATGAAAATAAAGAAAATTATTTGAATGAGAAGGTGTGTCCAAACTTTTGGTCTGTACTGTATATACTGTAGATATGCACATTATATTATATTGATAACTGCACAGAATTGTTCAGTACTAAAAAGGCTACCTGCCAAATTACATGAATGGCATATAACCCTTGTGGTTTATTGTGTTTGAACTACAAGTGCTGTGGAGAGGTCAGTCTCCTCTGTGTAGACTGGTATAACTAATAGCGATATATGTTGTGAGCAGACTAATATAACTAGTGGTCAACGCTACCATAAGCGCTTGCTGTATATGAATATGTGCACTATATCATTATATTATAAGTGTATGCGCACTACTGTATGTCATTAGCACAGGTTTGTCCCCTACAAGAACGGGTATCTGACAAATTGCAGGAAGGGTTATATGTAGAGTTGAGCGGACACCTGGATGTTCGGGTTCGATGGGTTCGGCCGAACTTCGGAAAAAAGTTTGAGCTCGGGACCCGAACTTGACCCGAACTTGTCCCCGAACCCAAACCCCATTGAAGTCAATGGGGACCCGAACTTTTGAGCACTAAAATGGCTGTAAAAATTTCATGGAAAGGGCTAGAGGGCTGCAAATTGCGTCAAAATGTGGTTAAGAGCATGGCAAGTGCTCTGCAAACAAATGTGGATAGGTAAATGACTTAAAATAACATAAAATACATAAAAATGGTTTTGTTTTTGGTTTTAAATTTTATTTTTAAAATTAGGGTACACCCCAAAACATTGGGAAATATAACCTGTGATAACCCCCTCCAGTCATGCTAAACACACATTCAGACAATACACTGGCTGCAGGGCAGGCCAGCACCTCCAAGGGGTAAAGGGCAAGCTCAGGTCATGTGCCCAATTTGGAGACCCAGAAGTTGCAGGGGCTGATCCCTGTCAGTCAGTTCGTGTAGGCGTGTGCACACTTACTGCCCCACCATGTCGCATGTCCCTGTGATTTTCACGATCCAATTTGATATCTGCTCTATCAACTTTCGATGTTCTTTTATGCGCCTACCATGGTTATCACGGGTGGCGGGGGAATCAGGGTTCCAGGCCAGAGAGGGAGCGTGAGAAAAAGAGACCACATCCAAAGGAAGATTAATTTTTTCAAATTTAAAATTATAGAGTTGAAATACGGGAGAAATTATTAAAGCATAAAAGTGTGACAACTTTTCAAAGTTTAAGCATTAAATGAAAGGATGTGGTGCGCATTAATTACTGAATAATTTATAAAATTTTATTCCCTGTCACCTATGCATAGCAGGTGTTTATTCACGTCTAAAATTGTATAATGTCAACCTAAGAATGTAACAGAACAATTATTGAAATTTATTAAGCTGTCAACTAGGTAGAGGAGGGGTATATTTCCCCCAAAAATGTAACTGACAATTATTTTATTTTTTTCGGTCTACCAGGTATAGGAGTGGTACATCACACCCAAAAATTGGTGAATTTCACCAGAATATATAACTGACAATTTTTTTTTTGTTTAACCTATCTACTAGGTATAGCAGTGGTACTATACACTCAAAAAAAAATTAATATCACCGTAAAATGTAACTGACAATTTTTTTTTTTTTTTTTTTTTTTTTACCGGTCTACTAGGTATAGCATTGGTACTATACAAACCAAAATTGGTGAATTTCACCCTAAAATGTAAATGACAATTTATTTTTACTTTTTAACCGGCCTACTAGGTATAGCAGTGCTACTATACACCCCAAAATTTGTTAATTTCACCATAAAATGTAACTGACAATTTTATTGTATTTTTTTACCGGTCTACTAGGTATAGCAGTGGTACTATACACACCAAAATTTGTTTATTTCACCAGAAAATGTAAGTGACAATTTTTATATCTTTTTTTACCGGCCTACTAGGTATAGCAGTGGTACTATACACCCAAAAAATTGTGAATTTCACCCGAAAATGTAAATGACAAAGTAGTGAAATGATATAAAATAAAACATGTACAAAAAAAAATAAAAATAAAATTGGATTTTGAGGTGGATTTCCAAATGGAGTAGGAGTTTGAGGAGACGGTGGACGTAGCGGAGTAGGTGGACGCGGCGGTGGAGGAGGACTAGATAGCCAACACAGGTTTTTGGTTTTAATTTAATTTTGCAAAATTAAGGTACACTCCAAAAGAGTGTGAAATATCCAAAATACAAACATGAGCAATTGCACTGCAGTATAACAATGGCTGCTTAGTGCCGGTATACATGTCTATTCTGCAAAAGGTACTGACAAGTCCTGAGGGAATCCATGCCTGGTTCATTTTAATGAATGTGAGCTTGTCCACATTGGCTGTGGACAGACTGCTGCGCTTGTCTGTGATGACGGCCCCTGCCGTGCTAAACACACGTCCAGATAATACACTGGCTGCAGGGCATGCCAGCACCTCCAAAGCGTAAATGGGCAAGCTCAGGCCATGTCCCCAATTTAGAGACCCAAAAGTTGAAGGGGGCAGACTTGTCATTCAGTACGTGTAGGCATGTGCACACGTACTGCTCCACCATATTGGTGAAATGCTGCCTCCTGCTAAGACGTTCCATATCAGCTGGTGGTGCTGGTTGTTGTGGCGTGCTGACAAAGCTTTTCTACATTTCGGCCATGCTAACCCTGCCTTCTGAGGTGCTGGAGGTGCCCCAGCTGCGTTGATGACCTCTTCCTCATCCTCTGCCTTCGTCTTGTGCTTCCACTGTGCCCCCGCTGTCAGATGGGAATGCCACCAGCAGCGCGTCTACCAGCGTGCGCTAGGACTGGGTGGGAGACAATGTGAAGGAACTGAATCCACTGTCAGCAACCAAATCTACTATCGCCTGCACTTGTTAAGGCCTCACCATTCGAAGAGCAGCATTAGGCCCGACCAAATTCCACTGCAGGTTTTGTCGCCTACTCGCACCTGATGAAGGGGTTTCACTTGTGCGTGTAGCTGGCACAGATCGACCACGTCCTCTCACTGAAACAGGAGCTCCACCAGCAGCACCACGACCTGGACCACGTCCCTTATTTGATGCTCTCCTCATATTTCTCGAATTTAAGATCTCGCTCTAAATGGGTGTTTAAGTAATAGTAGAATATAATAAAAGTATGTACATGGCGTATCTCACACGCCCCTGAACTAGACTAGGCCTCAATTAAATTTGTTTGCCCAAAATGGCAGTATTTCAAATGGCTCTATTTCAAATGCCTGATTCAAACCCCTTTATGTAGAGGGGGTATCTCACACGGTCTGAACCAGTGTAGGTCTGAAGTAAATATCTCTTTGCACAAAATGGCTGCATTTCAAATGGTTGTATTTCAAATCCCTGAATCAAACCCCTGTATGTAGAGGGAGTATCTCACAGGGCCTGAAACAGAGTATGCCTGAACTAAAAAATGTTTGCCCTAAATGGCTGTATTTCAAATAGCTGTATATCAAATCCCTGAATAAAACCTCTGGTATGTAGAGGGAGTATCTCACAGGGCCTGAACCAGTGTAGGCCTGAATTAAATATATCTTTGCCCAAAATGGCTGTATTTCAAATGCCTGATTCAAACCTTTGTATGTAGAAGGGGTATCTCACGCGGTCTGAACGAGTGTAGGCCGGAAGTAATTATTTCTTTGCACAAAATGGCTGTATTTCAAATCCCTGAATCAAAACCCTGTATGTAGAGGGAGTATCTCACAGGGCCTTAAATAGTGTATGCCTGAACTAAATATTTATTTGCCCTAAATGGCTGTATTTCAAATGGCTGTATATCAAATCCATGAATCAAACCCCTCTATATAGAGGGAGTATCTCACAGGACCATAACCAGTTTAGGCCTGAACTAAATATTTCTTTGACCTAAATGGCTGGATTTCAAATGGCTGGATTTCAAATCCCTGAATCAAACCCCTGTATGTAGAGGGGGTATCTCACAGGGCCTGAACCAGTGTAGGCCTCAAGTAAATATTTCTTTGCACAAAATGGCTGTATTTCAAATGCCTGATTCAAACCCTTGTGTGTAGAGGGGGTATCTCACACGGTCTGAACCAGTGTAGGCCTGAAGTAAATATTTCTTTGCACAAAATGGCGGTATTTCAAATGGCTGTATTTCAAATCCCTGAATCAAACCCCTGTATGTAGAGGGAGTATATCACTGGGCCTGAACCAGTGTAGGCCTAAACTAATATTTCTTTTCCCTAAATGGCTGTACTTCAAATGGCTGAATTTCAAATACCTGAATCAAACCCCTGTATGTAGAGAGAGTATCTCACAGGGTCTGAAACAGTGTAGGCCTGAAGTAAATACAAACCGGATTCCAAAAAAGTTGGGACACTATACAAATCGTGAATAAAAACTGAATGCAATGATGTAGAGGTGCCAACTTCTAATATTTTATTCAGAATAGAACATAAATCACGGAACAAAAGTTTAAACTGAGAAAATGTACCATTTTAAGGGAAAAATATGTTGAATCAGAATTTCATGGTGTCAACAAATCCCCAAAAAGTTGGGACAAGGCAATTTTCACCACTGTGTGGCATTTCCCCTTCTTCTTACAACACTCTGGGGGCTGACGTCTGGGAGCCGAGGAGACCAGTTTCTCAAGTTTAGAAAGAGGAATGCTCTCCCATTCTTGTCTAATACAGGCCTCTAACTGTTCAATCGTCTTGGGCCTTCTTTGTTGCACCTTCCTCTTTATGATGCACCAAATGTTCTCTATAGGTGAAAGATCTGGACTGCAGACTGGCCATTTCAGTACTCGGATCCTTCTCCTATGCAGCCATGATGTTGTGATTGATGCAGAATGTGGTCTGGCATTATCTTGTTGAAAAATGCAGGGTCTTCCCTGAAAGAGATGACGTCTGGATGGGAGCATATGTTGTTCTAGAACCTGAATATATTTTTCTGTATTGATGGTGCCTTTCCAGACATGCAAGCTGCCCATGCCACACACACTCATGCAACCCCAAACCATCAGAGATGCAGGCTTCTGAACTGAGCGTTGATACCAACTTGGGTTGTACTTGTCCTCTTTGGTACGGATGACATGACGTCCCAGATTTCCAAAAAGAACTTTGAATCGTGACTCGTCTGACCACAGAACAGTCTTCCATTTTGCCACACTCCATTTTAAATGATCCCTGGCCCAGTGAAAACGCCTGAGCTTGTGGATCTTGCTTAGAAATGGCTTTTTCTTTGCACTGTATAGTTTCAGCTGGCAGCGGCGGATGGCACGGTGGATTGTGTTCACTGACAATGGTTTCTGGAAGTATTCCTGAGCCCATTCTGTGATTTCCTTTACAGTAGCATTCCTGTTTGTGGTGCAGTGTCGTTTAAGGGCCCAGAGATCACGGGCATCCAGTATGGTTTTACGGCCTTGACCCTTATGCACAGAGATTGTTCCAGATTCTCTGAATCTTCGGATGATGTTATGCACAGTTAATGATGATAGATGCAAAGTCTTTGCAATTTTTTGCTGGGTAACACCTTTCTGATATTGCTCCACTATCTTTCTGCGCAACATTGTGGGAATTGGTGATCCTCTACCCATCTTGGCTTCTGAGAGACACTGCCACTCTGAGAAGCTCTTTTTATACCCACTCATGTTGCCAATTGACCTAATTAGTGTTATTTGGTCTTCCAGCTCTTCGTTATGCTCAAATTTACTTTTTCCAGCCTCTTATTGCTACTTGTCCCAACTTTTGGGGGATATGTTGACACCATGAAATTCAGATTCAACATATTTTTCCCTTAAAATGGTACATTTTCTCAGTTTAAACTTTTGTTCCGTGATTTATGTTCTATTCTGAATAAAATATTAGAAGTTGGCACCTCCACATCATTGCATTCAGTTTTTATTCACGATTTGTATAGTGTCCCAACTTTTTGGGAATCCGGTTTGTATTTCTTTGCACAAAATGGCTGTATTTCGAATGGCTGTATTTCAAATCCCTGAATCAAACCCCTGTATGTAGAGGGAGTATCTCACAGTGTCTGAACTAGTGTAGGCCTGAAGTAAATATTTCTTTGCCCAAAATGGCTGTATTTCAAATGGCAGTTTTTCAAATACCTGATTCCAACCCCTGTATGTAGAGGGGGTATTTCACACGGTTTGAACCAGTGTAGGCCTCAAGTAAATATTTATTTGCCCTAAATCGCTGTATTTCAAATGGCTGAATTTCAAATCCCTGAATCAAACCCCTGTATGTAGAGGGCGTATCTTACAGGGCCTGAACTAGTGTAGGCCTGATGTAAATATTTTTTTGCCCAAATGGCTGTATTTTAAATGGCTGTATTTCAAATGCCTGATTTGAACCCCTTTATGTAGAGGGGGTATCTCACACGGTCTGAACCAGTGTAGGTCTGAAGTAAATATGTTTTTGCACAAAATGGCTGTATTTCAAACGGCTGTATTTCAAATCCCTAAATCAAACCCCTGTATGTAGAGGGAGTATCTCACAGGGTCTGAACCAGAATAGGCCTAAAGTAAATATTTCTTTGCCCAAAATGTCTGTATTACAAATGGCTGTTTTTCAAATGCCTGATTCAAACCCTTGTATGTAAAGGGGGTATCTCACACGGTTTGAACCAGTGTAGGCCTAAAGTAAATATTTATTTGCACAAAATGGCGGTATTTCAAATCCCTGAATAAAACCCCTGTATGTAGAGGGAGTATCTTATAGGGCCTGAACCAGTGTAGGCCTCAAGTAAATATTTCTTTGCACAAAATGGCTGTATTTCAAATGGCTGTATTTAAAATGCCTGATTCAAACCCTTGTATGTAGAGGGGGTATCTCACACGGTCTGAACCAGTGTAGGCCTGAAGTAAATATTTATTTGCACAAAATGGCTGTATTTCAAATGGCTGTATTTCAAATCCCTGAATCAAACCCCTGTATGTAGAGGGAGTATCTCACAGGGTCTGAACTAGTGTAGGCCTGAAGTAAATATTTATTTGCCCAAAATGGCTGTATTTCAAATGGCAGTTTTTCAAATGCCTGATTTAAACCCCTGTATGTAGAGGGGGTATTTCACACGGTTTGAACCAGTGTAGGCCTCAAGTAAATATTTATTTGCCCTAAATGGCTGTATTTCAAATGGCTGAATTTCAAATCCCTGAATCAAACCCCTGTATGTAGAGGGCGTATCTTACAGGGCCTGAACAAGTGTAGGCCTGATGTAAATATTTCTTTGCCCAAATGGCTGTATTTTAAATGGCTGTATATCAAATCCCTGAATCAAACCCCTGGTAAGTAGAGGGAGTATCTCACAGGGCCTGAACCAGTGTAGACCTGAATTTAATATGTCTTTGTCCAAAATAGGTGTATTTCAAATGCCTGATTCAAACCCTTGTATTTAGAGGGGGTATCTCACACGGTCTGAACCAGTGTAGGCCTGAAGTAAAGATTTCTTTGCACAAAATGGCTGTATTTCAAATCCCAAAATCAAAACCCTGTATGTAGAGGGAGTATCTCACAGGGCCTTAAATAGTGTATGCCTGAACTAAATATTTATTTGCCCTAAATGGCTGTATTTCAAATGGCTGTATTCCAAATCCCTGAATCAAACCCCTCTATGTAGAGGGAGTATCTCACAGGGCCATAACCAGTTTAGGCCTGAACTAAATATTTCTTTGACCTAAATGGCTGTATTTCAAATGGCTGAATTTCCAATCCCTGAATCAAACCCCTGTATGTAGAGGGAGTATCTCACTGGGCCTGAACCAGTGTAGACCTGAAGTAAATATTTCTTTGCACAAAATGGCTGTATTTAAAATGGCTGATTCAAACCCTTGTATGTAGAGGGGGTATCTCACACGGTCTGAACCAGTGTAGGCTTGAAGTAAATATTTATTTGCACAAAATGACTGTATTTCAAATGCCTGATTCAAAACCCTGTATGTAGATAGGGGTATCTCACACGGTCTGAACCAGTGTAGGCCTGGTAAATATTTATTTGCACAAAATGGCTATATTTCAAATGGCTGTATTTTAAATCCCTGAATCAAACCCCTGTATGTAGAGGGAGTAGCTCACAGGGCCTGAACCAGTGTAGGCCTGAAGTATATATTTATTTTCACAAAATGGCTGTATTTCAAATGGCTGTATTTCAAATGCCTGATTTAAACCCCTGTATGTAGAGGGGGTATCTAGCACGGTCTGAACCAGTGTAGGCCTGAAGTAAATATTTATTTGCACATAATGGCTGTATTTCAAACCCTTGTTTTTAGAAGGGGAATCTCACACGGTCTGAACCACTGTAGGCCTGAAGTAAATATTTATTTGCACAAAATGGCTGTATTTCAAATGCCTGATTCAAACCCCTTTATGTAGAGGGGGTTCAACCATTGTAGGCCTCAAGTAAATATTTATTTGTACAAAATGGCTGTATTTCAATTCCCTGAATTAAACTGTATAGGGAGTATCTCACAGGGCCTGAACCAGTGTAGGCCTGATCTTAATATTTCTTTGCCCAAAATGGCTGTATTTCAAATCCCTGAATCAAACCTCTGTATGTAGAGGTTGTATCTCACAGAGTCTGAACCAGTGTAGGCCTGAATTCATTATTGGTGCATCAAATGGCAGTATTTAAAATCTCTGAATGTAACCTAAATGTATTAGGGGGGTTTCTCACAATGACATCTGCATCAAAGACTGCTAACTACATTTTTTGTGCCCAAACGAGTTTTTGTTTAACAACTGAATTTGACTGCAGTATACACTCACCTAAAGAATTATTAGGAACACCTGTTCTATTTCTCATTAATGCGATTATCTAGTCAACCAATCACATGGCAGTTGCTTCAATGCATGTAGGGTTGTGGTCCTGGTCAAGACAATCTCCTGAACTCCAAACTGAATGTCAGAATGGGAAAGAAAGGTGGGCTACAACAGCAGAAGACCCCACCGGGTACCACTCATCTCCACTACAAATAGGAAAAAGTGACTACAATTTGCACAAGCTAACCAAAATTGGACTGTTGAAGAATGGAAAAATGTTGCCTGGTCTGATGAGTCTCGATTTCTGTTGAGACATTCAAATGGTAGAGTCCGAATTTGGCGTAAACAGAATGAGAACATGTATCTATCATGCCTTGTTACCACTGTGCAGCCTGGTGGTGGTGGTGTAATGGTGTGGGGGATGTTTTCTGGGCACACTTTAGGCCCCTTAGTGCCAATTGGCTATCGTTTAAATGCCACGGGCTACCTGAGCATTGTTTCTGACCATGTCCATCCCTTCATGACCACCATGTACCCATCCTCTGATGGCTACTTCCAGCAGGATAATGCACCATGTCACAAAGCTCAAATCATTTCAAATTGGTTTCTTGAACATGACAATGAGTTCACTGTACTAAAATGGCCCCCACAGTCACCAGATCTCAACCCAATAGAGTATCTTTGGGATGTGGTGGAACGGGAGCTTCGTGCCCTGAATGTGCATCCCTCAAATCTCCATCAACTGCAAGATGCTATCCTATCAATATGGGCCAACATTTCTAAAGAATGCTATCAGCACCTTGTTGAATTAATGCCACATAGAATTAAGGCAGTTCTGAAGGCAAAAGAGGGTCCAACACCGTATTAGTATGGTGTTCCTAATAATTCTTTAGGTGAGTGTATAAGCCTGTAATTTCACACGTGCTGATGCTGCAATGCCTTAAAATAGTGGGGGGGTTTTGTCAAAAAAAGTGGGGTTTTCAAACCCCAGAAAATGATGGGTGTATTTCTAGCTTAAGTTGCACACTGATTAATCAAGATGTTGTAGATTGCCAAAATTGTGTTTTTTTGGTAACAGAAATATGAAAGATTTATATATTAAACTTGAATTTAATACTTGCAGAACATGAAAATACAGTTTTTGGGGAAAAAAAGTGTGTTTTTCAAACCCCAGAAAATGATGGGTGTATTTCTAGCTTAAATTGCACACTGACTAATACAGATGTTGTAGATTGCCCAAAAAGTATTTTTTTGGAAACAGAATATGAAAGCTGTATATATTAAACTTGAATTTTAACACTTGCAGATATGGAAAATACTGTTTTTTGAAGAAGAAAAAGTGTGTTTTTCAAACCCCAGAAAATAATGGGTGTATTTCTAGCTCAAATTGTACACTGACTAATCCAAAAGTTGTAGATTGCCTAAAAAGTCTTTTTTTGGAAACAGAATATGAAAGCTGTATATATTAACTTGAATTTAACACTTGCAGATCTGTAAAATACAGTTTTTTTGAAAAAAAATATTGTGTTTTTCAAACCCCAGAAAATGATGGGTGTATTTCTAGCTTAAATTGCACTCTGACTAATTCAGATGTTGTAGTTTGCCCAAAAAAAAAATGGTGATTTGCAATGTCCCAAAAGCTCAGATGCAGTAATGGTGCACTGAGCTTGCATAAAATGGCCGCCGCCGCTGCCACCCATCTAACTAACAGAATTAGAAAAGTTATATTTTTTTTGTGGTCAATGCCCTCAGGGCAGGGTGAAACGATTGTGCCCTGCACCCACACAACTATTTCTCTGTAGATCGCTAAGTTAGATTCTCTCCTATTCTCTCCCTGAAATCACTAGTCCAGCAGCATCCTATCCCTACACTTCTAACAGCAGAGTGACGTGCAGCGCTACGTGACTCAAGCTTATATAGAGCCTGGGTCACATGCCGCTCTGGCCAATCACAGCCATGCCATTAGTAGGCATGGCTGTAATGGCTTCTAAGGTAAGACAGTTAACCGCTTGTTGATTGGCTGCTCTGCAGCCTTTCAAAAAGCACCCAGGAAGCGCCGAACACTGAATCCGTACTTTTAAGTGAAATGTTCGGGTTCGGGTCCGGGGTCCAAAAATCCTAAAGTTCAGTACGAACCCAAACTTTACAGTTCGGGTTCGCTCAACCCTAGTTATATGCCATTCATGTAATTTGGCAGTTAGCCTTTTTTGTAGTACAAAATTCTGTGCAGTTAATAATATAATATAATGCGCATATCTATAGTATATATATATATATATATATATATATATGGGAATGGCTCAAGTTCGGCCATTCATATAATTTCACAGATAGCCGTTCTTGTGGTGGACAAATCTGTACACTTATGTAATGTCCACATATAAATATTGGAATGGCTTAGGTTCAAAGTGTATATACTGTACAGTGTATCTACTGTATTTGTGTATATATATATATATATATATATATATATAGCTGGCAATCATCTTGTATAGTGGTTATCTGCTCACTACAGTATTATTATATGGTAGTAATAAAATGTGCAATTGTATTTTTCAATTTTTTTTGTTATCTTTTTCTATGTTTTAAAAAAAAATAAGGATACAGGGATTTTAGTGATTTTGTGCACAGTATATTATTTAAAAAAAAGAAATAGATGAATATTTTATATACAGAGCCGACCATCGATCCTATATTTAAATATATGCAAAAGGGTAGGCACAGTACTTTCTTATTTTATCTGTTTTGTCCATAGTGATAGTGCAAACATTACAATAAAAGATGGACACTTTACTTTCAGTGAGTCCGCGATCCCGAGATAACACTTGGTGTTATCAAAATCCAATCCACTTGTACAGTCACAGATCTAAAGACGTACTATACAATAATTGAGAGGTGTATACAGATCTACAATACAATGGTGGATACAGATACAGATTCTCTATCTTAGTTAATTCTAGCAAGCCAACCAATACAATATATCATTTACAGTATTAAGGACCGCTTACAGTATCTCCAAGAAGTCCTGAAAAAATGATAATAAGGAGGCAAGACAAAGGCCAATCGTACTGTAAGCTTTGTACGTTTGTCACAGAGCTCCAGAACACCCAGGGTTAATAATAAAAAATAAAAAAAGGAGCGGCATCCCTGCTTCCAAGCAAAAAAGAAGTGCCATTTTCTTTTGTGGCTGATCCTTTTATACCTGGAGGTTTTATTTAATTGGTTCCAGAAGTCACATGCCCTACCTTGCCCAATCAGATTAAAAACTATGTTTCATTCTGTGAATGAACCCTAATTTTTAATGTGAGTGGGCAGGGGTGGGCATGTGACTTGTTTTTATTTTTATTTATTATTTGTTTTTCTCTGTATACATCAATATATATTTAGCATATCCAAAGCTACAGGTTGTCTGTTATCACTATGAGGGAGTGGTCTATTGTGGTGGAACTACAAGTGCCAGCATACATCATTAATAAAAGTGCAGCGCTTCAGTGTCACTTGTACTTGAAGGGCAGGCACGTCATCATTTCCGAGGGTGCAGGGTTAGGTTAGTATACATACTATATACAGTCAGAAAGATACCATAGATAAATAAAATAAAAAGAATAAAACAGAGTCCCCCCCCCCCCCCTCTATTTCTGGTTTGGTGTTACACATTTGGTGTGTTACCCTCCCCCCCCCCCCCTTCCCAGCTGAAGAAAGTACTATATGCACTACGTTTTTTTTTCCTGATCACAATTATTATTCAGTACATCTAGAATATTAGACTATATATTTGCATATGCAGCTCTATAATATATCTGTATACACCGCTAAATTATGTCCTTAGATCTGTGATACAAGTGGATTAGATTTGGATAACACCTGGTGATACATTGTACTGGATTTTTTTGCAGTCTACTGCATACAGATATATAATAGAGCGGTGTGTACAGATATATAATGAAGTGTTGTATACAGATATGTAATGGAGCAATGTACAGTATACAGATATATAATGTAGTGGATACAGAGTGTATTTATTAGCTATGTTCCTATAGTGGCTGAATGTTAATACAGTATCAAAAAACAACATGTACAGTATAGATGCATTTGTATTTATCAAAGCCTTTTGATTATTTCCTCCTTGCCGGCACCCCCCACCGAGTCCCCCCTTCTGCCAGGACAATTCCCACACCTATTCTTGCTATTCTTAATGTTGGATCTCTTTCTCCACAGTTGCGCAATGGAAACCTAATATGAATTATGATGTTAATACTGACACCATTAAAACAAATAATATTGTTACATGAAAAACAAAAATAAATAAATAAATAGTACTCCATATTATAGTCTAAACTGTGCCTTTTTGGACTGTGTTAATGCGGTAATAGCAATCACTATTGTGCCGTAATAATCTATCTATCTAAATATATATATATATATATATATATATATATATCTCATATAGCTTGAGAAAGACCGCAACAAGCTGTTGAAACTTCGCTATTTGACACTGGGTGAATAAACCACACTTATTCCTTGACCTTACTGGAGTGCTGCCTGCTTCTTTGTATTTCCTCTATCTATCTATCTATCTATCTATCTATCTATCTATATCATATCTATCTTTCTACATATCAATCTATCTGTCTACCTAATCAATGCAGTATCATCACAGGATTGTTTTTATGTAACAATATTATTTGTTTTAATGGTGTCAGTGTTAACATCATAATTCATATTAGGTTTCCATTGTGCAATTGTGGAGAAAGAAATCCAACTTGAAGAATAGCAAGAATAGGTGTGGGAATTGTCCTGGCAGAAGGGGGGGGAGGTCGGTGGGGGCTGCCGGCAAGAAGGAAATGATCAATTCAAAAGGCTTTGCTAAATACAAATGTATCCATACTATACATGTTTTCCGATACTGTATTAACATTCAGCCACTATAGAAACATAGCTTATAAATACACTCTGTATCCACTACTTCAGAGAAAAGCAAATAATAAATAAAAATAAATATGGAAAACTGTATCAAGATACAAAACAATATACACTTAAAGGATAAAAAAAAACTGATGAATGCAATAATATAGATTGTGTATCTGACAAACTTGAAGCAAACTATCTTATTACTTGAAATTGGGACATTCTCTAATAACTTTCTTATTCCCTAAACACTGAAGGTATTTAGATGCAAATCGCGGTTCATATGCTAATGCCGCCCTTCATTATCACATTTGGCTATTTGTGAACAAGTGAGGGAGTCTGTTTAACACTATATGGTGTTATTTTACACCCTACCCCCCACTCTCAGTATGGCTACAATAGGATCTAATACAGACAAGCAGTGGAGCCAACACAGAAAAACCCTATACAACCCCATACATAGCTTGGTATGGAGGACTCCCCGAAAGTAGTGTCCATTTTTTTATTTTAATATTGGCACTATCGCTATGGACAAAACACATTAAATAAGAAAGTACTGTGTCTACTGTTACTGTAACTCTGTGTGGGGAGGAGGATCTGTTAGGCGATGGAAGGGTAAGGTGTGCAGTATGTTCGGCTTTTTTGTAAGGTCCAGGCTGCTGGAGATGTGTGTGTTATCCTGATATAGCGATACTGGCATTTAGGCAAAAGGGGGCATAGATAGAAATATCACTACTAGGGATGATGAAATTAGATATCAGGTCTATAGCTATATACTGTATATCTAGTGTTCCATATAGGGTCAGTAGTGTGTGGTATT
This sequence comes from Bufo gargarizans, assembly GCF_014858855.1. Lineage (NCBI taxonomy): Eukaryota > Metazoa > Chordata > Amphibia > Anura > Bufonidae > Bufo > Bufo gargarizans. The sequence continues at coordinate 202,406,137 of NC_058082.1, forward strand.
TATTTATAAGGCGTTCCAGCCTAGCCTGTTATTAACAAATCACTGTTAGGGGAATAAAAAACGCGCACAAGGACAATCCACAAATTAAAAAGAAGACTTGATGAATGACAAAAGGCTGTGCGTTTTGTTCTGTTTTTATCTATTCATTTAGTGTCCATTAAAGGTATGTTAAAAGAAAGAGGATGAAAGGGTTAATGGGCAGTGTGACTGGAGGTCAGGGGGACGCCCCAGAACACCCAGGGCCAATTTAAAAAAAAAAATATATATATATATTTAAAAAAGGAGCTGCGTTTCTGCTTCACAAAAAAAAATGGACTGCTTTCATTGGTTCCACAAGTCACATGCCCACCCCTGCCCACTAGGGATGAGTGAACCCGAACTGTACCGAATTTTGGGGTGTCCGTGACACGGACCCGAACCCGAACATTTTCGTAAAAGTTCGGGTTCGGTGTTCGTCGCTTTCTTGGCGCTTTTTGAAAGGCTGCAAAGCAGCCAATCAACAAGCGTCATACTACTTGCCCCAAGAGGCCGTCACAGCCATGCCTACTATTGGCATGGCTGTGATTGGCCAGTGCAGCATGTGACCCAGCCTCTATTTAAGCTGGAGTCACGTAGCGCCGCACGACACTCTGCTCTGATCAGTGTAGGGAGAGGTTGCAGCTGCGACGTTAGGGCGAGATTAGGCAGTGATTAACTCTTCATTCACTTTTTTCTAGGGTGATCGGCGGCCATTCTGTGTCTTGTGGTGCGCCAGCACAAGCTGCCACCAAGTACATTTAACCCTCAATAGTGTGGTTATTTTTTGGCTATATCCTACATCAGGGTCAAGCTGTCACACCAAGTGCATTTAACCATCAATAGTGTGGTTATTTTTTGGCCATATACTACATCAGGGGCAAGCTGTCACTAAGTGCATTTAACACTAGTGTGGTTGTTTTTTGGCTATATCCTACATCGGTCAAGCTGTCACACCAAGTGCATTTAACCATCAATAGTGTGGTTATTTTTTGGCCATATACTACATCAGGGGCAAGCTGAGCCTGTCACCAAGTGCATTTAACCCTCAATAGTGTGGTTGTTTTTTGGCTATATCCTACATCAGGGTCAAGCTGTCACACCAAGTGCATTTAACCATCAATAGTATGGTTATTTTTTGGCCATATCCCAGTCTAATTCTGTCTGTAAACGTATACCTGTCACCCAGCACCTAAATAATAGGCCTCAAATTTATAGTCAGCTAAATCTGTGGTTATTGCTGTGGCTGGGCAAGTTATTTAGTGTCCGTCAAAGCACAGTTTTTGTTCTGGGTTGAAATACAATTCCCAATTTAGCAATTCTCTAAATGAGTGGTTTCTGCTGTATCAGGCCTACTTTAAATCTATCCCTAAAAGGGTATATTAGATTCAAGGTGCTGATAGGGTCATTCTCAATAACTTCACACACACACTACTGTGCATATCCCAGTCTTATTCTGTCTGTAAACGTATACCTGTCACCCAGCGCCTAAATAAAAGGCCTCAAATTTATAGTCAGCTAAATCTGTGGTTATTGCTGTGGCTGGGCAAGTTATTTAGTGTCCGTCAAAGCAGTTTTTGTTCTGGGTTGAAATACAATTCCCAATTTAGCAATTCTCAAAATTAGTGGTTTCTGCTGTATCAGGCCTACTTTAAATCTATCCCTAAAAGGGTATATTAGATTCAAGGTGCTGATAGGGTCATTCTCAATAACTTCACACACACACGCTACAGTGCATATCCCAGTCTAATTCTGTCCGTAAACGTATACCTGTCACCCAGCGCCTAAATAATAGGCCTTAAATTTATAGTCAGCTAAATCTGTGGTTATTGCTGTGGCTGGGCAAGTTATTTAGTATCCATCAAAGCACAGTTTTTGTTCTGGGTTGAAATACAATTCCCAATTTAGCAATTCTCTAAATTAGTGGTTTCTGTTGTATCAGGCCTACTTTAAATCTATCCCTAAAAGGGTATATTAGATTCAAGGTGCTGATAGGGTCATTCTCAATAACTTCACACACACGCTACTGTGCATATGCAGTGTCCCAGGGGGTCAGTAGGGTAGCTTTGGGTATGCTGGGCTTTGTAGTGCAGAGTAACCCACTAACCTGGGATTCACTGTCGTCTTCAATCTGGGCAGATACTGGAACAGGCAGTACGTAAATGTTCGTGACGCCAGTGTCAATTAAACGGTGACACGCCGTGTAAGGTTATGTGGAATAATGGAGTAACCACGTGATAGCCAACCAAAACTGGAACTTTACTGGTTTTCAGTAATAATCATGCATGGACATAGGTGGAAACGCAGTTCCCTTGAAGACAGTTGGTTTATAGGAGTTACAGACAGGCCGGCTGTAGCAAGGTGATTTGCAGAGGGTTAAACACAGGACTTGTAGTACAGGAGGCTTGCACTCTATTCCTGACTGATCCTGAAACATGTGACTTATTCTCCAAGGTCTGATGCCCTAACTCTGGCGTATCCTTGAATCTGTCTTTATCAAGTACCTCCTCTGTTACCTTGAGTACCTCTTGCTGATTAGACTCGCCTTCTGTTGTATTCTGGGTCTTCAGGCTGTTTAACTATGCCCTTCTTGCTTCTATGAATACGGACTCAGGAGGGGAACCTTCTCCTCAGAACTGGAACCCGGTTACAGGGCTTACTCTACCCTCTCAGCACTGAGTCTAGAAACTTCTGCCTTCCTGAGCTAGGCCCTAGCCTATTTATACTGAACTGGGGGCTCCCTCTGCTGGTTGTAACAAGGATTGCCGGTAACCGGCCTGACTGGCTTAAAGGAAAATACACATTCCAATCTAGCAGTGTCGGGTAGCCTACCCGTATGCTGCACACCCCCAGACTTTAACGTGAGTAAGGCCTCGTACTCACACACATGCCTGAACCAACATAAGCTGATGCATAATTTAAACATTACATTATAAATATGATAAACAACTATTTCACACAAAAATATAACATTTGCGACTTGATGAACAAATGACGCAAGAAAAAGGGGCGTCTTCTTTCTTCTTAGGCACGGCCGCTGACCTGGCACAGCGGACTTAAGGTGAACCAGGTTAGTCTATTTTTCTTGACTGAAGTATAATAAGGAACTACACAGGGTTTCCCCGTGGGTGTAGAACAGGCAAGGGCTCACGTGGAGGAGTCCATTCTTGCGCACAAACGTCAAGCAGGCTATTTCTAGTAACAACTGTTCGGGGGGAGACACCACCAGCATAGTCAAAGTCTCCTAAATGGACTGGCGGACGTCCCCTGGTCATCCGGGTGGACCTTCTCAACACAGGGGTCTCCTCTTCCCTTAGCAACGAGGTAGAAGAGAGAGGAGCAACAGGAGGATCTCCATCCGTGAGACCTTGGTCAGGAACAACAGGAACAACAGGAACAACAGGATCCACTAGAGGGGGAACTGGATCCGGGGCATCTTGAACCGGCTCTTCTGGAAGTAAAGGTACAGTAGGTGCCGGAGCGGGCACCAACAAGTTCAACCATGGTGTCAGAAGCCAATGCATGGGATCAGCGTCATACCTTAGATTACGGACAGCCTGCATAGGATCCTCGGGCTGTATTGATGACTCTGACACAGGGGGTTCAGATATAGAACTCTCGGCACTGGGTTCTGGTGTCAGGCAGAGCTTTAACCGGTTTCGGTGTACAATTTGGGATCCCCTGCCTTCCCGGGTGATCTCATAAGTGTGAGTTCCAACATTTGGGATTGCAGTGAGAACATAGGGACTTTGCTCCCATTTACTGTCCAGTTTACTGGTACGGCGGTTATTTTTTAACCATACCACAGCCCCTATTGTCAAGGGTTCTGCATGGGCTGCTTGGTCATAGTCTCTCTGCTGCCGGTCTCTAGCATAGTCCATACGTTCCTGAACAATAGCTTGAGCCGTATTCAATCGCCTTTGGTGTTCAGCAACCCAGTCGGTATTAGGTAATGGGTTGATGCAATCAGGTACGAGTACGTCCAAGGAGTGATCAGCAGGCAATAACCCTTGGCGCCCAAACATCAAATAAAAGGGGGTATACCCGGTGGAACAGTGTATGGTATGATTGTACGTGAACATGAGCTGTGGCAACAGATTAGGCCAATCTCCCCTGGTTTCAGGAGGCACGGTCCTCAGCATCTCTATCAAGGTCTGATTCATTTTTTCACATAATCCATTACCTTGCGGATGGTAGGCCGTCGTCCGGATCTTCTTACAGTTGTGCAGGCGGCACAGTTCATGGAACAGATGGGACTCAAAAGCAGGACCTTGATCGGTGAGGATCTTTTCTGGACAACCGTAGGGCAGGAGGAAGTGTTTCCAGAACAGTTCGGCTGTAGTCTTGGCCGTCTGGTCTCTCACAGGCACCGCTACAACAAACTTAGTGAAATGGTCAATAATAGTCATAGCGTACACATACCCTGAGCGACTAGGCTCCAGTTTCACATGGTCGATGGCGACAAGTTCAAGAGGACGAGTACTTACAATGGGTCTCAGTGGTGCCCTCTGATCATGGTGTTCACCTCGTTTCAAGGTACAGGCTACACACTCTCGACACCACTTCTCCATGTCTTCTCTCATGCCCACCCAGTAAAACCGCTGGCGGATATTTGCCTCAGTCTTTTGGACCCCAAAGTGACCGGATTGATTGTGGTACATCTCCAACACCATACCTGCATCTCGTCGGGGTATGAGAATCTGATGCACTCTTTCGTTGGACACTGGGTCTAGGCTTCTCCGTAGCAACAGGCCCTTTTGTATGAAGAGCTGATGGCGCTGTCTCCACAGTTTGATGAGCTCAGGATCTGTACTCTTACGCCGAATCCTCTCAGGGGCTCTGCCACTGGTAATGAAGTCCAACAATTCACCCAGCACTCTACTTTCAGACTGTAGTTTCACCCACCTTTCTTCTTTGAGTTCAGGCCTACTGGAGGGTGAAGGAACTGCAGCTCTGTCACTGGTAGCCCGAGCCTGATCCTGTTGAGCAAATTTATGGTAGAAGGCCGGCATTTCTACATCTTCCCAAGCATCTCGCACATCATCAGGAGCTGTCTCTGTGGGAAGCCTGGATAAAGCATCAGCATTGTCATTAGTACGTCCAGCACGATATTTTACAGAGAAATCATAGTTGGCGAGGCGAGAGGCCCATCTTTGCTCCAAAGCCCCCAATTTAGCTGTTTTTGTGACCCAAACACCGCTCCATTAGTCTCTGGAAAGTTCCTGGGGCATTACATAACCCGAACGGCATACAATTGAATTCGAACAGGCCCATGGGAGTGGTGAAAGCAGTCTTTTCCCTATCTGCCGGGGCCATGGGTACTTGCCAGTAGCCACTGGTCAAGTCCAATGTGGAGAAATAGGCAGCGGAACCCAGAGCAGTTAGTGACTCCTCAATGCGGGGCAGTGGGTATGCATCTTTGTGGGTTATTTGATTAATTTTCCTATAGTCCACGCAGAAACGGATACCACCATCCTTCTTCTTTACAAGGACCAGGGGTGCTGCCCACGGGCTACGACTGTCCCGGATTACATTAGAGTCTTTCATCTCTTGGATCATTTCTTTTACAGTCTGATATAAAGTAGGCGGTAAGGGTCTGTATCTCTCCTTGATAGGAGGATGAGAGCCAGTAGTTATGGTGTGTTGTATGGCACTAACCTCTCCATAATCAGTAGCATGTTTACTGAAGGCCTGGTGGTACTCTTTGACAAGCTGTAGTATCCCTTCTTGTTGACGTTGGGGGGTAGTCTCGTCCCCGACATGGAGCTCTTCCCACCAGGGCACTTGTGACTGGGGCACCGGCGGACATCCGCTGACTGCAGCTGGCGGCTTTTCTGTCACTGGAAGACGGATGATGTCTTGGAAGAACACCTGAGAAAGCTGGGCAACAGGGTAGTGCTTAGTAAGCGCAACAGGATGATCACTCAGGTTAATCAGACGGACAGGTACTTTACCTTGGGAGACGTTCACCAGGCACTTGGCAGCTCTCACATAAGGGTAGTTCTCCATCTGGATTGGCTCCACCAGGGCTGGATAATCTTGGCCTTGGACTCCCAGGACAGCACGACACCATAAAAGAGTTTGAGAATTAGGAGGCAGAGTCACAGGCTTATTATCACGGATCCTGGCAGTACAAATTTCTCCTTTCCCGTTAGCAAACCTCTGCTGGGCACTTAACACAGTGATAGTCTTTTGAATCACCCTCTTGGATGCAGAGGAAGCAGTGGGCAGAGTCTGGTGTAATACGGCAAGTATTTCTGAATAACAGTTTTTGAAGACATTGGTGCCTAGAATGACAGGATGTCCTCCTCTGTCGCCGGCCTGTACTACTATCACCCCCTGTTGAGGCAAGGTTACTTCTCCCACCTGCAGGGTGGGTTCCCAGTATCCATGAATCTTTACTGGTTTTCCATTGCTGGCGATAATCTCTACCCAGGATTCAGGCGGCTGGGTCAATTGGTTGGTGTCCCAGAATCTTCCAAAGGCGGGCAGTTGAATAGTAGTGACCTGAGACCCAGTATCTAATAGGGCTTCAAAAGGGACCCCGTTAATCTCTACATTGATTTTAGGATGGGATCCTACATACCGTGGCATCCAATTTGGATCCTTTGGACCTAGTGTTCTACCTCCCGAGGGGTGGTCCTCAGCCTCAGGGGTTGCCCGTTTAACTGCCAGCACGTGGATTCTGTGTGTCCCACCTTTTTGCAGTATGTACACACGGGCCGCTTGCGATCCCTATTGCGCCTCCCAGGATCCCTGGGGTGAGTCTCTTGGTATGGAGGTGGGAACGGCTTAGGAGGTGACCGGAACTCTTCTTCTGACATTATGGGTTTTTCCCATTCCTCCCACACTCTCTCTAGGCTTTTAGTGAGGTGATTTACTTGCTCTGTCAGCATGGCGATAGTATCGGTAGCTGTAGCTTGAACAGCTTGACCGGCCTCAGCTCGGTTAATGATAAGCGGTTTTGACCTGCAGGCTGATAACTCAGGTGGTGTGCTCAACTCTGTAGATACTGCTGACCCCAGAATTTTTATAGCCAGTTCTTTAAAGTCCAGAAAGGTACTGTTAGGGTGTTGGGCGGACAGCATCTTTAATTGGGTCCTTATTTGCTCACTAGACACTCCGGTAATAAACTGTTCCCTCAGGGTCTGATCCTGGTTATCAGCTTCCTTGGGATCTATCTGGATTACAGCCCCCAAAACCTCCTGAAGTGATAGGGCATAGTCACGGAGGGACTCACCGGACTTCTATTTCTTGCCAAAGAAGTGCATCTTTATCTCTGAGGCAGTCCTCGTTTCAAAAGTGGCCCTGAGGCGGGTGAATATCTGCTCTAGAGTACTCCGTTCCGCAGCAGGCCAGGATAATACCTCTCTGCGGGCAGCCCCCTCCAGTTGCGCTAGCAAGATTTCCATTTGCTGATCGGCATTTATGGGGTACAGTTTGAATAAGGCCAGCAACTTTTCTTTAAAGTCTCTTAGGGTATGGGCCTCTCCGTTATAGCGGGGAAACCATGGGCCCCAAAATAGTAAGGCATGGAAAAGGGCATCATGCTGGGGGCTATAGGATGATTAGGAGCCGCAAGCTCTCCCGGGTCCGGCCGCTCGGCAACTCCCGGATCTGACATGTTAACTTATTACGAGGTAGCCGCTGGTGACTAAAGGGGCTTGAACAATCCCCTTCCCTCCGGATACAAGTTCTTACCGGTATCGCCGGGTGTGCGCAGGCCAAATCTCGAGAGACTCCGGACTTCCTGCGACCGCGGTGACGTAGAGGAAACAGGGCCGCGGCGGTGCGATGATGAAGAGGGGCGGGCTTTTCGGTGTCCTTGAAGGGATCCGCCCACGAAGGTCCTCAGCAGTCTGTCACATCACCCCCATGCATATCAGGGAAACTGTCTGAGCCTCAAGTTATGCAGCAGTCTCTTATGCTGTTTGAAGACTCCGCTGGCAGGGTTTCCCAAGGGCATCCACCTAGCCCTTCCCCAGCGGTGAAAGACATAGAATGCACTGACGCACAACCACTTATGTTTCCTGATGATGAGGACATGGGAATACCACCTCAGCACGTCTCTGATGATGATGAAACACAGGTGCCAACTGCTGCGTCTTTCTGCAGTGTGCATACTGAACAGGAGGTCAGGGATCAAGACTGGGTGGAAGACGATGCAGGGGACGATGAGCTCCTAGACCCCACATGGAATGAAGGTCGTGCCACTGACTTTCACAGTTTGGAGGAAGAGGCAGTGGTGAGACCGAGCCAACAGCGTAGCAAATGAGGGAGCAGTGGGCAAAAGCAGAACACCCGCCGCCAAGAGACTCTGCCTGATACTGACCGCCGCCATCTGGGACCGAGCACCCCAAAGGCAGCTTCAAGGAGTTCCCTGGCATGGCACTTCTTCAAACAATGTGCTGACGACAAGACCCGAGTGGTTTGCACGCTGTGCCATCAGAGCCTAAAGCGAGGCATTAATGTTCTGAACCTTAGCACAACCTGCATGACCAGGCACCTGCATGCAAAGCATGGACTGCAGTGGAGTAAACACCTTAATAACAAGGAAGTCACTCAGGCTCCCCCTGCTACCTCTTCTGCTGCTGCCGCCTCGGCCTCTTCTGCTGCTGCCGCCTCGGCCTCTTCCTCCGCCTCTGGAGGAACGTTGGCACCTGCCTCCCAGCAAACAGGGGATGTACCACCAACACCACCACCTCCGTAACCAAGCATCTCAACCATGTCACACGGCAGCGTTCAGCTCTCCCTCTCACAAACATTTGAGAGAAAGCGTAAATTCCCACCTAGCCACCCTTGATCCCTGGCCCTGAATGCCAGCATTTCTAAACTACTGGCCTATGAAATGCTGTCATTTAGGCTGGTGGACACAGACAGCTTCAAACAGCTCATGTCGCTTGCTGTCCCACAGTATGTTGTTCCCAGCCGGGACTACTTCTCCAAGAGAGCCGTGCCCTCCCTGCACAACCAAGTATCCAATAAAATCAAGTGTGCACTGCGCAACGCCATCTGTGGCAAGGTCCACCTGACCACAGATACGTGGACCAGTAAGCACGGCCAGGGACGCTATATCTCCCTAACTGCACACTGGGTAAATGTAGTGGCGGCTGGGCCCCAGGCGGAGAGCTGTTTGGCGCACGTCCTTTTGCCGCCAAGGATCGCAGGGCAACATTCTTTGCCTCCTGTTGCCACCTCCTCCTACTCAGCTTCCTCCTCCTCTTCTTCCACCTGCTTATTGTCACGGACGGTGTACAGGGAACAAGGCAAAGCAACAAGCATAAATAACTCGCTGGATCCAAAAGCTAAGGAACAAAAGGGAGACCCCTGCAGAAGACCTGGCACTTTCCCTGGCTGCTCAGCCTATGTAAAGATCCGAATGGTGGAAGTTTGCATATCCACGTACCTTGACTATATAATCCCTGAGCACCCTACAATAGTGAGGGGACACGACCACCGGCTCCCTACACAAGATACGGAGGGAGTCAGGGTCACCTGGGATCCAGCAAACAGAAAATAACAGATAAATGTTCAAACACTTAGCTTTGTAGCAGACAGGAGAACAAGACCAGCATGCACACACACTCCAGGAAGAAGTATAAGCCGCCCAGAAAAGCATTCTGGGGAGGAATTTAAAGGGAAGCAATTAGTCCAACACATGACAGCTGAGAGAGGCTAACGAGATGAGCAACTGAACAGCACAACAAGAGAACTCAAGGAGGAGGTTCTGAAAGGCCTCTGTCAGAGCTTCTCAGCTGTCTGGTTGTGACAGTACCCCTCCCTCTACGAGTGGACTCCGGACACTCAGAACCCACCTTCTCAGGTTGGGACCTATGGAAAGCCCTGATGAGACGAGAGGCCTTAATGTCCGTCACTGGGACCCACATCCTCTCCTCAGGACCATACCCCTCCCAATGAACAAGGTACTGAAGAGAACCGCGGACAAGACGAGAATCCACAATCCTAGAGACCTGAAATTCAAGATTCCCATCAACCATAATCGGAGGAGGAGGCAAAGGCGAGGGTACAATGGGTTGAACATAAGGTTTCAATAAGGACTTATGAAAAACATTATGGATCTTCCAAGTCTGAGGAAGATCAAGACGGTATGCAACAGGATTGATGACAGACAGGATTTTGTAAGGCCCAATAAACCTAGGACCCAACTTCCAGGAGGGAACCTTCAATTTGATATTCTTGGTAGACAACCACACCAGATCACCAACATTCAGGTCCGGACCAAGCACACGTCTCTTATCTGCCACACGTTTATATCTCTCACTCATGCTCTTTAGATTATCCTGAATCTTTTGCCAAATAGATGACAAAGACGAGGAGAATCTGTCCTCATCAGGTAAACCAGAAGACCCCTCTCCCGAGAAAGTCCCAAACTGCGGATGAAACCCATATGCACCAAAAAATGGTGACTTATCAGAGGACTCCTGACGATGGTTATTTAAAGCAAACTCAGCAAGGGACAAAAAAGAACACCAATCCTCTTGATTCTCCGCCACAAAACAGCGCAGATATGTCTCCAGATTCTGATTGACGCGCTCTGTCTGGCCATTCGACTGCGGGTGGAAAGCAGAAGAGAATGACAACCGAACCCCCAAGCGAGAACAGAAAGCCTTCCAGAATCTGGAAACAAACTGCGTGCCCCTATCAGAGACTATGTCTGAAGGAATACCGTGCAATTTGACAATGTGATCAATAAATGCCTGCACCAGCGTCTTAGCATTGGGCAAACCAGGAAAAGGGATGAAATGCACCATTTTGCTAAAACGGTCCACCACCACCAGAATCACAGTCTTCCCCGAGGAACGAGGCAGGTCCGTTATGAAGTCCATGGACAGATGTGTCCAAGGACGGGAAGGAATGGGTAAGGGAAGGAGAGGACCTGATGGCCGTGAATGAGGGACTTTGGCACGAGCGCAAGTCTCGCAGGCTGCCACAAAACCCTCAACCGACTTACGAAGCGCAGGCCACCAGAATCTCCGAGCGATGAGATCCAGTGTGGCTCTTACCCCCGGGTGTCCAGCAAGGACCGTATCGTGGTGTTCTTTAAAAATCTTGTGTCTTAAAGCGAGAGGCACAAACAACCTCCCAGGAGGACAAAGATCAGGAGCCTCTGACTGGGCTGCCTGCACCTCTGCCTCCAATTCAGGAAAAAGAGCAGAGACCACCACACCTTCAGCCAAAATGGGACCCGGGTCTTCAAAATTCCCGCCTCCCGGAAAACAACGTGACAGGGCATCTGCCTTCACATTCTTAACTCCAGGGCGGAACGTGACAACAAAATTAAACCTAGAAAAGAACAAAGACCATCTGGCCTGTCTCGGGTTCAGACGCTTGGCTGACTCCAAGTAGGCCAGATTTTTATGGTCAGTAAATACGGTAATAGGGTGTCTGGCTCCCTCTAGCCAATGGCGCCATTCCTCAAAAGCCAACTTGATGGCCAACAATTCCCTATCTCCCACATCGTAATTTCTCTCTGCGGAGGAGAGTTTTCTTGAGAAAAAGGCACACGGTCGCCAATTGGCAGGAGAGGAACCCTGAGACAAGACCGCCCCCACACCCACCTCAGAAGCATCAACCTCAACTATGAAGGGTAAAGAAACATCAGGTTGCACCAGGATGGGAGCGGAAGCAAAACTCTCCTTGATATCAGAAAAAGCCTTACGCGCCTCTACTGACCAAGAAGAAAAATCTACCCCCTTTCTGGTCATATCAGTGAGTGGTTTAACAATAGAAGAGTAATTCAAAATGAACTTCCTGTAATAATTGGCAAAGCCCAAAAAACGCATCAGCGCCTTCTGATTCTCAGGAAGCTCCCACTCAAGCACAGCGCGGACCTTCTCGGGGTCCATGCGAAAACCAGAAGCGGAGAGAAGAAACCCCAGAAATTGAATTTCTGGAACCGCAAACACACATTTTTCCAGTTTCGCATATAATTTATTCTCCCGCAGGATGAGCAAGACCTGACGTAAATGTTCCTTATGAGTTTTGAAATCGGGAGAAAAAATCAAAATGTCATCCAAATACACCAATACAAATGATAAAAAATGCTGTTCACAAAATGCTGAAAAACGTCTGGGGCATTCATCAAACCAAAAGGCATAAACAAATTTTCTAAATGGCCCTCAGGGGTATTGAAGGCTGTCTTCCATTCGTCCCCTTCTCTGACCCTGACCAGATTATATGCCCCTCTTAGATCTAATTTGGAAAAGACTTTAGCCCCAACAACCTGGTTAAACAGGTCCAGAATCAGAGGAAGCGGATAAGGGTCACGAATTGTGATACTGTTCAGCTCCCTGAAATCCAGACAAGGTCTTAAAGAACCATCTTTTTTCTTAACAAAGAAAAAACCAGCGGCAACAGGTGACTTCGAGGGTCGTATGTGTCCTTTTCTCAGACTCTCAGAGATATAAGCACGCATAGCGATCCTCTCAGGTTGGGAAAGATTGTATAAACAAGATTTAGGCAGCTTGGCGTCTGGGATGAGATTAATAGGGCAATCGTACTCCCTGTGCGGGGGCAAATCCTGAACTCCACTCTCAGAGAAGACATCCGAAAATTCAGAGAGAAAAGATGGTACAGTCTTAGTAGCAACCTCAGAAACAGATGTCATGAGGCAATTCTCTCTGCAAAAGTCACTTCAACCATTTATTTGCCTCGCTTGCCAATCAATGGTGGGGTTATGCTTAGTGAGCCAGGGCAGCCCCAACACCAGAGGGGTAGGCAAACCGCTAAGGACGAAACATGACACATCCTCAACATGGGCATCACTCACAATTAAACAGATATTGTGAACTATGCCCTTTAATGATTTCTGAGAAAGTGGAGCGGAATCGATAGCAAAAAACTGAATATCCTTTCCCAAAGTGCACACCTGGAAACCATGAGTTATCGCAAATTGATTATCAATGAGATTGACCACTGCTCCACTATCTACAAAAATCTCACAAAAAATGTTCTTGCTCTCTAGCGCCACCCTAGCCGGCAGGACAAAACGGGAACTACAAGCAAACGGAAAACCTTCAATTTCCGCCTCAACCCTGCCAATAGTAACAGACGGAACATTTTTAAAAGATTTTTTCCTGTTTGTTTCTTTATTACTCCCAGAAAACTGCCTGAATCTCCTAGAGGGACAAATATTTGCCAGATGATTTATACCTCCACAACAAAAACAAACCCTCCCATGCGAGCTGAATCTTCTATTGTCAGAAGCAATCAACCCCAGCTGCATCGGCTCCTGCTCAGAAGGGGCTGACGGCGACTGAGACCCCTGCGCACAGAATGGGACCGCTGCACTGTCCTGGGACTGAGTATGACAGGAAGGGGACATCTCTCCTCTCTCTCTAAGACGCCTGTCAATACGAACGGCCTGAGACATAGCAGAGTCCAAAGAAATAGGCCTCTCATGAAAGGCAAATGCATCTTTCAATCCCTCTGAAAGACCATGGCAAAATTGACTTCGGAGTGCAGCATCATTCCAACCAGTATCAATTGCACATCTCCGAAATTCTGAGCAGTATATTTCTGCGGATTGTTTACCCTGGCGTAATAGACGTAGTCTAGACTCAGCCAGAGCAATACGATCCGGATCATCATATATCTGACCCAGGGCTAAAAAGAATTCATCCACTGAACGGAGAGGCCGTGCCCCCTCCGGCAGCGAAAAGGCCCAGGACTGAGCGTTACCTCTGAGCAGCGATATAATGATCCCCACCCTCCGTTCCTCATCACCAGAGGAATGGGGAAGAAGGCGAAAATGGAGTTTGCAAGCCTCTCTAAAACGCACAAAATTCTCACTACCCCCGAGAACGTATCCGGGAGCGAGATCTTAGGCTCAGAACAAACTCCATGAACGCAAGCTGAACCGGTCACTTGAAGCTGAGAAAAAGTCTTACGGAGATCAGCTACCTCCAATGAAAGACCCTGGAAGCGTTCAGCCAAAAGTGAAACCGGATCCATGCTTGAGACGGTTTTGGCGGCTTATAATGTCACGGACGGTGTACAGGGAACAAGGCAAAGCAACAAGCATAAATGACTCGCTGGATCCAAAAGCTAAGGAACAAAAGGGAGACCCCTGCAGAAGACCTGGCACTTTCCCTGGCTGCTCAGCCTATGCAAAGATCCGAATGGTGGAAGTTTGCATATCCACGTACCTTGACTATATAATCCCTGAGCACCCTACAATAGTGAGGGGACACGACCACCGGCTCCCTACACAAGATACGGAGGGAGTCAGGGTCACCTGGGATCCAGCAAACAGAAAATAACAGATAAATGTTCAAACACTTAGCTTTGTAGCAGACAGGAGAACAAGACCAGCATGCACACACACTCCAGGAAGAAGTATAAGCCGCCCAGAAAAGCATTCTGGGGAGGAATTTAAAGGGAAGCAATTAGTCCAACACATGACAGCTGAGAGAGGCTAACGAGATGAGCAACTGAACAGCACAACAAGAGAACTCAAGGAGGAGGTTCTGAAAGGTCTCTGTCAGAGCTTCTCAGCTGTCTGGTTGTGACACTTATCCAGTCAGCCACACACCTTCACACCAACTTCAGCACAGCCCGGGGTAAACGTCAGCAGGCCATTCTGAAACTCATATGTTTGGGGGACAGGACCCACACCGCACAGGAGTTGTGGCGGGGTATAGAACAACAGACCGACGAGTGGTTGCTGCCGGTGAGCCTCAAGCAAGCCTGGTGGTGTGCGATAATGGGCGAAATCTCGTTGCAGCTCTGGGACTAGCCGGTTTGACGCACATCCCTTGTCTGGCGCATGTGCTGAATTTGGTGGTGCAGAAGTTTATTCACAACTACCCCGACATGTCAGAGCTGCTGCATAAAGTGCGGGCCGTCTGTTCGTGCTTCCGGTGTTCACATCCTGCCGCTGCTCGCCTGTCTGCGCTACAGAGTAACTTCGGCCTTCCCGCTCACCGCCTCATATGCGACGTGCCCACCAGGTGGAACTCCACCTTGCACATGCTGGACAGACTGTGCGAGCAGCAGCAGGCCATAGTGGAGTTTCAGCTGCAGCACGCACGGGTCCGTCGCACTGCGGAACGGCACCACTTCACCACCAATGACTGGGCCTCCATGCGAGACCTGTGTGCCCTGTTGCGCTGTTTCGAGTACTCCACCAACATGGCCAGTGGCGATGACGCCGTTATCAGCGTTACAATACCACTTCTATGTCTCCTTGAGAAAACACTTAGGGCGATGGTGGAAGAGGAGGTGGCCCAGGAGGAGGAGGAGGAGGAGAAGGAGGAAGAGGGGTGATTTTTAGTACTTTCAGGCCAATCTCTTAGAAGTGACTCAGAGGGAGGTTTTTTGCAACAGCAGAGGCCAGGTACAAATGTGGCCAGCCAGGGCCCACTACTGGAGGACGAGGAGGACGTGGATGAGGAGGAGGTGGAAGAGGATGAGGATGAAGCATGGTCACAGCGGGGTGGCACCCAACGCTGCTCGGGCCCATCACTGGTGCGTGGCTGGGGGGAAACGCAGGACGATGACGATATACCTCCCACAGAGGACAGCTTGTCCTTACCTCTGGGTAGCCTGGCACACATGAGTGACTACATGCTGCAGTGCCTGCGCAACGACAGCAGAGTTGCCCACATTTTAACGTGTGCGGACTACTGGGTTGCCACCCTGCTGGATCCACGGTACAAAGACAATGTGCCCACCTTACTTCCTGCACTGGAGTGTGATAGGAAGATGCGCGAGTACAAGCGCACGTTGGTAGACGCGCTACTGAGAGCATTCCCAAATGTCACAGGGGAACAAGTGGAAGCCCAAGGCCAAGGCAGAGGAGGAGCAAGAGGTCGCCAAGGCAGCTGTGTCACGGCCAGCTCCTCTGAGGGCAGGGTTAGCATGGCAGAGATGTGGAAAAGTTTTGACAACACGCCACAGCTAACTGCATCACCACCTGATACGCAACGTGTTAGCAGGAGGCAACATTTCACTAACATGGTGGAACAGTACGTGTGCACACCCCTCCACGTACTGACTGATGGTTTTGCCCCATTCAACTTCTGGGTCTCAAAATTGTCCACGTGGCCAGAGCTAGCCTTTTATGCCTTGGAGGTGCTGGCCTGCCCGGCGGCCAGCGTTTTGTCTGAATGTGTATTCAGCACGGCAGGGGGGCGTCATTACAGACAAACGCAGCCACCTGTCTACAGCCAATGTGGACAAGCTGACGTTCATAAAAATGAACCAGGCATAGATCCCACAGGACCTGTCCATCCTTTGTGCAGATTAGACATTAACTACCTCCCCTTAACCATATATTATTGTACTCCAGGGCACTTCCTCATTCAATCCTATTTTTATTTTCATTTTACTATTATATTGCGGGGCAACCCAAAGTTGAATGAACCTCTCCTCTGTCTGGGTGCCGGGGCCTAAATATCTGACAATGGACTGTTACAGTGGTGGGTGACGTGAAGCATGATTCTCTGCTATGATATGAAGACTGATTCTCTGCTGACATGAAGCCAGATTCTCTGCTATGGGACCTCTCTCCAATGGATATTGGTTATTTTTATTTTATTTTTTTAATTCATTTCCCTATCCACATTTGTTTGCAGGGGATTTACCTACATGTTGCTGCCTTTCGCAGCCCTCTAGCCCTTTTCCTGGGCTGTTTTACAGCCTTTTTAGTGCCGAAAAGTTCGGGTCCCCATTGACTTCAATGGGGTTCGGGTTCGGGACGAAGTTCGGGTTGGGTTCGGATCCCGAACCCGAACATTTCCGGGAAGTTCGGCCAAACTTCTCGAACCCGAACATCCAGGCGTTCGCTCAACTCTACTGCCCACTCACATTAAAAATTAGGTTTCATTCACAGAATGAAACATAGTTTTTAATCTGATTGGGCAAGGTAGGGCATGTGACTTCTGGAACCAATGAAATCAAACCTCCAGTTATAAAAGGATCAGCCACAAAAGAAAATGGCACTTCTCTTTGGATGGGAATCAGGGATGCTGCTCCTTTTTAAAAAAAACCTGGGTGTTCTGGAGCTCTGTGACAAACGTACAAAGCTTACAGTACGATTGGCCTTTGTCTTGCCTCCATATTATCACTTTCTCAGGACTTCTTGGAGATACTGTAAGCAGTCCTTAATACTGTAAATGATATATTGAATTGGTTGGCTTGCTAGAATTAACTAAGATAGAGAATATAGCGCTATATTTTCTTTGTTAATAAGAAGATATAATGTATATTATTATTTGTTTTTCTCTCTCTCTCTCTCTCTCTCTATATATATATATATATAAATGGAGAGCTCAGTGACATAATCTGTACCCAGTATAAATGACTATTTATTTAAATACTGTAGTAAGGTAGAAGATAAAAAAAAGGAGTACTAGAACTCCCCCTCATGTCCTTGCCACCAGAGCATGATCCTTTTTAGTACAATAAGTTCAACCTGTATCACTGTTCATCCTGCACCTCCTGGTTCATGAATAGAATGCCAGGTCTCTTGAGCTCTGCTAATCCTGGTCTGCCTGTTTCATTAACCAGTATGATAATCACTGCAGGATGTTCTCTGAGTGAAGACTGGGATTTATTTGCATAATAAATCTGTATAATATACAGTGCTGCCCATAATTACTCATACCCCTAGCAAATTTCGACTTCAAGTTACTTTTATTCAACCAGCAAGTAATGTTTTGACGGGAAATGACATAGGTGTCTCCCAAAAGATAATAAGACAATGTACATTATTGTGGAAAAAAAAAACATTTCTCAGCTTTTATTTACATTTGAGCATGTTCTGCACTGTGGAAAATCTCACAGGACGTGGTCGGAAACCAAAAGTGACACCTGTGCTGGCCAGGAGGATAGTTAGAGAGGTGAAAAAGAAACCAAGGATCACCACCAAGGCCATCCTGGTGAATCCGGGCTCTGCTGGTGGCAATGTCTCAAGGCAGACAATCCAATGGACACTGCACAATGCAGACCAAGGAGGACACCACTTCTCCAGATAAGGCACACAAAAGCTCGCTTGGCCTTTGCAAAAACTCATCTGGACAAAGAAGAAGAATTCTGGCCTTCTGTGTTATGGTCAGATGAAACAAAAATTGAATTGTTTGGTCACAAATGATGTTTCCTTCATTTGGCGTAAAAAAGGAGAAGCCTTCAACCCAAAGAACACCATCCCCACTGTCAAACATGGTGGTGGGAACCTAATGCTTTTGGGGTGTTTTTCAGCCAATGGACCAGGGAACCTAATCACAGTAAACGTCACCATGAAAAAAGAGCAATACATGATGATTCTCAACGACAACATCAGGCAGTCTGCAGAGAAAACGTGGCCTTGGGCACCAGTGGACATTTCAATATGACAATGACCCAAAACACACAGCAAAAGTGGTGAAGAAATGGTTTGCAGACAACAACATTAACATTTTGGAGTGGCCCAGCCAGAGTCCAGACTTGAATCCAATTAAGAATCTGTGGAGGGAGCTAAATTTCACCCCCTGCACCCCTGAATGATTTATGTGGGCGGGTGGTGCAGGGGGGATGTCGCAGGCAGTGCGGGCAGTGCGGGAACCCCCGCCCTTCCCCTTGAATAATCATTGGCGTCTATTGGGTATACCAGGGTGTCAGCACATTGCTGACACCCTGGTATAAACGGCTGACATCCCCTTACGGGTTAAACGGCTGTATGGAAAATGTTAACAGCTCAGGGAGCTCCCTCCGTCTCCCATCGGGGGGCTGCCGAGAGCCCCTTCCTTACCTTTCCCCGTTTGCGCAGTTCTGGCTACAACTGAGCAGACGAGGAAGGCTCCCATGGCAACAGGACGCCTTCTCAGGCGTCCTGCTGTCCATGGTGCTGAACAGATCTATGCTAAAGGCATAGATCTGTTCAGACAAAGTGTAAGTAAAATACAGTACAAAAACACTATATAGTGTACTGTATTATACAGACATCAGACCCACTGGATCTTCAAGAACCAAGTGGGTCTGGGTCAAAAAAAATAAAAAAAAAAAGTGAAAAAAGTTAAGATAAAAAAACACATTTATCACTGAATAAAAAGTAAAAAAATAAAATACATTACACATATTAGGTATCGCCGCTTCCGTAACGACCTGATCTATAAAACGGTCATGTTACTTTCCGTGCACGGTGAACGCCATAAAAATAAAAAAATAAAAACTATGAGAAAATTTTAATTTTGCCCACGTTACTTCCCAGAAAAGGTAATAAAAGTGATCAAAAAAGTCGCATGTACACTAAAATAGAGCCAATCAAACCGTCATCTCATCCCGCAAAAAATGAGACCCTACCCAAGATAATCGCCCAAAAACTGAAAAAACTATGGCTCTTAGACTATGGAAACACTAAAACATGATTTTTTTTGTTTCAAAAATGAAATCATTGTGTAAAACTTACATAAATAAAAATAAAGTATACATATTAGGTATCACCGCGTCTGTATCGACCGGCTCTATACAAATATCACATGACCTAACCCCTCAGGTGACCACCATAAAAAATTAAAAATAAAAACGGTGTAAAAAAAGCAATTTTTTGTCATCTCACGTCACAAAAAGTGTAATAGCAAGCGATCAAAAAGTCATATGCACCCCAAAATTGTGCCAGTCAAACCGTCATCTCATCCTGCAAAAAATGAGACCCTACATAAGATAATCGCCCAAAACTGGAAAAACAATGGCTCTTAGACTATGGAGACACTAAAACATTTTTTTTGTTTTAAAAATGAAATCATTGTGTAAAACTTACATAAATAAAAAAAATTGTATACATATTAGGTATCACCGCGTCCGTGACAACCTGCTCTATAAAATTACCACATGATCTAACCTGTCAGATGAATGTTGTAAATAACAAAAAAATAAAAAACGTGCCAAAAAAGCTATTTCTTGTTACCTTGCCGCACAAAAAGTGTAATATAGAGCAACCAAAAATCATATGTACCCTAAACTGGTACCAAAAAAACTGCCACCCTATGCCGTAGTTTATAAAATGGGGTCACTTTTTTGGAGTTTCTACTCTAGAGGTGCATCAGGGGAGCTTCAAATGGGACATGGTGTCAAAAAAAACTGTCCAGCAAAATCTGCCTTCCAAAAACCGTATGGCATTGCTTTCCTTCTGCACCCTGCCGTGTGCCCGTACAGCAGTTTATGACCACATATGGGGTGTTTCTGTAAACTACAGAATCAGGGCCATAAATTATAAGTTTTGTTTGGCTGTTAACCCTTGCTTTGTAACTGGAAAAAAATATTAAAATGGAAAATCTGCCAAAAAAGTGAAATTTTGAAATTGTATCTCTATTTTCCATTAAATCTTATGCAACACCTAAAGGGTTAACAAAGTTTGTAAAATCATTTTTGAATACCTTGAGGGGTGTAGTTTCTTAGATGGGGTCACTTTTATGGAGTTTCTACTCTAGGGGTGCATCAGGGGGGCTTCAAATGGGACATGGTGTCAAAAAACCAGTCCAGCAAAATCTGGCTTCCAAAAACCAAACGGCGCACCTTTCCTTCTACGCCCTACTGTGTGGCCGTACATTAGTTTACGGCCACATATTGGGTGTTTTTGTAAACGGCAGAGTCAGGGCAATAAAGATACGTCTTGTTTGGCTGTTAACTCTTGCTTTGTTAGTGGAAAAAATGGGTTAAAATGGAAAATTAGGCAAAAAAATGAAATTCTCAAATTTCATCCCCATTTGCCAATAACTATTGTGCAACACCTAAAGGGTTAACAAAGTTTGTAAAATCAGTTTTGAATACCTTGAGGGGTGTAGTTTATAGAATGGGGTCATTTTTGGGCGGTTTCTATTATGTAAGCCTTGCAAAGTGACTTCAGACCTGTAGTGGTCCCTAAAAATTGGGTTTTTGTAAATTTCTGAAAAATTTCAAGATTTGCTTCTAAACTTCTAAGCCTTGTAACATCCCCAAAAAAATAAAATATAATTCCCAAAATAATTCAAACATGAAGTAGACATATGGGGAATGTAAAGTCATCACAATTTTTGGGGGTATTACTATGTATTACAGAAATATAGAAACTTTGAAATTTGCTAATTTTGACTTCATTTTACCAGTGTCATGAAGTACAATATGTGACGAAAAAAAAATCGCAGAATGGCCTGGATAAGTCAAAGTGTTTTAAAGTTATCAGCACTTAAAGGGACACTGGTCAGATTTCCAAAAATTGGCCAAGTCCTTAAGGTGAAATAGGGCTGAGTCCTTACGGGGGTAAAGTCAAAATTTGCAAGGGGTATGAATAATTATGGGCAGCACTGTATCTGTATACACCGCTCTATTATATATAGTACTGTATCCACCATTATTAGGCCTCCAGCCACTTCCTGAGATCTAGGGGGCTGCAATTTTCCCTGCATAACGTCTGCATAACGTCTTCACCCTCGAACTCCTGGACTTTATACTATCAAGCAATTTCTTCATGTTTGATGGTTGCATATACCACCAGCTCAGGGGCACCGCTATGGGCAGTTCTTCTGCTCCATTTTATGCCAACCTGCTCCTGGGCTGGTGGGAGGAGTCCGTGGTGTTCGGTTAACCGTCACGGTGGTTTGTTGATCACATCGCTCTCTGGTCACGCTATATCGACGACATTTTCTTGTTGTGGAGTGGGTCAGAGAGCAACTTTGACAGACTTATTTCCGAACTGAATGTAAACAACTTTAATTTAAGGTTCACCTTGGTTATTGTGAAGGATCTCCTTCCCTTCTTGGATGTGGTTATCCTCAGGGATGACAGAGGTGGTCTCAGTACATCCATCTACCGAAAACCCACCTCTACCAACTCCCTCCTTAGGTGGGACAGCTGCCATCCTGTCCCTCTTAAGAGAGGGATTCCTACCAGACAGTACCTGAGACTAAAATGCAATTGCTCTGAAGAAACCGATTTTAAGCATCAAGCTCGAGATCTTAAGTCTAGGTTTCAGAAGAGGGGATACCCAGATAGGACCCTCAGACTGGCCTATGAGAAAACTAAGGCATGTACACGTACGGAGCTTCTTCATCCCACAACTAATAGGGCATGCGAGTTTCAAGGTACTGTCTGGGTAGTAGGCACCTTTGATGCTGCTGCTTCTCAAGTGAGGAGGATTCTGGCACACCACTGGGATACCCTGTTGATGGACCCAGACCTGGCTGAGGTTCTGGACCCCTCGGTTTCCCTCACATTTAGGAGGGGTAACAATCTGAGGAATAGACTGGTACGCAGTCATTTCACTCCTGCAGCCAAACCACGGACGTGGCTGGATAGACCTGTGACGGGGTGCCACAGATGCGGA
The DNA here is from genome assembly GCF_014858855.1 of Bufo gargarizans. Lineage (NCBI taxonomy): Eukaryota > Metazoa > Chordata > Amphibia > Anura > Bufonidae > Bufo > Bufo gargarizans. Next base: position 202,428,452 of record NC_058082.1, read on the forward strand.
CGATACAGCTTCTGTGGCTGCCTGTCACAGGGCAAGACGTTTGTCGAAGAACCTAATAACACCGTCTATCATGTGAAGGGTTTTTTAAACTGCCGCACAGCCGGTGTGATTTACCTGATAACGTGTGTGTGTGGGCTACGCTACATAGGCAAAACTTTCAGGGAACTACACAAACGTATGGGGGAACACCACAGTGACATTCGCAATGACAGGGACACTCCCATTGCACATCATGTACAGATGTTCCATGAGGGACGCCTCGCGTCCATCGGCTTTATGGCCATTGAACATGTGCCTAAACCCGTACGTGGTGGCAATTGGAACAGATCCATTCTACAAAGGGAATGCTGGTGGACATTTACACTCAATACGGTTGTCCCTAACGGGCTTAACGAACAACTGAACTTCAGTTGTTTCCTCTGATAACCAATATTCTTGTTCAGGCCTTGTGGCCATATTCCTTGCAATATAAACCCCTTTTTATTCGGTCTTTTACGCGGGCACAAACTGTCATGTTCCTGCGGAGGGTGGGGGAGGGACAGGGGGGTTAGAGGTCCCGACGGACCAATGAGCAGTATGCCTCCCCCCCTGAGCGCTCTCTCCCTCCACTCTAAATTCATGATGGATTTGAGTCTCTTATTTGGTGCATAATGGGGAGCAATCCAATTATTATTTATAATTATAATATCCTGCAGGCCGCAGGAGAGGCTGTGGCGGGATGTTATATTTGCCCCGGTTCGGCGGTCAGATAATAGGCAGGCACTCTGAGAATAAAGTTCTTACTATCGGCCGTCTGGGGCATATATGTGCCAGTGTGGCTGGGGCCGGGCCTCGATCCTGTGACCGCGGCCATGACGCAAGTGCACCAGCCGTGCGTTCCACCCCTAGCCTCATGGAACGCATGGGGCAGGGGTTTGAGGCGCAGGCGCAGTCACGTGACTTCCGGATTCGTCGATCACGTGACCTCGGAGGTAGACGCCCTACAGGACGTCATCAGTAGGCGTCCAGCCGGAAGTGTACCGGCCTGAGATGATGCGCCTCACCTGGCCCTCTAGTCCTTATAATGTGGCAGACTCTGCCCCACTAACTACTGGTCACCACCCTAGCAGACACCACCACCCTGGGTCTTGTCGCATTGTGTGCCTACAGCCACCCCTGACCGCAGCCATCAGTGAGTAAGTAAACCTCTCCACGGCCCTACACTGGGTGATTGATGGGGAGGTCTGTTTGATTACTTTATGTTACTTATTGCGTATGTACCTTACTATCATTTGTAGGCTTAGTCATAGACTGACTTCAGCAAACCCATAGGTTATTCCCTGCCCACAGGACTATTAGTCGCCAGGGATAACCACCGTCTAGCCCCGTGTCCCCTGAAGAATCCTGGGGCTGCAAACTGAAGAAACGCGTCGGGACACTTGAGTATTTCCCCATTTTTATCCTTTATTGTTTTTTGTGGTGGAGCTATTCTCTTTTTGTGTTTTTTTTGCCTACTAGTGTTTTGTTCCAATTTTTGAATTATTTTTTCCTTTGTCAATCTATATTGACTAGGGCCTCACTAGGGCTTCCTATTCAGGATCAGATTTCCGGTCTGGGCCACCCCTTGCGAAGCTTTTTTGGACCCCGTCCTTTGGACACACTTTCTAGGGTGGACTAGGACAAGTTGGGAGGTACTAGGGCTAGTGGGTAGTACATACTTACACCCCCCACGCCTGACCTTCCACGTGATACTTGTCCATCCCCCTAGTGATATTTCTGTTTGTATTGTAATTGTCCTCGCTCTCTCATCATTTCCCTTTTGAGAGGGCACGTCTTACTTGTTGTGTGTCAGTAGGGGCCATTTTTTATCTCCTATGTATTATTAAAAGCAATGTTTTATTAAGTCTACTGCCCCTTTCAGTTTTCTCTTTAATGTGTTTTGTCCCTAGCAATAGTGCCAACATACTGTACAATAAAAGATGGATACTTTACTTTCAGTGAGTCCGCGATCCCGAGATATGTATGTAGTTGTATAGGGTTGTCCCCTCCCCCTTCCACTGCAGCATTGGAGCCCCCAGCATGGCATATGCACACCTGCTTCTTATAGCAATATTTTATTGATTACAAAAATCGATGTATAAAAATTAATCATTAATTAATAAAAATAGTGGATATATATGTCCAAAAATATGTACTAATTAATAACTTTTGCCTTCCTACACTAGACACTTTCTTACCACATGTAGCATTTTCTTTCATGACATGAGCGCACCTTCCTCTGTTATTCATTGCCGCAGCACACATACAACAGGCGCTCAGTGCGATCCTGCTATATAGTTAGGATTGCACTCTCTGGCAGCATTACCATCTGGAGTCCCCATCTCTCCCTGCCCGAACCTACCATAGCACCATCTCCCAAGATCCAGAGTCCCAATGTTAACTCCTCCTTAGCTGAATTGACTATTAAATAAAGTAACAGTTTATTAATATTATTATAGACACAGCAGGACCGCGCTCCTCCTGCTGCCACATTGTGCTTGTCACCGGCGCATACTGCCAGCATACAGCTTTTCTATAATTGAAATAAAGACAAGTTATATATTTTCGTTACCTATACATGACTATGTATATATATTACACCTTCTTTCCGCAGATTTAGTGTAGATATCCCTGCAATTAAGATATAGATCTTCTCTCTATCACATAATTAAGATATCGGGGATATCTTCACTAAAGCTGTGGAGACTATAATACCAGACTAAGAATCGGAGAGACTTATATTCTAGCTCAGTGGTGAAATTCACAACTATATATGGAATATTAAGATATACAGGGATTGATGATATATACCGGGACATACAGATATATGGCTGTGATTACATATATCAAACAACTATATATATATACATATATATATATATATATGTATATACAGTACAGACCGAAAGTTTGGACACACCTTCTCATTCAAAGAGTTGTCTTTATTTTCATGACTATGAAAATTGTAGATTCACACTGAAGGCATCAAAACTATGAATGAACACATGTGGGATTATATACATAACAAAAAAGTGTGAAACAACGGAAAATATGTCATATTCTAGGTTCTTCAAAGTAGCCACCTTTTGCTTTGATTACTGCTTTGCACACTCTTGGCATTCTCTTGATGAGCTTCAAGAGGTAGTCACCTGAAATGGTCTTCCAACAGTCTTGAAGGAGTTCCCAGAGATGCTTAGCACTTGTTGGCCCTTTTGCCTTCACTCTGCGGTCCAGCTCATCCCAAACCATCTCGATTGAGTTCAGGTCCAGTGACTGTGAAGGCCAGGTCATCTGGCGCAGCACCCCATCACTCTCCTTCATGGTCAAATAGCCCTTACACAGCCTGGAGGTGTGTTTGGGGTCATTGTCCAGTTGAAAAATAAATGATGGTTCAACTAAACGCAAACCGGATGAAATAGCATGCCACTGCAAGATGCTGTGGTAGCCATACTGGTTCAGTATGCCTTCAATTTTGAATAAATCCCCCACAGTCTCACCAGCAAAGCACCCCCACACCATCACACCTCCTCCTCCATGCTTCATGGTGGGAACCAGGCATGTAGAGTCCATCCGTTCACCTTTCTGAGTCGCACAAAGACACGGTGGTTGGAACCAAAGATCTCAAATTTGGACTCATCAGACCAAAGCACAGATTTCCACTGGTCTAATGTCCATTCCTTGTGTTCTTTAGCCCAAACAAGTCTCTTCTGCTTGTTGCCTGTCCATAGCAATGGTTTCCTAGCAGATATTCTACCATGAAGGCCTGATTCACACAGTGTCCTCTTAACAGTTGTTCTAGAGATGTGTCTGCTGCTAGAACTCTGTGTGGCATTGATCGGGTCTCTAATCTGAGCTGCTTTTAACCTGCAATTTCTGAGGCTGGTGACTCGGATGAACTTATCCTCCGCAGCAGAGGTGACTCTTAGTCTTCCTTTCCTGGGGCGGTCCACATGTGAGCCAGTTTCTTTGTAGCGCTTGATGGTTTTTGTGACTGCACTTGGGGACACTTTCAAAGTTTTCCCAATTTTTCGGACTGACTGACTTTCATTTCTTAAAGTAATGATGGCCACTAGTTTTTCTTTACTTAGCTGCTTTTTTCTTGCCATAATACAAATTCTAACAGTCTATTCAGTAGGACTATCAGCTGTGTATTCACCTGACTTCTCCACAACGCAACTGATGGTCCCAACCTCATTTATAAAGCAAGAAATCCCACTTATTAAACCTGACAGGGCACACCTGTGAAGTGAAAACCATTTCAGGTGACTACCTCTTGAAGCTCATCAAGAAAATGCCAAGAGTGTGCAAAGCAGTAATCAAAGCAAAAGGTGGCTACTTTGAAGAACCTAGAATATGACATATTTTCAGTTGTTTCACACTTTTTTGTTATGTATAAAATTCCACATGTGTTCATTCATTGTTTTGATGCCTTCAGTGTGAATCTACAAATTTCATAGTCATGAAAATAAAGAAAACTCTTTGAATGAGATGGTGTGTCCAAACTTTTAGTCTGTACTGTATATACACTCACCTAAAGAATTATTAGGAACACCATACTAATACGATGTTGGACCCCCTTTTGCTTTCAGAACTGCCTTAATTCTACGTGGCATTGATTCAACAAGGTGCTGATAGCATTCTTTAGAAATGTTGGCCCATATTGATAGGATAGCATCTTGCAGTTGATGGAGATTTGAGGGATGCACATCCAGGGCACGAAACTCCCGTTCCACCACATCCCCAAGATGCTCTATTGGGTTGAGATCTGGTGACTGTGGGGGCCATTTTAGTACAGTGAACTCGTTGTCATGTTCAAGAAACCAATTTGAAATTATTTGAGCTTTGTGACATGGTGCGTTATCCTGCTGGAAGTAGCCATCAGAGGATGGGTACATGGTGGTCATGAAGGGATGGACATGGTCAGAAACAATTCTCAGGTAGCCCGTGGCATTTAAATGATGGCCAATTGGCTCTAAGGGGCCTAAAGTGTGCCCAGAAAACATCCCCCACACCATTACACCACCACCACCAGCCTGCACAGTGGTAACAAGGCATGATGGATATATGTTCTCATTCTGTTTACACCAAATTCGGACTCTACCATTTTAATGTCTCAACAGAAATCGAGACTCATCAGACCAGGCAACATTTTTCCAGTCTTCAACAGTCCAATTTTGGTGAGCTTGTGCAAATTGTAGCCTATTTTTCCAATTTGTAGTGGAACTGAGTGGTACCCGGTGGGGTCTTCTGCTGTTGTAGCCCATCTTTATTTCCCATTCTGACATTCAGTTTGGAGTTCAGAAGATTGTCTTGATCAGGACCACAACCCTACATGCATTGAAGCAACTGCCATGTGATTGGTTGACTAGATAATCGCATTAATGAGAAATAGAACAGGTGTTCTTAATAATACTTTAGGTGAGTGTGTGTATATATATATATATATATATATATATATATACAGTACAGACCAAAAGTTTGGACCCACCTTCTCATTCAGAGAGTTTTCTTTATTTTCATGACTATGAAAATTGTAGATTCACATTGAATGCATCAAAACTATGAATTAACACATGTGGAATTATATATATAACAAAAAAGTGTGAAACAACTGAAAATATGTCATATTCTAGGTTCTTCAAAGTAGCCACCTTTTGCTTTGATTACTGCTTTGCACACTCTTGGCATTCTCTTGTTGAGCTTCAAGAGGTAGTCACCTGAAATGGTTTGCACTTCACAGGTGTGCCCTGTCAGGTTTAATAAGTGGGATTTCTTGCCTTATAAATGGGGTTGGGACCATCAGTTGCCTTGTGGAGAAGTCAGATGGATACACATGTATTATGGCAAGGAAAAAGCAGCTAAGTAAAGAAAAACGAGTGGCCATCATTACTTTAAGATATTAAGGTCAGTCAGTCTGAAAAATTGGGAAAACTTTGAAAGTGTCCCCAAGTGCAGTCACAAAAACCATCAAGCGCTACAAAGAAACTGGCTCACATGCGGACCACCCCAGGAAAGGAAGACCAAGAGTCACCTCTGCTGCGGAGCATAAGTTTATCCGAGTCACCAGCCTCAGAAATCGCAGGTTAACAGCAGCTCAGATTAGAGGCCAGGTCAATGCCACACAGAGTTCTAGCAGCAGACACATCTCTAGAAAAACTGTTAAAAGGAGACTGCGTGAATCAGGCCTTTGTGGTAGAATATCTGCTAGGAAACCACTGCTAAGGACAGGCAACAAGCAGAAGAGACTTGTTTGGGCTAAAGAACACAAGGAATGGACATTAAACCAGTGGAAATCTGTGCTTTGGTCTGATGAGTCCAAATTTAAGATCTTTGGTTCCAACCACCGTGTCTTTGTGCGACGCAGAAAAGGTGAACGGATGGACTCTACATGCCTGGTTCCCACCGTGAAGCATGGAGGAGGAGGTGTGATGGTGTGGGGGTGCTTTGCTGGTGACACTGTTGGGGATTTATTCAAAATTGAAGGCATACTGAACCAGCATGGCTACCACAGCATCTTGCAGCGGCATGCTATTCCATCCGGTTTGCGTTTAGTTGGACCATCATTTATTTTTCAACTGGACAATGACCCCAAACACACCTCCAGGCTGTGTAAGGGCTATTTGACCATGAAGGAGAGTGATGGGATGCTACGCCAGATGACCTGGCCTCCACAGTCACTGGACCTGAACCCAATCAAGATGGTTTGGGGTGAGCTGGACCGCAGAGTGAAGGCAAAATGGCCAACAAGTGCTAAGCATCTCTGGCAACTCCTTCAAGACTGTTGGAAGACCATTTCAGGTGACTACCTCTTGAAGCTCAACAAGAGAATGCCAAGAGTGTGCAAAGCAGTAATCAAAGCAAAAGGTGGCTACTTTGAAGAACCTAGAATATGACATATTTTCCGTTGCTTCACACTTTTTTGTTATGTATATAATTCCACATGTGTTCATTCATAGTTTTGATGCCTTCAGTGTGAATCTACAATTTTCATAGTCATGAAAATAAAGAAAACTCTTTGAATGAGAAGGTGTGTCCAAACTTTTGGTCTGTACTGTATATATATATCTATATATATATATATATATAGATATATATATATACTTGAAGGGAACTCAAATGTGTAGCAAAAATATATTAGTATCTACACCAACCCTCCGTAGATCTTATACTGAATAAGGATTATTGAATACAACTTTTTAAATCTTTCTTTTATTAATGGTCTTTTATTATATAACACATTTTCATGTCTGTGTTTATATATTAATAAATGGTACACATTTTTTTTATAATGTCATCTATATGCCAGCAGCAGGGTGCGGGAGAATGTTTAGCCATGTAGTTCCATGCGCCACCTGGTGTTCATAAACCTAAATTGCACCCTGAATTTTCTCACTCTATTTTCGCGCTTCGGGTTTGTTAATGAAATTGGATATTGCTATGCACTCACTCGAGTCTGAAGGGAGTGTTAGCGATGCTATATCTGTATGTCTGATTTTTCTGTTTCTTTTTGTACTTTCTCCCTCCTCTTCCCCAACCCCATAACTTTTCATGGGATGACCTAACCTGATCCGTCAGTGAGCAGGTAGCCCATCTTGGTTGTAAAAGATGAATTTCTCACAGAGTTAAATAACTATAGAACACAGAATTTTTCTCAAAAAAGATATATTACACATTTGTTATATTTGAATATACTATTAATTTATGCAAAGTTGTGTGAAAAGTTAGTGACCGTTTAAAGTAAATGACTATGAACACTACAAATTTATGTGCTTTTAAGGGGTTATACAACCCCTGAAATACCCTCCCATATGCCTGGGCGCCTCACAAACAATCGCTTCTGAAGACTCACGGCCACCACTGCATCTCCCGGTCGTGCAGATCAAAACATCCGGCATCTGAGGGGGCAGGCAATAGCAGGCTGTGATGGGAACAAGCCTCCTTAGCATCACAAGGCTTAATACCATTACTGTCTCATCACTGCACTACTGAGGATGCAGCGGCAGCCGGAGAGCGAGGTAAGTACATTGCATGTAAGGGGCCAGGGTATTTGGGGGGGGGGGGGGAGGTCATTTCAAGGGTTGATAACCTTTTTAAGGTTTGCACACATCCTCTATTATGGCTCAATACAGCCTCTAGAGTGGCTATACGGTAAATCCAATTGCCTATGATTTCTTAAGGAAGAATACAGAATTTCAATTTTAAAACAATGATAGCTCACATCCTTGGAATGCCATACTCATACTGTTGGAGACATACTGCCCTAAAAGGTTGTGCTTCAAATGGGGAACATCTCTATAATACAGTACCATATAAAGGTATGGTGGCACATGTAAAGTCTACAGCTCCAAATATGAATCCCTAGGGATTTCTTCTCTTTTTGTACTAGTTCTGTTCACAGTCCAAGAATCTTTTTCAAAATAATGTCCATAATTATTGTTGGGGACACTTGTACGCAGGATTATTTTTTGTAAACATGCAATGAAATACATGAAACAACAAAAGGAATGAAATCACAAGTTATATTTAATATACAGCATGTAACAGATTTAATATGCGTTATTAAAGTTAGTGTAGCCATAAAATTATCTATAGTGTACAGAGCATACATTTAGCTTGAGAAATAGTAATATACTGTATTTTGACATTCCCAAAAGCAAACAAAAGCTGCAGCGCTCACCTGTGTATTCCAATAGGATGCACGGATAAGGTCCGGACTTGAACATGAAAATTGCAATGAACAAAGAGAGGTTTGATCCAGCTTCCAATAAAATCCTTTTCTTAATTTTTTGCGGTAATATCCAAACATATATTGCGCACTAGTCCAAGTCTACGCGTTTCGGACCCTTCTACTGTGGTCCTTATTCATGACATACAAAAGTGCAATTATTCAACTTCCCTTTAAACATGTTTAGCACTAATCAGTAACATGACTCATGGGGGAGGAGAATCACCAAAAAAACACACACCCAATATAAATAAAAACCTTTAAAAAATATCTTAAAACCATACATTATCTCACCGATATTGTAAAATCAAGTTATGCTTTCTTTTAGATTTAGAAGATTAGGAGCACATGTTCCCAATTCAAGCATCCAGTAAGCCTCCTGGCTCAGGAGTTTTTGTTTATTGTCCCCCCCCCCCCCCTTCACCGGGAAGGTGACCCTTTCTACTCCCTGAACTGCAAATGCTGTGATATCTTCTTTATGAACAGTGGCAAAGTGGAAGCTAGCTGCAGAAACATTACTGGTTTTGAAGTAGGGATTGTCTACTAGGTGTTTGCGCACCCTTACTTTAATCTGTTTTGTCGTGCAACCAACATACTGCATTTGACATCCCTTGCAAGTGATAACATATATTGCAAACTTGCAGGACAGCCATACTGGTTGAGTGACTTGCAGAATTTCAGTGTACACTATGATGTGGAATAAATCGTGTTTCTGGACCTTGCGCCTGTATGGGGATAGGGGACCTTTTTTCTTTGCAGCTTGCACTGGAGGTGTGGCTGCCTCCCCAGCCGTGCACTCCTGACCAGCTCGTTTGCCCCATAGGCTGATTTTATTTAGTGTGAGTATATAGCTTGGCTTGCTCCCCCTCACTCCCTGAAGCCATCTGGCACCAGGAGAGAGATAGTTTGTGGACTCTCATTGCAGTCCTTCGTGGCCGTTTGGCGCCGGGAGTGGTGTGGAGTGGGCTCGGCATGCATGTTGGTACCTGCTCTCCTTGGATATAATGGAGGTCATTTTGGCACCAAAAAAATGACAGAAATTAAAGCGGGCCAAGCATGCATGTGAGGCCTACACTTGCTGAATTATATGGTAGCTGCCATGGCACATAACAGATAGAATTTAGTGTTGGGAACCCGTCTAACTAGAGATCGCCTTGACGTGCGGCAGACGGGCTCAAATAATTTTGTACAAAATGATTGCCAAGCATCTCTAACTTATTAGTATAGCATTTGCAATTGTGACGCAATTTTGTACTTTATTTGGTTTGCAGTGAGCTGTTGCATTGTATGTTTTGTTTAACAGCAATACAATTGTATCATCTACATTTAGAAAAGATACTGCAGGAAACACAACTCTGTTGGCAATATCGTGCCATCCCACGCATGTAATAAATAACATCCCTAGGGGGAAATGTTAAGAACTCAAAGAAACTGCTCCACTAAATCGATCTTCACTGAAGAGGCAGAGAGAATAGGCATTTGACTGGCAGCGAGACAATACACCACTCGATCTATACAAAAAGCTAAAAATTGGGCATTGTCCCTAGACAAAACAAGTAAGCTTTTCCTGAAAAAAGGTGGCAGGTGATGTTAATAAAAGAAAGAATAAAATTAACATGGAGAAAAAGAAACCGATCACCTTTGTAACTGGATTTAGCGAGGAGTACACAGAAATGTGCAAGATCATACAGAAACATCTACCAATCCTAAACTTTGATGAAGAATGGAGGGAGGTAGTCAGAACAGGAGTTAAATGTGTAGCTAGAAGGGCGTCTACCTTGGGACAGAAGATCAGCCCCAGCCTTTTTTGTGATCGACCCGTCACTCAAGCAGTATGGATGTCCTGCACGGGCAGCTATAAATGTGGGAGCAAAAAATGTATTTGCTGCAATCATATGTTGGTCTGCCAAAATGTAGTGTCTACTACTACTGGCAGAAGTCATGTGATTCGGCAATTTTTAAACTGCAATATGGAGTTTGCAATATATGTTATCACTTGCAAGGAATGTCAAATGCAGTATGTTGGTTGCACCACAAAACAGATTAAAGTAAGGGTGCGGAAACACCTATTAGAAATTCCCTACTTCGAAACCCGTAATGTTTCTGCAGCCAGCTTCCACTTTGCCACTGTTCATAAAGGAGATATCACAGCATTCACAGTTCAGGGAGTAGAAAGGGTCACCTTCCCCGTGAGAGGGGAGGGGGGGGGACCATAAACAAAAACTCCTGAGCCAGGGGGCTTACTGGATGTTTGAATTGGTAACATGTGCTCCTAATGGTCTAAATAGAAAGAATGACGATTTTACAATAGCGGTGAGATAATGTATTGTTTTAAGATATTTCTTAAAGGTTTTCATTTATGTTGGGTGTGTGTTTCTTTGGTGATTCCCCTTCCCATGAGTCATGTGGTATTGACAGCTGTTATTGATTAGTGCTAAACATGCTTAAAGGGAGGATGAATAATTGCACTTTTGTATATCATAAATAAGGACCACAGTAGAAGGGTCCGAAACGCATAGACTTGGATTAGTGTGCAATATATGTTTGGATTTTGCCGCAACAAAATAAAGAAAAGGATTTTATTGGAAGCTGGATCAATCCTCTCTTTGTTCATTGTATTTTGACATTGTATGAATATTTAAAAACAATGTTAAAAGAGACATCTTTGTTTCTTTAATATAAAGAATTACTGAGTTTGACAATCCATTCTATTTGAAATAAAATAAAAATGTTATAATAGCTGACCTTTTAGATTGAAGATGTTTTTGCCGTAGGCATAGTCATAATAACAGCACACCTACTTTTATTTAATATGACAGCAGACTAAAACCAAGAGAGAGTGATACTCCTTCACACACAAAATATTTGACATAATTTAAAATTATTGTATAATTTACATTGATTTACTAGTTCTTACAGCTTTGTTGTTACAGCTGCTTATCCTGTTAAACACATATGGCAAACAAGTCATTTATTGAAGAGTGCACTATGCTCTTATGGGGAAAAAAATTATATATATATATATATATATATATATATATACACACACACACTTATATTTGCACTGTATATATGAGAATTGAAATAATAATCAGGACATCTTTTTATGTTATTAGATTAACATAAAATAGTGCATATGCCCCAATGTACTAAAAATAGCTTGTCTGGAGGCTGATTCTTACTGCCACTCTCTGACCTCCCTTCTGAACAGACTTCTAAGCTGAACTTTGATTTGGGAATACATTATCTCTGAAGATCATTCAGGAGTGGTCAGAGAGGGACAGGAGAAGAGCCATCAAACATGGTCTCTGACCTATCAAAGATCAGCTTTCTGTAGCTGTTATGTACTGTGAAATATAGAAGCTGCGAATAGACAAACATTGTAAAACCATTAATAAGAACCTCTTTACAAAAATATTTTGGCCCAAAATGCATGTAAACTAATAATAAAAAAGCCCCAAAAGATTTTTAAAGCCCCTGAAATCATTAAAGACTAACATACTGCAATCTGCAGAAACTGCTCTGATATTACTCATTATTTGTTATTAATATTTGTAGGCTATCAATCTAATATTATTTAACCTAATGTATGGTTCAGATTTATTATGTTTCTTTAGTTTGCTGCTAGCTTTAGGGTACTTTCCCACTAGTGTTGTTCGTATCCGGCAGGCAGTTCCAGCAACAGAACTGCCTGCCGGATCTGGAACGGAAGACATCCTGATGCATACTGAAAGGATTGCTTTCCATTCAGAATGCATTAGGACAAAACTGATGCGTTTTTTTTTTCTGGTATTGAGACCCTTTACCAGATTTCAATACCGGAAAAGAATAACGCTAGTGTGAAAGCACCCTTAGTGTAAAATTTATATAACCTTTATCTTAGAAGCATCATAACCAAAATAAAAACTGTTATCACTTAATAGTACATTGATGACCCTCTCTAGGTTAATACATGGAATTGTGTTATGTAATATCAAAATCATGAAGGTTTGCAAATGTTATTTCAATATAAACGCTTTCCTAATATTTGCCTCGCTTTCCTAATATACTTGATTCAGTCCTCTGCTCCCCCGCAGTAAGCAAAAGTATAATATTAAATGCAAATAGGCAACTGTGTATAAGCTGGAAGAATGGAAAACACTTGGGGAAAGTACTGATTTTCCTTCCAGTGTCTAGTGTGACTAATAACTTGAGTCATGTTCAAAGTCAGACTGTCACATTGAACATGGATTTTGATTTAGGACCTGTAGGGTATACATCAGTAGATGCTGAGATTGATATGTCTGTGGTAAAAGATTAGAAAAGAGGAAGAGAGTATAACTTGTATTTTTATTCATTTTGATCTCTGCTCCTTCTTGCTTAGGAGTCCAGTGGGTGAGCCAACTTATTGTATTACAGCTGTCCCTTTTTAAATGTGCATATAGATAGCTGTCAGCACTAAGTTGGACCACTCACTGGACTCATATTCAAGGGTGGTACTAAGTCTTTCCTACAAAACTATATATCAATCTGCTTAGCTCCTCCTACTCTATAGTATGCTGCCAGCAGACTTGACCGCATGTTTAAAGTTGTAGGTTTCCTTTAAGGTCATTAGTGCACACTGCCTTACAGGGACGCCACCTATAATCCACACTGAAGAGACATTTTTCTTTATTTTAGAAAATATCTATTTTGCAAGTATTTTAGGAAAATGGTCCAAATACCATAATAGTAGGCGTCCTTTAAAGGAAAGGCCTTTGAAATTCACAGCTGCATTCAGACATTTGATGGTTTCCTTTTGCCAGAATGCAGTGTGGGAGCTCAGATGGCAATGATAAAGTTAGGCTAGGTTTACATCTGTTTCAAAATCTCATTTTTCTGTTTCGGTATAAGAACGTAAAAAATAAATAAAAGAATTGCTGGATCCAACATATACTGGAAACGGAAAGGGTCCCACAGATTCCGTTGACTATAATGGGGTTTATGGGTTTCCGTTATGGATTCTGTCATTCTTCTGGACAAAATACCGTCCAGAGGTGAACCTAGCCTTAGATAGCCTTAAATAAAAGCTAGTAGGTGACACAAATTTCACTACAGAAACATAATCTAAAAGCAGCCTTAGATATAATTATTTGCAAGACTACACTTTTCATACTGTAGACATAAATGGTGTAATCTGTAATAAGATACTATTTGCTAAGACAAATAACATCCATATTAAATGTAATGTTTAAAGTAAATCATGCATGTCTGGCAGGATGCAGGAATGATTGTAATAGCTGTATTGGTGGTGGACACATTCAAGTTACTGTTTTATTAAGAATAGCATAGTGCACAGTGCTGGATGAATTGCTTTGAATGGTCCATGCTAGGATTGATTTTCTAGAAGCAAATCAATGCAAATATATTTAACTATGTTATTTTGGCTACAAATTAACTATTACTACATGGCACATTAGCATACTAATAAACGGTGGTCTGACTAAATATAAATGGGAAATACACATTGACATTGGTAGCAGAAGACACAAGTTGTCCTCCAGCTAAGCCAAGACATTCAAGTATGTACATTTTTAGAAGGCAATGCAAACTCTATCTTACTAGAGCTACAGTATTCTGCATCATATTTACATGCACTGCATTTTACAAGGTAACTGAAATTCTAATTTTGCGTTCTTCTATCACCAAAATTCTGTTTCTTGATAAAAAAAAACATATGGCACATTTTTTTTTAACTACATTGATCTAACATAATATATAACATTGTAGTAGCTGAAATATGTAGGATATTACATGGTGGTAAAATTTTGGAATACATTTTTTTAATGACAGAATTAAATGTATTATATAAACCTATGAAAATATTGGTTCTTAAGATAAACGTTCATTGCACTGTTGCAAGACAGACCATTGTTTATCCTAATGAAACATTTACTATTCTTAATAAAGGATACTAAATATGGCTTAAAGTTCACAGACGTAGTCTAATCCTTTCCTTCCATAGGTTTACTAATTTCTAATGACTGTCAAATGATAAAGGAGCCAGTATCTTAAGTTGGTTGTCTAGAAAATAAGTACCGTGGAGACAATAAATAGACAAAATAAATGAAAGTAGCAAATGTAAATCAGACATGGTTTCTGGTGTTACATTCTTTGTTTCTTTCAAAAAAATGAATTCAAATATTCAGATGAATAGACAGAGCCAGTGCTTATTCATGCCAACAAGCAAACAAAAGAAAAAATAATAATATTTTCATTGGTAGTCAGGTGCAAAGATATGGCTCAGATGTGTATTGGCAATACTTGAGATGCTTTGGACGAGGCCGCCCCTTTGATGACTGGTTCCCTGTTCAAATATGTTGCCCAGTAAACTAAGTTAAAAGTTCCAAACATGACAGGGAAAACTATTCGAGACATTTTGTCAATTTTGCTGACACTGTTGTAAGTCTTTTTTTCTGGGCATTTGTCTTCAACTTTCATATGCAAAGAAGTAGGATTTGAGATTACAGATGAAGTAAGGTCTTTGGAAATATTGGGTGTGTAGGTTATTCTTCCTCCACCATAGGTATTGATGGGCTTTCTTCCAAGAGATTCTTGCTCTTTTTTCTATTTGACAAAGTAAAATGGAGAATCATTATTGAAACATAAATACATAGTTTTGGGATGGAAAGATTAAGTAACTTGTAATTCATTCAATTAAATCCCTGCCCTTTCTACACTTACGAGTTGGCCTCTGCATTTAGAGATAAGTGAAGTTTTGAAAAATTCAATTTGGATGTCTTGTTGAATTTCAAAAAATGTTTTGCTTTGTTTTAAATTAATTTGTCACAAAGGGCATTAAATCAGCTATATCCTGGCCTGTGGTTAAACTGCAGGGATAGTGTATCTCGGTATACATCACTGTGCATTGCAGCAACATGAATAACAAGTTAATTCTGGTAGTGAAACAGTTAATGTGACAGGCAGGTCTCATACATATATAGACGTGTACATAATTGTGCAGGCCACCAACAGTTCTAGCTAATCCCTAGGTAAACCAAAAGAAAATCACACAGCAGCCTTCAGTAAAGGAAAAAAAACAGTGTGCAGAATCTGTGTCCCAATAACTCTTTAGTGGAACAAAAGAAGGACATGGATGCAGCGTCAATAATAGTAGTGGAGAAAAAAAGGTTATTTTAAGCCTTGGTGTGGCAGTGCAAGCATATGCTTTTGAATCACTTCTGTTAGCTGAAGAATGACTGTGCATCACTATTCGGCTCAGCTCATACCTCACTTATTTGGTCAGTTATTGTTCAAAAACACAGAACAGGGGCAGATCCTTTCATGATATCTTATCTGGGAGTAGGATCCGCTTATGATTTTGGCTCAACATACAGTAAATGCTGGAAATAACTGACCAATTAGCTGAAGTGTGAACTTAGCCTTACAGGTCAATGTTAGCATTAGGTCTATTTTACTTAACCGTGCAGTGGCCCAAGATTCTAATATAGTGTGGAAGAGCTGACTCATTTTAAATTGTCTGCTATGTCCACATTAATTGATAGATATCCTATTCTGTTAGCCACTAAATCTAATATAGTTTGAAAGAGCTGTATCATTTCACTGTTTGTGAGGTGCCCATATTGATTGATAGATAACATATTCTGTTAGCCATTGATTCAAGTAGTGGCCCAATGACAATGTGGCGTGGGGGTCAGCAATAAGGTTCTGTTGATGTCACAGTTTATTTTTCCCTTCTTATGATCAGTCACAAGAACAGACCCAAAAAAGCAGAACCTGTATTTTGAGCACCCACATTCACACAGTCAGTATTTGGTCAGTAATTGTTCAGTATTTGTAAAGTAAAGACAGGAGTGGGTACCAAACAGAGATGAAATGACATGGAAATATCTGCATGTCTTCTCTGTTTTGGACCCACTCCCAAATCCTGATGCAAAAAACTGACCATGTGATTGAGGCCTTATGGATGCTCCAAAGACAGGATCCATTGTGTTTTTCTGTTTTTGTTTTTCATTGACCGATCAGAAGAGCGGTAAAATAAACGGTGATGTTAACAACGCAGTGGCGCTAGAACAGACTGGTGAGAGCGTCAATATCATGAACAGTCACAATAGTGGTCCAATCAGAAAGTGGTGAGGGCTTTCAAAGTCACAACAGTGGCCTAGTGACAGAGTGGGGAGGGTGGCAACAGCATGAGGAGTCAACATAGTGGCCCAGTCATAGAGTTATGAGGGTGTGAACAGCATGAGGAATCACAATACAAAGCCAAGTCAGTGACAGTAACGGCAGAACATGGTGACAGTAGGAGAAGACGGCAGTACAGGAGTTGCAGAAGTAGGACAGTAGGCAGCAGCACGTGGGCAGAATTAACAGACCATTTTTGCAATGTTCTTGTGTGGCAGCACAATGCAGTCACACGGCCATTACCGATCTAGTCTGATGCATCAGGCACCAGTGTGTGGAAATCCTGGCTGATCCACTCCTGATTCATCTTTGCAAAAGTTAATCTGTCAACATTTTGAGTTGAAAGGCGAGTTCTCTTTGGGATAAATGTGCCCCCTGCTGCACTAAACACGCACTCTGATGCCACACTACTGGCCGGGCAGGAACGCTTGTCCAGTTCAATCTGGGCAAGTTGTGGCCAAAATTCAAGTTTAGCTGCCCAGTAGTCCAGAGAATATTGGATATGATGTGGCAGGGTGCACTTGCTGTTTCAGGTTCTGTTCCATGTCCTGCTGCAACTGTATGGTTTCTTCAGTAGGCAGGTGAAGAAATGTGCTCTTTAGAGACTCAAGTTGATACAGATGGAGCTGGTGCTGTTACTCCCCCCCCCCCACTCTCCAGCAGTCATGGCAGTAGAGCATGATCGCAGAGGGTCCCCCCAGTCAGACCTTAGTGAGGACGGGTGATGGCTCACGTAGGCTGTGACCAGCCAACTACGTAGGATGTCTCGATGTTGGTTGAGTTTTTCACCCGTCTCAGAAGGTGTAAAAAAGGCCCCCATGTTGGCCCCATAGCAAAAGTCTATTGCAGAGAGCTAGTAGTCATCCCTCTGCCGAATGGTGATAATGCGACTGTCACTAAGCAAGCAATTCAGAATGTATCTGGTCATTTGTGGAGGGACTCCCTGCCTCCATCTCCAGTGTATACTACCATGGTCTGGGTTACTTGTGGCTGAGGCTAGTGAGGAGTGAGGAAGCACAAACATCTACTCCCACTGTAAAAGTCTTTAGGACCACATAATAGGATGGCAGCGCATGCAAATCGCGAGGCCCAACGTCTCCTTAGACTTTGCAAGTTAGCAGTGTTATTCCTGCTCATTTCTGGTCTGTTCGTTCAGAGCAGCTTTGCTTTTACATCTTACACCCGACAAGAGCTTTTGGATATAGGATTACACAACTCTGACTGTTTTATCGGCAACCTGAAATAAGAACACCTGATGGTTTGCAGGTTACTCAGCCGACTGGAAGTGCTCAAAGACAGTGCAAGGACCGCAAACAAAGGCGGGGGAAGCGTGGTGGGCTAACAGCTAAGCTAAGGCAAACAATGTATCGGCTTTCTTTACCCAGCATTTTCCTTGCTAATGTGCGGTCCCTAGTGAACAAAGTTACGACTATGGATCACTGATAACAGGATACTTATGGATTGTAATGTCATGATACTCATGGAAACATGGCTACACAGCGAAATATCTGACAGTGCTGTCAAGCTGGTCGGACACCATACTCTCCGGGTGGACAGAATAGCAGGGTTAACACACAAACTCTTAACTCTTGAAACAAAAGCCATTGAAAAGTAATTGAAGGTGTTTGCTTAACACCTTTAGTTTAGATAACACGTCTCATAAAGCATGTGTGTTAACTCTACTACATCCGTATGTTAACAAGGCTTGGTGTACGAACTCTGTCATTGTTGGAAAACATTGCTCAGCTGACCTACAGTATATCATGGTTAAGTGTAGCCCGTTCTATCTGCCGAGGGAGTTCACCTCCACTATAATAACAGCTGCATATATCCTAGCGGATGCTAATGCCAAGTTTGCTATGAACGAACTTCCTGCGATCTTCAGCAAACAACCCTGAGGCTGCATTTATTACAGCGGGTGACTTTAACCATTCCAACCTAAAGTCAGTACTACCTAAATTTCATCAACATGTCTCCTGCCATACCAGAGGGGATAAAACCTTGGACCATGTCTATACAAACATTGTTGGAGCCTACAAGTCAACGCCCCTCCCCCACTTAGGACAGTCTGATCACCTTTATTTGTTTATCACCCCCATACTACCCCCCATACTTGCCGCTTATTAACTGTGTGAAACCATCAGTGAAGACAATCAAAGTGTGGCCAGTGGGGATATATTCTGTACTCCAGGACAGGGTTAAAGACACAGACTGGAGCATGTTTTCCTCTCAGGCCACCTGTGGTTCTCACACTAACATTGATTCTTATACTTAGTACTGGAATACATCAATACCACAATTGACAATGTAAACACAGAAAAGCAGATCACAATGTACCCAAATCAGTAACATGGATCAACAAGGAAGTGTGGCTTCTACTAAAGGCACATAACATTGCCTTTAGATCAGGTGACGCTCAGGCCTATAGTATGTCCAGGACTGACCTGAAGAGGGGCATCAAGAAGGCCAAGTTCAGCTACAAGCTGAAAGTGGATTAACACTTTGTCAACTCTGACTCACAACACATGTGGCTGGGCATTCAGGCTCTTAGTCTCTGACTAAGTTTAGTAATTCCACACAGACAGCCATGACTGTGTCCTCCCTCAATGAGCTAAATGACTTCTCTGCTCATTTTGATAAGGACAATATGGAAAAGATTGCCAAAAGCCTGCCCTCTGATGACTGCCATACCCTCACTCTCACCATCATAGATGTCCATAACGCACTGGGCAGTATCAACGCTCGCAAGGCTGCTAGCCCTGATAGCATTCCTGGACGTGGGCTTCGAGCATGTGCTGAGCAGCTTGCATGAGTCTTCACTGACATCTTTAACCTGTCGCTTACCCAGGCAGTAGTACCAGCATGCTTCAAGACCACCTCTTTTGTGCCAGTGTCGAAACACTCATCACCAATGTGCCTGAACTATTATCTCCCTGTAGCACTCACGCCTATAGTTATGAAATGCTTTGAACGACTGGTCCTGGCACATCTCTGGATCCTCACCAATTTGCCTATCAAAGTAATATGAGTACAGAGGATGCTGTATCTACAGCGCTTCACTGTGTACTCTACATCTGGACAACAAGAATACTTATGCAAGAATGCTGTTTGTTGATTTCAGCTCAGCATTCAATACAGTCATTCCCTCCAAGTTAATTACTAAACTTGTGGATCTTGGAATCACCAACCTTATCTGTAACTGGATGATGGACTTTTTGACCAACAGACCCCAGCATGTTAGGTCAGGAAATAACTGTTCCACCACCATGACACTCAACACTGGCACTCCACAGGGCTGTGTGCTGAGCCCGTTCCTCTACTCCTGTCACGACCCTTGGTCATGGTCGTGACTCTTGTGGCCGCATGCAGTTGCCTGCGGTCTTGGTGTTGTTGTCAATCACAGGTGAGGGCTATAGTGTGTTGCCTCACCTGTGGTTGCCGCTGGCAACATTGGGTATGTGGCAGCAGAGCAGCCTGAGCGGTGCTAGGCAGCTTGCTGCAGTAGGCATGCGGTTGCACCTGGCCACCTCTTCTATAGGTGTGCCTTTTATCAGTGTTATATGTGTTGTGTGCACTTCCCCTTTAAGTTGATGTTTTCCCTTCCCTGGTGTTGGAAGGGTTAACTTCCTTCCTAGTGTGTGTGTGTGCACTGGGTGTGTCTGACTGTGGGTGAGGCTACTTGGCCTATATGGAAGGCAGTAGTCAGAAAGGGTGCTTCAGCCATGCTTGCTAGAGACATCCTCCTGGTTATTTACCATCTGCCAGTGAGGGCCACCCTGGTGGTCATAAACATTATGTCTGGTGTTAGTTTATGGTTTATGTGTTATTGCAGCATATGGTTTACTGGGTTCCCGTGTGATGTCTGTTGTGTGCTGTGACCTTGGTGTTGGTTGTGGATAGCAGCACTTGCACGTGGGTTCCAGGTTGTGTGTCTGTGGCAGGTAAGTGTGATACTAGTCTCACTTACCTGTCAATGCCATATGTCTGTTTATGTTTCCCCTTTCTATGTAGCTTGGCCAGTGAGACTCCTGTTCCTCCGTGTCTAGGAGGAACGGGTCGTCTTACCCTGCTTCTAGTCCAGGGCCATCCTGAGGGCGAGCAGGAATATCAGGTTACGGAGTATGAGCCCTCCTACCTTCAGGGTCGGCTCATACGGATAGGAGACAGGGTCAGAATTAGGGATGTGTAGGAGGTGACCAGCTCCCTAATTCTCTGTCCTGGCCTTGCAGCGACTCCATCTGCTGATACCGCACGGCTGAGGGTTTTCCCCATCCTCAGCCGTGACAGTATGACCACCAGGGTGGCCCTCACTGGCAGATGGTAAATAACCAGGAGGATGTCTCCAGCAAGCATGGCTGAAGCACCCTCTCTGACTACTGCCTTCCACTGAGGCTATATAGGCCAAGTAGCCACACCCACAGTCAGACACACCCAGTGCACACACACACTAGGAAGGAAGTTAACCCTTCCAACACCAGGGAAGGGAAAACATCAACTTAAAGGGGAAGTGCACACAACACATATAACACCCCGTGCACACTGATAAAAGGCACACCTATAGAAGAGGTGGCCAGGTGCAACCACATGCCTACTGCAGCAAGCTGCCTAGCACCGCTCAGGCTGCTCTGCTGCCACATACCCAATGTTGCCATCAGCAACCACAGGTGAGGCAACATACTATAGCCCTCACCTGTGATTGACAACAACACCAAGACCGCAGGCAACTGCATGCGGCCACAAGAATCACGACCATGACCAAGGGTCGTGACAACTCCCTTTTCACCTATGACTGCAGGCTTAGTTATGTATACAATTCCATCAAGTTTGCAGATGACACGACGGTGATTAGTCTCATCACTGACAATAATTAGTCTGATTATAGGGAAGAGGTAAAGCACCTAGCTGTGTGGTGCACTGACAATAACCTGCTCCTGACACCCATGACCCCATCCACAAAAATGGCACAGCTGTTGAATGGGTTTCCAGCTTTAAGTTCCTGGGGACCTACATCTCTGAGAATCTGTCCTGGTCAGCCAACATCTCTAGCCTTGTCAAGAAGGCACATCAGTGCCTCTTTTTTTTTGGATTCTGAAGAAAAAACACCTGTCTGCTTACATACTGGATAACTTCTATTGCTTTGCGATAGAGAGCATCCTGACCAACTGTGTTACAGTCTGGTATGGGAATTGCTCTGTTGCTGACTGCAAGGGTGGTGAAAAACGCCCAACGCATCACAAAGACTTCACTTCCTACTATTGAGGACATTCACAAGAAGAGATGTCTACGTCGGACATGTATCATTCTTACGGACTCCTCTCATCCTGCCTATAAACTCTTCCAGTTGCTTCCTTCAAGAAGGTTCTACAGGAACTTTTAGACTAAAACCAGCAGTTTTATGAACAGTTTCTTCACCACAGCTTTCACCCTACTGAACTCAGTCCCCCCCCGCTGAACCCTTTCATCCTTACTCACTTAACCCTCTACACTCATCCTCCCTCCATCCCTTCCTATGACCATCATCATGACTGTCATTCATTCTCAACATTCATGGTATGTTCATACTGTATTGGTTACTGTTATATTTAGGACACTGTCATAGCATAAGTCTCTGCTATAATACGTACTTACACTACATTGTTCACTATTACAGTCTGTCCATAGCGCTACTCTTCCACTTCTGAAGTTGCAGCCAGGTCCATAAATATTGGGACACCGACATAATTCTAACATTTTTGGCTCTATACACTACCACAATGGATTTGAAATGAAACAAACAAGTTGTGCTTTAACTGCAGACTGTCAGCTTTAATTTGAGGGTCTGGTGATGTCTGGTGATTTGCAACCAAGTATTAAAAAGTGAAAGTTTGATTTATGATTATTATTCTGTCCCATTACTTTTGGTTCCTTAACAAGTGGGAGGCACATATGAAAACTGTTGTAATCCCTACACCGTTCACTTTGGATGTAAATACCCTCAAATTAAAGCTGACATTCTGCAGTTAAAGCACATCTTGTCCATTTCATTTCAAATCCATTGTGGTGGTGTATAGGGCCAAAAATGTTACAATTGTGTCGATGTCCCAATATTTATGGACCTGACTGTATATTCATAGCATTTTGCAGATCTGTTTGCTATACATACATCTGTAAATTTGTATATATGTAGCGCATCTGTATAACTTGTTCATAGTACATCTGTATACTTGTTCATAGTACATCTGTGTATTCGCCGTCTGTTTAGCAATAGAACAGTTTATCTGTATATCTGTATATATGTATACATCAGCACATCTGTATATCTGTATACATCAGTACATCTGTATATTTGTCCATAGTACATGTGTATATTTGCTCTCTATATAGCCATATTAACACCTGTATACTTAACTTATTTGTACATAATCTGTACATAACTATGCCTACTTTCTACACTATTCTTATCTGTATATAACTTGTTTTTATTGCACTGCTGCCCTTTGCACTTCTGATTAGAAGCAAATTGTATTTCGTTACCCTGTATTTTACATGTGTAATGACAATAAAGTTTAATCAAATCAAATCTGCCTGGTCTTTCTCATCAACCTCTGGCTCCTGATACTCCTCCTGCTCCTCTCCTGCTGTGTGGGCAGATAAACCACCTATTTCTGTATACAATTCCTGGGTGTTTATGTTCTCCTCCCCGTCCTCATCCTCCTCATTCTCCTCTGACAGTTCAGCCTCTACAAGTTTCAGGTGGCCAAGAGATGTAGGCGCTACATCTCCTGTCCCATGGCCAGTCAGATTTATCAGCATTTGTGGAATGACATAATTCATTCCATATTCCTGGCGACTGACAAATAAAGTAGCCTCTTCAAAGGGCCTGAGCAAACAGCTTCAGTTTCACACATGAGATGCCACTGTCTAACTTCTAAGTTACACTGGGGAGTAGTTCTGTCCATCTGCATCATCAAGAAATCGGTAACCGGTATCCTCTGCTCATACAGCTGTT
Organism: Bufo gargarizans; assembly: GCF_014858855.1. Lineage (NCBI taxonomy): Eukaryota > Metazoa > Chordata > Amphibia > Anura > Bufonidae > Bufo > Bufo gargarizans. The sequence goes on from NC_058082.1 coordinate 202,452,346, forward strand.
CCAACATATGGAGGGTGGAGTTGCAACGTGTGGAAACATCGCATATGAGCCTATGTGGGGAAACACCATTCTGCCTTTGAAGCTCAAGGAGGGCGTGTTTTCCAGGAAAAGAGTGGCTGAAGTGCATGCACAGTTTTCTTGTCATTTTCAAGACGTCTTATAGTTGGGTGGAAGACTATAGGAACTGGGTGACAGCCAGACTGAAGACATGTGTCATGCAGGGTGCATGGGTCAGCCCTCCCTGACGCAGAATGTTTTTCCCGTTATCAGTGACCATGGTTTCTATCTACAGTTAGTGAGGAGACAGCCGCCAGGATTTGATTTCTTGGTTGATGACTTGGAGTAGTTCCTCCCCGGTGTGATTCTGTTTACCCCCAGTGTGATTCTGTTCACCCAGGCTGACCAGGTGCAGAACAACGTGACAAAACCATGCTTTGCTTAGGTTGTATGCTGGAAGACCACCCTGAAGTGTGCCTACAAGATGAGGCTGAGAACAAGGTAGAGAATAAGGAGGCAGAGGGGGAAATTGGCACCAGACTCACAGCATCAGAACGCGGAGGCAGCATTGCCATCACCTGGCCAAGTTGCTGGTGTGCCTGGGCAGGAACTACAATGGAGGGACTGTAGTACCAAGAACTTGTCCAGAAGCACATTCAGCTTCTGCAATGTTGGATACATGCATGCAGACTGTTTCTTTGCAATTGCCTCGGTGATCGATTGCTGGTGAAATGCAAGATGAGGAGGAGGATAGCTCCCTTCTGCTGAGGTTGGGGAACCCTGACTGCTGTAGAAGGCTTGCAGTCCGCTGGAGATGCAGTGGTTGCTGTGTCATGCTGTACCATTACATTAGGTCCACGGTTTTCACAGGCCACTTTATTGTGACACAGGGCCGTGGTGCCAACAGTAGCACTGTGACTGCACTTCACCTTCTGTCCACAGATCCTGCATACCGCCACGCTAACGTGCTCCAGCGACTTGATAAAAAATTTCCACTCTGGTGAGTATGGCATTTTACCCCCACCACTCCATGATGACTGCCTGCTGCTGCCTCTATGAAGCAATGCTTGCACCCTGCTGGCTCAGTGGCATTCTGCCACTCTGCACTGTCTCACGGGCAAGCTGCCACCTTCACCTCCTAATGATAATGGTGAAGTCCCCTTTTCACCCGGCTCCTACGTTTAATCCTCAACATCATCATCCTCTACTGTCTTCTTGTCATTTATGTCACCCTCACCAGTCTTATGGCCATGCCCCTGACCACTATCAACATCTACTCCCATGCAACTGTCATTGTCGCTACTTGCGCACCTACAGGAGGATGCAGCGGACCTCTCCTCCAAATCTGGGCTGGCCTGTAGCTTCTGATTGTCCTCAATAAGCTTTTCATTGCTAAAAAGTGATGCAGCAAAGCAGCATTCATTAGTTGCCTGGCAGAAGGAGCAGCAAAGAAAAAAGACAGGTTCAGAACAAGTGAAGGCAGAAATCTTGTTCTGGCTGTGTGTGGCTGATGTCAGTTGAAGACCGAGTCAACCATTTCATGACAGCAGGATTGGTCTTCAAAACACAACCGCTAGATGACAGTGGAAGCTATGGCCTGTTGCTACGGCAGCTGCTACCATCCCCCTGTCTTCTGCTGCTATCTGTGCCGGCAGCATCAAAATTTTTGCCACTGCCTGTTCCTTTGGAGGACCCTGGAAATTTTCGGTTGGACATACTGTACAGTAACACTAACTGTATATATAAAGAAAAAAGTTATTCAATGTTGATGTAGAGAATCCTCTAACAGTAGAGCAAGATAGGTTATTCACCCTAAGTTGAGAATCAAGGTGGAATTGTCTATCTATTAAAAAAGGTAGATACCCCCAAAACAGTAAAAGTAGACAGGTTAGTCACCTGAATTTGAGAATCAGGGCCTAATAGAACTGTTTATGTATTAAACAAGGTGGACATCGCAATAACATTTGAAGGAGAAAGGTTATTCACCAAAATTTGAGCATCAAGGCCAAATAGAATTGTTTATCTATTTAAAGAGGTGGTTATCCCAATAACAGAAGAATTAGACAGGTTATTCACCCTAATTTGAGAATCAAGACCTAATTGAATTGTTTATCTATTAAACAAGGTGGACACCCCAATAACAGTAGAACAAGACAGGTTATTTACCAAATTTGAGAATCAAAGAGTAATCGAATTCTTTATGAAACAAGTTGTACACCCCAATAACAGTAGAACAAGACAGTTTATTCACTCCAATTTGAGAATCAAGGCGTAATAGAATTGTTTATCCCTTAATCAAGGTGGACACCCCAATAACAGAAGAATTAGGTTATTTACCCCAAATTGAGAACCAAGGCCAAAGATAATTGTATGTCTATTAAGTAAGGTGGACACCCTAATAACAGTAAACAGTTATTCACCCTAATTTGGGAATTAGTGCCAAATATAATTGTCTATCTATTAAACAAAGTGGACACCCCAACAACAGTAGACCAAGACAAGTTATTCACCCCAATTTGAGAATCAAGGTGTAACAGAATTGTTTATCTATTAAATAAGGTAGACACTCCAATAACAGTAGAATTAGACAGGTTATGCACCCCAATTTGAGAATTAAGGCCTAATGGAATTGTTTATATATTAAACAAGGTGGACATCCCAGTTACAGTAGAATAAGGCAGGTTATTCACCCCAATTTTAGAATGAAGCCCTAATAGAATCATGTATCTATAAAAAAAAATGTAGATACCCCAATAACAGTTGAAGGAGCTAGATTATTTCCCCCAATTTGAGAATCAAGGCCTAATAGAATTGTTTATCTTTCAAACAAGGTGGACACCCCAATATCAGTAGAACAAGACAAGTTATTCACCCCAATTTCAGAATCAGGGCCCAATAGAGTTGTTTTGTTTTTCTATTAATCCCTGTGGATTCCATTCAATTAGATATATTTGTGCCTTATACTGCGATTGATTCAAACTGCTCTGTCTCCTATGGATCACTTTAGCTTCATATTACAGTCCCTGCATTATCCGTGCACTGTACCTTTCACACTGGCAATTAAGTATTCTCGTTTTCTACAGATCGCCAGCACTATTACCCCAACAGTGCTTCCATGTCTCTCCCTGTGCTAATTTCACATTGAAATGGCAGATATTGCACAGGATGAGCCTTTTAAAGGGCTGTAACATGACAGCGGATTAGCTGGCTGTATGGGAATATGAGTTCACTTTGCAACATGTGTAGCCGCCATTTTAGGGAAAAAATGATTTATTGCCACAAAGCGCGAGGGAATTTGGATTCAAATTATAATCACTGATAAGACAATAGACTGGACTCCTAGGCATGGAAAGAATAGCCAATTAAATGAATAAAATTAAAGTTATACTGAATATTTCCCCACAAAATTATGTATGAATCATCTTAGCTCCTCCTGCTCTATAGCATGCAGTTCTGACTCCATATTCAACATCGCAGGTTCACTCTAAGTACAAGTATCTCCTTTTGCCAACTTCCTTGTCAAACTGCTCCACTTTATACTTACTAAACGTTTTACCATTTTGTTGGTTCCCATTTTATTCCACTTTATATATGTCAATAAATTATGTCTGTGTATATTGATGTGTGTACTCAGAAATTAGGGCACACTGTACTTTTAGGCCCTAACATGCAGCCACCATGTTGAGGATTAAATATATTTCTCTATGTGTGACAGGACACTGGGTTGTTAATTAGAAGCAAGACAAACAGCATAGAGAACATTGTGGTGTCAGACAGTGTAAAAAAAGTAATTCACACTATAAACCTGCAGTGGTTTCACTACTAATCTTAACTTTGAAATTAACATCTCTTATGAAATACCATAAATAATGAAATTCTACATGCTTTCTTATTTTATGGTACCGAACAAAAATAAAGGAGAACAAATTGTAACGCAATATGCCCCACATTTTAAAGAAATAAAGTACAGTAGTATGCAAAAAAACAGGCTAAAGGTGTGTACAACATGCATGTTGTCTAGCTGTGTAGAACAGTAGGTGCAATTAGTATTGTTCTTATATGAGTATTACTTTTTTCTAGTGTCCTTCTTGTTTGATTTGTGTATATACAGTACTCACATGTGTGATGTTTTAAAACAGATCTGACAAGTTTTCATATTTTGAAATATTTTATACACCTGCTTTTAGATTACAGCTTAGAAATAAATACACAAGGGAAAAGTCCACCTGGAACAAATCCATTAACAATACTTTCTTCACTGCAATCCTGCCATGAGGTATTTTTTCTAATTGTTTAGTGTTAAATATGTGATTTTGAAATAGTTCACTGTTAATAAAGTAACTTTATAAACATTATGAATAATAAACATTATAAATAATTATAGACCTTCCATGAAACCATCTTCTAACTCTGCGCCAGGAGTTAAGCCTGTAAGCAATTATTCTAAAACCAAAGATATAGTCACAATCGGGTTTAGGGACGCAAATTAAAATGAGTACCTTTATTTTTGCGGCTTCAAGAGCTTTCTTTCCATCCCAGGCCCAGCTTCTTTTAGTAAAGTAGTTGACAGTTGCAAATTCAATGAGTGCCGAGAAGACAAAGGCATAGCACACAGCTATAAACCAATCCATTGCAGTAGCATAGGCAACCTTTGGTAATGAGTTCCGAGCACTTATACTCAGTGTTGTCATGGTTAGAACTGTTGTTACACCTTTGAATAAAAGTAGCAAATATTCATGTTATCTTTTGTACTAGGTATCTAAATAATCTATGTAACATCAATGTAAAATGATATATAAATAAGTAAATAAATCAGTACAAAAAAAATAGTAAAACAAGTAAGGAATAAAATTAAATACACAGACAACAAATATGCTCAGATGGAGTGAAAGCACAAAAATACCAAATCATGAAACAGTTTTAAAACTTTTCAGACAGATTTGAAGAAAACCAAGAGATTTAAATCTATAAAGCAGAGTTCCCTAACCAACTGTTTAAAAGCTACATGTGACCCTTAGACATTCTGATGTGGCTAATATACAGTACTGGGCTTACTCTGCTAGCTCCTTCAGAAAAAAACAAGGATTCAATATCTCTCTTACCGATTCCTCCACCAGCAAAATCAATCACGTGTCCCAGCTGTTGTACACCGCACTCTACACAAGCCCTTTTTTTAGCCCTGGTGCTTGTGGCTGTCCTAAAGGTGGTTAGCACTTTTGTCTGACCCAGGAAGAATTACAACAGTGACTTAAAAAGTAAAAAAAAAAAATAATCACCAGGACCAGATGGCATACACCCCTGTATCCTAAGTAGGTTTTCTAAGAGATGCTACCTTGGATCCGACGTTTAGCTTCATCTGAATGGTTACCATGGCTGCGAGGACGCTAAAGTCCTGGCAGCCATGGTAAAGTGTAGTGGGGAGCGGGGGAGCAGTATACTTACCATCCGTGCGGCTCCTGGGGCGCTTCAGAGTGACATCAGGGCGCCCCACGCGCATGGATGACGTGATTGCATGGCACGTCATCCATGCGCATGGGGCATTCTGACGTCATTCTGGAGCGCCCCGGGAGCCGCACGGACTGTAAGTATACTGCTCCCCCGCTCCCCACTACTACTATGGCAACCAGGACTTTAATAGCGTCCTGGCTGCCATAGTAACACTGAACGCATTTTGAAGACGGATCCGTCTTCAAATGCTTTCAGTTCACTTGCATTTTTCCGGATCGGGCGTGTAATTCTGGCAAATGGAGTACACGCTGGATCCGGACAACGCAAGTGTGAAAGAGCCCTTAGCCAGAGCAGCAGCCATGCATTTTGCGTCCAACTGCAGTTTTCCTTTTTGGAGGCATGAGTAGTTTAAAAAAGTTTTAATTTATAAGAATGCTGGCATCCAGTATGGAAGTCCAGTATAGGTACAGTCTATTTAAGGTGTTGCTATGAAAACCTGGTAAATTAAATGTGAACTTATATTGGCTTTTACACATCATATCACTGAATATGTATGACCTGCGAACTGCTAAAACCTGTGATCAGTTGTTATGAAAACCTGGAGTAAGACCTGCAGGCTTCTATTGGCTGATAAGGGACATGTGACCGTGTGTATGGCAGTTGGCAAATGAAGAGAAACACTTGCAGGCTTGTATTGGCTAATGCAGGTCATTTTTGGGGAAAATCTCACAGGTATATTTCATTTATTTCATTTAATGTTTGTGTGTGTCATTAAAAGATATCGCCAGTATTCCCCATAACAGTGACCTCTACAGCACCCCGCCACCTTAACAGTGAACTTCACAGTTCCCATCCCTTAACACTCACCCCCCACAGTGCCCTGCCACTTTAAAATGGGACCTCCACAGCAGCCCATCCCCTTAACTTTGACCTTCACAGCAGCCCGCCCCTTTAACAGTGAGTTTCACAGCACCCTACTCCCTTGACAGTGACCTCAGCGGCCTGCCCCCTTAACAGTGACCCCCACAGTACCCTACTGCCTTAACAGTGACCTCACAGTACCCTGCTGCCTTAACAGTGACCTCCACAGCAGTTGCCCCTTTAATAGTGGCCCCTGCCCTCTTAACAGTGACCTCCACAGTGTCCGCCTATTTAACAGTGACCTCCACAGCAAACCTGCCCTTTTAACAGTAACATCCACAGTGTCCGCCTCTTTAAAAGTGACCACTACAGCGCCCGCCCCTTTAACAGTGACCTCGATAGTGACTGCCCCTTTAACAGTGACCTCCACAGTGCCGGCCCCTTTAACAGGTAAGACTTGCAGGCTTGAATTTGATAATGCAGGTCATTTTTTGTGAATATCTCAGGAATGGTATGTCCTAGAGAGCTGAGACCCAGTCTAAAACCTTCCCGGACACCCGATGTACCTGTGTGCCAAATTTGGTGAAGATCGGTTCAGCCGTTTGGTCGCGCATAAAGAATAGACAGAAAGACAGACGTACAGACTGACAGAAACTCATTTTTATATGTTTAAGAGATGAAATGTAATTAAACAGTGCCAAATGTTGTACCTAAACTAATTGGTTTAGAGTTACAGAGACACATTAATTATCAATTAAAATGGCAGCATAGTATATATTATGTTCTTGTCACACACATGTCTCACCTTCTATTTCATACAAATACAAATAAAAAAAATCTAGTTACTGAAAATCGTAACTGGGATATAGCTACATGCAGCCTCGATTGCTATAGATTACCACACTAGAACAAGTTTATACACGTTATCTACCATTACATGAACATAACAAAAAACAGGTACAGTGATGGAAAATATTGTCAATGTAATAGAAATCAAGATCGCAACAACAGATTCTTAAAGAAATGGAAACCCCTCATTGTTTTTGCCTTTTTGCCTGAATTGTACTGAAATACATTTTACATATTCAGATAAATGTTTTTGTATAAATCAAGAGAAGAAATTGTAATTTTTCATTTAAAATTACATTTTAGTTTCCAATAACAATTGCATGCACTGCATCTATAGAGATAAACACTGTATAATAAAGTTGTTTTACGGCACCACAAAGACTCTTTTAGGCTAAGAATATTGCAGATACAGACTTTAATTTAGCAGCGCCAATTACAGGTTGTTGTACAATACATGCATGAAAATCTCTAGAAAGAAAGAGTAGAATAACGCACAACGGCATTAAAGTTTAACTACGGTACGTAGTCCCTACTGATCAGGGATCCACATGTGTTTTCTAGCAGGCCTATAGCCTTTCCTGTTTACTCAGGTACCCAGAAGAGGTTAGGAATAAGATACTGTGAGGACTGTGTGGCAGGGTTTCTGTTTGAATACTGGGAGAAAGCAAGTGGGCAATGATATGACTACTGGGAGAATAAGAGACACAGAAAAATGGAGGAGACACTTCTGTGACTACTAGAAAACAGATTAGGAAACACCTCTGAGACTACTGAAAGGTAGAAGGAAAAAACTACTCTGCCCATTGTTATCAACATAAAAATGACTGATCTGGAGTCATCATTCATGTATCATTGTGCTTAAATAGTTATTCTGGTTATTTCAACTTACCCCCTAGCACCAGGATAGGGGATAACCATTAGATTGTTTGGAGCTTGGCTGATGGGACCTCCACAAATCATGAGAGTACACCATGAGGACCCCGAAAACAAATTAGTGGCTTACCTAGCATTGCGCACTTTCCCTCCATGTATCTCTAAGGGTCTGTCTGTGGATAGGGGATAACTTTACATAATTGGAAAACCTTTTAATAGGGCATGCAGGAGGTGACAGATTCACTTTAAAAAAGGATATATACATTGATATAATGTATACGAGGCATGGCCTAAGACACCCACACATTCTCTGCTTACAGACTAATGACATATGATATATGAATGGTATTTCATAATTTGAGAAATATTACAATACAAAACAAATTATGTAATATATGGTACAAAATACTGTGTGAAAGTTTATAAATCCGATTGTGTAAAGTGATAATCTATATCTTTAATCAGTTATCTAATACCCAAATACAGCATGACCTGTTTGCAAATAAAGAGTAAAAATATGGCAACACAACAATTATGAGCTTCAATCTGGAATATGAATTTGCTACAGTCATTGGTGAAATAAACAGCAATAATTTAAGCACCAAGCAGTTTACTTGACAACTATGCAAATCTGGGCCTATAGAATGCTGGCTATGTAGCTATCTAATCTGTTCACTGGGAATAGGGTTTCTTAAGCAAGTGTTTTCTGCCAGCTGAGCAGCACAATTAACGGAGATCCTGAATATGATATTGATTTTTCCAAAACATAATTAATATGAAGGATTAGTTTCTTCCCACCAGAACCTTACTGGCTTAATAGCACATTCAGTCAACCAAAATAAAAAGTGAAAAAAGAAAAAAAATTACCTATGTGTCAATGTAGCTATTGACGCTGCATAGATAGCAGTTGCAGCAAAGGCCCTCTGGCACATAGTAGGGGTCCTCATTAAAGATTTTATCTGCAGCACTACTCATGTATTACAGTATATAACAGTCCAAAATCGTGGTGACTTGTTCCCTTTAATGAAGTGGACTTCAATCCAAATTTCAGGAAAAAATTGTTTTGTTGCAAAGCCAAATTTCTTTGTGCTTCATGGGGACGAATTGATTTTCCCTGAAATGGTGGTAAAAGTATTTAAAAAAAAAATCATACTTAACTTATCCATTTGAGCGCAAAGAGGCTACCGTGGCCATCTCGCTTGAAGATCCCGCTCGAAATCTGGATCGCACTGGGTCCTCAAACAAGATGGCCATGGTGGCCTCTATGTGCTCAAATGGATGAGGTACAATTAAAAAAAAAATTTATGAGCAATCCCTTTACTATTGATCTGTTCCCTGTCATTGCACTCGTTACTTACAACAAATGTGCTTTGTGATGAATTCATCATGTAGCAAATTTTTTTGTAAAATTCCACTAAGCACCTGAATATAATTTTTAAGAACTTTGCTCATCTCTAAAGAAAACACGAGGGCTGCAGAAAACAAGCACATGAAATAAAATTTTACTAGATCTATTGTAAAAATTATTTTAGACCAAAATAAATACAATGCAATAATACAAAATGCATTAAAAAGTATTCATAGTTTTTAAGGTTATAGCCATAATCTTTCAATAATTCAATAGCATCTGGTAAATATATCGTAATACTATGAAATTATGTAAAACATGCATTGCATATTATCTAGATATATGCCTCCATATGAAACAGCTGCAGTATATAACTAGTTTTTATACAGTCTGCAATATTAAACTAAACAATAACTAAACAATACATATAAAAAAAAAAGTATGCAATATGTAAGATATAACAATGCCAAATGAACAATAGAAGTGTCTTGACATATCTTAAACAGCAATATGAGAAAATATGAAAGCAGCAAAATGCTAATTGTGCTTGCTAAAAGTGTAAAAATATGTTTAATGCAAGAGAATAAAAGAAGATAACATATTAGGAGGTTATTAAAGCAAGAATGCTCCTTGCAACTTGCATACTGTTCCTGTACATTTTACGTAGGCAGACTGATCAAGAGATGAAATGCCTTTCAAAAGTATCCACCTTCTTGGTGTTTTTCCTGTTTTGTTGCATTACAACTTGGAATTGAAATGGATTGTAATTTAGATTTTATGTAATAGACCTGACAAAATAATCCATATTGTTACATTGGAATGAAAAAAAAACATAAAAAATAAATTATAGATAAATTAAAACTGAAACGTTGTTAGTGCAGAAATATTCACTCCTTTTACTGTGATACACCTAAATCAAGTCTGGTCAAACCAATTAACTTCCAAAGTCAGATAATTAGTTGAATAAGGTCCCCCTGTGTGGCATCAAAGTGTCATATAATCTGTCACATGATGTGAGAAAAAATACAGCTGTTCTGAAAGACCCCTGAGTCTGTAACACTACTAAGCAAGCAACATGAAGTTATGAAGAAGCATAGATCAAGGCTAGAAAACTTTTTGGATGTAACTAGGGATGAGCGAACCCGAACTGTATAGTTCGGGTTCGTACCGAATTTTGGGGTGTCCGTGACACGGACCCGAACATTTTCGTAAAAGTCCGGGTTCGGGTTTGGTGTTCGTCGCTTTCTTGGCGCTTTTTGAAAGGCTGCAAAGGAGAGGCCGTCACAGCCATGCCTACTATTGGCATGGCTGTGATTGGCCAGTGCAGCATGTGACCCAGCCTCTATTTAAGCTGGAGTCACATAGCGCCGCACGTCACTCTGCTCTGATCAGTGTAGGGAGAGGTTGCAGCTGCGACTGTTAGGGCGAGATTAGGCAGTGATTAACTCCTCAAAAACACTTAAGTCAGTGATCGATCTACAGCTGTGGATCATTGAACTGCTGCTATTTAATTGCTCACTGTTTTTAGGCTGCCCAGAGCGTTTTTCAGTCACTTTTTTCAGGGGTGATCGGCGGCCATTTTGTGTCTTGTGGTGCACAAGCTGCCACCAAGTCCATTTAACCATCAATAGTGTGGTTATTTCTTTTGCTATATCTTACATCAGGGGCTTGGCTGTGCTTGCTATTTTATTGAGGGGTGAAATACAATTGCCAAAATAGCAGTACCCTAAATCTGGTGTTTCAGCTGTGGCTAGCCAATTGTAATACTGTCTGCTGTCTGGCAAAGAATATATTTTTGTTCTGGGTTGAAATACAATTCCCAACTTAGCAATTCCCTAAATCAGTGGTTTCTGCTGTATCAGGCCTACTTTAAATCGATCCATAAAAGGGTATATTAGATTGAAGGTGCAGATAGGGTCATTCTCAATAACTTCACACGCTACCGTGCATTTCCAAGTCTAATTCTGTCCGTAAACATATACCTGTCACCCAGTGCCTAAATAATAGGCCTAAAATTTATATTCAGCTAAATCTGTGGTTATTGCCGTAGCTGGTCAAGTTATTTTGTGTCCGTCAAAGCACAGTTTTTGTTCTTGGTTGAAATACAATTCCCAACTTAGCAATTCCCTAAATTAGTGGTTTATGCTGTATCAGGCATACTTTAAATCTATCCATAAAAGGGTATATTAGATTGAAGGTGCGGATAGTGTCATCCTCAATAACTTCACATGCTACCGTGCATTTCCAAGTCTAATTCTGTCCGTAAACGTATATCTGTCATCCAGCGCCTAAATACTAGGCCTAAAATTGATATTCAGCTAAATCTGTGTTTATTGCTGAGGCTGGTCAATTCATTTAGTGTCCGCCAAAGCACAGTTTTTGTTCTGGGTTGAAATACAATTCCCAACTTAGCAATTCCCTAAATCAGTGGTTTCTGCTGTATCAGGCCTACTTTAAATCTATCCATAAAAGGGTATATTAGATTGAAGGTGCGGATAGGGTCATTCTCAATAACTTCACACGCTACCGTGCATTTCCAAGTCTAATTGTGTCCGTAAACGTATACCTGTCATCCAGCGCCTAAATACTAGGCCTACAATTTATATTCAGCTAAATCTGTCATTACTGCTGTGCCTGTATTAGTGTAATACGGTACCTAAATAGATAGCCAGATAGTGTTAGGTGTCTGTAAAAAAGGCCTGAATTTGAATTCAATACATTGGGCCAAATAATTTTTTTCTTATTGTGGTGAACGGTAACAATGAGGAAAACATCTAGTAAGGGACGCAGACATGGTCGTTGTGGTGTTTGTGGACCCTCTGGTGCTGGGAGAGGTGGTGGCCGTTCTGCCACAGCCACACGTCCTAGTGTACCAACTACCTCAGGTCCCAGTAGCTGCCAGAATTTACAGCGATATTTGGTTGGGCCCAATGCCGTTCTAAGGATGGTAAGGCCTGAGCAGGTATAGGCATTAGTCAATTGGGTGGCCGACAGTGGATCCAGCACATTCACATTATCTCCCACCCAGTCTTCTGCAGAAAGCGCACAGATGGCGCCTGAAAACCAAGCCCATCAGTCTGTCACATCACCCCCATGCATATCAGGGCCATCACTGGTGCGTGGCTGGGGGGGAATGCAGGATGGTGACGATACGCCTCCCACAGAGGACAGCTTGTCCTTTCCTCTGGCACACATGAGCGACTACATGCTGCAGTGCCTGCGCAATGACAGCAGATTTAACGTGTGCGGACTACTGGGTTGCCACCCTGCTGGATCCACGGTACAAAGACAATGTGCCCACCTTACTTCCTGCACTGGAGCGTGATAGGAAGAGGCGCGTGTACAAGCGCACATTGGTAGACGCGCTACTAAGAGCATTCCCAAATGTCTCAGGGGAACAAGTGGAAGGCCAAGGCAGAGGAGGAGCAAGAGGTCGCCAACGCAACTGTGTCACGGCCAGCTCCTCTGAGGGCAGGGTTAGCATGGCAGAGATGTGGAAAAGTTTTGTCAACACGCCACAGCTAACTGCACCACCACCTGATACGGAACGTGTTAGCAGGAGGCAACATTTCACTAACATGGTGGAACAGTACGTGTGCACACCCCTCCACGTACTGACTGATGGTTCAGCCCCATTCAACTTCTGGGTCTCCAAATTGTCCACGTAGCCAGAGCTAGCCTTTTATGCCTTGGAGGTGCTGGCCTGCCCGGTGGCCAGCGTTTTGTCTGAACGTGTATTCAGCACGGCATGGCGCGTCATTACAGACAAACGCAGCCGCCTGTCTACAGCCAATGTGGACAAGCTGACGTTCATAAAAATGAACCAGGCATAGATCCCACAGGACCTGTCCATCCCTTGTGCAGATTAGACATTAACTACCTCCCCTTAACCATATATTATTGTACTCCAGGGCACTTCCTCATTCAATCCTATTTTTATTTTCATTGTACCATTATATTGCGGGGCAACCCAAAGTTGAATGAACCTCTCCTCTGTCTGGGTGCCGGGGCCTAAAAATATCTGACAGTGGCCTGTTCCAGTGTTGGGTAACGTGAAGCATGATTCTCTGCTATGACATGAAGCCTGAATCTCTGCTATGGGACCTCTCTCCTCTGTCTGGTTGCCGGGGCCTAAATATATGACAATGGACTGTTCCAGTTTTTGCTGACATGAAGACTGATTCTCTGCTGACATGAAGCCTGAATCTCTGTTATGGGACCTCTCTCCTCTGTCTGGGTGCCAGGGCCTAAATATATGACAATGGACTGTTCCAGTGTTGGGTGACGTGAAGCCTGATTCTCTGCTATGACATGAAGACTGATTCTCTGCTGACATAAAGCCTGAATCTCTGTTATGGGACCTCTCTCCTCTGTCTGGGTGTCGGGGCCTAAATACATGACAATGGACTGTTCCAGTGTTGGCTGACATGAAGCCTGATTCTCTGCTATGACATGAAGACTGATTCTCTGCTGACATGAAGCCTGAATCTCTGTTATGGGACCTCTCTCCTCTGTCTGGGTGCCGGGGCCTAAATATATGACAATGGACTGTTCCAGTGTTGGCTGACGTGAAGCCTGATTCTCTGCTATGACATGAAGACTGATTCTCTGCTGATATGAAGCCTGAATCTCTGTTATGGGACCTCTCTCCTCTGTCTGGGTGCCGGGGTCTAAATATCTCACAGTGGCCTGTTCCAGTGTTGGGTGATGTGAAGCATGATTCTCTGCTATGACATGAAGCCTGAATCTCTGTTATGGGACCTCTCTCCTCTGCCTGGGTGTCGGGGTTTAAATATATGACAATGGACTGTTGCAGTGTTGGCTGACGTGAAGCCTGATTCTCTGCTATGACGTGAAGACTGATTCTCTGCTGACATGAAGCCTGAATCTCTGTTATGGGACCTCTCTCCCCTGTCTGGGTGCCGGGGCCTAAATATATGACAATGGACTGTTCCAGTGTTGGCTGACGTGAAGCCTAATTCTCTGCTATGACAAGAAGACTGATTCTCTGCTGACATGAAGCCTGAATCTCTGTTATGGGACCTCTCTCCTCTGTCTGGGTGTCGGGGTCTAAATATCTGACAGTGGCCTGTTCCAGTGGTGGGTGACATGAAGCCTGATTCTCTGCTATGGGACCTCTCTCCAATTGATATTGGTTATTTTTTTATTATTTTTTTATTTATTTTTTATTCATTTCCTTATCTACATTTGTTTGCAGGGGATTTAACTACATTTTGCTGCCTTTTGCAGCCCTCTAGCCCTTTCCTGGGCTGTTTTACAGCCTTTTTAGTGCCCAAAAGTTCGGGACTTCTCGAACCCGAACATCCAGGTGTTCACTCAACTCTAGATGTAACGTTATGGAAGAGTGACCAGAAAAAAAGCCATTGCAAAAAGAAAGCCTGGAATGTGTATCTCTGGTCTGATGAGACTAAAAAAACATTACCACATTGAAGCATGGCGGTGGAAACAGCACCAAACTGTGGGTATGCTATTAATTTTAGATTTTTGACTGGGTGGAGGTTCACCTTCCAGCTGGATAATAATCCTAAACATACTGTTAAAGCTACACTGGAGTGGTTTAACCCTGCTGTTCTGTTCGTATTGGCTATGACCCAACCTATTAAAGACTGCTAATTTTGACATTCAGCTACCTTAAGTGTATTATTTGAATACCCGTTGCATTATTTAAAGGCTATGTACACCTTTGGAGGCAATTTTTGTTTATTATTGCATTTTAAATTTTTTTGGCTAAAAATCATATTTTCAATTGGCTTTTATTAAAAATATCAAGCCATTCTATCACAAACGGTTAACTGTGTTTCTAACTGTTTGACTGGTACTTTGACTTTCACTTTGTGCTGGTCATCTAATAACCCTTATCTCTATACTACTAAGAGGTCATAAACACTTATTTAAGCCACATTCTTATCAGTAAGATAAGGATTGAGCTTTTATGAGTGTTTATAATGTCAGAGAGAAAAGATAAGTAGTCCAAGTTTTCCCTGATGATGGAAAAGACAAAAAAAATCCACAGAAGGCTACTACAACAGCTCAGCTATGTACACAAAAAAGGATCTTTTTTAATAAAGACCAATTAAAATAATTATTTTAAGCTTAAAATAAGTTGAATGCAATAATAAAAAAGAATTACCCCAAAGGTAGAGATGAGCGAATTTCCGGTTATAAAATTTGTTCATGCTTCGTTTACTGGTAAAAGGTGAATTGCGTTATGGATTCCATTACCACGGACCATAACGAAATTCTATGATGGAATGAATAACGGAATGCTTCTAAAGGCATTGGTCAAAACCAAATGAAAAATGAAAATCAAAACTTCACTTTGCTTTATTTTCTTTAGAAAAAGGTTCCACTGGATCATGTATTGCTATATTCAGGCATTCTTACATTCTGCACAGAAATAACTCACATGTGCTTTACAATAATATGATTGAGCAGGTAACCTAAGGAAAATAAAAAATTTCCTTTACAATATGCAATCTTGACAACTGAATTGAATAATTTGAGAGGATCATCATAGCTTATATACTACAGTGAAACAGACCTGTACCAACCTGTACTCAAAGCCCATCCATCTGCAGTAACTTGCAAATGCATTGAGCGCTTATAAACCTGCACGGACCTGCAGTAACTGGAGAAATCGATAAACAATAGTAGATGTAATAAATAATAATTCTTATTAATAATAATAATAATAATAATATCCCATCCTCTGATCTACTGAGATGAATGGTACATATGTAACAATCATTATGTCATGCAAAAAAAGTTAAATAAAAACAAACAAAAAAACAGCACCCATAATAACACCTACTCATAAACAAATTCCCCTAACGATGATTTGCAGATCCTCATAATAAATAATCTGCAGCTTCACAAAGTTTATTTCTGGTCAAATAGATCCGAACAGAACAGCAGGGTTAAGGGGAAAGATTTAAATGTCTTGGCATGGCCTAGTAAAAGCCTAGACCTCATTCCAATGAAGAATCAGTTGCATTGCCTGAGTTGGAGTAGTTTTGCCTGAAAGAATGGATAAAAAGCTTACTGCCTCAATGTGCTAATAGAAACATACCACAATAGACTAGCACATGCAATTCCTGCAAAAGTTGTCTCCACAAAGTAGACAGGGAACTTATGCTCATCAAAGTTCCCTGTTTGTTTTTTTTTTTGTCTTAATTATTGTTTATGTCTCAATAAGAATAATTTTCACCTTCAAAGTGGTAGGCAACAGAACAGGAAAAACTCCAGGGGTAAATATTATCGCAAGGCACTGATTTGAAAATGCCTTGTGAATTTGGCTACTTCTGAGTTATAATACTCACTTAAAGACCCGGTGAAAATATTTATTGTATAATTTGTGTCCACTGCAGGTCTCTTTTTTTTTTTTTTTGTATTGTGTTAATTAAGATTTCCAGATCAGTAAATGTAAAGTACAACCCAAAAGAGCTTTTTCTAAATATAAGCATGTAAGCTGCTTTAACGGTTCCTCTGTAGCTTACATTCAATACAACTGGCTAAAAAAAATCTTTTCTTTCTAACGCCATAATTCCCTGTGAAAACAGGGCTAATCCTGGACAATTCATGCTCTTTTAAGCTGAATGTGGTGTATTTTTCGCTGTTACCATCTAAAATAGACTATATAAGTCATGTTATAATGTATTTATGTATATATTATTGCCTATTTCCATAGTGGTAAGGCAAAACATTTAGGATCTATGCACACAGCGCTGCTGCATGTGCTTAACCTGTTGATGACTTTCTACATGCCAACTGCAAATGGGACGCATAGGCACTATAGCCAGACCCATTCTTTCAACCAACATTGGGGTCTGCTGGAGAGAAAAATATTCAGAGAGTGCCCTAAAGGCCTGCTCTGTTTTGTACTCATCCTCCTATTTCACAGTGGTGTGACATGTGTGACCATCTGTGGGGACAAACTGAGAAGGTAGGGATTTCATGATACCGGACAGATGGTAACTGTGCTGTTGCAAGAGCCAGAAGCAGCAGACAGCGCTGTATACATAACACAGCCACAGTGTTTGCATAGTGGCTGACAGTGGGAGAGAGGTTACAATGCTCCTTCCTGTCTGATCTTAACAGGCAACAGCTTCATTTCAGTTCATTTTTTAGGTCTCGCCTCCTACATCCCAACAGAGCCCCTGCTCAACTACTGCCTAGACTTTGTCCCCCACTGAGCCCCTGCCCACATACTGTCTCCGCTTTGCTCCCACCATAGAGACCCTAACCTCATTCTGTTGCCCCTATCCCTCCAAAATTTGCCTCTGCCAGGTTTGGTCTCACTCCTCTTGCAGTTGGCACTTTCCTTTCTTCTAGTCCCTCCACCCACAAAGCCTTGCCACCTGGTGTCTCTCCCTTGCCTCTCGACAGCACACTTGCCCAGATAATGTTGCCACCTTGCCCCTCTACATAGGCATCTCCTGTGATTAATTGTTCCTCCAGCCCCATCCCCCTGAAAGAGCTGTTACTTTCTTCAACTTAGATTACTTTTACACTGTTTGCAGAGTATGTTTGTTTGCTGGTGCATAAATCCATAGATCCATATCCATAGACCTCAATTCACCTAAAGGATGCCTTGTTTCTGTATGGGAAAAAAGCAGCAGGCAGAGCTAGTCTATACAGAAGCATAGAGGGACTAGGATAGTGACAAGAGACAGGCTAGAAGGCTCTCTATGTTGCACACAGGCATCTTCTGCAGACTGAAGAATGACTCTCCCTTGTAATGCTATTATGGCATTGCTTAGTAGACTCTTTATACCCTGTTCTCTAGTACAGCAAACATCCTTCCCTAATAAAGTGTATGGCTAAAGTTTTTAACATCCTTGTCCCTATAGAGTATTAACAATAAACTGGAATGACAGTCACACTTTAAGAGATGAATGGAAAATCCCAGCAGACGTGACTTGGATGCTCATAGAATTTTATTGCCATATAACTTCCAGTGCTCTAATATAATCGAAGGGCCCAATATCTATCACCCACATACTGGACGTACATACCCAGTTTATGGCTTCTTCACGTGTGAATCAGCCAAAGTTATATACCTGGTAAAATGTCCATGTGGGTTGCTATATATTGGGGAAACAATGAATAGCATTAGAGACCGCATTGGAAAGCATAAGTCCACTATCAGGACCAAGAATTTA
Source organism: Bufo gargarizans (assembly GCF_014858855.1). Lineage (NCBI taxonomy): Eukaryota > Metazoa > Chordata > Amphibia > Anura > Bufonidae > Bufo > Bufo gargarizans. The sequence goes on from NC_058082.1 coordinate 202,470,904, forward strand.
CTTTTACCAATCCTCCCATTTTGAGAAATATAAACATGCAATTGCTCAATTGAAGTTTCAGGTCATAGAGTGGGTCACCAGACCCAGACGGGGAGGTGACATCAAGAAACTATTACTGCGCCGGGAGGCCTACTGGATTCATACCCTGGACACCCTACATCCAAGGGGTCTCAACAGAGATTATGAAATTATGCATATCTGAGGTCTGGTTCTGTTTACCTGTGCACTTTCTGTTTACCATCCAATATTAATTCATGTATCATTATATTATTGTTTTTTAGACATCTACCACCTAATGAAGGATTTTCTCTGCTGTGCTAGTATTTACCATCTACTATTTACCATAATCAATAATATGTGTTCTGATACCTGTGTCGTTTTCTTGATCGATTGATTATGTATTGTTTATGTTACTATGTTACCTTGAATGTACCGCCTCTTGTGGGCGTTTGACGTCACAGGGAGGTTCCTTATCCTCAATCATTGATGTGTTTATATATATATGCTTCTCACATCTACTTGTTGAAAAAGGCAGTTTAGCCGAAATGCGTCCTAAAATATGGGACATATTGTTATATGGCAATAAAATTCTATGAGCATCCAAGTCACGTCTGCTGGGATTTTCCATTCAACTACACGTGGAACCGGTCCTATCCTGCGCGGCGTGCATCTAGCGAGTGCTGGCCGACTCATCTTCACACTTTAAGAGATAACCTCTTTGTGCCTCAATGTAAACTCACAGGCATGACAATATTTAGTCAGATGGAGATGACTTCCTCTGTCGCCTCAATGCCCTCTTCCCCGGCAATGTGACTGCAGAAGTAGGAGATGGGTTGCTAACAGTGTCCCCGGGTTTTGCTGTGTTTTACACTGACAGGTCTAATGTGTTTTATATCAATGATCAGAAAATCGCATGTCCAAGTAACAAAAAAGTAAAAAAAAATCCCTTTATCATTTTTATTGGGGAAAAAAAATCAAAAATGAAAATTCACATAATGCTGTGTCCATAATGAGTCATTCTATAAAAAAAATAAAAATAAAAAACTGAATGACAATGGCAGAATACCCAATTAAAACTATTTTTAAAATCAAGGTATAAATGCAGAGACCTGCGTATGCACCGCTACCTTTCCATTCATGGAGTGAGATGAAGCCCAATTCTTAAACTAGGGGCCTATCAGACACATGGGATGGGAATACCCCTTTTTGAGGTTTATTTTGCCCAACTCTTCAAATTTTTACTGTCAGAAGCACCAATTAGCTGATTTCTATCAGAAGAATAAGAATGCCTTGTAATAGCTTCCAAGCTGGGATTATTATCATTCTGTACGTCATATACCTTTTAATGCCTCAGATGGTTTAGCTATATTGTTTACCAGGGATAACAATGATGTTTGCTATGCATAAATATGGACATCCGAATCCAATATAACGCATGATCTAACAACTAACATCACTTGGATATATTTTCAGGAAGCTTATCCACTTATATACAATCTCCATCAGATATTGAACTATGTAATGCTCTCTTTTTTTAGTATTTAGGCCGGAGCACTAAGGCAATTATATGCATGTGATTATGACTCTAATAAGAATGTGTTAGGGTTTCTGCAATATAACACCTCTAAGTACTTATCACATGCAATATTCATGTGAGGCTATGATATTTCTTCAGACTGCATGTGCATGATTATACATATTGTATACTCTCAACCTTTAAAATTCCAAATATTTTCATTTATGCAGATTTTCAGTAATAAACGGGCTGGCAGATTTTCGAGTAACATACGCATAGTTTTTTGTCTCTAAATGGGAGTAGAAAATATTTCCATTCCCTAATGGCAAACAAAATTCTTGAAAACAAATAGGAATAATAATATATTATTAAATTCTATAACTTTCCATTATACCATTAACTTTGGTAAATAATTTTAACAAAAGACAACATAAAATATATATAATGTGAATTTATTTGAAACTAGAGATTGTTAGGAAGGTGTTCTTTAGTTAGTGCAATAGCTTTTTTTCTTAAGGAGCACATTTTGCTGTGACCATGACCCTGAATTAAAGCTGGTCATTGGCATAACATAACAATTACATGAAGCACTGTCAGTTATTAATTCACTGTAGTAAGGAACGCTATAGGGATTAGATAAAACTAATACTTTATTAAATTTGCAAAAAGTGTGAGGAAAGGAAACCTACTGACTATATAAAATTCTAAGTGACCAGATCTATCCACGGATCCTGAAGCGGATCGAGGTATCACATGGAAAACCACGCTCAGGTGTGGATAAGGTCACTAAGAAATCCACTTCAGGTGCACTACAAATGGTTGCAGAACCATGCCAGCCGGCTATAGTAATCTAACACAACCAAAGGTGCGCACCGTGGCACGGACAAGGTGCTCAGCTTAGTCACCCAGTCTAGATGGCCCTGGACTAAATTAATAAACAAATTCTTTGACAAACATCTACTCATTGGGTCCGACCTGGATCAAGAACCACCTGTTCATGGATATGAACCAGATGTCTAATTGCCGGCCCTGTGAGCACGAATTTGCATTCACACAACAGAAGTGGTCTGTGTCAATCCAGCCCTCTGTAGTATGTGAACAGGTGCACTCAAGCTTTTTGCTCACACCCTGGTAGTTAGTGTCCCTTAATTCATGCTCACAAGGCCGGCAATCAGACATCTGGTTCATATCCATGAACAGGTGGTTCTTGATCCAGGTCGGACCCAATGAGTAGATGTTTATCAATGGATTTGTTTGTTAATTTAGTCCAAGGCCATCTAGACTGGGTGACTGAGCTGAGCACCTTGTCCGTGCCACGGTGCGCACTTTTGGTTGTGTTAGATTACTATAGCCGGCTTAGAATTTTATATAGTCAGTAGGTTTCCTTTCCTCACACTTTTTTCAAATTTAATAAAGTATTAGTTTTATCTAATCCCTATAGCATTCCTTACAACAGTGAATTAATTTTGATGGTGGAATGTATACCACTATTAGCTTGTCAGTGATTTGACTTCGATCCAAATTTCAGGAATAATTCGATTCACACGGATCGAATTTCCTCACTTTTCATGGTATCGAATTGCACTTTTTCCTAAAATGGCTGCTGCACAAATTAGGACATGGAGCAAAGAATTCTGGGAACGAGGGATCACCCACAATGCCATGCATGCAGCCAATCAGCAGCCAGCCAGCCACTGTGATGTCACAGCCCTGCAAATAGCCTCAGCCTTGTATGCTGCTATTTTCCAGTGGACTTAGTGCAGGAAGAGACATGAAAGGCGCTAGGGACAGTGTTAGGAAATAGTTTATTGTGCTGAAAAAAAGATTAAGTTCAGGGAAAGCTCATTCAAGGTGTAGGGAAAGGACAGGGAGGCATTATCTACACTAAAAAAGGAGAACAGGGTCCAATAGGGTAGTTTACAGCCTGGGTAATAGGAGCAATTCTATAACACCTTGCTGCACTAATTGGGATCCAAATTGCTGTTATACTGCTGCTTTTAGGTTTGTACTGTATGATAGCTCAGTAATTCCAGCAAATCTTGCTCGTTATTAGGGTGCAAGTGCTGTGTGATACAGCCATTTACGGGGTGTATTAATAGGAAATATAGGTATGTCTTATTAGCCATTTTGCGGTAAACGTGCATTTCTTTATAGACATTTTTGTGGTGTATTAAGAAAAAAAAGTATCTCTAATTAGCCGTTCAGCGGTGAACATACATTGTTTTCTAAACATTTTTGTGGTGTATTAATAAGAAAAAAAAGTGTGTGTTGTTAGCTGTTCAGCAGCCAACGTACATTGTTTTATAGACATTTTAGTGGTGCATTAATAATAAAAAAAAGTACATCTAATTAGCCGTTCAGTGGTGAACGTACATTGTTTTCTAGACTTTTTTTAGTGTATTAAGAAAAAAAAATTACATCGAATTAGCTATTCAGCAGTAAACATACATTGGTTAATAGACATTTTTTGGGTGAACGTACATTGTTTCATAGACATTTTTGTGGTGTATTAATAAGAAAAAAGGGCGTGTTTTTAGCCGTTCAGTGGCGAATGTACATTGTTTTATAGACATTTTGGGGGTGTATTAATTTACTTTAAATTAATTTCCTTTTTTTTTTTTACAGTATGTCAGACAGACAAGTTACTGGCCCTTCAAAGGGAACAGGCAGTGGCCCAAATGTTTTTGGAGCAGGCAGAAGTAGCTGCAGAAGAAGGGAGGGTGGCCGCAGGAGTCGCAGTGAGAGGCCTGAGCTCCCAGTGTCATCTAGCGGTCGTTTCTTGACCAGCAACCCAGCGGTGCTTGAAAGGTTGACTCGGTCTTCGACTTCGCTGCAAGTGACATCAGACACACCCAGTCAAAATTTGGGGGGGTCCTCTGACACAATGCTTAGTTGGCATGGCCTGGGAACACACTGTCCTCAACCTGCCTCTGTCATTTTCTGTTCCCTCAGCACGAGAAGTATCATATACCATAGATTCAGCTCCTGTTTTAAGCGAGGACAAGCTACTAGTGGACAGTCAGCAGCTACTGCCCAGCTAAGATCTGTAGGAGGAGTCATATACCATTTCCTCCGGTAGACGAGCAAGTAGTGATGAGCAGAGTCATGAGGGAGCTTGTGTTGCGAGCGATCAGGCTCCTGGCCCTGAGACCGTTGAGGGGGTCATCAGCAATGTGCAGACAGTAGCAGATGATGATGATGTAGCCGATTGCACTTGGGAACAGGGTGAAGAAGGGGCCTTATCATCATCAAGAGAAGAGGGTGGCAGCTTGCGTGTGAGGCAGCGGCTGAGACAGAAGTGTGGTAGCGTGGCTGTGAGTCAGCAGGGTGGCAGCAGTAGGAGGTTGGGAGCCAAACTTACCCGGGGTAGACCATCCGCTTTGGAATGTAGCGGTGCATGAGTTCATGAAGGCAGCGGAAGCAGGCAGTCTGCATGGAGTGTTGGGGGAAAAATGCCATACTCGCCAGTCTGGCATTTTTTTGTCAAACCGCAGGAGGAGCTAAACATGGCCATTTGAAGAATATGTGGGCATTAGGTGAAGCGTGGCTAGGGTGCCAATGTTGGCACCACAACCCTGTGTTGTCCGCCAAAGTGCATGGAGGCGCCGACATGTGGAGCTGTAACTACAGTCAAGGACAATATATGTCCTTTAAGGCCCACTGGGTTAATGTTGTTCCTGCCCAGCCACAACTTGGTCAGGTGACACAGCTGCCGTCTCCACGTTCTCACGCCATTGGTCCTGCGACAATGTCTGCCTCTGCCTCCTCATTCTCCATTGTGTCCTCAGCCTCCACTGCAGGGAAAATTCACAGTGCTCCTCCAGCATATCACATGTACCAGGTATGGCGTCGCCAAGCTGTTCTGCACCTAGTTTTCCTGGGCGAACTGAGTCACACAGGGGAGGAACTGCTCCATGTCCTTTATCAATAAATCGAATCCTGGCTTTCTCCACGACAACTCAAAATCGAAACCATGGTCACTGACAATGGGAAGAACATAGTATAGGCACTGCGTGGAGGTCTGAGCCATGTCCACTGCATGGTGCCTGTTCAATCTGATTGTAAAAAGGTTCCTGAAGTCTTACACCCATCTGCAAGACATCCTGAAAATGGACAGGAGATGGTGCATGCACTTCAGCCACTCTTACACTGCAAAGCACACCCTCCTTGAGTGCAAAGGCAGAATGGCATTCCCCAACATCGGCTAATATGCGACTTTTTCACCCATTGGAACTCCACTCTCCATATGTTGGACCGACTATATGAATGCAGAAAGGCCATAATGAATATTTGATGATACAGGTGGACAGAGGTACCCCCCGTGTGACTTTGATGTTAGCCAGTGGTAGCTCATTCGTGACACCTGCCATTTGCTCGGGCCCTTTGAGGAGGCCACTATTTGTCAGTCGCCAGGACTACGGGATGAACAACGTCATTCTACTGCTTCATGTCCTGGAACAGATGCTGCTAAATCTGGCTGGCCAAGGAACAGGAGATGTTGCGACTACATCTCACGGCCACATGAGCCCTGTGGGGGCTGAACTAGAGGAAGTGGAGGAGGAAAACGGATCTGGCATTTATTTTTTCCACCTTTTTTTTCGGCATTCTGGTATTTTGAATGCCGGATCCGGCACTAATAAATTCCTATGGAAAAAAATGCCGGATCTGGCATTCAGGCAAGTCTTCAGTTTTTTAGGCCGGAGATGCTGCGGTTTTATCTTTTGCCTGATCAGTCTAAAAGACTTAACTGGAGACATCCTGATGCATCCTGAATGGAATGCTCTCTATTCAGAGTGCATGGGGATTAAACTGATCAGTTATTTTTTGGTATAGAGCCCCTAGGACAGAACTCTATGCCGGAAAAAACAAACAAACGCAAGGCTGAAGAGTAAAGTGATTCAAACAGTAACGCCTATCATCTGCATGTCATACTGACTCACAGTACTGTTTCACTAGCACAGCGGGCTCCCTATGCATGCTTCTGCAATGCACAGTGTTATACTACTATGCAGGCTCTCAGCAGCCAGGAAATAGCTGTTATTTAACATGATTTGTCACAAATACATTCGGATCTAATCAAATCTTTTTGGAAAATTTAACGAACCGACCAAATCAATTTTTTTTTAAATTCGCTCATTTCTAGAGCCGACTTATAGGTGGTATAAAGTGAGGCTAGGCAGTTTACAGGTCTGCCAGCATTAACATCCAGTATCAAACACTGTGATAAATCTGGCACAGTTTTTAGACTGTCTAGTCTAAGTGTATACTGTGTAGATTTTAGACACTAGTAAATATGGGCTTATGTTTCTTTTTGTGATAGTGTAATTGGCATGTTATATGTATAAACCTGGAGAAATTTCCTAGTGTATATATGCTGTGCATACTATGGGGGAAACATTTGGTGTAAACCTAGCCAGATACCTAATGCCAGGAGATTTATTTTGCCAATGCAATTTCAAACATTCTGAAGCAGAACATTTAAGACACAATTGCATTGGTATTGAACATTTTTCCTCTAGTTTGACAGACCTTATTAGAATAGTTAGAAAACTGTAGATATCACTTTAGTGGTGGGTGGGTGAAACAATTTTATGTTATTTTGCATGCTGCCTTAAAGGTTCATGTAATCATATTGTGTTTTATCCATTTTTCTTAACATTTAGAATGAATGAAATACCATAAAACATTACAGGGGTGCTTTCTTTATTCTCAGGTCTTTGTTCCATAATCACAAGTCTTTAGAATTGCATTTGAAAGGGATGCATTTCTGATCACAAATGTGAAATGAAGTGACAGCCACAAAAACTACATTTTTCAATAGTGAAATAAAGATTACAAGCAGAAAAACTATTTTGTTGCAGATTTGTATTCTTGTTTTTCTTGTTTTATCAACAGTATGAACTACATTTATTACTGTAAGTGCACTGCTATCTATCCCTAGTTAACTATCCATTATTTTGGGACTGCATCTGTATTATATCATGTTATACAAACTACAAAAAGGGATGTGCAAGTCATGGAAGGAAATAAGTAATGTTTGTCTAATGCTACACTAAAATAAGTGTTGATTACTGCTGTTTTGGAAAAAAAGAAAATAAATGTTCTAGACCCTGATGTGATTTTAGCCAAAATTTAAAATGTATCCTAAAGGTAGGAAACATACTTGAACACAATGGCCCAGATTTACTAATGTGTCTGCACCTTAAATCTGTCTAAAAGGTTGTCAAATTGGTGTAACTAGAGTATCTACACTTTTCCTGTCTTTCTCTAAAAGGGGTGAAGCTCTATAGAAAGAGGCAGAGCTTCATGAGAAAGGGGCATGGCCTAAGATATGCCATTTTGTGGAAAAATTGTCACAATTCTGCCATAAAATGCTGTCTCAAAGTGAGCCAACCAATAGTTGATCCAAAGCTAGAAAAAATGTTTATCCCTATACCCCTTCAGGACATAGGCATTTTTCACCTTAAAGGGGTTGTGTCACTTGAGCAAGTGGCATTCATCATGAAGACAAAGTTAATACAGGGCACTTACTAATTGTGATTGTCCATATTGCTTCCTTTGCTTGCTGGATTCATTTTTCCATCACATTATACACTGCTCCTTTCTATGGTTACCACCACCCTTCAATCCATTTTTGAAGTGGTAATTATTGTTGAATGTTTTTACTTATCCAAGCCATTCTGAGACTGTTTTCTTGTGAAACATGGTACCTCATGGTGGTAAATTTGGGTCGATAGATTTCATCTTTGTGTACAAAAAAGTCCAAAATTTACCAAAAAGTTAGAAAAATTCTCAATTTTCTAAATTCGAATTTCTCCACTTTTAAGGCAGATTGTGATACCTCATAAAATTTTCCATATGTCTACTTTATGTTTGCATCATTTTGTAAATGCCACAGTACTTCTGGCAGTTAGGGACATGAATAGGGGGATACTGGCATAATAGTTATCCACATAGAGGTGGTAACCCTTAGGCCTCTTGCACACGACCGTGTGTCCCCCGGTGGGTCCACAATACACGGTACAACGGCTGTGTGCAAATCCAGAAATGCGGTGTGGAACGGAACCACGGAATGGAAGCACCACGGAGTGCTTTCGTGGGGTTCCGTTCCGTACTTCCGTTCCGCAAAAAGATTGGACAATTTCTATCTTTTTGCAGAACGGACGGATCGCGGACCCCATTCAAGTGAATAGGTCTGTGATCCGCATGCGGCTGGCCCACGATCAGTGCCTGTGCATTGCGGACCGCAACTTGCGGTCTGCAGTGCAGGCACAGGCAGCACATGTTCGTGTGCAAGAGGCCTAATCCAGTAACGGGTGAATTAAGTGTCCCACACTATTTTTCCACTAACTCCTAGGCCGGGAAGGGGGGCATTCTGGGGTTTCAATCTGGGAGTCTTTCCCTTCATAAACGTGGAACCTGTGGGTGTGCCCGGAGGTACTCTTGCAGGGCTTTACATTTTAATGTCATACCTTGTCCGCTTGCTGGGCAGATACTGGTGGAATCGTCTATGCATATATATTTTTCAGGGTTGTACATTTCTACAAACTTTGAGTTAAAGTGGTCCAAGATGGGTCTAATTTTAAACTGACGGTCACATTGTGGTTAATTTAAATATATATATTATTTTGGGGGGGAACAGTGCATTATTATTGTAATGTAAAAATGTATAATCTTTTCTGGGACATGGCCATATTGTAAATTGGACTCTGGTACAAAACATCAGAACTACAACATTGTCTAATTTGTGGCTTTCTAACAAGGCCCATATGCAACACGAGCCCCCAAAAGGTCATTATCTCTGCTGCATTTACAGGGGTCCAACCAAAGGGTCTAGCATATGAGTGTGTGGAGTTCTGGGTTATAAATTGTTGGGCATAAAAATTTGTTTGGGCCACCATCAAGTTAATTAAATCTTCAGAGAAAAAGAGTTTGAAAAATGCAATTTCTTTGAAGCCCGGACACTCAATCTGGATTCCTGAGCTGTTAAAAACTCAGGAATTGGGGGCACATATTCTTCATGGGGAGGAGTCCATTAGGGATTACTGGGGGGGGGGCTACCTAAGCTTCTTTCCTGGGGCGTCTCCTTCAGGGTCCCTCATCACCAGATGACAATGATGATGAGGGAGTAGAGCAATGTGGCATCCCTTTCTCCCTTGCTGGCAGACTTCGTATCAGAGGAAAGATACTCATATGCCTCTTCACTGGAGTACATTCCCTGGGATAATTGTGCCATTTTTATTTTTATTGATGTGTGTGATTTAACATGTGTAAAGTGTGTAGACTTTATTTATCGTCAGGGGGTTTATGTAGTTATTTCACAAGTGAGGGGGGCTGGTAATGAATTTCCAATAAAATTTAGAAGAAAAAGAATGATAAAAGAGAAAAAGATTTAAAAAAAAAGTTTGAGAAAAAAAGGCCACATACAGAAATAAAAATGAGAAAAACTTCAGTGAAAACTGATCAGAGGTGCGATCAGTAAAAAGTACGTCACTGATTGGCACTCAGCAGGTGCAGGACGCAAACACGCAGATGGTAAATGTGTGCAAAAATCTGAAACAGAAACCTAAGCAAATGTGGTCAGTAATTGACAGTACAGATCAGCGCTCAGCAGGTGCAGGACGCACGCAGGGAAATTTTTTTGCATGCGTGTGTCAAAACTGTGGTATAAAAATTTACCCCAGTAAAAAATTTGAATGATAGCTAAACTTTAACTTATATCTATATATATACAGATGTAAGGATGGATGAACAAATATAAAAATATAACAGAGGTACTAATCAGCGCTAGCCAGTCATACATCGCACACAGACAAAATGACGCAGATCTGTAAAAAAGAGAAAAGAAAAGCCATAGGTACACTGGCGTCCACAGATGGGGGAGGGGAGAGAGGGACAGGGATTGGGATGAATCGGGGATCTAAAACTGCTGCAGATGAGGAAACAAATCACTGCCGCAGTTTCAGATGTTGTTCTTCTTCTGTTCTTCTTTGGAGTGGGGATGCACTGATTTGCTGTGGTGGTCTACTACAAGTCCCAGCACGTGAAGTAGTAGAACAGAACCTCTCTGCAAGTAGTTACCAGCTGAAATGCCTGCTTACAGAGGGGCTCTTCCGCTACCCTCTGCTGCTATAGCGCTGCCATTGGCCGGAGCATTGTCCCTGCCAATCGCAGCACTGGCAGGGAACGGTAAACACTGGTGTCTCCTGCCTAACCTCAGCGGAGACAGGTGCTGACTCAGTCAAAACCAGTTACCCCGTATGACCCCCTCTGCCTGCCCATAAATGGTTAACAGTGCTGCCGAGGCTGCAATGGGCCAGTCTTAAAAGAGCGGCAAACGGCAGTGATCGGGGCTGCAGGAGGGGCAGATATACCACCAGAGCCCCTTATTAAAAATGGCTTCTTGCCATGCAGAGCAGCCCTCTTATACAGGTCACCGCCCAATACAGCGTGGTGACTGCAGTTTGCCATGATTAGGGATGAGCGAACTCGAACTGTATAGTTCGGGTTCGTACCGAATTTTGGGGTGTCCGTGACACGGACCCGAACCCGGACATTTTCGTAAAAGTCCGGGTTCGGGTTCGGTGTTCGTCGCTTTCTTCGCGCTTTTGTGACGCTTTCTTGGCGCTTTTTGAAAGGCTGCAAAGCAGCCAATCAACAAGCGTCATACTACTTGCCCCAAGAGGCCATCACAGCCATGCCTACTATTGGCATGGCTGTGATTGGCCAGAGCACCATGTGACCCAGCCTCTATTTAAGCTGGAGTCACATAGCGCCGCCCGTCACTCTGCTCTGATTAGCGTAGGGAGAGGTTGCGGCTGCGACAGTAGGGCGAGATTAGGCAGATTAACTCCTCCAAAGGACTTGATTAACTGATCGATCTGCAGCTGTGGATCATTGAGCTGCTGATCCTCAATTGCTCACTGTTTTTAGGCTGCACAGACCGTTTGTCAGTCTCATTTTTCTGGGGTGATCGGCGGCCATTTTGTGTCTTGTGGTGCGCCAGCACAAGCTGCGACCAAGTGCATTTAACCCTCAATGGTGTGGTTGTTTTTTGGCTAAAGCCTACATCAGGGTGAAGCTGTGACACCAAGTGCATTTAACCAGCAATAGTCTGTTCATTTTTTGGCCATATACAAAATCAGGGGCAAGCTGCGCCTGTCACCAAGTGCATTTAACCCTCAATGGTGTGGTTGTTTTTTGGCTAAAGCCTACATCAGGGTGAAGCTGTCACACCAAGTGCATTTAACCAGCAATAGTCTGTTCATTTTTTGGCCATATACAAAATCAGGGGCAAGCTGCGCCTGTCACCAAGTGCATTTAACCCTCAATGGTGTGGTTGTTTTTTGGCTAAAGCCTACATCAGGGTGAAGCTGTCACACCAAGTGCATTTAACCAGCAATAGTCTGTTTATTTTTTGGCCATATACAAAATCAGGGGCAAGCTGCGCCTGTCACCAAGTGCATTTAACCCTCAATGGTGTGGTTGTTTTTTGGCTAAAGCCTACATCAGGGTGAAGCTGTCACACCAAGTGCATTTAACCAGCAATAGTCTGTTCATTTTTTGGCCATATCCCAGTCTAATTCTGTCACTAAATCCATACCGGTCACCCAGCGCCTAAATACTAGGCCTCAAATTTATATCCAGCTAAATCTGTCCCTAGTGCTGTAGCTGGGCGAGTTATTTAGTGTCCGTTCAAGCACATTTCTTGTTCTGGGTTGAAATACAATTCCCAATTTAGCAATTTCATAATTTAGTGGTTCCTGCTATATCAGAGCTCTTTGAAATCTATCCCAAAAAGGGTATATAATATTGAAGGTGCACATAGGGTCATTCAGAGTAACTTCACACACACCCGCTACTGTGTATTTCCAAGTCTAATTCTGTCACTAAATCCATACCGGTGACCCAGCGCCTAAATACTAGGCCTCAAATTTAATTCCCTCTAAATCTCTCGTTACCCACCGCTGTACTGTTGTTGCTGGGCAAGATATTTAGTGTCCGTCAAAGCACATTTTTTGTTCTGGGTTGAAGTACAATTCCCAATTTAGCAATTTCATAATTTAGTGGTTTCTGCTATATCAGAGCTATTTGAAATCTATCCCAAAAAGGGTATATAATATTGAAGGTGCACATAGGGTCATTCAGAATAACTTCACACACACCCGCTACTGTGTATTTCCAAGTCTAATTCTGTCACTAAACCCATACCTGTCACCCAGCGCCTAAATACTAGGCCTCAAATTTAAATCCCTCTAAATCTCTCGTTACCGTTGTCCTGTTGTAGCTGGGAAAGTTATTTAGTGCCCGTCAAAGCACATTTTTTGTTCTGGGTTGAAGTACAATTCCCAATTTAGCAATTTCATAATTTAGTGGTTCCTGCTATATCAGAGCTATTTGAAATCTATCCCAAAAAGGGTATATAATATTGAAGGTGCACATAGGGTCATTCAGAATAACTTCACACACACCCGCTACTGTGTATTTCCAAGTCTAATTCTGTCACTAAATCCATACCGGTGACCCAGCGCCTAAATACTAGGCCTCAAATTTAATTCCCTCTAAATCTCTCGTTACCCACCGGTGTACTGTTGTTGCTGGGCAAGATATTTAGTGTCCGTCAAAGCACATTTTTTGTTCTGGGTTGAAGTACAATTCCCAATTTAGCAATTTCATAATTTAGTGGTTTCTGCTATATCAGAGCTATTTGAAATCTATCCCAAAAAGGGTATATAATATTGAAGGTGCACATAGGGTCATTCAGAATAACTTCACACACACCCGCTACTGTGTATTTCCAAGTCTAATTCTGTCACTAAACCCATACCTGTCACCCAGCGCCTAAATACTAGGCCTCAAATTTAAATCCCTCTAAATCTCTCGTTACCGTTGTCCTGTTGTAGCTGGGAAAGTTATTTAGTGCCCGTCAAAGCACATTTTTTGTTCTGGGTTGAAGTACAATTCCCAATTTAGCAATTTCATAATTTAGTGGTTCCTGCTATATCAGAGCTATTTGAAATCTATCCCAAAAAGGGTATATAATATTGAAGGTGCACATAGGGTCATTCAGAATAACTTCACACACACCCGCTACTGTGTATTTCCAAGTCTAATTCTGTCACTAAATCCATACCGGTGACCCAGCGCCTAAATACTAGGCCTCAAATTTAATTCCCTCTAAATCTCTCGTTACCCACCGCTGTACTGTTGTTGCTGGGCAAGATATTTAGTGTCCGTCAAAGCACATTTTTTGTTCTGGGTTGAAGTACAATTCCCAATTTAGCAATTTCATAATTTAGTGGTTTCTGCTATATCAGAGCTATTTGAAATCTATCCCAAAAAGGGTATATAATATTGAAGGTGCACATAGGGTCATTCAGAATAACTTCACACACACCCGCTACTGTGTATTTCCAAGTCTAATTCTGTCACTAAACCCATACCTGTCACCCAGCGCCTAAATACTAGGCCTCAAATTTAAATCCCTCTAAATCTCTCGTTACCGTTGTCCTGTTGTAGCTGGGAAAGTTATTTAGTGCCCGTCAAAGCACATTTTTTGTTCTGGGTTGAAGTACAATTCCCAATTTAGCAATTTCATAATTTAGTGGTTCCTGCTATATCAGAGCTATTTGAAATCTATCCCAAAAAGGGTATATAATATTGAAGGTGCACATAGGGTCATTCAGAATAACTTCACACACACCCGCTACTGTGTATTTCCAAGTCTAATTCTGTCACTAAATCCATACCGGTGACCCAGCGCCTAAATACTAGGCCTCAAATTTAATTCCCTCTAAATCTCTCGTTACCCACCGCTGTACTGTTGTTGCTGGGCAAGATATTTAGTGTCCGTCAAAGCACATTTTTTGTTCTGGGTTGAAGTACAATTCCCAATTTAGCAATTTCATAATTTAGTGGTTTCTGCTATATCAGAGCTATTTGAAATCTATCCCTAAAAGGGTATATAATATTGAAGGTGCACATAGGGTCATTCAGAATAACTTCACACACACCCGCTACTGTGTATTTCCAAGTCTAATTCTGTCACTAAACCCATACCTGTCACCCAGCGCCTAAATACTAGGCCTCAAATTTAAATCCCTCTAAATCTCTCGTTACCGTTGTCCTGTTGTAGCTGGGAAAGTTATTTAGTGCCCGTCAAAGCACATTTTTTGTTCTGGGTTGAAGTACAATTCCCAATTTAGCAATTTCATAATTTAGTGGTTCCTGCTATATCAGAGCTATTTGAAATCTATCCCAAAAAGGGTATATAATATTGAAGGTGCACATTGGGTCATTCAGAATAACTTCACACACACGCTTCTGTGCATTTCCAAGTCTAATTCTGTCACTAAATCCATACCGGTGACCCAGCGCCTAAATACTAGGCCTCAAATTTAATTCCCTCTAAATCTCTCGTTACCCACCGCTGTACTGTTGTTGCTGGGCAAGATATTTAGTGTCCGTCAAAGCACATTTTTTGTTCTGGGTTGAAGTACAATTCCCAATTTAGCAATTTCATAATTTAGTGGTTTCTGCTATATCAGAGCTATTTGAAATCTATCCCTAAAAGGGTATATAATATTGAAGGTGCACATAGGGTCATTCAGAATAACTTCACACACACCCGCTACTGTGTATTTCCAAGTCTAATTCTGTCACTAAATCCATACCGGTGACCCAGCGCCTAAATACTAGGCCTCAAATTTAATTCCCTCTAAATCTCTCGTTACCCACCGTTGTACTGTTGTTGCTGGGCAAGATATTTAGTGTCCGTCAAAGCACATTTTTTGTTCTGGGTTGAAGTACAATTCCCAATTTAGCAATTTCATAATTTAGTGGTTTCTGCTATATCAGAGCTATTTGAAATCTATCCCTAAAAGGGTATATAATATTCAAGGTGCACATTGGGTCATTCAGAATAACTTCACACACACACGCTTCTGTGCATTTCCAAGTCTAATTCTGTCACTAAATCCATACCGGTCACCCAGCGCCTAAATACTAGGCCTCAAATTTATATCCCGCTGAATTTGAATACAATACATTGGGCCAAATAATATATTTGTTGTTGTGGTGAACCATAACAATGAGAAAAACATCTAGTAAGGGACGCGGACGTGGACATGGTCGTGGTGGTGTTAGTGGACCCTCTGGTGCTGGGAGAGGACGTGGCCGTTCTGCCACATCCACACGTCCTAGTGTACCAACTACCTCAGGTCCCAGTAGCCGCCAGAATTTACAGCGATATATGGTGGGGCCCAATGCCGTTCTAAGGATGGTAAGGCCTGAGCAGGTACAGGCATTAGTCAATTGGGTGGCCGACAGTGGATCCAGCACGTTCACATTATCTCCCACCCAGTCTTCTGCAGAAAGCGCACAGATGGCGCCTGAAAACCAACCCCATCAGTCTGTCACATCACCCCCATGCATACCAGGGAAACTGTCTCAGCCTCAAGTTATGCAGCAGTCTCTTATGCTGTTTGAAGACTCCGCTGGCAGGGTTTCCCAAGGGCATCCACCTAGCCCTTCCCCAGCGGTGAAAGACATAGAATGCACTGACGCACAACCACTTATGTTTCCTGATGATGAGGACATGGGAATACCACCTCAGCATGTCTCTGATGATGACGAAACACAGGTGCCAACTGCTGCGTCTTTCTGCAGTGTGCAGACTGAACAGGAGGTCAGGGATCAAGACTGGGTGGAAGACGATGCAGGGGACGATGAGGTCCTAGACCCCACATGGAATGAAGGTCGTGCCACTGACTTTCACAGTTCGGAGGAAGAGGCAGTGGTGAGACCGAGCCAACAGCGTAGCAAAAGAGGGAGCAGTGGGCAAAAGCAGAACACCCGCCGCCAAGAGACTCCGCCTGCTACTGACCGCCGCCATCTGGGACCGAGCACCCCAAAGGCAGCTTCAAGGAGTTCCCTGGCATGGCACTTCTTCAAACAATGTGCTGACGACAAGACCCGAGTGGTTTGCACGCTGTGCCATCAGAGCCTGAAGCGAGGCATTAACGTTCTGAACCTGAGCACAACCTGCATGACCAGGCACCTGCATGCAAAGCATGAACTGCAGTGGAGTAAACACCTTAAAACCAAGGAAGTCACTCAGGCTCCCCCTGCTACCTCTTCTGCTGCTGCCGCCTCGGCCTATTCTGCTGCTGCCGCCTCGGCCTCTTCCTCCGCCTCTGGAGGAACGTTGGCACCTGCCGCCCAGCAAACAGGGGATGTACCACCAACACCACCACCACCACCTCCGTCACCAAGCGTCTCAACCATGTCACACGCCAGCGTTCAGCTCTCCATCTCACAAACATTTGATAGAAAGCGTAAATTCCCACCTAGCCACCCTCGATCCCTGGCCCTGAATGCCAGCATTTCTAAACTACTGGCCTATGAAATGCTGTCATTTAGGCTGGTGGACACAGACAGCTTCAAACAGCTCATGTCGCTTGCTGTCCCACAGTATGTTGTTCCCAGCCGGCACTACTTCTCCAAGAGAGCCGTGCCTTCCCTGCACAACCAAGTATCCGATAAAATCAAGTGTGCACTGCGCAACGCCATCTGTAGCAAGGTCCACCTAACCACAGATACGTGGACCAGTAAGCACGGCCAGGGACGCTATATCTCCCTAACTGCACACTGGGTAAATGTAGTGGCAGCTGGGCCCCAGGCGGAGAGCTGTTTGGCGCACGTCCTTCCGCCGCCAAGGATCGCAGGGCAACATTCTTTGCCTCCTGTTGCCACCTCCTCCTTCTCGGCTTCCTCCTCCTCTTCTTCCACCTGCTCATCCAGTCAGCCACACACCTTCACCACCAACTTCAGCACAGCCCGGGGTAAACGTCAGCAGGCCATTCTGAAACTCATATGTTTGGGGGACAGGCCCCACACCGCACAGGAGTTGTGGCGGGGTATAGAACAACAGACCGACGAGTGGTTGCTGCCGGTGAGCCTCAAGCCCGGCCTGGTGGTGTGTGATAATGGGCGAAATCTCGTTGCAGCTCTGGGACTAGCCAATTTGACGCACATCCCTTGCTTGGCGCATGTGCTGAATTTGGTGGTGCAGAAGTTCATTCACAACTACCCCGACATGTCAGAGCTGCTGCATAAAGTGCGGGCCGTCTGTTCGCGCTTCCGGCGTTCACATCCTGCTGCTGCTCGCCTGTCTGCGCTACAGCGTAACTTCGGCCTTCCCGCTCACCGCCTCATATGCGACGTGCCCACCAGGTGGAACTCCACCTTGCACATGCTGGACAGACTGTGCGAGCAGCAGCAGGCCATAGTGGAGTTTCAGCTGCAGCACGCACGGGTCAGTCGCACTACAGAACAGCACCACTTCACCACCAATGACTGGGCCTCCATGCGAGACCTGTGTGCCCTGTTGCGCTGTTTCGAGTACTCCACCAACATGGCCAGTGGCGATGACACCGTTATCAGCGTTACAATACCACTTCTATGTCTCCTTGAGAAAACACTTAGGGCGATGATGGAACAGGAGGTGGCCCAGGAGGAGGAGGAGGAGGATGAGGAAGAGGGGTCATTTTTAGCACTTTCAGGCCAGTCTCTTCGAAGTGACTCAGAGGGAGGTTTTTTGCAACAGCAGAGGCCAGGTACAAATGTGGCCAGCCAGGGCCCACTACTGGAGGACGAGGAGGACGAGGATGAGGAGGAGGTGGAGGAGGATGAGGATGAAGCATGGTCACAGCGGGGTGGCACCCAACGCAGCTCGGGTCCATCACTGGTGCGTGGCTGGGGGGAAAGGCAGGACGATGACGATACGCCTCCCACAGAGGACAGCTTGTCCTTACCCCTGGGCAGCCTGGCACACATGAGCGACTACATGCTGCAGTGCCTGCGCAACGACAGCAGAGTTGCCCACATTTTAACCTGTGCGGACTACTGGGTTGCCACCCTGCTGGATCCACGCTACAAAGACAATGTGCCCACCTTACTTCCTGCACTGGAGCGTGATAGGAAGATGCGCGAGTACAAGCGCACGTTGGTAGACGCGCTACTGAGAGCATTCCCAAATGTCACAGGGGAACAAGTGGAAGCCCAAGGCCAAGGCAGAGGAGGAGCAAGAGGTCGCCAAGGCAGCTGTGTCACGGCCAGCTCCTCTGAGGGCAGGGTTAGCATGGCAGAGATGTGGAAAACTTTTGTCAACACGCCACAGCTAACTGCACCACCACCTGATACGCAACGTGTTAGCAGGAGGCAACATTTTACTAACATGGTGGAACAGTACGTGTGCACACCCCTCCACGTACTGACTGATGGTTCGGCCCCATTCAACTTCTGGGTCTCTAAATTGTCCACGTGGCCAGAGCTAGCCTTTTATGCCTTGGAGGTGCTGGCCTGCCCGGCAGCCAGCGTTTTGTCTGAACGTGTATTCAGCACGGCAGGGGGCGTCATTACAGACAAACGCAGCCGCCTGTCTACAGCCAATGTGGACAAGCTGACGTTCATAAAAATGAACCAGGCATGGATCCCACAGGACCTGTCCGTCCCTTGTCCAGATTAGACATTAACTACCTCCCCATAACCATATATTATTGGACTCCAGGGCACTTCCTCATTCAATCCTATTTTTATTTTCATTTTACCATTATATTGCGATGCTACCCAAAGTTGAATGAACCTCTCCTCTGCCTGTGTGCTAGGCCTAAATATATGCCAATGGACTGTTGCAGTGGTGGCTGACATGAAGCCTGATTCTCTGCTATGACATGCAGACTAATTCTCTGCTGACATGAAGCCAGATTGTCTGTTACGGGACCTCTCTCCTCTGCCTGGGTGCTGGGCCTAAATTTATGACAATGGACTGTTGCAGTGGTGGCTGACGTGAAGCCTGATTCTCTGCTATGACATGCAGACTGATTCTCTGCTGTCATGAAGCCAGATTGTCTGTTACGGGACCTTTCTCCTCTACCTGGGTTCTGGGCCTAAATTTATGAAAATTGACTCTTACAGTGGTGGGTGACGTGAAGCCTGATTCTCTGCTATGATATGAAGACTGATTCTCTGCTGACATGAAGCCAGATTGTCTGTTACGGGACCTTTCTCCTCTGCCTGGGTTCTGGGCCTAAATTTATGAAAATTGACTCTTACAGTGGTGGGTGACGTGAAGCCTGATTCTCTGCTATGATATGAAGACTGATTCTCTGCTGACATGAAGCCAGATTGTCTGTTACGGGACCTTTCTCCTCTGCCTGGGTTCTGGGCCTAAATTTATGAAAATTGACTCTTACAGTGGTGGGTGACGTGAAGCCTGATTCTCTGCTATGATATGAAGACTGATTCTCTGCTGACATGAAGCCAGATTGTCTGTTACGGGACCTCTCTCCTCTGCCTGGGTGCTGGGCCTAAATATATGCCAATGGACTGTTGCAGTGGTGGCTGACGTGAAGCCTCATTCTCTGCTATGACATGCAGACTAATTCTCTGCTGACATGAAGACAGATTCTCTGTTACGGGACCTCTCTCCTCTGCCTGGGTGCCGGGGCCTAAATATCTGAGAATGGACTGTTCCAGTGGTGGCTGACGTGAAGCCTCATTCTCTGCTATGACATGCAGACTAATTCTCTGCTGACATGAAGACAGATTCTCTGTTACGGGACCTCCCTCCTCTGCCTGGGTGCTGGGCCTAAATATATGCCAATGGACTGTTGCAGTGGTGGCTGACGTGAAGCCTCATTCTCTGCTATGACATGCAGACTAATTCTCTGCTGACATGAAGACAGATTCTCTGTTACGGGACCTCCCTCCTCTGCCTGGGTGCTGGGCCTAAATATATGCCAATGGACTGTTGCAGTGGTGGCTGACGTGAAGCCTCATTCTCTGCTATGACATGCAGACTGATTCTCTGCTGACATGAAGCCAGATTCTCTGTTACGGGACCTCTCTCCTCTGCCTGTGTGTGTGCTGGGCCTAAATATATGCCAATGGACTGTTGCAGTGGTGGCTGACGTGAAGCCTCATTCTCTGCTATGACATGCAGACTGATTCTCTGCTGACATGAAGCCAGATTCTCTGTTACGGGACCTCTCTCCTCTGCCTGTGTGTGTGCTGGGCCTAAATATATGCCAATGGACTGTTGCAGTGGTGGCTGACGTGAAGCCTCATTCTCTGCTATGACATGCAGACTGATTCTCTGCTGACATGAAGCCAGATTCTCTGTTACGGGACCTCTCTCCTCTGCCTGTGTGTGTGCTGGGCCTAAATATATGCCAATGGACTGTTGCAGTGGTGGCTGACGTGAAGCCTCATTCTCTGCTATGACATGCAGACTAATTCTCTGCTGACATGAAGACAGATTCTCTGTTACGGGACCTCCCTCCTCTGCCTGGGTGCTGGGCCTAAATATATGCCAATGGACTGTTGCAGTGGTGGCTGACGTGAAGCCTCATTCTCTGCTATGACATGCAGACTGATTCTCTGCTGACATGAAGCCAGATTCTCTGTTACGGGACCTCTCTCCTCTGCCTGTGTGTGTGCTGGGCCTAAATATATGCCAATGGACTGTTGCAGTGGTGGCTGACGTGAAGCCTCATTCTCTGCTATGACATGCAGACTGATTCTCTGCTGACATGAAGCCAGATTCTCTGTTACGGGACCTCTCTCCTCTGCCTGTGTGTGTGCTGGGCCTAAATATATGCCAATGGACTGTTGCAGTGGTGGCTGACGTGAAGCCTCATTCTCTGCTATGACATGCAGACTAATTCTCTGCTGACATGAAGACAGATTCTCTGTTACGGGACCTCCCTCCTCTGCCTGGGTGCTGGGCCTAAATATATGCCAATGGACTGTTGCAGTGGTGGCTGACGTGAAGCCTCATTCTCTGCTATGACATGCAGACTAATTCTCTGCTGACATGAAGACAGATTCTCTGTTACGGGACCTCTCTCCTCTGCCTGGGTGCCGGGGCCTAAATATCTGAGAATGGACTGTTCCAGTGGTGGGTGACGGGAAGCCAGATTCTCTGCTATGGAACCTCTCTCCAATTGATTTTGGTTAATTTTTATTTATTTAATTTTTATTTTAATTCATTTCCCTATCCACATTTGTTTGCAGGGGATTTACCTACATGTTGCTGCCTTTTGCAGCCCTCTAGCTCTTTCCTGGGCTGTTTTACAGCCTTTTTAGTGCCGAAAAGTTCGGGTCCCCATTGACTTCAATGGGGTTCGGGTTCGGGACGAAGTTCGGATCGGGTTCGGATCCCGAACCCGAACATTTCCGGGATGTTCGGCCGAACTTCTCGAACCCGAACATCCAGGTGTTCGCTCAACTCTAGCCATGATGCCATAATGACTTACTAGTACGTCAAGGGTCATTAAGGGGTTAATCATCAAGCCCAAGCCGCTGTGATAAATCTAGTGCAGGTCTAGACAGCATAACTAAGCTTACACCAACTATAGGATTAGTAAATCTGGGCTACTGTGATTTCATGTTTTTTGTTTGCTTTGCTACTTTAATTTACAGAGCATCCAGATACTGCTCATGGCACCGCAATGTGGTTTTCAAAACAATTGTAGGAAAAAATTCTTAGAACTATTAGAAAATGTACCTCTCAATGTTTGTTGTCAGTGCTTTTTGGGGTGCAGTCATCCTGCCGTTTCTGTCTGCAAGTAGAATTAAGACATCATGTACACTGAGGAATTGTGGATCCATTCTGTGGCATCCTTGGCCTGTTCAGGCTGATACTATACATCTGTGTGCCTTGCAGAGAAAATAGCCACGACAGACATGCCTTCATTTGCTTTACGTATTAGTGATCTCATGTCACACTCAGCTTGATGACATTGACAGGCCTTTGTTCCTGATCTAAGGCCATGTGTCCTGAACCTTCCCAGTAGCTGAGGGTGTTGCTGATTTGCTTTCAGGTTTTCTTGACTGCATTAATGCTGATCATAGTTACATCAAATCACAGCAGTAACCAGCAGACATCAAACCACAGAGTACCATATATATCAAAAGTAAATCCCACAGCTGACAATTAAAAATGAGCACCTCTAATATAAGGAGCGTTTCTGGCCATCGATCATGTACTATGCAGAACATTGTGCGAGGCCGCTGAAGAAGAGGCATAAAATGTTACTGCTCCTTTCTGTCCCTGGATCCAAATTTGAAGTGGGAGATGTTCTGTGAAATGTGTAACAATCACGCTGACTCAACTTCATGCTGCTGGCCTCTTTACTTTTAATATATGCTTTCGGATCTCTGAATGTAAATCTTCCAATGTGGAATAATACATTAGCTTAGTTACAGAATGCCTAATACAAATGTAGAAGAATCCTGGTGACTCTTTTTAGCTGAGGCTGAGAGAAGACTATAAAACTACAGATCTAACATCTAAGGCTTTTTTGTTCAGTTTTTGAGCACACATTTTTATTTCAAAAATCGCAGCTATATTTATTGTGCCACATCCACGCTACAGGTGTAAAAGGCCTTGTTCGCAAAGAGCAATTTCAGAGCAGTTATAAAAGGGTAAAAGAGCTCCATGTGCTGTCATTTGGGGTCTGTGCATGCGGCTTTGTTATATGCACAGACCCTATGACCTCATACACAGGAGTGTACTACAGCTCTTTACAACCGCTGAATTGTTAGAAGCCGTAATTTGGTCCCCATAGGCTACTATGAGATCCTACCGCACCTTCGTATGTCTCTGATTTCATATGGTAGTTCTTTTTTTCCATCAAACTCTGCATGAATCCAACAGTAAAACAATTTTAGATGGCTTCATTGTGAACGTGCTCTTCCCTAGCTGGCTGAATAGGGATTTTTTTTTATTCACTGACAACTTCCATACTATAATTTTAGCATTTTTTATTTATTTTTTTCATTAGAATGTGAGTTACTCGAGTGATGTTTTTACTATATCCAGCAGAAAACTATCACTTGCTGTGACTTTTGGTGTGCTCCTGACTCACTGTAAAACCACTTTCATACAGCACACCTCTTCTTCAATGAAGTAATAAAAAGAAATGCGGGTACTTTCAATCCTATAACAACATGATTCTTTTAGTTAGTGATGGACAAACATCGGCCAAGACGATTCGCGAACGTGATCAAATGTTTGCGAACCGCAAGTTTGCGGCGGACCCCAGGTCATATTTGCAGCCACCAAATACTTACAAGAAGTGTACAAATCGTCCCACAACATGGACAGTGACATACCAAAGGGGGATCAATAGCAAAATTTCCCACAAAAAATATGTATTTTAAGCAGAGGCCATTTTTATGCGTCTTAAAGGGAAACTCTCAAAAATGTGCCATGCTGGAGCATATGGAAATTTTATTTTAGTTCACGGGAGTACAGGCCCCAAACATTAGGCATTCACCGGACAGAAAACATCAAGTGATTATGTGGCTGGAGGTATATTAGATGGTCATTGGATATCCATTTTACTGCAGGCCAGTGGAGTTCAGGCCCCAAAAATTATTCATTCAATGTACACAAAAGAACAAGTGATTATGTGGCTGGAGGTATATTAGACGGTCAATGGATATCAATTTTACTGCAGGCCAGTGGACTACAGGCCCCAAAAATTATTCATTCAATGTACACAAAAGAACAAGTGATCATGTGGCTGGAGGTATATTAGACGGTCAATGGATATCAATTTTACTGCAGGCCAGTAAACTACAGACCCCAAAAATTATTAATTCACCGTACAGAAAAGAACAATTGATAATGTGGCTGGAGGTACATTAGGTGTTCACCGTATAACAATTTTACTGTTGGCCAGTTAGATTACAGGCCCCAAAAATCATGCATTCACCGTACCTAAAAGATCAAGTGATTATGTGGCCGGAGGTATATTAGATGGTCAATGGATTTTAATTTTACTGCAGGCCAGTGGACTACAGGCCCCAAAAATGATTCATTCACCGTACATAAAAGATCAAGTGATTATATGGCCGGAGGTATATCAGATGATCAATGGATATCAATTTTACTGCAGGCCAGTGGACTACAGGCCCCAAAAATTATGCATTCACCGGACAGAAAACATCAAGTGATTATGTGGCTGGAGGTATATTAGACGGTCATTGGATATCAATTTTACTGCAGGCCAGTGCAGTACAGGCCCCAAAAATTCTTAATTCACCGTACAGAAAAGAACAATTGATAATGTGGCTGGAGGTACAATAGGCGGTCACCGTATAACAATTTTACTGTTGGCCAGTTAGATTAAAGGCCCCCAAAATTATGCATTCACTGTACATAAAAGTTCAAGTGATTATGTGGCCGAAGATATATTAGACGGTCAAGGGATATCAATTTAACTGCAGGGCAGTGGACTATAGGCCCTAAAAATTATTCATTCACTGGACAGAAAACATTGAGCGATTATGTGGCTGGAGGTATATTAGACGGTCATTGGATATCAATTTTACTGCAGGCCAGTACAAATACATGTCAAATACATATGTTTAACCCTTTCAGGACCCTGCCATTTTTCACCTTAAAAGCCAGGCCATTTTTTGCAAATCTGTGTCACTTTATGTGGTGATAACTTTAAAACGCTTTTACTTATCCAGGCCATTCTGAGAGTGTTTTCTGATCACATAGTGTATTTCATGACAGTGGTAAATTTGAGTCAAATTTTTTATTTATTTATTTAAAAAAAGCCAAATTTACAAATACATTTTTATTTCTCTACTTTTATAATAGATAGTAATACCTCAAAAAAGAGTTATTACTTTACATTTCCCATATGTCTACTACATGTTTAGATCATTTTGTAAATGCCAATTTATTTTTGGGGGACATTAGATTTCACCAATGCCATACATGCAGCAGGGATCAGGCTATCAGTGACTGCCGGACCTCTGCCGCGGATCGGGCAGGCGCATCTCCTGAACTTGCCTGGTCCTTAAGTCACGGACATATGCGCCGTACATGTACGGCACGGGTCCTCTATGGGTTAAAAGAACAAAAAATATAACATTGGATTAAAAACATGGCTTATTTTTTAACAAAGAGCATTCCTTTGTATGTAGCACAATGATAGGGAACAGCCCCCCCCCCCCCCCCCCCCGTCATTGAACCCCTCAGATTCAGATGCTGTGTCCATCACTGATGTTGGCATCTGAGTAAAAAATGTAGGCCTTTCAGGGCTTAATCATGGTAAAATAAATAGATCCTCACCTTATCCATTTGCTTGTGTAGAGGCCATCTTGATTTAAGACACTGAACGAAATCTTGCATGGTGACTGGTCGACACCCGAACACAATGAAAGTTAATGGGAAAACCCGAGCATTAAACCAGGCACCCCCTGCTCTGAAAAGTGGAGGGTGTCTGGTTCATAGTAAAAGGTCAGAAATTGATGGAAACACCACTGAAATGGTTCGGGAACAGCATGGGAAGGATGTCTGGATGCATCTTGGACTCCCAGGTCGCTGCTGGGAACAATGTTGTCCGAGTATTACGCCACTTTTATAGACTGACAATAATACGCACCAAACTGAAGATAAAAAGTTAGGAAACATTCTTTCCTGTATATTTACTTGTTTATAAAGTGCAAGTGCTGCCAAAAAGGAAGAGGCACTCCGATACAACCTGTATATCATATAAAGGGGGGCCTCATTCACATTGTGGTACAATTGTTCAGGTATTGGGACTCCTACACTCATAAAGCCTATGCACTAATGGAAAGTGCTGCCAAAAATTACAAGGAACCGGCACTCCAATACACCCTTTTTAACATATAAAGGAGGGCATCATACACACCCTTGAAGAATTATGATTGATGGCCTGCTTGTGACCCTCAAAAACATTAGGAGCAAGGGTCTGCTGCTGATCTAACCATCTAAAACTTTAGGGGTGAGAGTCTGGTGCTAAGCTGACCATCTAAAACAGGGGTGAGGGTCTGCTGCTGAGCTGACTATCTAAAACATTAAGGGCGAGTGCCTGCTGCTGATCTTACCATCTAAAAAAATTGTGGGCGAGGGTCTGCAGCCGAGCTGACCATCTAAAAAATGTTGTGGGCGAGGGCCTGATGCCGAGCTGACCATCTAAAAATTTAGGTGTGAGAGTCTGCTGCTGAGCTGACCCTCTAAAACATTATGGTTGAGGGCCTGCTGGTAAACATCAAAAACATTATGGGTGAGGGCCTCCTGGTGACCCTCTAAAACATTATAGGTGAGGGCCCACTGCTGAGCTGACCCTCTAAAACATTAGGAGCAATTGAAGCCTAATAAGCATGTTTATATGATAGAGGAGGAGGACGAGAAAAAGGAGATTGAACCAAATACCCTCTCTAGTGGTGGAAGGGGTGCATGGAAATACAGTGTATTCAATACACCATAAAACCCACATTTAGAGTGCCTTTATGTTCAGCCGCTTTCCTCTGGTGGAGCAGAGAAGTCAGGGGCAATCTAGGTCTTGTTCATTTTTATAAAAGTCAACCGGTCAGCATTTTCAGTTGACAGGCGGATGTTTTTAATAGTTATTATGCCCCCAGCAGCACTAAATACCCTCTCTGACAAAATTCTGGTGGCAGGGCAGGCCAGCACCTCCAAGGCATAGAGCGCCAGTTCGTGTCACGTGTCCAGCTTGGACACCCAATAGTTGTAAGGCACAGAGGGATCACTGAGGACGCTAACACAGTCTGCTACTTACTCCTTCACCATCTTCCAAAACTTTTCCCTCCTTGTGACACTAATCCACACATCAGGATGAGGGTGCTGGCAGGGTGTCATAAAACTGTTCCAGGCCTTGGAGAGTGTTGCCCTTCCTCTGTTGGAACTGCTGTGTGTTCCCCTCGTCTCCCCTCCTCGGTTGGCCAAGGAACTACGTACTCTGCAGCCAGCGTTGTCAGCTGGAAATTTTTGGAGCAATTTTTCCACAAGGACCTTCTGGTATTGCACCATTTTGCTCGTCCTCTCCACTACATGAATGAGAGATGAGAAGTTCTCTTTGTAGTGGGGGTCAAGAAAGGTGAACAACCAGTAATCGGTGTTGGCCAAAATGCAAACAACGCGAAGGTCACAGGAAAGGCAGCCTAACATTAAGTCAGCCATGTGTGTCAAAGTCCCAACAGACAAGACTTCTCTGTCCTCATCAGGAGGATGACTCTCTATCTCCTGATCCTCTTCCTCCTTTTCTACCCATCCACGCTGAACAGATGGAATAAAACTTCCATCGGTACTACCCTTTGTAGCTGAGGTAACCGTCTCCTGCTCCTCCTCTTTATCATCCAATTTGCGCTGAGAAGATGAACTGAGGATGGTCTGGCTATCACCCTGTGTACTGTCTTCCCCCATTTCCACCTTTTCCACAAGCAAAGCATCCGCACTTCCCTAAAAAAAGCGCCAGACTGCGGAACACCTACCCCTTGGCAATGTCACAGTGGACAGTGGGGAAAACCCCCCACTGTACAATGTCATAGATATAAGGTAGCAACTAAGCCAGGTTGATGGGATCAGGGAGCAGGTCACCTCCTAAAGCATCCCTAAATCTGGCCCTAGCCTCCGATGTGTATGAGCCAACGCTGATGGTAGGAGGGCCCATGCGCCGGAACCTCAGAACACTAAAATATCAGAATTTCCCTGAGATAAGGAGAAAGGGACAGGAGGCCAACTGGTTCATCCATGACACGGATGAACCAGAGTCTCCCACAGGCCTAGCAACAAAGGACAACAACACCAAGGAAATGACAGGTAAGTAACCAGTGGCCAGAGACAACTGAACCAACCACAACAGTAAATCTGGTCACTTACCTGCTGCAGCTGCTGGAAGACACCAAAGAAGAACACAGTAAGTAACCTGGAACCCAAACATAAGCGTTGCCATCCAAACACTTCCGGATGCAGTCCGTACTGACACACAGGAACCAGAACTCCAGCAACTGCACATCCTAGGAAAATGGTTCACCCCTCTGGGAAACCAACCCCCTTCCATAAGGAAAAACACACACAGGGAAACGTCTTTCACTCATGCAGGGACAAACACCAACAACATACCAAACATGTAACAACAAACAAGACGTACAACAAACCCTGAACATGAACCCACACCAAACATAAAAGTGAGGTTGGGTACATAGAGGATACAAGGGAGAAAAAGGAATTACATGGCTAAGAGACCTCGATGTCCAACAAGGTGGCCCTCAATGACTGGGCAGATGGAATAGCCACAGAATGGAGCATAGCTTCCATCCCACAGCAAGGCTAGAACACAACTAACCTCCAAGCTACAAGCAAAGGCTAAATAGCTAGAAGAGACCACACCCTGATCTAACCAAGTCAGGATATAACCCCACACATACCACACAGCAGGGAGAATCAACTTAAAGGGGAAGTGCACGTGCAAACTGACAACAACACGTTGCCACCGTCAACCAGTCTGCATGGCAACCTCGTCATGGTCAAACAACAATATGACCGTGACAGGCAAGAGAGATTGCACAAGGGGGTGCTGCGGGGAACAGTTGCAGGCCTGTTTGGTGTGGCCCGCCTTCTCCCTTTTGCCACCCCACTGATTTTATCATCAACCACCTCCTCTTCCTCACTCTGGTCATCCTCCTGACTTGTTGACCTAACAAAAACCTCACTTATTGACAACTGTGTCTCATCATCAATCTCTTGAGACACTAATTGCCGTTGACTTATTGGCAACTGTGTCTCATCATCATCATCCACCTCATGAAACACTAATTGCTGTTGCTCACCGTCATCTTCTTCTGACTGTGGATGCTCAAGAGTTTGGGAATCAGTGTACAAGATCTCCTCATGTCCCTCTTCAAGCGGGCTTGGCGAGAAGCCCAAATCAATAAAATGGCAATGAAAAGAGCTCCTCGGAAGATTCGAGTGTAAGAACACTTGTTTGCCAAGACTCTCTATGATGGGAGGAAGGAGGATCAGGGTGAGGATTCTGTTGAACAGACTATTGGCTACTGAGACTGGACTTTGTGCAAGACAGGGTTGTGCTTAACCAACTGGAAGCATTATCTGCTGCAATCCAACTGACCACCTGGCCGCACTGGTCTGACTTCGAGAGTGGTGACCTTCGCCGCCCTGCAAACAGGGACATGAATCTAGGTATCATGGATGAGTGTGTTTCTTGTGCTCTGGCAGCAGGCACAGTTTCACCGCGCCCAGGGCCACGGCCTCTGCGTGCTCCATCAGCAGCACAGCCACTTCCCTGTCCCTTACTGCTCGGCTTGCGCATATTAAATGGTATATAAGCTTGCAAGTATGTCATACGTACAGTAGTGCAGGTTTTGTAAGTGTATGTGCAAATAAAGTACACAGAATGTCACAGATATTTTTAGGATGCGCACACCTTAAACAGGCGGT
The DNA here is from genome assembly GCF_014858855.1 of Bufo gargarizans. Classification (NCBI taxonomy): domain Eukaryota; kingdom Metazoa; phylum Chordata; class Amphibia; order Anura; family Bufonidae; genus Bufo; species Bufo gargarizans. The sequence goes on from NC_058082.1 coordinate 202,500,729, forward strand.
ATAGCGCAAGTAATGTCGCTGTCACCGCATTATTAAAAATTACACTGAATGAATGTCACTGATATTTAGGATGTGCACACGTTAAACAGGAGGTATAGCTCAAGTAATGTCGTTGTCACCACCGCCTAATAAAAAATTACACTGAATGAATGTCACTGATATTTTTAGGATGCGCACACCTTAAACAGGCGGTATAGCGCAAGTAATGTCGCTGTCACCGCATTATTAAAAATTACACTGAATGAATGTCACTGATATTTAGGATGCACAAATGTTATACAGGAGGTATAGCGCAAGTAATGTCGCTGTCACCAGCGGCTAATAAAAAATTACACTGAATTTATGTCACTGATATTTAGGATGGGCAAACGTTGTACAGGAGATATAGCGCAGGTAATGTCGCTGCCACCAGCAGCAAGAATATTGGACTGAATGTCACTGATATTTCAGATACGCAAACGTTATACAGGAGATGTAACGCAGGTAATTTAACTGTCCACAGCGGACACAGTCTACGGAAAAAGTACACTGGATGTCACAGATATTTTTAGGCTGCGCACACGTTAGACAGGAGATGTAGCTCAGATAATGTCGCTGTTTGCAGCGGCCAAACAATTGCAAGCTATTTAGCGCAGGTTGCGATAAAAATAAATATTGCTGCCAGATACAACTATAGTTCTTAAAAGGACTTTTGGGTCTATAACAAGTTTTAGCAATTTAGCGCAGGTTGCGCTATAAATATATATTGATAAATATATATTGCTATATATAGGTTATAGACTTTTGGGTCTATAACAAGTATAAAAGCTAAAATTTTCCCTATTCACTCCCTACACTATCTCTTCCCTCTGCTCTCCAGCACTCCCTGACTAAAGGCTCGTTCACACAAACGTATTTTGCGTTCCGTATACGGGCCGTTTTCTGCGTTCCGCATACGGAACCATTCAATTCAATGGGTCCGCAAAAGATGCGGACAGCACTCTGTGTTTCGTGGCCCCACAAAAATGATGAGTCCTGTCCTATTCTTGACCGTTTTGCGGACAGGAATAGGCATTTCTATAATGGCCTCATGTTCCATTCCGCAAATTGCGGGAGGCACACGGGCGGCATCCATTTTTTGTGTAATTTGCGGACGGCAAAAAAAGGCACGGCCGTGTGAACAAGTCCTAAGACTGAGCCAAACACGTGTCATCGGGTGCTATATAGCACCCGATAACGCGTTCCGGCCAGCCAATCACTGTAATGCCAGAAGTCAACATGGCTACGGCATTACAGTGAATGGCAGTAACCACTTGCATGTTTATTGGCTGCATAGCAGCCAACAAATGTGTGGGGAGGAGAATTGAGCATCACGCTCGAGCACGCGCGGTATTCGGCTGAACACCGCAATGCTCGCCCAACTCTAATGGTGGCGTGATGACGTCACTACGTCATCACACTGGGCAGGTGTGATGATGTCATCACTGATAATGTCACTGCAGCCAGCTAGTGCACTGGCGTGGTGGCATCATGCATCACCCCGTGTAAGATTTAGTGCTGTTTCTGCTTTCAAGATGGCCAGAAATAGTCGGATGGTCGGAATTATTTTTTTCTAATGTTTACTGCCATTTCAGCAAAAACTGGCTTCGTTGTGAATACATTTTTTTCCTGGAATTCGGATCGAAAGTAAATTCGCTTAGCTTCGGTTCTCTCAACACTAGTTATACCGCTTTTACAACATTCTGATGGCCATTGCTGGTAGCTATATTAGTGAAATGTATGCGACAGACTCCCTTTGACTACAAATGAGAAGGTACATGCAAGACAATGCTGCCCAGAAAATGTTGTATCGCCCTGACTCTGCACTTACCAAATACTGTTCGAGCAGGAACTGACTCTCTGTTTAACCAGAATGACACCTGGGATAACATGACGGTCATTATACAGGGCAGATAGGTCTGGATTACAAAGTAGCCAATTTTTCTTTTTAAATGGAAATGTGCAGTCATCACAGTGTATTCACCTGGGAAGGAATAAGAGAGACACAATGTAACATAACCACGCCACATATTACAATACACATATTAAATACTGCAAACAATCCTGAGCACAGAGAACACATAAGCAAATGAGAAGCCACAACGTAGAAAAGTGATTACTGGGAGCATGATGAGGTCTAGAAAATCCATTGATGACTGATGCTTTCTCTGTGCAAAATCGGATTTCTGTATTTTACTAATCCCTGGTTACAATCTGTGTCCTGCTCTTTGTCATGCATCCTGCAATCAGAATCCTCCCTGCCCAGATGGACTGTATGTGGACTGCACTACCCACTGAGCTGGACACACAGCAATCACTAGCCCTGGATATAGGATACAGGATTCAGCACCACCACAACAACCAAAGAGAGCAGGCCTAACTTTTCGGCACACAACGTCCCTTGGATACTCAAGACATGTCTCTCTGCATCCTCAGCCTCTGCTCTCTGCTGCTTCTTGTACAAGTCAGAGGAGAATTACCATTTATTGCAGAAAACAATGCGGCCATGATGGTGAACTGGTGAGCTGACACTTTATTCAATGAAATATTCAGTATCTTATATAGAAATAATAGCATTGTTACTACTCTTGTTGGAAAAAACTGAAAACATTACCAAAAGTAGACACTTTGTTATTTATGGAGGAATATTAAGTGATCCTGAGAGGTGGTTGATGTTGTCTCTAGAGATGAGCAATCCGAATCCCACAACGTGGAATTCGATCCGGATTTCAGGATAAATTTGATTCGACTAGAAGCCGAATTTCCTTGCGCTTCGTGTCAGTGAATCGATTTAACCTGAAATAGTATAAAAAAATATAAAACAATTCTAACTTGCCTCCTCTATTTGCTTGCGACAGGGCCGCCAGCCTCCATCTTTCTTGAAGATCTCGGCTGAAATCTTGTGCGCCGCGAGATTACATCAAGCAAGATGGCAGAGGCGGGCCCGTCACGGGCAAATGGAGGCTTTTTAAAATTTATTCCTAATATTACACTCAGATACTGCGATCATGTATGAACGCAGCATCTGAGCGGTACAATGATCAGTGCTATCGCAGCTCCCTGTCATTACACCAGCTACTTACAAAAAAATGTGCTTCGTGGCGAAGGAAGATGAATGTGTTTGGGGGGGGGGGGGGCAGGATCGGTTCAGCGGATAGGAAGCCTATGGACACAAGTTCCATACTGTGGCATCGGGTCACTGACATGGAGAATCAATAGAGCAGGCACTGGGTGTGATGTAGAGAAAAGCTAGCAGGAAAGCCCAAGCTGGAGGCCACGCAAACCCCAAGAAAAAAGATCTCATATAGAGAGAAAGGTGCCACAGGAAGGATCCATGAGAGAATAGTCTGACCAAGAAGTCCAAATCTTCAAAAACCGGTCATGAGGATCAGTAGTCATAGAATTTTCTTGTGGCTGCTGCTATAGTCTGCTTAGTGGCCAGAAAGAAAAAAAACGTATCAATCGCTGTGGGTGTGGAGGAATTCTTGGGATCTGTTTATTAAGTAGTGCTTCCCAGCGGTCTTTCCTAATGTTATATCCGGTCAGAGAGTGAATGAGATTGTAAACTTGAATCCAAAATCTCTTCACTCTGGGACAATCCCACCAGATGTGTAATACATCACCTATAGTGGGGCAACCCCTAAAACCTATAGGGGTGTAGCCCAGTCCTGCATGTGCTATAGTACAAGGGGAGCAGCACTTTATAAGAAGTTTCCAGCATCAGCATATCCTGGGCACTTTTATGTGACTCCCAGATTTACTTCCATTGTGTTTCGGAGAGTGTAGAGTCTGTCCGCTCTAAATATATATACTGTATAATTCTCCTGAGGACTTCTCTCTGAGTAACTGGTGTCAGAAAGCAGGTTTCTTTATGTCCTTCATTTTTTTGACACTATAATTTCCAAAGTGTAAAGCTTAGACCGAACAGTGATACTATTACGTGTTGATCCTGACTGTATTATATAAGAAAGAAGCTCTGGTGTGACCTAAGACCACGTGATGTCAGGATTCCTCACTCCTCCTTCTCCCCCAGCATACAATCAGATCAGCCAAGCCAAGCATGGAGCTACCAGAGCAGCAAGCTTTTAAGAGGCGATCAGCACGTGTCCCTTCCGGATTAAACCTTTCTTTTCATCTAATGCTTACACATCTGGCAGCTGTGTCTGCACACACTGAGGTAATAATGGGGGCCCCGGCTGCTTGTGTACCTCAGCGGGCACGTGTCTGATTATTTCTGTTTGTATTTGGGTGACTACCTCAAAGTTCGCATACTGCTGATATCAGTATTTGGGCTTGTTCATGCAGTATCAGTTTTAATGATTCCACATGAAACATGATGCTATGTGAACAAGGCCTTATAATGTCGAAGCTAATTGCTGATCTTTGCAACGTAGGCTGAAGGGAAGGAAAGGCAGTTTATTTATGCAGACCTCAGCCATGTGTACGGTAAAATTTACAGGAATTAAAGGACATCTGTCAGCAGAAACTGGCTGACCTGTTACATGTGCTCTTGGCAGCTGAAGGCATCTGTGTTGGTCATATGTTTATTGCTGAGAAAAATTATGTTTTAATATATGAAAATGACCCTTTAGGAGCAATGGGGGCGTTGCCATTACACCTACAGGCTGCAATTTTCTTTAATTGCTGCACTTTCTTCACTTTGATTGACAGGGCCAGTTGTGATGAAGTTTTCACTGCCTGGCTCTCTCAATCAAAGTGCAGAGGGCACAACAGAGCCTCTAGGTGTAACAGCGATGCCCTTGTTGCTCCTAGAGGCTCAGTTGCATATATTAAAACATAATTTTTCTCAGCAATGTGGGCACATATGAACATGAGACCAACACAAATACCTTCAGCTTCCAAGTGCACATGTAAGGCTGGGTTCACACGGGCGTTGCGGGTGCGTTGTGGGAAAAGATGCGGGTGCGTTGCGGGAACATGCGCGATTTTTCCCCCTGCGAGTGCAAAGCGTTTTAAAGCATTTTGCACACCCGTGAGAAAAATCGGCATGTTTGGTACCCAGACCCGAACCTGGACTTCTTCACAGAAGTTCGGGTTTGGGTTCAGTATTCGTAAATTTTATTATTTTCCCTTATAACATGGTTATAAGGAAAAATAATAGCATTCTTTAATACAGAATGCTTAGTAGAAGGTCAATTGAGGGCTAAAAAATAAAAAATAAATTAACTCACCTCCTCCAATTGATCGCGTAGCTGCCGGTCTCCTGTTCTCTTCAGGGCCTGTCAAAGGACCTGTGGTGACGTCACTGAGCTCATCACATGGTCCATGAAAAGCGCAGTGACATCACCACAGGTCCTTTTCCTCCTGGACAGCAAAGAAGAAGACAGAAGAGAAGCCGGGCTGCGCAAGCAAGTGGATGAGGTGAGTTAAATTATTTTTTATTTACCCCTCCAGCCCTATTTTACTAAGCATTCTGTAGTAAGAATTATATTATTTTCCCTTATAACCACGTTATAAGGGAAAATAATAATGATCGGGTCCCCATCCCGATCATCTCCTAGCAACCATGCGTGAAAATCGCACCGCATCCGCACTTGTTTGTGGATGCTTGCGATTTTCACGCAGCACCATTCACTTCTATGGGCTCTGCGTTGCATGAAAAACGCACAATATAGAGCTTGCAGCGATTTTCACGCAACGCACAAGTGATGCGTGAAAATCACAGCTCATGTGCACAGCCCCATAGAAATGAATAGGTCCGCATTCAGTGCGGGTGCAATGCGTTCACCTCACGCATTGCACCCGCGCGGAAAACTGGGGGCCTAACAGATCAGCCAGTTTCATCTGCTGAGAGGTGCCTCCTGTTCAAGAAAAAAAAAAATCACATGAACTGCAGGACAAACAGAACACTAACACATGCCCTCCTTGTCATCTTTTTAGTTGCAGATCTGCTAATTGTCGGGCTCCTCTTCTGGCATCTGAACCGGCCACACAACTTTTCAGAATATCCGATGCAAATTGTGCATCGGTAGCCCAAAACACTCACTACTTGCCCAGGCCTGCTCTTGGACTAGCCAGCACTGTTCATGTGTGCACTCCTGGCCAATCCAGGGGCAGCAGGAGGTGCAGTTTGTGAAGCGGTGTGGCCATCTTGTAAGGCACAACAGAAGCCCAAGAATCCATGGATTTGCTGTTAAAAAGTGTGAATTTATTTTTCTTGAACCGGAGGGCCGTTTTAATTCCATCAATGCTGGTTCTGGGTCTGACTGCTACCTGTAGAACCCTATAACTACATCCCTGGTTAAAATATATCATTAATATAATTACATTTGTAAAAATGACTATACACTGTGCATCTAGCAATGCCATTACAGTCGTGCATATTTTTGGGAGTATATCCCTACAGATAATAACAGCCTGCCTCTGCATTTCATGCACAATTCAATATAATTTTAATAGAAAAAAAAAGATTAATTAAATTTCATAACAACTAGTACTTGTCGTGTATGTAAAGCTTTATGCAAAACATTACAATGTACAAAGACTTAGATTATCATTCAGAGCAGAAATAAATCTGACACAGCAATCAACCGCCAAAGTACAAACATTAGTTCAATTACTGGTTAAAATTGCTTAAATTAAACCTGACATATTGGATATGCAATTTTAACTGCCAAAGTATCTTATTCATGCTCTCATGGGCCTCTAGAAGCAGTTCTTGTTGCGCTATTCTAACTAGTAAATGCACTTTTAATCTTCTTCCTGCCATATGAAAATGAGTCTATTCAAATTAAGAAGGCCGGCGTTTTACCCCTCTGAGCAGGGGTGCACCTAGTCTTTCTGCTGCCTGAAGCAAAAACTGAAATCGCGCCGCCAAATGCAATTTTTTAACCTAACCCCTACGCCACAATGAAAGCGCTCATTGCCCATGCCCCTTCCGCTGCCCCCCTCTTGCCCCCACCTGCTGCTGCATGAGGCGATCGCCTCACCTGGCCTCATTGGTGATGCACCCCTGTCTCTGAGTCAAGGTTTCCCCGCCTGCCTCCTGCAGCTTAATAAACGGTGCCTGCGTCGGATGTACTGAGACCTGGGGATGACGTTTCCTGCCTGAGAGAATGCGAATCAAAATGCAGGAGACAGGGGTGGGTGAGGGAAACCTTGATATCAGGAAAAATGTGGATCCATTGCATTGGAACGTGCTGTCCACACCTGTGTCCATTCTATCTAAAAAAGATAGAACATGTCCTATTCTTGTCTATTTTGCGGTGTCTGTGTTTCGTGGATACATACAAACTGAGAAAAGCATATACAGACGTGGACAAAATTGTTGGTACCCTTTGGTCAATGAAAGAAAAAGTCACAATGGTCACAGAAATAACTTTAATCTGACAAAAGTAATAATAAATTAAAATTCTATAAATGTTAACCAATGAAAGTCAGACATTGTTTTTCAACCATGCTTCAACAGAATTATGTAAAAAAATAAACTCATGAAACAGGCATGGACAAAAATGATGGTACCCCTAGAAAACACAGAACATAATGTGACCAAAGGGACATGTTAATTCAAGGTGTGTCCACTAATTAGCATCACAGGTGTCTACAACCTTGTAATCAGCCATTGGGCCTATATATATGGCTCCAGGTAATCACTGTGTTGTTTGGTGATATGGTGTGTACCACACTCGACATGGACCAGAGGAAGCAAAGGAAAGAGCTGTCTCAAGAGATCAGAAAGAAAATTATAGACAAGCATGTTAAAGGTAAAGGCTATAAGACCATCTCCAAGCAACTAGATGTTCCTGTGAGTACAGTTGCACATATTATTCATAAGTTTAAGATCCATGGGACTGTAGCCAACCTCCCTGGACGTGGCCGCAGGAGGAAAATTGATGACAAATCTAAGAGACGGATAATCCGAATGGTAACAAAAGAGCCTAGAAAGACTTCTAAAGAGATTCAAGGTGAACTTCATGCTCAAGGAACATCAGTGTCAGATCGCACCATCCGTCGTTGTTTGAGCCAAAGTGGACTACATGGGAGACGACCAAGGAGGACACCATTGTTGAAAACGAATCATAAAAAAGCAAGACTGGAATATGCCAAACTACATGTTGACAAGCCACAAAGCTTCTGGGAGAATGTCCTGTGGACAGATGAGACAAAAATCGAAGTTTTTGCCAAGGCACATCAGCTGTATGTTCACAGACGAAAAAATGAAGCATATCAAGAAAAGAACACTGTCCCTACTGTGAAACATGGAGGAGGCTCTGTTATGTTCTGGGGCTGCTTTGCTGCGTCTGGCACAGGGTGTCTTGAATCTGTGCAGGGTACAATGAAATCTCAAGACTATCAAGGAATTCTAGAGAGAAATGTACTAGCCAGTGTCAGAAAGCTTGGTCTCAGTCGCAGGTCATGGGTCTTGCAACAGGACAATGACCCAAAACACACCGCTAAAAACACCCAAGAATGGCTAAGAGGAAAAAATTGGACTATTCTAAAGTGGCCTTCTATGAGCCCTGACCTCAATCCTATTGAGCATCTTTGGAAGGAGCTGAAACATGCAGTCTGGAAAAGGCACCCTTCAAACCGGACACAACTGGAGCAGTTTGCTCATGAGGAGTGGGCCAAAATACCTGCTGAGAGGTGCAGATGTCTCATTGACAGTTACAGGAAGCGTTTGATTGCAGTGATTGCCTCAAAAGGTTGCGCAACAAAATATTAAGTTAGGGGTACCATCATTTTTGTCCATGCCTGTTTCATGAGTTTATTTTTTTACATAATTCTGTTGAAGCATGGTTGAAAAACAATGTCTGACTTTCATTGGTTAACATTTATAGAATTTTAATTTATTATTACTTTTGTCAGATTAAAGTTATTTCTGTGACCATTGTGACTTTTTCTTTCATTGACCAAAGGGTACCAACAATTTTGTCCACGTCTGTATGTAGAAATTAACTTAAAAAAAAACAAAAAAATAAAAATAACCGCTATACCATGGGTGTACCATGAAAAAAAACTTAAAGCAGACCTGTCATTTCAGGGAACCTTTAGGATAAACTGTCATATGTATACATGAGGAATGACAGTATCTGATGTCATTATTAGTGATGCGTGAAGTATAAAAAAATTGGATTTGGCTAAAAAAAACGCTTTGTGATGAATGACTTTAAGTAATTCTGTAAGTAGTGGGTGCAATGACAGGGAGCTGCGATTGCTCCGCTCGCCGTCATTGTACCCCCTCAGATGCTATGTTCATACATGATCACGGCATCTGATATTAATATAACAGTGTAAAATTTAAATAATAATACTTACCTAACCCATTTGTTCGCAACGGGCCTGGCCTCCGCCATCTTGCTTGAAGGTCATGGATTTTGGCCGAGATCTTTAAGCAGGATGGCTGTGGCCGTTCTGTCACGAGCAAATGGATCAGCTAAGTATTTTTTGTTTGTTTGTTTTTTACACTATGTCAGGTTAAATCGATTCACTACTGCGAAGCACAAGGAAATTCGGCTTTGCGGCGAATGTCATTTATCCTGAAATTCGTGGACTTCGATTCGCTCATTTCTAACCATTATCACTAGTTTTCCCCATCTACAAGCTCCATCTCTAATTGTCAGTTTTCCCAAACATCAGCTCCAGAAGGGGTCGAGACTATTTGCTACACTGGCTCCCATACACAAAATACAGAAAAAAGGAAGTCCTGCTACCCTATCTAGCTCACTAGAATCAGCAGTATCATCTCTGTGTGTCTGTGCCTCTGTCTCCCTCCAGCAACTCACTTCTCCTCCCCTTCCCTTAGTCCATCTCTAAAGATGGATTTTAGCAGTAAATTGAAAGTGAATGGGGTAAATGATCCAATCAAGAGTCATAAGTGAATAAGAGGCATTTTCTTCAACATGATATGTTACAAAAATTGCTTTATATTTGCTTATTATAGTGATTGATGCAAATTTTGTAAGTTATGTGTATTTTGCTTCCCTCGGATGGTTTTTGTAAATAAAAATGTTCTTTCTCCTTACTTGTTGAGTGGTAAGAGTCATCCCAATGAGATGTTTTCCCGCAGCTCCCCCTCCCTCTCTCACACAGACACTGAGGGATAGAGACTTGCAGCCTCATACCCCTCCTCCCCGTCTAGTCCCTTGGCTAGTAAGGAGGATTCTGAACATTAAAAAAAAAATTGTAATGTCTATTTAATGCATACCATAACATAGCATAAGTCCATACTTACATGCTTCATACGTGTTGCAAATTTGTTATTTTAGTGAATGCTCCTCTGGAGTCCCTGTACTATCGCAATCATTTTTTACATGTTGTTGGGTTAAATTGTCTCTTTTTTTGCTTTAGAATTGTGGATTGACTATGACCTGATATGGTGGCGTTCCCCTATATATCCTCTCTTGGACTTCTGATCACTGCTAACTGTTATATCAGTCTGAAGCTTTTAATTATTTATTGAAGATTGACTTACTAATAAAACGTATTTAATGATGAATTGTGCTAGAGATATTTTTGGTTTTGGTTGGTAGATATGCCTCCACGTCAACACTTGTGCTGAGAGCCCGGCATTTTTTGGAGTTACTTGCCAAGTGGTAAGAGTCATCCCAGTGAGATGTCAGATCTTTACCATGTTCTCCTTTCCTGCAGCTCCCCCTCCCTCTCTCACACAGACTTGAAGCCTCATACCCCTCCTTCCTGTGTAATCCCTTGGCTAGTGAGGAGAATTCTACACATTGAAGAGAATTGTAATGTCTAGTTAATGCAAAACCAACTTTCATATCAGAGCATACCATAACGTAGCACAGGTCCACATTTATATAGTTCAAACGTGTTGCAATTTTGAGGGCAGATTCTGCACAGAAAACCTGAAACAATGTACAGTACGAGGTTTGTGACTGGAGTTTTATAAAACCCTATTTATATGAATTGGAAAAGAATCCTTGTGGATTTGAGGGCATAATGCAGATTGTCAACTAAGCTGTTACGTCGTATGTCTGACAGCAGAATACAGCTAAACCCTGTCTGGGACATCGACTAAAGCAAGGTGTTCAATCATGGATTCTGGTTTCACTATAATCTTTAGTTAAATTGGGTAGAAGGAAACTTTAAATCCTAAAATGCCATATGGCACCTCAATCACAATGAATGTACGGTGCATCTTGTCCTCATTGCTCCCCCTTAACGAATCATACTCCATAGTTAACACTTTTAACTGACTTTTTTCTTTACACTTTCATGTAACTTGGACCTGCGACACTGCATGAAAATTTTGAATATAGAAAATGGAATGCAGAATGGTCATCAGTATTATAATCAGTAAGCTGCTATCACCCCACAATTCCACTGTATTTAAATGTGTGTCTCACTTTAGCAAATGGCATTTATTATGTAGAGAAAGTTAATACAAGGCACTTACTAATGTATTATGATTGTCCATATTGCTTCCTTTGCTGGCTGGATTCATTTTTCCATCACATTATACACTGCTTGTACCCAGGGGTTATGTGAACCCTGGAATCCAGCAAAGGTGGCCATGATTTTACACTATAGTAAAATGCGTTGGCCTCTCTGGTGGCCCAGAACCGTGGGAGTGTGCATAGGTGCGCATGAGTAGCAGCTTCCTTCCCAGCCACATTATATCTGCGCTGCAGCAGTAGTCATAACCTCTGAAAACAAGCAGTGTAAAATCTGATGGAAAAATAAATCCAGCCAGGAAAGGAAGCAACATGGACATTGACAATACATTAGTAAGTGCCTTGTGTTAACTTTCTCTACATGATAAATGACATTTGCCGCACGGAGACACCCCTATAATCCTTTTCTGATACATGCTGTTAACGAAAAAGGAATTTCTAAACAATTATATTATCCCATTTATCTTGATCTGATGTTTGCCTTCACTCCCCGTGTGGCTTTGCTGACTATCACAAATGTGTCTGGCCTTAATGACACATAGGACTGAAACAGTTTTTTCGAAACACATAAACCTGGAGTTGGCTTCAGATAAAGAGATGTGATTCAAGATTATGACCAGCAATAGAAGCTGAATTTCATGCTGGGTTTCTGTAGTTATCAGTTTAATAGCAGCAATATCACAGCTATTAACACTGATGCATGAGATCTCACTGGGGATGTTGTTCATTGTCCATCACAAGCTCCAGGGTGCCTGCTTATTCCCTGTGTATTATACTCAATAATTCTTGTTCCCCACCAGGAATGACTTTGAATGTCCAGTCCATTAAATGTAATACTCAAGTCAAAGGACATTAACTGCAGAGAAAAGGGACAAATACAAACACAGCAGAGAAGGGTCTGGTGGATGTTAAAGGGGTCCTTTCATCCCCCGTAATAGTTGTGTATAGTTAAAAATACCAAATCAGCTGTAGTAAACTCTCAAATTCCCCATTGTTTGTATTGGCGATTCAGTAGCCCCCCAAAGTTCTTTGGGGGAAATGTATCAAAACTGGCGTAAAGGAAAACTGGCTTAGTTGCCCATAGCAACCAATCAGATTCCACCTTTGATTTTACACAGCTCCTTTGGAAGGTGGAATCTGATTGGTTGCTATGGGCAACTAAGCCAGTTATCCTTTATACCAGTTTTGATAAATCTGCTGCTTAGTTTATATGTCCACAGCAATGAGATGTCCAACTTAACACCTTCCCATGGCAGCCAAATGGATGGCATGTCATGCTGCCTGAAGCCGAATATTTTGTTTTACCATGCACAGGCACCTCTGCCGGTTCTTTAGGACCACCACTATTCCACTACCTGTTCCCAAGATTTTCTTAACTAGCCCCAAGTTTTATGTAACAGCACTTACAATTGTAAAGAATGGTCCCTTATAGACAGGGGTGGATTAGCCATAGACCCTACAGGGAAATTTCCCGGTGAGCCAATGCCCCAGGTGGCCAATCAAGACCTTCTCTCTGCTGTTGACCGGGCACATAATGAGCTCTCAACAGCAATTATTAACTCTGTGAGAATCAGGTACCCATTTACCCTGTCTGCGACCACACATGTTCTCCTAAATTCTACTGCTGTGGCCCGCACCTGTTCCATAGACAACTGGAGGAGGAGTACAGAAGATTTGAAATGTTCAATATATGATAAACCAGTATTACCGTAATTAGACACTCCATTAGTGGGGGGTCAGCAAATCCTGCCAAAAGTGTTATTTATATTAATAACCTATTCTACAACACTTTAGCTGCAAGTTCTGTAGTAGAACATATTTGTGCCTGGTAAATTAATTCACAAGAAGTAACAATGGCAATTTTCAGCTAGGTGCCATGGTCAAAAGAGTAAGAACATGGGAAATATAAGAACAACGCGCTGACTGTACAATGTGCAATAATAGCTAATAGTTGAAATCTTAATAGCACATTAGATGATATCCGCTACTGTGTCCACCATTACTGGTTAAAGCAACGTCCAGAGTCAGTACAAGTTGGTGAGCTACTAAATGGTAAACCTGTATAGGTTAGGAAAGTATATGTGTATATAGTGACTTGCCTGTAATGAGATGACTTTCGGACTCCTTCCTAATCTTCCTGGTGCTTGTACTGTACGATAGCTGTGACAGTTGACTCTTCAGGTTTCCTCTACAAGCGCGCGGTCCCAGCCGGTGACTCGTGTGCGCGAGGAAAACCCTGGCTGGTGATCCACGATGATGCTGCTTCTGTGTGACATCACACTAGGGATGGATGCCTAGGAAGTGTTTTGGTCCGAGAAGGCATCCATCCCTAGTGTGACGTCACACAGAAGCAGCGTCTTCGTGGATCACCAGCCAGGGTTTCCCTCGCGCGCACGAGTCACCGACCGGGACCGCGCGCGCTTGTAGAGGAAACCTGAAGAGTCACAGCTATCGTACAGTACAAGCACCAGGAAGATTAGGAAGGAGTCTGAAAGTCATCTCATTACAGGCAAGTCACTATATACGCATATACTTTCCTAACCTATACAGGTTTACCATTTAGTAGCTCACCAACTTGTACTGACTCTGGACGTTGCTTTAACCAGTAATGGTGGACACAGTAGCGGATATCATCTAATGTGCTATTAAGATTTTAACTATTAGCTATTATTGCACACTGTACAGTCAGCGCGGTCTATTTATTACGTTGTTCTTTGATTTGACTCACTTCTTTTAGGGTTTAGGCAATTTATTCCCTATTATAGACCAGCAGCGACACACTCCTTGGAGTGTTATTCAGTGTACTTCACATTATACTCTGTGAGGCAGCGCGGGTCTCCTCTGATTGTCTTTTGAACATGGGAAATATGTTATATGTCCATCTGTGTTGCTACATATAGATCACACATTGCTGCTTCATCAAAGCAAGCTGTAACCACTGTCAGCAAACAGGCAGGGAAGACACATGCTGAGTATTTCCTGATACTGAGCTCAGTTGCAAATGAATTCATAATATCTCAAAAGGTGATCCAAAAATACAAAATAAAAGGAACTTCAAGGCTCAGCTGTTCTATTAGACGTAGGTTTTACTATGAAAGGATTTTTTTTTTTATAGATACAGTAACAAGAGATACTTTGCATCATATCCAGTTGTGATTAAAGATTTACCGTTGAATTGCATCTAATTTAACGGTAAACCAAAATTTAAACACATATAATTATTTTTTGTAAACGCCTACTAGCTAATTGTTAAGGGGAGGAAGGACTCCTAGTGAGCTGTGGCTGTGATGCCACTAGAAGGTGGTGCTATAGTAGAGTTGATGAAACCGATCACTACTGTCAACAGCGGGTATAGTTTGTTTCTTCTGATATGATGCCTGGGTTGCAGACTCAGAAACTGGGTCCACACAACAGATCTGGGAAGAAAAGTCCAGTGGTGTGAGATAGGGAGGTCTGAAGAAGTGGCTCCCTTGAGTTGATGCAATGAACTCAGGTGTTGCACTTGTCTCCAGAGATGAGGGTGAAATAAGTGCCATCCGTTGGGTAACGCTGTGTTTAAGTATTGTGCCCTCAGTAAAACTGAGAGAGCTGTAACCTCAGAGCCTTCTTGTGGTATCTTTAGTAACCACTATACTTTGGAACCTCATTGCAGTACGATTTGTAACCGTAACACTTTTGAGCCTCATTGGAGTAAGACAAGTTGTGTTCAGCAGTTCCTAACCCCACAGTTCCCCACCTCCTTAAAATTGGAGCTCCACAGCAGCCCACCCCCTTAACTTTGACCTTCATAGTAGCCTGCCCCTTTAACAGTGAGTTCCACAGCATCCCACCGTCTTGACAGTGACCTCCACAGGGGCCTGCCCCCTTAACAGTGACCTCTACAGTACCTGCCCCTTAACACTGACCATAGGTTACAGTCCCCTTAACTGTGAACTCCACCATTCCCAGCCTCCTTAACAGAGACCTCCATAGCGAATGCCCCTTTAAGAGTGACTGCCACAGTACCCCGCCCCCATAACAATGACTTTTCAGTACCCAGCTGCCCATTTAACAGTGGCCTCCAAAGTCCCCTCCTCCCTTAACAGTGACCCCCACAGTGCCCACCCCTTTAAAAGTGACATCCACAGTGGCCTGCCCACTTAACAGTAACATCCACAGAGCCCTCACCTTTAACAGTGACCTCCACAGCAGCTGCCCCTTTAATAGTGACTTCCACAGTCCCCCGCCCTTTAACAGTAACCTCCAGTGTCCACCCCCTTTAACAGTGACCTCCACAGCAGCCAGCCCTTTATTTGTGTCCTCCACTGTACCCTGTCTTGTTAACAGTGATTTCCACAATAACCCACCCCTTTAACAGTGACCTCCACAGAGCTCTATTCCTATTCTCTATAATATAAAATATTAGTTCTTATCAACAAATGGATCTAGCTATTGTTCAGATACATTCTTAAAGGGAAAAAAATACAATTATTTTTATATTGATGGCGGTAATCTTATGGTCCTCAAAGGGTTAACACTGACCTCCATAGTGGACCATCCCCTTAATTGTGACCTCCATAGTTCGCTGCCCCCTTAACAGAGACCTCCACAGTGCCCGCCCCTTTAACAGTGACCGCCTCAGCACCCCCCTCCCCCTTAACAGTGACCTCCACAGCGGTATGCCCCTTTAACAGTGATCTCCAAAGCGGCCTGCCCCCTTAACTGTGACCTCCACAGCACTCTGCTCCCTTAACAGTGCCCTGCCCCTTTAAAGCTGACCTACAGCAGTAAAGAAAAATGGCTTCTGATGGCTAATGCCATATTTTGCTAGAGAGCTGAAACCTGGTCTAAGACCTTCCAGACACCTGGATTTTGTGATTGTAAATGTGACGGTGCAGATTCCTTTAGATTCCTATACATACATACATACATACAGTCATATATATATATATATATATATATATATATACATATATATATTGTAAGAAGGTACCTGGAATCATCGTGGATGGAAGGCATGTGTCACCGAGGTTACTGGCCTCGTTGAAGTAAGAGTCGGTATTTTATGTGTCAGCATCGCCATTGCTAATTCACACCGTGAGATTTAGCATGGCTGTCAGAGCTGACCTGGGACGGCTCTTACTGGGAGTAGTCAAAGTGCTGGATGGGTAACAACTCCCCATGTTCCAGGCCAGGTTTTGCCAGGCATAAAAACCAGCCAGCACTGCCAGGTGTGGTGGATTTACCTCCCTCTGACAGTGGAGCTGTCTGTGTGCTGTGAAATGAGGGCTGTGCTGGGATATCAGACCCCTCTGAAGGTAAACAGGCCGCCAATGGACTTGATGAACTGCTAACAGGGTGTGAATTAACACCCAGGAGAAAAGGTGACTTTTATTGTTTATGGACTGTGTTTTGTGATACACCTGATCTGCATTTTGTTATACACCAATGTGTGAATAAACACTGCTGTTTGATTCAAGAACTGTGTACTTTGCCTCTATACTGCATCCACTAGTCCTAACTACCAGAGCGAATCCCCACAGTATATATATAGTGGGGATTCGCTCTGGTAGGCAGGGTGAGTGAATGCAGAACAGAGGCACAGAAACAGTTCTTAATCAGACTTCAGTGTTTTATTCACACTTGGAATGTTTAACAGCACATGACCAACTTCACCTTAGTTGTAAATCCAGGTGTTCAGTTCACACCATGCTGCAGGTACTGCATAAAGAGTCCAAGTCCAGGTGTGTGTTCACACCTTGCAAACAGTTCCACACAAAGGTTCAAGTCCAGGATTTAGTTGACCTGTCTTCCTCCAGACAGGTCACAAACATTCATCAAGGCACAACCCCTTATACAGGGCCAGACCTACTGCACTTCAGCTGGTTTATAAGGCTACTTTCACACTCGTGTTTGGTGCGGATCCGTCATGGATCTGCACAGACAGATCCGTTCAGATAATACAACCGCATGCATCCATTCAGAACAGATCAGTTAGTATTATCTGTAACATAGCCAAGACGGATCAGTCATAAACTCCATTGAAAGTCAATGGAGGACGGATCAGTTTTCTATTGTGTCAGTGAAAACAGATCCGTCCCCATTGACTTACATTGTGTGTCAGGACGGATCCGTTTGGCTCAGTTTCGTCAGATGGACACCAAAACGCTAAAAGCAGAGTTTTGGTGTCCGCCTCCAAAGCAGAACGGAGGCAAACTGATGTATTCTGAGCGGACCCTTTTCAATTCAGAATTCATTAGGGCAAAACTGATCCGTTTTGGACCGCTTGTGAGAGCTCTGAACCGATCTCACAAACGGAAAGACAAAACGGCAGTGTGAAAGTAGCCTAAGACAGACCAGAGTCCGCAAAGCCCGGACCGGCATATGAGATCCGGGCCAGTGCTTGACCATAACTGGCTGTTAATCAGTCAAGCAGCACATACTGGGAGGAAAACACCTCCCATCTAGCAGGCAACCCTCACTGTGTCGCATAATATATACATCGTTATATATACATAACTCAACATATTGTCATCTCCCCACTCTCTGGATGAATTGTCTTTCATGTGGTGCACAGAAAATAACGGAGAGACAATGAGTAAAAGAGCAGCAGAGCAGACAGGGAGTAGGTAAGGGAGTAAGTATAGCAGTATTTTTAATAGAAATGCATGTTTTTATAAAAAGAGGTAAGGTCTGAGACAAGGGTGAGGAATTATGAATAGCCATGTAAAGAACTTTAGTCCTTCACATCCCTTTAAATCCCACCCACAGCAAGCCCAAGCAACATCAAAATAAAGGTGCATTACAGGACTGGTCAAGACAGTCAATATAAAAAAATAATATACTACAGTACTTCTGAGATATTGTGGAATCACCTAGTGAACAGTGATCATATGATTTTTTTTTTTTATAACCCGGGAAACCTCTTTAGGAACCTTCCTTACCTGTACTTGTGCTGATATTTTCAGTTCCAACAGTTTGCCCGATCAAATGATATTGGTTTAAACGAGAGCCATCCTCTGCCACTACCACAGATTTGTGGGTCACATTGGTCCATTCATACCTCAATTCTGAGTTAGGATATGCATCTTTAAATAAAGAAAAAGTATTCAAAATAAGTTAGTTAATATCCATTGTGTTAAAAATAGCAATGTACTTGCTTGTTTGAAGAGGTTCTCCAGCTTTAGGGACCTTTCTGCCAGACGTCCCCACAGCATACTTCCAGGAAGCATACTTACCTGGTTCCCGGTGATCGGTCCTAGCTCCTTCAGTCCCCGGCTGCCACTAAGATTCTGCAGTCCTTGCTTGTAAACTTCTGGTTTGACAGGGATGTGCCCTGCAGAGAATGTCTGGTGGAAGGGGTGATGTGTCCCCCATGTGTCACTTGATCTAATGACATGACACATGGGGCACATGTTACCGCTGCGGTCAGTTTGACACGTGACCCCCGTCAAACCAGAAGTTTGAGTGGGAACTTGATTGCATCAATAGCAGCGGAGGACCAAACGAGCTGTAACCTGGCAGCAGGGAGCAGGTAAGTATAGGTAGGTGGTCTGGCAGAAAGGCCCCCAAAGCTGGACAACCCTTTTAAGCAAGATTACCAATATTGTATTATAAATAATAATAAACCACATCTAAAGCAGTTTTAACCCCTTCACATGTGCATTTATGGCATATGTCG
Organism: Bufo gargarizans; assembly: GCF_014858855.1. Lineage (NCBI taxonomy): Eukaryota > Metazoa > Chordata > Amphibia > Anura > Bufonidae > Bufo > Bufo gargarizans. Next base: position 202,519,785 of record NC_058082.1, read on the forward strand.
TGTCTTTAAAGATGGAGCCTGCTGCAGAGTGGAGAGAGTAGTGGGTGCCTACAGTTTCATACAGCAGACATACAGCAGACATACAGCAGACATTCGTAGTTAATGTTGGCGATTAGTGGTAATGCCGATCATGGATAATAAACCCCTCAGATGCCGTGGTCAAATGTGCATGCACTTTACGAGCAGTAACACCTACCCCAGGTGGAGAACAGGGAAGGCATTCCTTGTAAGTAATGAGACTGCTGGGCCTGTGCTAAGCTCCCAGGTTCATTACTTGTATATTAAAATTCAGGACAGCTGGAGTCAGCACTGAATTGTAATATAGCTATTTCTGTATAGGATATTGGAAAAAATTGCAATTTGTGTAGGGTAATGGAATTTGATGATTGCATTTTGTGGTCCACTTGGGGACCGAAAAAAATATAAAACAGTTTTTTTTTTAAATATAAAAAAATAAATTAAAATTAAAATCCCCACCCTTTCCCATTTTTTTTTATAAAAATACTTAAAACAGTAAAAAAAATATTAACCTCATTGTCATCACCGCATGTCAAAAACAGCTGTACTATTAAAATATAAAAAAAACTTTTTCTATGTGGTGAATGGCTTACAAGAAAAAATAATTAAATGGCCGATTTGCCGCTTTTTCATTACTTTACCTCCCAACAAAAATTGCATAAAAAAGTGATCAAAAAGTCATACACATCCCAAATGGTATTAACAAAAACAGATTGTCCATCAAAAAATTTGCCATCACACATATCTGTAGGAGCCCTCACATTGGGTTATGTGAATGGAAAAATAAAAAAAGTTATGTCTCTGGGAAGGCAGGGAAAAACGAAAATGGAAAATCATCCCTGTCCCATGCTTAGTCTTCATCAGGGTTCACATTTAACCTAGTTCAATCCGAGATCACAGTACAGTAAGCAATGTCTTGGGGACACTGCAACAGAGGATTAGCACACAGGAATACATTAGTGAAAAAGGTTTTTCATGAGTTCCATGTGCAGCAATTGTCTATTCAAAGCCCCTAATATAATCATGTTAGTAGAAACAACCTTTTTTGATGAAAACATTCTGTTAACAGTACAGGTCTGAGGGCAGCTTATTCTGAAATTATAACATGAAACATATTCAAATTTCAAAGAGTTTTCTTACAGTATTTTTCAGTATTTTATTGTAAGTCAATAATTAAATATAATTTTGGCTCATTGTGTTTTTTTTTTCCAAAGCTCTAGGTGTGGTCTTTTTTCATGCAATTTTCTATAGGCAACTTTTTACAATATATAAATGCATGAAAAAAAAGTGTCTAAAAACCCCACCAAAAAAGCTTGTAAAAACATGTGGTGTTGTTCACAATTAAAAAATTCCACTAAAAATGGTGTGAGAAGGACACCTAAATATGCATAGGCCTTTGCTATTTGTAGACATAATGCAGTTAGTTTAGTTAGCACATCGTACAACTATTGAAATGTAAGAATATATAGTATGCTCCCATTAAATTTGACCTACTGGTTTATTTTGTATTGATTTACTTCGTTTTGACACCAATTAATGTGAGCGCAGCACAAAGATAGAGATCTAACATCCTTACAAAATGACAGCTACCAAATGCTGTGGTAAGCAATTAACATAATTGCCAAATCTAATCAGAGAGATTAGCTTTGTAATTAGTAGATTCTATCCAGTAAACGAGGAAAGACATGGCCAGAGATTTCCCAAATGTTTAAATCTTAAAAAAAAATATTTTTTATGTTAAAAACTTACATAGAGAATTACAAGGAGGTGGAAATTTTTATTGAAATCTATATGATGCAATATTGCAGATAATTCCTTGTTATTGATCTGTTTACCTTAATGATATAATACATTTCTAGTGTGTAATGGAACTATACATCTAAGATTATGGATGAAAAGACTTAAAGTATGCCAGCCTACATGAACAATGGTACTTTCTTAACATACTTGAGGGCCTCAGACCTTGAAGCTCTTCAAATAATCTTCTAAAATTCTCCTAAACTACCTCTTATATTACTTCAATGGGATTAGAATAGAAAATGCTGAAATGCGTATAAGCCTAATTCTTTAGAAAATGCAGAGCACAGATTTAGAAAGTGACTGACTAATCAGACTGTATACAAAGAATCAGAGTCCAGTATTAGACTTTCTTTCTGTGAGTAAGGGCAGTGCAGTGTGCATGGTGACATGACACAAATGTATCCTTTCCTGGACACTTCATGTTCATTTTCATATCATGTTCAAGCTCATATTTAGCTTGGGACTACTCCTAAGCATGTTATCTAAGTGCCTCCCTGGTTGTCACCTTCTAATCCTTGTATAGGGATCTGGACTCTACTGCAGGGGAACCACCAGGCTGCTACCTCTTGGAGTAGTGTCTGTTCAAGTGAATGCCAACCCACAGGGGTTAAGAGCCACTGGTGTGGAGCACCAAGATATCAGGCAAAACCATAGTCAAGAACAGGCCATAGTAACTGTAATCCGATGAGCAGTCTAAGGCTACTTTCACACTTGCGTTCAGGGCGGATCCGTCTGGTGTCTGCACAGACGGATCCGCACCTATAATGCAAACGCCTAGATCCGTTCAGAACGGATCCGTTTGCATTACCATGAACAAAATTTTTCATGATAGTGCAAACGGATCCGTTTTGACTTTACATTGAAAGTCAATGGGGGACGGATCCGTTTGAAAATTGAGCCATACTGTGTCAACTTCAAACGGATCCGTCCCCATTGACTTACATTGTAAGTCTGGACGGATCCGTTTGCCTCTGCACGGCCAGGCGGACACCCGAACGCTGCAAGCTGCGTTCGGGTGTCCGCCTGCTGAGCGGAGCGGAGGACAAACGGTGCCAAACTGATGCATTCTGAGCGGATCCGCGTCCACTCAGAATGCATTAGGGCTGGACGGATCCGTTCGGGGCCGCTTGTGAGAGCCTTCAAACGGAACTCACAAGCGGAGCCCCGAACGCAAGTGTGAAAGTAGCCTAAGATCAGAGTAGACAGCTCAGGGTCAAATTGAAGATCAGACAAGATTCAGGTCAGACAGAGAAAGATCAAATCATGAAAGCAGTCAGATGTTTGGATACAGAACAGTAAAACAGGCAAATGGCATACCTTTGCTGGAAACTAGCATATTAGAACCTATCACCCAGGCACCTTCTCACAGGGATTGATGCCATAGGCTGGGGAAGCACAAGGTGCATGCACTTGCCCTTTCAGAGCCAGAGAGAGAATGTACACCCAATGGGTAGTGAAACTCACTGCCAGCAGGAAGCAGGTCTCACCCTGCATGATGAGGAGATCAAAACTACTCCAGTGGCTAGTCCGAACAGGCAGTAGACACTAGCGAGTATGGATTCGGAGTCTCAGAGTGGCTGAGAAAACGGCACCTGGGAGGATTGCAGCTGCAATGAGCATGGACTATCAGCATAAGATTTATTCTCTGAATGCAGGCTGCTGCAAACAGCACCATTGGGGAATATGTACACACAGCAGATTTATTGCAGACATTTCTGCAGCTGTACCATTCATCTAAATGGGGTTTATAGAAATCCACACAGATGAATTCAGATGCATAGAATTACATTTTCGATCACAGGAAATTTTGCAACTAGTGTATGACAATAGCTTTATGTTTTCAACAGCAGATGAGTATCTTGGATGCTATTGAAGGTTGGGATGATATAATGGATCAGCCAGGTACTGTTGGAATTCTCACAGCATGAGGATAGCTCACAACCTGCTACCTAGAAATAGCACTTACCCAAAACTAGACTCAGAACAGCATGAATTATAGAAATACAAAATCTTACATTGGACATATACATAAGCAGCATTAAATCACACAGGATGATCTCCACAGGTCTGTCACATTATATTACATATAACTTTGCAATAAGAATTCCCAAGCTGTGAGGAAAAGTAATCAGTCACAGCCCTCAGTCAATATACTGTATATAAAGTACATAGTGCCTCAACTAAAAAATGACATAGGGAAAAGATATGCAGTAAAGGTAAATACAGACCAAACAGTCCTGGATCCCTAAAGCTTTATAGTGGTCATAGCTTATTTTTTTTATATGGAGTACCAAATTTCCTGCTTCATTTCATAAAAGTAGAGCTTCCACAAAAAAAAATGTATTCTCTGACCTGTTAGAAAGGCACACAATGTAAACTGTAGTGAAGGTAATCGTCTTACCAGTAACTGTATTTGTGAGTTATAACCTCCCTTCTGATCCTCAGCTGTATCAGCACTCTGATCTCCAACTGACACAGGACAGGAAGTCAATTACTTCTCTGTCATTCCTATGAGACTCAGCAAAGAAAATCCCAGCAGCATGATTGTTTTCAATCTGGTATATTCTTTTATTGTAACTCACAATAGGATATTCACAGGACCTTTCGGCCCATCTAGCCTTTCTCAACTGCATGATGACGAATGAAATCTGATCACATATATAGGTGCAGGATCACCTTGTCATGACATCATCAGTTAATTAAACAAACAGGAAATGACATATTAAAAAGGATTGTTAGCTGTTACTTTCCTCTCACATTCCTATGAGACTGACATTGAGGCTTCCATAGGAATACATAGAGAAACTGGCTTCCTGTCCACACATAAGATTATGTGTTATTTGAAAAGTCAGATTGCTGGTCACATGACACAGATGAGGATCAGAATAAAAGACATAACTCACAAATACAGTCACTGGTAAGAAGATTACCTTTATTACAGTTTACATCATGTATCTTTCTGACAGGTCAGAGAATAAAAAATGTGGGAGTGCTTTTTTAATGAATTTTCAGTTGCATACCAAAAAGTGGATTCTTTAGCAAAGGAAACAGGTCAACACAGATTGCCATATTCAACTGATTAATTATATGGTGTTGTGGATTATCGCATCACAGCAAAATCATCAATGTCTTTTTCAAACTCTCTGCTTTATCATTTTGATTTAATTACACTTTAAAATAATACCTTTCATGATGTAAATGAGGAGCCTGGAGTCATTGGAAAAATTTTCATTGGCGAGTCACAGAGTGACTGCCACTAGCCTGCCCATGCCATTGCTTGCTCCATGTCATTACCGGGGCATCTGATATTTTGGGTGTGCACCATAAATCCTGTTTTCCTTCTCTCCTGACATCTGGAGTGAGTTCACGAAGCTGAGGTATGTTCACCACAACTCAATACGTATGTCAAGAAGGAAGGCAAACAGGAGGTATTATGAACACACAAGATTTTAGGCTTGCCAGGGATGACATGGAGCAAGTCAATCAAAGTGAGATAGGAGGGCTTATGGCGGTGAGGACCCTTATTTAACACTGGAAAGGTAATATGTGTAACTATAATAAGTGCAACTATATCAAAGCAGACAGAAAAAGACAGTAGTGTTGATCGCAAATATTCTAATCACAAATTTTTAATAGCAAATATCGGCACTTTCAAGAATTCGTGAAGATTTAGAATATAGTGCTATATCTTCATAATCGCAAATATTCTAGATTTTTTTTCATCAGTATCCTCTTACGTCTTGCTTGTGGGCCAATAATAAGGCTGCAATGTCTGTGTCTGAGCTTAGCAACAGCCCTAGCAACCAATAGGAAAGCTGCCTACCCCCTACTATACACTCACCTAAAGAATTATTAGAAACACCATACTAATACGGTGTTGGACCCCCTTTTGCCTTCAGAACTGCCTTAATTCTACGTGGCATTGATTCAACAAGGTGCTGATAGCATTTTTTTTAGAAATTTTGGCCCATATTGATAGGATAGCATCTTGCAGTTGATGGAGATTTGAGGGATGCACATCCAGGGAACGGGAGGTTCCACTACATCCCAAAGATGCTCTATTGGGTTGAGATCTGGTGACTGTGGGGGCCATTTTAGTACAGTGAACTGTCATGTTCAAGAAACCAATTTGAAATTATTCTAGCTTTGTGACATGGTGCATTATCCTGCTGGAAGTAGCCATCAGAGGATGGGTACATGGTGGTCATGAAGAGATGGACATGGTCAGAAACAATGCTCAGGTAGCCCGTGGCATTTAAACGATGGCCAATTGGCACTAAGGGGCCTAAAGTGTGCCCAGAAAACATCCCCCACACCATTACACCACCACCACCAGCCTGCACAGTGGTAACAAGGCATGATGGATACATGTTCTCATTCTGTTTACGCCAAATTCGGACTCTACCATTTGAATGTCTCAACAGAAATCGAGACTCATCAGACCAGGCAACATTTTTCCAGTCTTCAACAGACCAATTTTGGTGAGCTCGTGCAAATTGTAGCCTCTTTTTCCTATTTGTAGTGGAGATGAGTGGTACTTGGTGGGGTCTTCTGCTGTTGTAGCCCACCTTTCTTTTCCATTCTGACATTCAGTTTGGAGTTCAGGAGATTGTCTTGACCAGGACCACAACCCTACATGCATTGAAGCAACTGCCATGTGATTGGTTGACTAGATAATCGCATTAATGAGAAATAGAACAGGTGTTCCTAATATTTCTTTAGGTGAGTGTATAACAAACTCCGCAGCAGCCATTTTCTGCTATTTTTTGCAGTTCTGACAGAAAGAGCAGTGTCATTATATATATATATATAATACAGAGAGTTAGTGGGAGATAGTCAGTGTAGGTTAGATAGTGATATAGTGTAGCTGATAGGTTCCAGTGCAGGGTGTGAGTTAGTATGATAGGAATTACTGTACTGTGCATTTTCTCCAGTCTCCGGAAACTTCTAGCAGTTTGAAAAACTTAGCAAAAGTGACCCAATCCTGTATTGCGCGCGCAATACACGCATATTATATTGCCAATTTTCTCAATCAACAAAATAATGACTGGAGATCACGACTTCTAGAATTTGAGAATTTATTACGAATATTAGGCCAAAATTTAGCAAAATATCGCAAAAACGAATATTGCCTTAGCTGCTCATCACTAAAAGACAACAGTGATTTTGCTGGGATGTGATCTACAGTGCCATATAATTAGCTGAATATGGCAAACTATGCTGACAGGTTCCCTTTAAGCTGCGAATCACTTGACACAGGCCAGACTGGTAGTCTAAAGAATCCTGTGGTCTTCACCCTTAACCACTGCAAGAAGGTGTAGAATTTGCAGTACATGGATTGCCAGGTTGTGGTCCTCAGGATAGTCATAGTTTGCTGATGGGAGCACTGATAGAGCTGTGGCATTGTCGTGAACTTAGCCAATGGTGAGAAAAAAAGGAAGAACTACAGGGATAAAAGTAGAAGGGACAAGACACGAGCAAGGTCAGGCACAAACCAGGGTCAGAATTAGGATTAAAACTGGAGACAATAACAACACACAGGAACAGGAATCAGGAAAAGATGAATCTCAAACATCAGGCAAGGTGACAAATCTCCTATAAATAGGCCTTTAGGTCTGACTTCATCTTCTGGTAGTGACTGCCTTGGCAACTGGATGCTGCTGTGGGCCGTGATAGGTAAATACAATCCCGAACCAGTAGGAAGACAGAAACTGGAGGAAGAGTATAACAAGTGTAGGCGCTGTGGAAGATCTTTGGGTACTCTGTGGGATTTGTCACTATTACCTGGTGAGGTTCGTAACATTTTACCTGACTGCAGCTTCCACTAAGAGGAGTTTATGGAATACAGGTTTATGTATCTTAGCTAGTATTGAGCGAAGCAAAGCATTCGAAGTGGAATTCAGTCCGAAGTTTAGCAAAACTTCAATTTGAAAAGAATCCAAATTTCCTCACGCTTCGTGATAACGAATACGTTTTTTCTAAAATGATGGCTGCACATGTTTCAAAGTGAAAGTAAGAAGACCAGGACTGCAAGATCACCCATAATGTCCTGCAGCCAGCCAATCCAAAGATAGCCATCCCCTGTGATGTCACAGCCCTATAAAACCCTCATCCTGCATGGTCTCCGCCATTGTCCTGTGAGCTGAGCATAGGGAGAGATGTGGTAAGCACTCATGTGCTAGGGACAGTGTTGCAGAAAATGATTAATAGAAGAATATTGGAGAGGGTGCGTGCAGAGAGACTTAAGCTACGTCAGTTTTATTTATTTCTTCCTACATTTACTTATTCCTACATCATCCGTAAATGTAATTCAAAACCAATAAGATGGAAGCCTTTATTATTCCAGTGCCAGTGTGCTAACCAATACCATCCAGTCTGCACCCCGAGGGGGGGCCAGGTCTTAATGGTGACCATCCTCATCTTTTGCTGGCTTTACTTTTTCCAAATCATCCTTCAAAGTCTCCATGTCCTAGAAAAGTCAGCAAGATACAGAGAGAGGAGATGCTGGATGTTCCTGATTACATATTCTCATCGATATTAGATGATATGGAAAAGGAGGAAAAGCAGATGGCAGAAAAAGGGTTCCCACCTGAAGGGCAGGAGAGTGCTGGGGTTGGAGAAGTGGGTATGCCAGAGCTGATTAATATTCAGTGTTTACTGTCAAATAACCTGCAGGAGATTGCAGGCAAGAACAACAATAATATGCATATTGTCCCCCACCTAACCAGCAAAACCCCATACCAGCAACAATCCCCGTTTAAAGGTCCAGCACGGCCATTAAAAATGAAGTAGTCTACAGTGCAGTCTTCATTATTAAATGAAAGCCAGCTGCGGGCTAATTGGCTGCACAGTTCTTTACAGGGGCATGGTCGCAACCTGATTGCAGCATGGCTGCTTAGTATGGCTGTACCCTAAGGGAGAATAGCCTGGATATACCTGATTTATAACGATTCCTTATGAATAAATTTGTAAAGAATCAAATTTCTTGACTAACTTTGGCGAAGTTGCCGATTCAAATTTTTCAAAACTTAGCTCATCTCTATTCCTAGCCCTGGTGAACATTCCATTTTAATTTGACTTCTGGTTTAAGTGCTGGTTGTGATCGTGTTAAGTACTAATTTAAGCTGCAACTTAGTGTTCTACCTCTTCCTGACTGCCCAATGACTACATGCGTCCTATCTGCACATACCCCGTGCAGATAGCAGGTATATAAACGGTCAAGCAGCTCTTTAATCCTAGCGTTGTACAGCACTGAGATTAAAGCTCCTGCAATCTAGCATGAGCAGGTCGGGTCCTTGCTGTAAGACACATCAGGGACACTGAGGAGAAGACAGGAGTAGTTTATTACAGCTTCTGCCTTCTCCAATGCTGGCAGGAGAACAGTACATGAGCGTAGGGAGGGAGAGCAGGAAGCTGCCGAGGTGTCTCTGGGCAGGAGCAAAGCTGCAGGGTCTAAGCTCTGCCTGTGTGTAATGAATGCCCCACAGGAGGCTGTTTTCCCCTATAACTGAGGCTCCTGTTGATGCCCCAGTTACAGTGGAAACAGTGCAAGTAAAAAAAAAATCTGTGTCCTCTAGATGTCTTTTAATGACCTCTTGGGGAACACATTTTTAAATGCTCTCGCCCAGGTCTAAAATAGGGATATGGCTCCAACTTCCTTTATCTAGAGCTGATAGAGTTTCCCTGGTCAAGATGGTGATTTTGCCCCAACTCCTCTATATTCTTAGGAATTCACCTATATGGATAGAGGATAAGTTTTTTTAAGCTCATTGAGAGAATTATTAACGATTTGTTGTGGGAAAGAAAGCGGGTAAGGTTTAAATTGGAATACTTATATAGGTTGTTGGAACAGGGAGGATTGAATATTCCCTATTTCAAGGGCTATTTTATAGCTGGCCAGTTATAGTTGTATCGTGAATGGGAGAAAAGTTTATTGTGTACTACCTTGGTGAGGAGATCCCCCTACAACAACCTATTCACATTTTTGGAATCGGGGCAATTGACCAATGGGAGTACAGAGGAGTACAGATAAGCTAAAAAGCTACTATCTAAGGCATGGGATACTATTAGAAGATGGCAGGAAATAAAAGGATCTCTTCCCTATACTGTCCTCTGGCATAATCTTCAAATACAGGCCTTGTATAAAATAGCTGGGGACCAGTTTTGGCAAAAAAAAATATTTTTTATGCCACACAAGTGGTGAAGAATGGAGAGATACTTCCGTTATCAGTGTTATCACAGAGGGAGAATATGGAAAGTTTGCTTTGGGTTAGATATTTTTAGTTACCTTCGACACTTACTAGTGTAAAGAATAAATCACTATTTGAGATAGATACTTCTAATTTTTTAAATGATTTGATAGGGAATTTAGATCAGAAGTTTAAGATTTCACATTTTTATAAATTATACTTAAGGAATTATTCACTAAGATGCAATCACCAGGACAAAGGGCCTGGGGAGTTGATTGCCCAAGGATTTAATTGGAGGGATGGGGAAATATATTTGGGAATTTGCCGTTTTCCCCAAATTAAACTTAAAGGGAAAAAATTTTAATAATAAAAATTCTTAAGTGTCAAGTAAGAAACATTGCAAAAATTATGTTGGTAGTCAAATAAATACAAAAGTTAGGGTAACTAAACCACCACGTGCAGAAAATCACAAAAAATGGCCTGGATGTTCAGACCTTTTTTATAACCGGTCATGAAAGGATTAACAAATTAGGTGGCAAGCTAAATATTCCTACATATATAATTGTTAAAAATGATGAGATTCCGGTTCCAGCTTTTTTTGGATCAATCACTGGTTGCATGTAGGTTCACATATGGGACAAGACATGCAATGTAAATACAGTACTTTTATCTTTGATCTAGCCTACTTTTAAGTTTACAAGTTGTTCTCTTGATACAACTGTCCAATAGAGAGAAAGAGAGAGAAAAGGAAAAGGAGGAGAGAAAATCTCTGATGACACATCTAAACTTTTAATGGGATATATAAGTGTTTCTTCTTCCTTCATCTGTGGCATTAAAATCTCACTAGAACCATTAGTATTTAGAAAATATTGTTGCTGTTATTGAGCCTAATGCCATTAAAATAACATTTTAGAATTACCATATTCTGTTTTTCCAGCACTGTCCACCAGAAAATGTCCACATTCTTTGCAACAACGTCATAGATAACTTTTTATTACAATGCATATGGTATCATTGTCCACGCCTCATTGCATTGCTAACATAATGAATCTCTCATGTGGAATTTTGAAAATTATTGTCAATTTCAGTTTTTTTTAAAGGGGTTGTACCACAAAAAAATTCTACAGTTTTCAAACCAGCACCTGGATCTGAATACTTTTGTAGTTGAATGTAATTAAAAATAAAGCATAGACACTGAGTTATTCAATAAAACGTAACAGCGCCACCTGCTTTTATTTTTTTTATTTTTTTTACCTACTCACTGAGATGGCCGCACATGCTCAGTTGCATTCTTGAACTGCCTCCTGAGTTGTGTGTCAGGGAAGGTGTACTGAAAACTAGAAGACACAAAATGAAGATCCGACTGACTGGATCCAAAACTAAGGAACCAAAGGGAGAGCCCTGCAACAGACCTGGCTCTTTCCCTAACTGCTCAGCCTATGCAAAAATCTCAATGGTAGATGATTGCATATCCTCGTTCCTCAACTGTATAACACCTGAACACGCTATAATAGTGAGGGGACATGACCACCGGCTCCCTACACTTGATACGGAGGGAGTCAGGGTCACCTGGGATCCAGCAAACTGGAAAACGCAAATGAATGAACAAAACTTATCTGTAGAAGACTCAGTAGTAGCATCCAGCATGCACACACTCCAGGAAGTTGTATAAACCTCAAAGTGATGCAGTATGGGAAGGGATATAAAGGGATGCAATCAGTGCAACTACATGACAGCTGAGAGAGGCTAACGAGATGAGAAAACGAAAGCAAAACAAAAGGAACCTCAAGCAGGAGGTTCTGAAGAACGTCTGACAGAGCTTCTCAGATGTCTGGTGGTGACATTGTGATAGGGAGAGCATGGACATGTCCCTTTAGCTGAAGCAGAAAGACACTCCCCTTGAGCTGTCTGCTTTTTATCAATGTGTGCAGAGCAATGAATGGGGAGATCTCTGGATCCATGTGGTTCTAGCTTTGTTAGAAAAATATTGTCATGTACTATATAATGTCTGATTTTCACTTTTTGCGTTAGTCATCGAATAAAGCATAGATAGACTCAATATACAAATATATCTTTTTAGATGAAACCAATACATTTAAAGATAATTTGTGAATAGATTTTTAGAATTTTTTTTTTTTACATATGGTTTTGTATTGCAAGCAGCTAAATGGTAAGAAGAATGTATTGTGTTACATAGTAGTTTACTATATATACTATATTGTGAGGCAATGACAGAAGATGTGTTGTTTACAAACTATTTTCTAGGACCTGGACACTTCTGGGTGGGATGAAGCCTCCATTTCTACTCTAGTACCTGTTTTGGTACTGCACTGGTCTCATTAGTAAATACAGCTGCACTGGTGCCTATTTAAAGTGGCTGTGACGAAATTGGAATGTACTCCTATCCACAGGATAAGGGATAAGTGACTGATCAATAGAGGTCCGAAAAATGGAACCCCCACCAATCATGACAATAGGGATTCTAGGTCCCCCATATGAATGAGGAGGTGGTAGAACATGCACACTGCTGGTCAACTCATCTCTATAGCACTTCTAAAGAGAAGTTAAGTATAGCAATCTGCTACCTCTAGCAGTCCCTCAAAGATACATGGTGCAGCAGCACTCATGCTTAAAAAGGACCTCTCACTACAATAAAAAATCTAAACTAAGCATACAGACATGGAGTGCGGCGCCCAGGGATCTCCCTGCACCTATTATTCCTGGGTGCCGCTCCGTTCTCCCGGTATAGGCTCCGGTATCTTCAGATTTTTGGCTCAACTGGGAGGAGCCTGCCGGCATCTCCTTCTCCCAGGCTGTAGCGCTGGCCAATCGCGTCGCTCAGCTCATAGCCTGAGAGTTGTTTTTTTTTCTCTCAGGCTATGAGTTGAGTGCTGCGATTGGCCAGCACTACAGCCTGGGAGAAGGAGACGCCGGCAGGCTCCACCCAGTTAAGCCGAAAATCTGAAGATACCGGAGTCTATACCGGGAGAACGGAGCGGCGCCCAGGGATAATAGTAAGTGCAGGGAGATCCCTGGGTGCTGCTCCCCTTGTCTGTATAGTTAGTTTAGATTTTTTATTGTAGTGAAAGGTCCTCTTTAACCACAATTAATCAATACATATGGGGGAACGCAGGACTCAGACTCTTGTTTACATGATCAGTGGGAATCCCAGCAGCTGGACTCCCACTGATCAGACACTTTTCCCTTATCCTTGGCACAACCCCTTTAAAAATTCAAGTTACACAGGGTAAAGACAGAGAGGTAAGATGTCTAGTTGCTGCTTAGACATGTAGCATTTTGCTTTGCCTTATGGTTTGTATTTTGCTGTATGCCCGTGTACATATATAGTGAGAGAAACAGAGAGAGAGAGTACAAGCAGTATAAGACTACTCAATGATTCATAGCTGGACCGGACTGCATTCAATTGCTCCTAAATTATCGACAGAAAGTGCCACAAACCTAAATAGACACTGACCATGAGACCTATGTAGGGATTACAAAACCTGATTGGAAAAAGGAAGTTATACAATGTAATAAATGGCCAGGAGTGCTATAACAGTCAAGCAATTGTAGAAATGCACATAATTCTTAAAGAATAGTTTGAACATTCACAGCAGTTGTAGCAGCCTTCAGAATTGATGCATGAACACTGCAATATGTGAGCATATGCTGCACAAGGTCACAACTAAACCAGAACACTTGTTTAAATTGCCTGTATACTTTCGCAAACTGACACATACTGTAAATCTTTTGTGAGTTCTGAGAAATAGCATATAATATATAAAGCTGAGTGTATGTGTGTCCGCTAAAGGAATCCGCACAGTCGCATTTACAATCACAAAATTTGGCACACAGGTACATCAGGTGTCCGGGAAGTTTTTAGACCAGTTTTTGGCTCTCTAGGACGTACCGTTCCTGAGATATAAAAAAATAATAATAATGCATTAGCTAATAGAAGCTTGGTCACATGACCAGTATTAGCCAATAGAAGCTCGCAGACCCTTAGTCTCCACATAAACACATTTTTACACCAGGTTTCCATAACAACCCTGCCATTTTTCTTCACTGCTGTAGATGAGCTTTAAAAGAAATCTGTCACCAGGATAATCGCTTTTGAAGTAAAGCCATAGCACTTAGTACCTTATTTCAAGAGGTGCCTTTTTTTCAAGCAAAAATCCAGTTTATTTGGTATGCAAATGAGACAGTAAGATGCATCATTCTTGCAGGAAGGAACCCAGGCAAGCCTCCTGCCGCAATGGCTCCACCATCATCACATTCAAGCCACAAATCTGCTCCCCTTTTCCCTGATCCCAGCATGACCGCGGGCTTGGACACTAGCAGGAGACGTGCATGGGCTCCTTCCTGCAAGAGTGACTCCCCTCTGGGCACCTTACAGGCTTATTTGCATACCAAATTAACTGGATTTTCAGAAGATATTGCTGAAACAAAGGCACATCTAGAAATAAGGTACTAAGTGCTATTAGGCCATGGATTTACTTCAATAGTGATTATCCTGGCGACAGATTTCCTTTAAAGGGGCAGGGTGCTGTGGATGACACTGTTAAGGGAGCAGAGTGCTGTGAAGGTCACAGTTCAGGGACAGGTAGGGTGGCCATTCAGGCCACCCGCAAAAGATGGACTTAAAAACCCCACCCCCAGGTACCGCTAATCCATGCCCCAGACCCATTTAGGCCACTCCCTCTCCCACTCCGCAGCTGACAGGGATTAAATAAATAAAGGTAAAAATCAACTTCTGTCAACTTCTGTCACAGCGTCATAGCAACCAATGATGCCGTGCACTCCTGCAATGCCAGTCCGGTATCTCACGAACCGTGTTCCATGGACGTCTGCATGAGGCTTTAAGGAGACAGGGTACTGTGGAGGTCACTAATAAAGGGTCGGCCGCTGTGGAGGTCACTGTTAAAGGGGTTGGTCGCTGTGGAGGTCACTGTTAAGGGGACAGGATGCTGTGGAGGTCACTTTAAAAGGGGTGGGCGCTGTGGAGGTCTCTGTTAAGGGAGCAGGGAACGGTGGACGTCACAGTTAAGGGAACGGTCCACTATGGAGGGAGCATGGTGTTGTGGAGGTCACATTTTAAAGGAACGGAGCTCTGTGGGGGCAGTTTATTGTGTAAATCACTGTTAGGGGACGAGGTACTGTGGAGGTCACTAATAAAGGGACAGCTGCTATGGAGGTCACTGTTAGAGGGGAGGGCGCTGTGGATGTTACTGTTAAGGGGGCAGGCTGCTGTGGAGGCCAATGTTAAGGGGCGGGCACTGTGGAGGTCGCTGTTAAGGGAGGAGTAAACTGTGGAGGCCACTATTAAAAAGGGCAGCAGGGTACTGTGAGGTTACTGTTAAGGCAGCAAGGTACTGTGGCAGTCTCTGTTAAAGGGGCAGTCGCTGTGGAGGTCTCTGTTAAGGGGGCCGGGAATGGTGGAGGTCACAGTTAAGGGGACTGTTACCTATGATCAGTATTAATGGGCGGGTGCTGTAGAGGTCACTGTTAAGGGGGTGGGCCCCTGTGGAGGTCACTGTCAAGGGGGTGGGGTGCTGTGGATGTCACTGTTAAAGGGGCGGGCTGCTGTGAAGGTCAAAGTGAAGGGGGAAAACTGCTGTGGACGACCCATTTTAAGGAGATTTGGCACTGTGGCTTGTCAGTGTTAAGGGGTGGGGGGCTGTGGAGGTCACTGTAAAGGGGGCGGGGTACTGTAGATGTCACTGTTATAGTGGATACTGTCGATATCATTTAACGACACACACAAACATAACCTTGAATAGATTAAATATACCCATGCGAGGCCGGGTCCTTCAGCTAATATATATATATATATATATATATATATATATATATTTTGAACGCTGACTAGTTTGATTTGATCCCACAGACCAACACAATCCTTAGCATAGGTCTGACTCCTGACACCTAGACCTATCAGCTGTTTGAAGGGGCCGCAGCACTCACATGAATGCTGCAGCATCGTCTTTGGTCCCTATGTCATGTTTATCAGTCACGTGGTCAAGTGAATAGGATTGAGCTGCAATACCAGACATAGCTGAAACACAATGTATGGTTCTGGGCATAATATACTATGAAGAGGCAGCAATGTTCACATGACCTTTTTCAAACAGCCTCATATGTCCGGGCTCCTCACACACAATGTACTTACCTTGCTCCCAGGCACCGGCGTCGCTTCTGAAGCTCACACAACCACCGGTGCATCTCCCTGTTGTGCGGATGAAAACATCTGGCTTCGGGGAGGGTCAGCCAATGGAGTGGACAAGCCTCCCTAGCATCGCAGGTGACGTTAGGAAGGCTCGTCGTTGTCACCGCCGGCCATTTTCTAACCACCCGCTCCCCCCGCAAGACAGGGAGATGCACGGGTTTCAGAAGCAACGCGGGTGCCAGGGAGAGAGGTAAGTACATTGTGTGTGAAGGGCCCGGGCATATTGAGGGTCAGTTAACCCCTTTAATATGGTAAAGGAAATGTCTGCAATAAATGCATTTCTTTTTTCCCCCAAAATTTATTTTGCCTATTTTTCTCAATTATAATGCCATTGAAAATGTCTGTGTAAATAGAAAACAGCTGATTGCTTTAGATATTACTTTTAACTCTCTTTCCAAGTTTTCATGAAATCACATATGGCAGCACAGGATTATGATGTATTTACTGTATTATGTAACGTACTATTCAGCTGAAATATTATTTAGTCACACTCCAGGTTTATCAGATTGGGAAGCGCTAAAGTGTACAGATTGCTTACAATCATGTAGTAACATCAAAGCTGGATTATTGAAGCAATGAAAATGATCATGCCACAGAGTGGTGTAAGCTTAAAATCTAGCATGCTCCGGGCTATTTCACCCTTGCTGGTTGTGTTCCAACACCAATGAAATGTCACCCCCCTGCAGAGTAGACTTTACATTAACTGGTGTGAAACATTTTGTCTGGGCAAAGATACTTCAGGTTATATACAACATATCACTCAATTTGCTCTCATAGTTCTTGACAAGATGCTTAAAATAACCTTCTGTGGTCAGGATATGGTCAGGATGGCATACAGCTTCTTTATGTATTATGATTCTGAATGCTATTAAAGGTTGGCTTTATGTGAAGACCACAAACACACAACACTTTTATTTTTGTACGCAAACAGTCTGTAAATCCAGTGATCTGGATGGATGAACCAATACTAATTGCTGCAAGTACAGCATGTGGTTTTAAACAGGAAAACAACCATCTGCTGGGATTTTGAGGAGCAGTTTGCAAATCAGTTTGCCTAAATTGCAACTCATTTGCTGTGGAGCATCCTTCCTGTTCTGCATTACACAGACGACACATTAAAGTGGTATTCCCATTGCAATATTCATGGCATATTGGTAGATTATGCTGTAATTGTCCAACAGGGGCAGGTGCCACCTTTTGGATGAGGTCCTGAAGTGAATGGCGGGCAGGGCAAGTATAATTGGCCACCCCACCATTTACCACTGCGTCCTGACTATTTTAACCCTTTAGTGACCATGCACATTTTAAAAAAAAATGTTATTTTTTTTTTTTCATCAATGTAATTGTATGAAGTTTTATTTTCTGCAGGACAAGTTATACTTTTTAATGCACCATTTTTAGTACATGTAATGATTGATTAACACTTTTTACCCTGGGCCAGTTTTCGTAAAAAATGTGGTAATAGCTTTGGAACACTTTTATTTATCCAAGCCATTCTGAGAATGTTTTCTCGTGCCGTATTGTACTTCATGATAGTTATAAAATTGAGTCAATATATTTCACCTTTATTTATAAAAAAAATCCCACATTTACCAAAAATTTTGAAAAATTCTCAATTTTCAAAATTTCTATTTCTCTGCTTTTAAAACAGAAAGTGATACCTCATAAAATATTTATTATTTAACATTTACCATATGTCTACTTTATGTTGACATCATTTTGTAAATGTCATATTTTTTTTTTAGCACGTCAGAAGGCTTAGGGTACTTTCACACTTGCGTTGCTTGATTCCGGCAGGCAGTTCCGTTGCCTGAACTGACTGCCTGATCAGGCAAATTGTATGCAAACGGATGTCATTTTTTCTGACTGATCAGGCATTTTTCAGACTGATCAGGATCCTGATCAGTCAGAAAAATGCCTGATCAGTCCAAAAAATGCATTGCAATACCGGATCCGTTTTTCCAGTGTCATCAGGCAAAACGGATCCTTTTTTTTTTTTTTTAGGGTACTTTCACACTTGCGTTGTTTGATTCCTGTCAGGCAGTTCCGTTGCCTGAACTGACTGCCTGATCAGGCAAACTGTATGCAAACGGATGTCATTTTTTCTGACCGATCAGGCATTTTTCAGACTGATCAGGACCCTGATCAGTCTGAAAAATGCCTGATCAGTCAGAAAAATGCATTGCAATACCGGATCCGTTTTTCCGGTGTTATCAGGCAAAACGGATCCGTTTTTTTTTCTTTTCTCATTTTTAAAGGTCTGCGCATGCGCAGACCGGAAGGACGGATCCAGCATTCCGGTATTTTAAATGCCGGATCCGGCACTAATACATTCCTATGGAAAAAAAATGCCAGATCCGGCATTCAGGCAAGTCTTCAGTTTTTTTCGCCGGAGATAAAACCGTAGCATGCTACAGTTTTCTCTTTTGCCTGATCAGTGAAAAAGACTGAACTGAAGACATCCTGATGCATCCTGAATGGATTACTCTCCATTCAGAATGCATGGGGATATGCCTGATCAGTTCTTTTCTGGTATAGAGCCCCTGTGACGGAACTCTATGCCGGAAAAGAAAAACGCTAGTGTGAAAGTAGCCTTAGAATTTTAAAAGCAATTCTTAAAATTTTTAAGAAAATTTTCCAAAACCCACTTTTTTAACCCCTTAGGGACACAGCCTTTTTACACCTTAGGACCAGGCCATTTTTTGCAAATCTGACCACTGTCACTTTAAGTGCTGATAACTTTAAAACGCTTTGACTTATCCAGGCCGTTCTGAGATTGTTTTTTCGTCACATATTGTACTTCATGACACTGGTAAAATGAATTAAAAAAAAATATTTTTTTTGCACAAAATAATACCTAATTTACCAAAACATTTCAAAAATTTGCAAATTTCAAAGTTTCAGTTTCTCTACTTCTTTAATACATAGTAATACCCCCAAAAATTGTGATGATTTTACATTCCCCATATGTCTACTTCATGTTTGTAGCATTTTGGGAATGATATTTTATTTTTTGGGGATGTTACAAGGCTTAGAAGTTTAGAAGCAAATTTTGAAAATTTTCAGAAATCTTCAAAATCCCACTTTTTATGGACCAGTTCAGGTTTGAAGTCATATTGTGAGGCTTAGATAATAGAAACCTCCCAAAAATGACCCCATCTAAGAAACTACACCCCTCAAGGTATTCAAAACTGATTTTACATACGTCGTTAACCCTTTAGGTGTTGCACAAGAGTTATTGGCAAATGGGGATGAGATTTGAGAATTTCATTTTTTTGTCTAATTTTCCATTTTAACCCATTATTTCCACTAACAAAGCAAGGGTTAACAGCCAAACAAGACTGTATCTTTATTGCCCCGACTCTGCCGTTTACAGAAACACCCAATATGTGGCCGTAAACTACTGTACGGCCACACAGCGGGGCGTAGAGTGAAAGGTGCGCCGTTTCGTTTTTGGAAGGCTGATTTTTATGGACTGGTTTATTTACACCATGTCCCATTTGAAGCCCCCCTGATGCACCCCTAGAGTAGAAACTCCATAAAAGTGACCCCATCTAAGAAACTACACCCCTCAAGGTATTCAAAACTGATTTTACATACGTCGTTAACCCTTTAGGTGTTGCACAAGAGTTATTGGCAAATGGGGATGAAATTTGAAAATTTCATTTTTTTGCCTTATTTTCCATTTTAACCCATTTTTTCCACTAACAAAGCAAGGGTTAACAGCCAAACAAGACTGTATCTTTATTGCCCTGACTCTGCCGTTTACAGAAACACCCCATATGTGGCTGTAAACTACTGTACGGCCACACAGCGGGGCGTAGAGTGAAAGGTGCGCCGTTTGGTTTTTGGAAGACAGATTTTGCTGGACTGGTTTTTTGACACCATGTCCCATTTGAAGCCCCCTGATGCACCCCCAGAGTAGAAACTCCATAAAAGTGACCCCATCTAAGAAATTACACCCCTCAAGGTATTCCAAACTGATTTTACATACATTTTTAACCCTTTAGGTGTTGCACATCATTTAATGGAAAATAGAGATACAATTTCCAAATTTCACTTTTTTGGCAGATTTTCAATTTTAATATTTTTTTTCCAGTTACAAATAAAGGGTTAACAGCCAAACAAAACTCATTATTCATGGCCCTAATTCTGTAGTTTACAGAAACACCCCATATGTGGTCGTAAACTGCTGTACGGTCACACGGCAGGGCGCAGAAGGAAAGGAATGCCATACGGTTTTTGGAAGGCTGGATTTTGCTGGACTGGTTTTTTTGACACCATGTCCCATTTGAAGCCCCCGGATGCACCCCCAGAGTAGAAACTCCATAAAAGTGACCCCATCTAAGAAATTACACCCCTCAAGGTATTCCAAACTGATTTTACATACATTTTTAACCCTTTAGGTGTTGCACATGATTTAATGGAAAATAGAGATACAATTTCCAAATTTCACTTTTTTGGCAGATTTTCAATTTTAATATTTTTTTTCCAGTTACAAATAAAGGGTTAACAGCCAAACAAAACTCATTATTCATGGCCCTAATTCTGTAGTTTACAGAAACACCCCATATGTGGTCGTAAACTGCTGTACGGTCACACGGCAGGGCGCAGAAGGAAAGGAATGCCATACGGTTTTTGGAAGGCTGGATTTTGCTGGACTGGTTTTTTTGACACCATGTCCCATTTGAAGCCCCCCTGATGCACCCCTAGAGTAGAAACTCTAAAAAAGTGACCCCATTTTAGAAATTACGGGATAGGGTGGCAGTTTTGTTGGTACTAGTTTAGGGTACATATGATTTTTGGTTGCTCTATATTACACTTTTTGTGCGGCAAGGTAACAAGAAATACCTTTTTGGCACAGTTTTTTTTTTTTTTTGTTATTTACAACATTCATCTGACAGGTTAGATCATGTGGTAATTTTATAGAGCAGGTTGTCACGGACGCGGCGATACATAATATGTATACAATTTTTTTTATTTATGTAAGTTTTACACAATGATTTCATTTTTAAAACAAAAAAAGTTTTAGTGTCTCCATAGTCTAAGAGCCATAGTTGTTTCAGTTTTTGGGCGATAATCTTGAGTAGGGTCTCATTCTTTGCGGGATGAGATGACGGTTTGATTGGCACTATTTTGGGGTGAATATGATTTTTTGATCGCTTGCTATTGCAGTTTTTGTGATGTAAGATGACAAAAAATTGCTTTTTTTACACCGTGGTCACCTGAGGGGTTAGGTCATGTGATATTTTTATAGAACCGGTCGATATGGACGCGGCAATACCTAATATGTATACTTTTTTTTTATTTATGTAAGTTTTACACAATGATTTCATTTTTGAAACAAAAAAAATGATGTTTTAGTGTTTCCATAGTCTAAGAGCCATAGTTTTTTCATTTTTTGGGCGATTATCTTAAGTAGGGTCTCATTTTTTGCGGGATGAGATTACGGTTTGATTGTTACAATTTTGGCGTACATGCGACTTTTTTGATCACTTTTATTACCTTTTTTTGGGAAGTAAGGTGGGCAAAATTTCAATTTCATCATAGTTTTTAATTTTTTATTTTTATGGCGTTCACCGTTCGGGTAAAGTAACATGACCGTTTTATAGATCAGGTCGTTACGGACGCGGCAATACCAAACATGTGTAGGGAATTTAATTTTTTTCATTTTTAATCAGTGATAAATGTGTTTTTTGATTTTTACTTTTTTTTCACTTTTTTTCACTTTTTTTTTTACCCAGACCCACTTGGTTCTTGAAGATCCAGTGGGTCTGATGTCTGTATAATACAGTACTGTACTCTATATAGGGTACTGCACTGTATTTTACTTACACTGAACAGATCTATGCTTTCAGCACAGATCTGTTCAGCACCATGGACAGCTGGACGCCTGAGCAGGCGTCCTGTTGCCATGGGAACCTTCCCCGTCTGCCACAACTTCGCAGACGGGGAAGGGTGAGGACTGGGGTGTCGGGGGGCTGTCTGGGGGCTCTCTCCCTCTCCCATCGGGGGGCTGCAAAGGCACAGCAGCCCCCCGATCGGAGAGGGAGGGAGCTCCCTGCGCTGTTAACCTTTTCCATACAGCGGTCCGTACGGACCGCTGTATAGAAAGGGTTAAACGGCTGACATCGCATCAACGATGTCAGCCGTTTATACCAGGGTGCCAGCAATGTGCTGGCACCCTGGTATACCCACTAGAAACCAACGATTATTCAAGGGGAGGCGGGCGGGGGATCGCGATCCCGCCTGCCGCACCGCCCGCCTCCCGCACTGCCTGCACCGCCCGCAACCCTCCCCCTGCACCACCCGCCCACATAATATCATTCAGGGGTGTAGGGGGAGGAAGAACATATATATTCTGGGCATTGTAAAGTTTCTGATCCCCGCGGTCAGGGACCGCGGGGATCAGAAACGGCAAAAAGCGCATCAAACCGCAGGTCTGAATTGACCTGCGGTTTGTTGCGATCGCCGACATGGGGGGGTCACAGGACCCCCCCGCGCATTTAGCCTAGGTGCCTGCTCAATGATTTGTGCAGGCACCTTGTTCCGATCACTGCCAGCCGGGCGGCAGTGATCGGAACAACACATGATGTACCGGTACGTCATGTGTCCTTGAGTACCAGGGCATCATGACGTACCGGTACGTCATGTGTCCTGAAGAGGTTAAGTACCAGTTCAGGTTTGAATTCACTTTGTGGGGCTTACATAATAGAAACCCCCCATAAATGACTCCATTGTAGAAACTACACCCCTCAAGTTACTCAAAAGCGATTTTACTAACTTTGTTAATCCTTTAGGTGTTCCACAAGAATTAAATGAAAATGGAGATGACATTTCAAAATTTCAGTTTTTTTGGCAGATTTTCCATTTTAATTTATTTTTTTCTTTAACACATCGAGGGTTAACAGCCAAACAAAACTCAATATTTATTACCCTGATTTTGCAGTTTACAGAAACACCCCACATGTGGTCGTAAACTCATATAAGGGCACACAGCAGGGCGCCAAAGAAAAGGAGCGTCATATGGTTTTTGGAAGACAGCTTTTGCTGGACTGGTTTTTAGATGCCATGTCCCATTTGAAGCCCCCCCTGATGCACCCTTATAGGGGATAAGGTGCCAGTTTTATTGGTACTATTTTGGAGTACATATGATTTTTATTTGCTCTATATTATTTTTTTTTGTGAGGCAAGGTAACCAAAAATTGGCTGTTTTGACACTGTTTTTATTTTTTATTTTTTACAACATTCATCTGACAGGGTAGATCATGTGCTATTTTTATAGAGCAGGTTGTTATAGACGCAATGATATCAAATATGTCTACTTTCTTTGTTTCAGTTAACATAATAAAGCATTTTTCCATTTTTTTTATTTTTCCTTATTTTTTTATTTTTCTGCCGATCATCTTGTGCAGGGACTCGTTTTTTGCAGGAAGAGTTGATGTTTTTATTGGTGCCGTTTTTGAATACATATGATTTTTTTGATCATTCATTACTACACTTTATGGGGCAAGATGATCAAAAAATTGGTTGTTTTGGCACAGTGCATTTTGCGCTGTGGCATTAGAAGAATTTTGATATCTCTGACTTTTAGTCTAACCAGACTATCTATTACTCTGTAATTCTTCTAGGTTTAAAGAGCTCACCAAATGCTTCAAATAACTTATTTATTAACTTCACCTTTTCTTCATATATAACACTGCCACCTCTGCAGCAGATAATCCATGTACAAAACACGTGTTAAAAAGATATAAAAAAATGGCGGTATGCATAAAATGGTGGTTCAAATGTTCAATCTTGTCATGCAACATAAAATGGCGGATATATTTCTCTCTTCAGTATCTGTACTCTCACTTTAAGTTGTTTAAGCACTTTATGATTTCTCTGAGCGTTATATCTGAGGCCTAACTAATAGTTCTACTGCAGATTGCAGTTTGCTTTTGCAATTTGTATGGATTGTATCATTGTATGGCTCAGTATGGTTGCAATTGGTGGAAATGTAAGTAAACACATATGTATCTAGTTCAGTATAAAGTTCTAAACACAATACTAACAATATGAACATTATATAACTTGTTTTAAATATCTATATTGGCCTCTTGTTCCCATAAAACTCAGTTCTCAGTGGAGTCAATGTCTGTACAGCTCCTGTCTCTGGTGAATAATAATTCTAGCAGCAGGAGATGGGGGAATTCCCAGACAGTCGTGTGTGAGGCTGGCTGTGATTGGTGAAAAATTTTGCTGTGTGAGAAGCTGGCTGCGATTGGTCTAGACTATTGCCCAGCAACAACAGATTAACACTATGCTTTCTGTTGTTTCTGCTGTGTCACTGAGTTTACCTTATATTACAAAAGGAATCTTAACGGCATATTGTCTGTTTCTGCCTCTGTGAAATCAAAATATAACAGTTATATGACATCTAAAACATGATGTCACAGTAAATAACTCTGTTTTTGTCTTTAACACATAAACATAGGAACTGTACTAAGGCTATTGGCAGGTTTAGCTGTATACACATATAAGCTATACTAGCAACCTAGGACAGGTCTTAGCTGGCCAGCTACAGTTACTGATGCGGCAATAACTAATATTTATACATTTTCCCATTTATTTAAGTTTTACACAACAATAGGGTTTTGTAAACAAACAAACAAAAAATGCTGTTTTAGTGTCTCCATAGTCTGAGAGCCATAGCTTTTTTATTTTTTGACCAATTGTCTTAGGTATGGTCTCATTTTTTTGAGGGATGAGGTGACGGTTTGATTGGTACTATTTTGGTGGTCCATATGCCTTTTTGATCGCTTGGTGTTGCACTTTATGTGATGTTAGGTGACAAAAAAAATGGCTTTTTTTATGGTGTTCCTCGAAGCGGTTAGTTCATGTGATATTTTTATAGAGCTGGTTGTTACGGATGTGGCAATACCTAATATGTCAACTTTTTAACATTTATTTCACTTTAACAAAATAATAGCAGTTTTGAAGGGGGAAAAAAAGCATTTTTTAGTGTCTCCATTGTCTGAAAGTCATATTTTTTTTATTTATTTTTTTAGATTTTCTTATGTAGGGGCTCATTTTTTGCGGGATGAGGTGATAGTTTCATTGGTACTATTTTGTGGGACATACGCCTTTTTGATTGCTTTGGTGTAGCACTTTTTGTGATATAAGGTGGCAAAAGATTCATTTTTTGACACAGGTTTTTTTTATGGTATTTATCGGACGTGGTGGACCATGTGATATTTTTATAGAGCCGGTCATTATGGACACGGTGATACCTAACATGTGTGTTTTTCCTCTTTATTCTATTTCTTATTATAAAATCAGGGTAAACTTGCGTTTGTTTTTTTCCTTTTCTTTTTTTATTAAAAACGCTCTTTTTGCTTTTTTTTTTTTAAACTTAATTTCTGTTCCACTCAGGGATTTCAACTTTTGAGGGTCGGATCCCCTCTGCATTCCATTACAATACATCTGTATTGTAATGCATTGCCTGTTAGTGTATTGCACTAACAGGTTGCCTAGGAGATGCAGCCTGGGGCTGGATTTCCTCGACCCCCGTAGAAGGCAGGTCCCAATGCCATGCAAGGCATTGGGCAGCCTGTGCATGGCCTCGGACTGCCTTGTCACCCATAAGGTCCACGCCACAACAGCGCGGGGAGCCGATGGGCTCCCTCACACACCGCAAACTCATTTTATGCTGCAGTCATCGCTGACCATGGCATATAATAGGCTAATCCGCCGGAATTGGCTATCAGTGCCGGGCCCCTGTAGTGATCGGGCGCGCATCACTTTGGTGCCCGCCTGATCACCATGACGTAATAGTACCTCAAAATGCGGCAATTCACTTGCCACCATGACATACTATTACGTCATATGTCGGTGTTAAAGCAAGCTGTTTAGCTATAACGCCTTTTGTTTACATCAGTAAAAAGGTGTATAAGTGGTCACTAAGGGGTTAAGAAGTCCCATAGAGGTGAACATAGAGTTGGTCGTGCATGCACAGTGTTCTCTCTATTCACTGCTAAGAGACTTTCAAAAATAGCCAAGTGTGCTTGCTCAGCTGTTTCAAAAGTCCCATAGCAGTTAATGGAGTGGATGTTGCACATGTGCAGTTTTGCTCTTGGTTCACGGCAGGGTTCAGTTCCTCAGATAGGAGAGGGTCCCAGAGGTGGGACCAGCATCTATCTGACATTTATGGCCTATCAATATGCCACGAATGTCCCGGATGGGAATACCCCTTTTTAATTTTAATAGGCACTGTGTAATGCTTCATTTACACTGTGGTGGCGCTACAGACAATAATAATTTACATGCCTCTGCACATTTTACATTTCATTGCTGGGGGTGCAGCAGGGGGATATTTCATAAACAGAAGCTTCTTCTTCCAACAAAGATGAATTGTTCAAAGCGGACAATTTTTTAGTCCCAGTTGCACATTATGTTTAATTCGCTAGAGAAAGCTAACTGCAGAAGCTATGCTATCATCCACCTTTTGTGTATTGCTAATGCTAATTTGGCTTTGTTAACTGCCATCCAGCATGCTTAATGAGTTCTTAGATTGAGCGGCTTTGTGAGATATGTTGCTATATATGCTATATATAAATATTGCTTGTTAAAATAATAAGTGTAATTATTATTATGTCATTTGTTTAATAGGTTGATTAACTACTAGGGCAATATTACATATTTTTCACAGCACTAGCAACAGTACATAGCACTAATGACCAGAAAATGTTCTTTTTAAATATCATCAACATCAACTGAAAACATTAATTACTCATATATAAAGGAGAGATGTGTGAATTTCATAAAATTTGTTTCAGTCCAATTTCTCTAACCTGGCCAAGATATTCGATTCAAATACAAATTGATTCTATCTGAATCAATAATGCTTCGTCTGCCTCTCTCTCTCTTTATCTCTCTCCATTCTACCCAAAAAAATCTGAAGAAATTCTGATTCTATCAAATCAGAATTAAAGAAAAAAAAAAAACTTGGGTCAAATTTCCATTCTAAAGAATTCATTCACATTGTCAGTATTCTTGGGAACACCCTGTGTATTTAAGTTTTATTTAGCCTCTATTTTTGAAGTGTTTCTGCTGTGAGACTTAACCACTGAGCTATAGAGCTCAATGTTAAACTGTTTCAGAGAAACCCATAGTTTCCCATGTATTAGGTATTTATATACAGCAGAAATATCATTATATATATTTTTTTGTAATTGCAAATAATATGTATGGCACAAAGTAAATTTGGAATTTCTAAAAAATATGTAATTACTAAAATAAATGTAAACTAATTCTAATATATATATATATATATATATATATATATATATATATATTCTGTGAGGGGATGCATTTGGCATATTCTGGGGCCAAGAGGGTGCAGATCTGTGTATGTGGGCTTTATGGTGTGTAAATCAGTGAGCGAGGTGCATTTGGTGAGTTCTGGGGGCCATGAGGGTGCAGATCTGTGTGAGGGGCTTTATGGGGTGGAAATATGTGAGGGAGGGACAGAATCGATGGAATGTAACTGTGTTGTTGGCACAGTTTTACAAGATTTGGGGCCCACTTTTGATTTTGTCCAGGGCCACATTCTAAAATCGGCCCTGAAGAGCCTGGACTTTAGTGTCACTGGAAAACAGCTTTCAATATTGAAGCAATTTTGCTTTCCGGAGACTGCCTGCTTTAGAAACCTCATTTTGAAGCTTTAACTCAATAACGGGGTACCCAATTAGGACTTTTGTGTATTGGCCAGAGCAGGATCTCCAGCACCATTCTTATCAGTGTGTAGTTTAGAGTAGTAGTCCATCAATATATAGGTATATAATAGCCATACACAGATATGCAAGACAACAGAAATTTTGTTAAAGCAAAACTTTCATTTTTTGCCAAGCATAAAAGCAGATGACAATGTTTTGACCACTTCAATATGGGGAGGGGTTACAATGAGCACTTCTTGCTCTTGAGAACCTAGAGTGTCCATGTATCACATGGACTAATCATGGACAGCAATAAGAGCTGTAAATTACCATACTTATCAAAGTGGTGGCATTGCATGGAAATTATACACATATTGCTGACTTCACCTACAGCTGTTACAGTAGGGGTGGATTAATGGCACCATGGGCCCCACTCCAGCCCAGTATACCAACATGGACTCTCCCATACACACAGGGATGGTCCCATAAACATGTTCACATTGAACCCCACAGATAACACAGTGATAACTCTCTGAGTACAGATAATGTAGTAGATGTCCCATACAGTCCTATGTTACACCACAGATAACACAGTGATAACTCTATGAGTACAGATAATGTAGTAGGTGTTACCTGCAGTCCAATGTAACACCTCAGATAACATGGTGATAACTCTCTGTGAACATATAATGTAAATGATGTCACCTGCAGCCCTATGTAACACCACAAATAACACAGGGAGAATTCTCTGAGTACAGATAGTGTACTAGATGTCCCCTACAGTCCTATGTAACACCACAGATAACACATGGAGAATTCTCTGAGTACAGATAGTGTACTAGATGTCCCCTACAGTCCTATGTAACACCACAGATAACACAGGGAGAATTCTCTGAGTAAAGATAGTGTACTAGATGCCCCATACAGTCCTATGTTACACCTCAGATAACACAGTGATAACTCTCTGATAATGTAGATGTTACCTGCAGTCCTATGTAACACTACAGATAACACAGGGAGAATTATCTGAGTACAGATAGTGTACTAGATGTCTCCTACAGTCCTATGTAACACCACAGATAACATAGGGATAACTCTCTGAGTACAGATAGTGCTCTAGATGTCCCATACAGTTCTACGTAACACCACAGATAACACAGTGATAACTCTCTGAGTACAGATAATGTACTAGATGTCTCATACAGTTCTATGTTACACCTCAGATAACACAAGGAGAATTCTCTGATAATGTAGTAGATGTTACCTGCAGTCCTATGTAACGCTACAGATAACACAGGGAGAATTCTCTGAGTACAGATAGTGTACTAGATGCCCCATACAGTCCTATGTTACACCTCAGATAACACAGTGATAACTCTCTGATAATGTAGTAGATGTTACCTGCAGTCCTATGTAACACTACAGATAACACAGGGAGAATTATCTGAGTACAGATAGTGTACTAGATGTCTCCTACAGTCCTATGTAACACCACAGATAACATAGGGATAACTCTCTGAGTACAGATAGTGCTCTAGATGTCCCATACAGTTCTACGTAACACCACAGATAACACAGTGATAACTCTCTGAGTACAGATAGTGTACTAGATGTCTCATACAGTTCTATGTTACACCTCAGATAACACAAGGAGAATTCTCTGATAATGTAGTAGATGTTACCTGCAGTCCTATGTAACGCTACAGATAACACAGGGAGAATTCTCTGAGTACAGATAGTGTACTAGATGCCCCATACAGTCCTATGTTACACCTCAGATAACACAGTGATAACTCTCTGATAATGTAGTAGATGTTACCTGCAGTCCTATGTAACACTACAGATAACACAAGGAGAATTCTCTGAGTACAGATAGTGTACTAGATGTCCCATACAGTCCTATGTTACACCTCAGATAACACAGTGATAACTCTCTGATAATGTAGTACATGTTACCTGCAGTCCCATGTAACACTACAGATAACACAGTGATAACTCTCTGAGTACAGATAGTGTACTAGATGTCCCATACAGTCTTATGCTACACCTCAGATAACACAGTGATAACTCTCTGACAATGTAGTAGATGTTACCTGCAGTCCCATGTAACACTACAGATAACACAGTGATAACTCTCTGATAATGTAGTAGATGTTACCTGCAGTCCTATGTAACACTACAGATAACACAAGGAGAATTCTCTGAGTGCAGATAGTGTACTAGATGTCCCATACAGTCCTATGTTACACCTCAGATAACACAGTGATAACTCTCTGATAACTTAGTAGATGTTACCTGCAGTCCCATGTAACACTACAGACAACACAGTGATAACTCTCTGAGTACAGATAGTGTACTAGATGTCCCATACAGTCCTATGTAACACCACAGATAACACAGTGATAACTCTCTGAGTACAGAAAATGTACTAGATGTCTCATACAGTTCTATGTTACACCTCAGATAACACAGGGAGAATTCTCTGATAATGTAGTAGATGTTACCTGCAGTCCTATGTAACACTACAGATAACACAGGGAGAATTCTCTGAGTACATATAGTGTACTAGATGTCCCATACAGTCCTATGTTACACCTCAGATAACACAGTGATAACTCTCTGATAATGTAGTAGATGTTACCTGCAGTCCCATGTAACACTACAGATAACACAGTGATAACTCTCTGAGTACAGATAGTGTACTAGATGTCCCATACAGTCTTATGCTACACCTCAGATAACACAGTGATAACTCTCTGATAATGTAGTAGATGTTACCTGCAGTCCCATGTAACACTACAGATAACACAGTGATAACTCTCTGAGTACAGATAGTGTACTAGATGTCCCATACAGTCTTATGCTACACCTCAGATAACACAGTGATAACTCTCTGATAATGTAGTAGATGTCACCTCCTGTCCTACATAACTTCACAGGTAACGCAGTGAGACATTTCTGTTTGCAGATAATGTAGTAGAGGTCACCTCCACAGGTAACATACTATAAACTCTCAGAGTACAGATAATGTAGTAGAGGTCACCTCCACAGGTAACATACTATAAACTCTCAGAGTACAGATAATGTAGTAGAGGTCACCTCCACAGGTAACATACTATAAACTCTCAGAGTACAGATAATGTAGAAGTTCTGCCGCTGCACTCTGCACAGACCACAACATATTGGCAAGCCTCAGGGACATTCTCTGCCTATGTGCAGCATCAGTGTGATGACGCTTGCACACATAGTGAGTGCACAGGTCTGGAGGCGGGTCCCACAGTGGAAGAAAATGGGTCCCGTGCTGCTGCAGTGATACTGGAGGACATATGGCAAGATGACAGTCATAACACGATCACATCGCCACTTGCTACACACCTCCCTTCCAATGCAATTTAGTCACAGCCTGCAGTGAGTCCCACAAGTCTGTTCAGGAATGAAGTGTAATGAGGGAAAACTTTCATGTGCCCTCCTGGAGACTTAAACTGTTGCCCAAATTGCCTGGGTGCTGGAGGGACCCAGCTGTGTGACAACCAGTTTACTTTCAGATGACTATTAAAACAAAAAAGGGTTGTCCAAAGCAGACAAGTCTTAACTGTTTTATTTAATACAGTAAGTTTAAATAATGTGGCGTGTAGGTACAGTATATACTGTATGTTCAATACACAAACAAAATTAATACATTGGGATTTTTTTTTTTTATATATATATAATGGATTGCCTCTACAGAATTGGTTACTTATCCGTATAAACCATAATATGAGAAACACAAGCAAATAAATATTTAATCAATAATAGAGAATATTAAGTAAAATATCATAACTTACAACTTCCAAATTTTAGAGGGCATGCGTGAGCATCCATAGGAAAGTCTTCTAGCTGCATGGGGCATTCTGCTGAAATTGTCAATCTGTTCAAATCATTAAAGATGAAAGGAAAACAAAATTACATAAAATCCTGCCGGTGGGCATCCAGTCATTATACATTTGCTTACACATGACAGTTGTGGCACTGGTATAAGAAACCTGGGGACTAGCTAAACTGTGCAACAGTATATTATTATCCTTCAAAATATTTTAGGTTTTTTATACAAACAGAAAAAAGCAGATGTGGCAGATTTTACCTGTTAAGTCCCACTGCTGTCAAATTGCATTTGCATGAGATCCTCCAATCTGTCTATCTCTTCATGTAAAGTACATGCTTTCTTCCCATGGCACAATTCCTCAAAGGAGAGCTCTCTTATCAGTGAGCCAAATATCTCACAGCTAGCATATTTATATGCTGGGCATGAAATGCGTTTTTCCTGAATTTCTTTTAAAACAGAGGGGACCCACAATTTTCTAACAGGAGCACCAAAGGCAAAATAATAGAGGCCTGACATATTTGTAATGTGTACTTCAATTTGTATGGTACCAATGGTAGACAATAAGGCAATCATGGTTGCTATAGATACATTTGTTCCCGCACATTCGGAAAGACATTTATATTCTATTTATTCTTCAATGAGAACTTCAATCATATTTAAGACATTCCTAACATAACCAGGAGGTTGTCCCATGGTATGTATTCTTCAAAATACGTAACACTTCAAAGATAAAATGAAATGGTTTTGTTTAAGTAAAATGCAGTGCAGAGTTCATTTATTAATAAATATAAGAAAATATAAAATCGCTAAATTATAATTGCAACAATGTAAAGGAGCATTTCTCTTGAACTGTTGGGAAACCCGTGAAATAGGTGGCCAATGGTATGTCAGCTCCATGAAGCCTACATTTACAAGAAAAAAAAATGCAAAAATGTAATGCCATATTACATTGAATGATGATTTACCCTGCCAATCTAAAACTTGGTTTTTCAATGAATGTTGCTTAAAAATACTTGTCCTCCATTGACCACAATTAGACTGCCCCCTCAGCAGAACATGAGGGCAAGAGAAATTCAAATCTAAAGCAGATAATAGTACTAGAACATTACCACAGTTTTGTGCTATTTCAACATTATGACACAATGAAAAGTTAATTTTTTTTAAATAGAACATTATTTAATATTTGCATATGTTAATGTTCACCCTAGGCACTTTTTGAACAGACACCCCACTTCTCCTTTGCCACCAGACCGATGGAGGAAAGAATGTACCTGCTTTCCGATGCTCGGTTCTGGCTTCTTCGCTCTCCACCGCCAGTCTCCACATGTCAATTTCTTGATTGACTCTGACCATATGGGGGCATCAACCTCCTCTGTGGTGAGTCACTGGCTGCAGTGGACATGTGAACCATGTCAAACTGAATGTTAACGCGTGAAGACCAAAGAACGGCAGTGGTGGCAAGGGAGCAAAGGAGCAGGAACCCAGTGGCATGGAGCAGGTAAGTATGCTTTCCCCAAAGGTCTGGCAATGTAGGGGAGGGGTCTGCCCAAAAGGCCTCCAAGGGTGAAAAACCCATTTAAATGGGTTTTTCAGGACCCCAAAAATGTTTCTGAAGAATAGAAATTTTATAAAATAAAAATAAAGAAACAAACCTACACCTACTTTATCCCCTGCCACTCTGGTGCTTCTGGCAGTCTATTTCTGGTGCTCCAGCAATGACATATCTGACAACTTCATGTGACTACTGCAGGTAATTCATAAAATAATAAGTCATGGAAGGGATCTAGGTAATCATTGCTGGAGTGAGACCAACTACCCCAGGTGACCCTTGAGGCTACGTCGAGTGTAGCAGGTGAGTAAGGTTTATTTTGTATTTTAGCACATTTTAAGCTTTAAGCAAAAGGCTTAAGGCCCTGGAAAAAAACAAAAAAACTTTAGTATGCTGAAAGGCAGTTCATTTATGCCTTTATTCAGACTGCCTCTTATACATAGAGATCAGTCACATTCTCTTACCTTACAGGACATGTGCATGAAACTGGCAGACAGAAACTGTGAATAAGTGCCAGGAGACAACATTGTATATTTCATGCTACAGTGGAGCTGTCCCTGTCCTGGCTAATACTCAGAATTCACTGATAAAATTCAACTACATTCTGTCCTTTTAAGTCAAATGTTGCTGGATTCCTATCAAACTATATAGATTTTGAAAAAAATCTATACTGTAAAAGTGTACATCGAAAAGTAAAGACTGCACAGAGCAAAGAATGCAGCTTCTAAAGAGCACATCTACAGTATGCACTTCACTTTAAGGGTTTTACCAGATTAAGATAAAGGGTCTCCATAGAAATAAAATGTAAAAACTGATTAAATAGATTAAAGTTACAAAGTAAAAAAAAAAAGAAAGTTATCTTAAGGGCCCTTAAGACGGGCTGAGAATCCTAAAGATAATCACTAAAGTGCATTCATAGGAATGCTTGTTAGTCATTATCTGGCGGTGTAAATGTACAATTGGCGAAACGCTTGTTTATCGGATAATCCGATCATTTGTGCACACACAAAAATTGGCAGTAGATGGGGCTGGGCAAATTTGCTGCTGGCAAACAGCAAGTTAGTATGGGGACAAGCGATGGAATTAGCAATCACTCTTCTTCAAACTCTGGAGGAGATCACTGCATGTAAATGTAGCGGTCTCCTCCATTAGTGATCAGCGGATTGTCTGATGTCCCATGTAAAGGGACCTTTACTAATGTTACTGTTTATGTCTAACTGATCCACAAGTCATAGTGCTCTATCTGTATACAATGTCATCATGCAAGACAAGTCAGAAATAATGTAATTAGGAAACTCATTTGTTTAAAGCCAGGAAACCTCTTTAACCCCTTATGGACCGGGCTCATTTTCACCTTAAGGACCGGGCCATTTTTTCAAAATCTGACCAATGTCACTTTATGTGTGAATAACTTAAAAATCCTGGAGTGAAAATGGAGTAAAAAAAATAATATTTTTTTTAATAAAAAAATGCAAAATTTACCAAATATTTTGAAAAATTAGCAAATTTCCAAGTTTCAATTTCTCTACTTCTATAATACATAGTAATGCCTCAAAAAATAGTTATTACTTTACATTGCCCATATGTCTACTTCATGTTTGGATCATTTTGTGAATGCAATTTTATTTTTTGGGGATGTTAGAAGGCTTAGAAGTTTAGAAGCAAATCTTGAAATTTTTCTGAAAATTTCTAAAACCCACTTTTTCAGGACCAGTTCTGAAGTCATTTTGTGAGGCTTACATAATAGAAATGACCCCATTTTACAAACTACACCCCTCAAGGTATTCAAAAGTGATTTTACAAACTTTGTTAACCCTTTAGGTGTTCGACAAGAATTAATGGAAAATAGAGATAACATTTCAAAATGTCACTTTTTTGGCAGAATTTCCATTTGAATCCATTTTTTCCAGTTACAAAGCTAGGGTTAAAAGCCAAACAAAACTTAATATTTATGGCCCTGATTTTTTAGTTTACAGAAACACTCCCTATGTGGCCGTAAACTGCTGTATGGGCACATGGCAGGGCCCAGAAGGAAAGGAATGCCATACGGTTTTTGGAAGGCAGATTTTGCTGGACTGTTTTTTTGACACCATGTCCCATTTGAAGCTCCCTTGATGCACCCCTAGAGTAGAAACTCCAAAAAAGTGACCCCATTTTGGAAACTACGGGATAGGGTGGCAGTTTTGTTGGTACTATTTTAGGGTACATACGATTTTTGGTTGCTCTATATTACACTTTTTGTGAGGCAAGGTAACAAGAAATAGCTCTTTTGGCACCGTTTTTATTTTTTGTTATTTACAACATTCATCTAACAGGTTAGATCATGTGGTATTTTTATAGAGCATGTAGTCACGGACGCGACCATACCAAATATGACAACTTTTTTGGTTGTTTGTTTCAGTTTTATATAACAAAGCATAAAAAATAAATAAAAATGATTCTTTAGTGTCTCCATATTCTGAAAGCCATAGTTTTATAAATTTTTTTGGGCGATTATCTTGTGTAGAGGCTCATTTTTTTCGGGATGAGATGACGGTTTGATTGACATTATTTTTGGGTGCGTACGACTTTTTGATCGCTTGCCATTACACTTTTTGTCAATGTGCTGACACTCTGCTAACCCCCCCCAGAAAAGTTCAGTCATTTAGAATTTTTTGATCCCCGCGGTCACTTCCGAAAGTGCTTCCTAAAGTAAATTGACCTGCCGTTTGCAGCGATCGCCGATATGGGGGGGGGGTCACAGGACCCTCCTCGGCATTGTCACAGCAGGCATTCTGTTCCGATCACCGCCCGCCGCACAGCGGTGAGCGGAAAGACACAGGACGTACAGGTACGCCCTGTGTCCTTAAGTACCGGGACATCAGGGTGTACCTGTATGCCCTGTGCCCCCAAGTGGTTAAAGCGGTTTGTCAACTGTGAATGCAGGAGGTGATTCTAAGTGTAAAATACTGCACTGCACCTATTGCAATGAGTCAGCGAACCTCCATTGGTATGCTTGCATACCTGTAGACAGGGGCATAACTACCATAGCGGCAGACCAGGCAACTGCTATGGTCAAGAAGGGGCCCAGTCTTAGTTGGGATTATCTTCTCCTCTTCTACTGGGGGTGAAAACTTGGTCAGGACTCTACCCTATAAAGCAGGGCTGGCCAAACTGAGGCTCTCCAGCTGTTGCAAAACTACAACTCCCAGCATGCCGAAACTAACTACAGGTATCAGCCTACAGCAGGGCATGGTGGGAGTTGTAGTTTTACAACAGCTGGAGAGCCGCAGGTTGGCCATGCCTGCTATAAAGGAACAACTTTTAGCAAATGAAGCAGTGGAAAAATAGGGGGAGGAGATGTCAAGTTTTGCAAATAATATACATCTACTGTATAGAGCTACAGCTATGTTCCGATAAGTGGACATTGTCTAATAAATGCATGTGAGGCCTCTTTCACATCAGTGCTTATTTCCATTGCTCTGCTCCATTATAGGTGCAGAAAAAGGAAAAGAACGGCAGTGCCGGATTCAGCACAGAACTAAAGCTATACAGACCCCATTGACTATAATGGGATCTGTTCGGTTTCCATTCTGTGACGGAGGCCCCAAACAAAGCCTCCAACGCAGAAGTGAATGTACTTTATACGTATTGATAAATCATATAAATCAGTGATTCTTTTATCAGTACGGTGTGTTCCTTGGTTGCAAAGCAAGGCATTGTACAGCATAATGCATGGGATTAATGATCCAATGAACTCATATACAATCCTGTTTGCTTGACCTATCCTTGAGGAATATGAACACAATTATTAATTACCTTATTATGAAACAAACAGTAGTGGCTGGATTTAATAAAAGGAGTATGATTGTAGAAGTCAAAGTGCTCTGTGCTTTGTTCCTCATCTCAGCTGCTGTCTTTTCTAGTAAGCATCAGGCTACAGAAGTATATTTCATACTTCGGTTTACATCCGTTTAGTGAAGAACACTGAGTATTGTTTGCATGTTAATGTTACAGCTCCGAGAGGCATGTATCAGGCAGCAAGAGACCGAAGAGAATTAAAAATACTAAATTGAAGCCGAGGCGTGTTATCCTCTAGGCAGTCTATGGCTTCCCAGGGGATATCCATTTACCATTCTTAATGTAATGTACTTTCCCTTCAGTGGCATGAAACTAAATGGGTCTCCTGGTTGCCTGCTTGCTACTGATTTGATTCTATGGTGTTAGATTCAAACACTTTGCCTGATAGGAAAAGTGATTGCTTGAGAGTTAGCTGATATACATTAGTGCAAAAACAGCATGAAATGATCTTATGCAAATTTTTGACATTGTATGAAATGGTGGTGATCTTAAGAGTTTTTAGCACTTTCTGCTTTATGCCAAGATGGTTATATCTGTGATCTATGAAATTTTTAATCTGCAATGTAACATTACAGAATCTTATATATGGGCGATGCTAGGTTAATTTTTACTGCTGATCATCTTTGTCTGGTTAATTAAAAATGCATAAAAATCTACTGTACATTGTGGAAATTACCTTTACTGACAACAGAAATTCACATTGTATTTCAATACGTGCTGTACCATGTTTTCCAAAAAGTAAGTCAACAGGATTCAAAAATCCGGTGAGAAAATAGTAGTTGCACCTACTCATTACTAATCGAATGCACAAGATTCATTAATTATCAAGAAGTGTGCTTACTATAAGGTTAGGGATACACAGCAACATTTGTTGCACAGCACATTTTATAGTGGATTTTTTGTGCTATAGTCGTGTCGCAGTCGCAGCATGTCGGAGTGCGAGACCATAGAGTAGCACTATAAAATATGTCACATGACATTAGATGTTGCATGACACATGACACTGTATTGCCCTAGCCTAAGGGTGCCCGAACATGGTGTGCAGGCTGGCCTCGGGATCCTCTAATTGCAGGGTTTCATCTGTGCTGGCCTTTTGAAACAATGGCAAGTACAGGTGTGGCCCCATGTCAGTGACTGGGGTGCCTAGGACCCACCTGTAAAATGTATTTTGGGGGCCCACTGTACTGATGCATTTGAAATATTACCTGCTCACACAGCAGCAAGATGCTACCAGATGAATGAATACGGGGGTTCCTTCAACGACTTTGAGAAGGTAGGTCCTGGGGAGAAGAGGATACTGGCTAGATTTCTGCTATACTTAGAAGTCCTCTCAGCTCTGTTCGAGTCTATAATAATAAACTGGGGAGTTACTTTAGTAATCTATCAAGTGTTTTATATGAACATAGGCTAGTTGAGGTGCTGTACATTGAATATATGTATGTAGTATAGTAAGTCTACTGTGTTATGTGCCACTGTGCAGGGGGTGGGAGACTAGGGGCCCACCTTGCTCAGGAGCCCACCGGGTGATTCACCTGTATCCCTTTGGGCCAGTCTGGGCCTGCACCATGTATTGAGACTAGGGGCCCACCTTGATCAGGAGCCCACCGGGGGATTTACCTGTATCC
This sequence comes from Bufo gargarizans, assembly GCF_014858855.1. NCBI lineage: Eukaryota > Metazoa > Chordata > Amphibia > Anura > Bufonidae > Bufo > Bufo gargarizans. Next base: position 202,558,590 of record NC_058082.1, read on the forward strand.
CTGTGGACCAGTCCGAGCCTGCACCCTTAAAGCAGAATTTTGGCAGTTTGGTGTTCTAGAGCACTCAGGTGTTTGCCTACATCATGCTGAATAAAGGACATCTACTGTGACCTCAGAAAAGAAATTGTTGCTGCTGAGTACTCTGGTAAGGGTTATATAAGGGCATATTCAAACAATTTGAATTGACAATTTTACAAAATTAATATACTTTTATGGAAAAAAAAGCAGTGTCAATAGTTAGAAGGCATCTATCCTATGAGTCAATGTTCAACCTTTTAAATTGGCCTTAAATGAAATGTTTCAGCAAAAATGTTTTCTGATGGTTAAAACCAGATAGTGACACATATCCTTTTTTTCTAATCTCTTTTTATTTTCTGGTTATATTTTTTTTAATTCTATTTCCTGAATATGATTATGGGGGAGGCCATCTTGCCTGAGCTGCTCTTAACTGCATTTAGAAAGAATTGCTTTATGGTAGCCCCATGGGCCATAGACACAATGGTCCAGAGGGGACTTCTACAGGAGAGTTTTCTAGGCATGCTTTGTGACCCGTACAAGGAAACAATAGATAAGCTTTGACAATATCCTATTGTGATTGGTGGACCCTGTCTAAGGCTATTTTCACACTTGCGTTTTTGCTGGATCCGGCAAGGTTCAGCAAAAACGCTTCAGTTAGTGATAATACAACCATCTGCATCCGTTATGAATGGATCCGGTTGTATTATCTATAACACTGCCAAGACGGATACGTCATTAACTCCATTGAAAGTCAATGGAGGACGGATGCATTTTCTACTGTGGCAGATTGTGTTAGAGAAAACGGATCCGTCCCCATTGACTTGCATTGGATGTCATGCCGGATCAGTCTTGCTCCGCATCCCAGGACGCAAAGCAAACTGCAACATGTTGCGATAATAAATAAAACCAATACTTCTAATCCGTTACTAGATGGAACATGCAGCGAGTCTCCAAAGTGATGTGGGTTCAGTTCACATTAAGCATAGGTAAACAATTGAGACTATAGTCAAATAGTAAAAGTCCAGCGTCCTCAAAAACTGCCCAACCCGGGTTTCGCGCCTATGGCTTCATCGGGGTGCAAAACCCAGGTTCGGCAGTTTTACCATTTGCTTGTTTTATCAAGACTCTTGTGAGTATAATAAAATTACCTTTTATACATTTACTGACGGTATTTCACTATGGAAGTAACACTCTGCCTAGGAACATTGATTGCATGAGTTGGATACAGAGGGAAAGAAAACCTGAATCTATTCGATGTGCCTGAACCTGCTTGTGCTTGTGAGTATAATAGTGCATTAGTCTAAGATCCATATAGCGGTATTCACACTATTAGCGCAATTTGGTGTTACACAGGGCATAATCCAGAAAGGACGCCTGAGGACCCCGGTCTTCTCGTGGTGTGGTGAGAGGGAATACACCTGGATTCTAAGAGCTGGAAAAACGTGCGGTCTCAATTGTTTACCTACAACATGTTGCGGTTTGCTCTCCGTTATGGAAATGCAACTAAACAGAACGGAATGCATTTTGGAGCACTCCATTGTGTTCAGTTCATTTTTGTCCCCATTGATAATGAATAGGGACAAAACTGAAGCGTTTCTTTCCGGTATTGAGCCCCTATGACGGATCTCAATACCGGAAAACTAAAACGCTAGTGTGAAAGTAGCCTTATCTTTCATTCTAATCCTGCCTGTAATGATATCACCTATGTGTATATACAGTCAGGTCCATAAATATCTGGACATCAACACAATTATAACATTTTTGGCTCTATACACAACCACAATGGATTTAAAATGAAACAAACAAGATGGGCTTTAACTGCAGACTGCCAGCTTTAATTTGAGGGTATTTACATCCAAATCAGGTGAACGGTGTAGGAATTACAACAGTTTGCTTATGTGTCTACCACTTGTTAAGGAACCAAAAGTAATGGGACAATTGGCTTCTCATCTGTTCCATGGCCAGGTGTGTGTTATTCCCTCATTATCCCAATTACAATGAGCAGATAAAAGGTCCAGGGTTCATTTCAAGTGTGCTATTTGCATTTGGAATCTGTTGCTGTCATTTCTCAAGATGAGATCCAAAGAGCTGTCACTATCAGTGAAGCAAGCCATCATTAGGCTGAAAAAACAAAACAAACCCATCAGAGAGTTAGCAAATCACTAGGCATGGCCAAAACAACTGTTTGGAACATTCTTAAAAAGAAGGAACACATCGGTGAGCTCAGCAACACCAAAAGACCCGGAAGACCACGGAAAACAACTGTGGTGGATGACCAAAGAATTATTTCCCTGGTGAAGAAAACACCCTTCACAACAGTTGGCCAGATCAAGAACACTCTCGAGGAGGTAGGTGTATGTGTGTCAAAGTCAACAATCGAAAGAAGACTTCACCAGAGTGAATACAGAGGGTTCACCACAAGATGTAAACCATTGGTGGGCCTCAAAAACAGGAAGGCCAGATAAGAGTTTGCCAAACGACATATAAAAAAGCCTTCACAGTTCTGGAACAACATCCTATGGACAGATGAGACCAAGATCAACTTGTACCAGAGTGATGGGAAGAGAATAGTAAGGAGAAGGAAAGGAACTGCTCATGATCCTAATCATACCACTTCATCAGTGAAGCATGGTGGTGGTAGTGTCATGGCTCGGGCATGTATGGCTGCCAATGGAACTAGTTCTCTTGTATTTATTGATGATGTGACTGCTGATAAAAGCAGCATTATGAATTCTGAAGTCTTTCTGGCAATATTATCTGCTCATATTCAGCCAAATGCTTCAGAACTCATTGGACGGCGCTTCACAGTGCAGATGGACAATTACCCAAAGCATACTACAAATGCAACCAAAGAGGTTTTTTTAAGGGAAAGAAATGGAATGCTATGCAATGGCCAGGTCAATCACCTGACCTGAATCGGATTGAGCATGCATTTAACTTGCTGAAGACAATACTGAAGGGAAAATGCCCTGAGAACAAGCAGGAACTGAAGACAGTTGCAGTAGAGGCCTGGCAGAGCATCACCAGGGATGAAACCCAGCGTGATGTCTATGCGTGCCAGACTTCAGGCGGTAATTGACTGCAAAGGATTTGCAATAGCGCAACCCCTTTACGTAAATGTATCCACTAATGCACAGCAGTATTTAACTAGCCACAGAAGTAGCAGATTGGCACTAAATGTTGTTATTTAATATATGATCTGGAAGTCAGATATGGCCTGTTCTCCCAGTTTCTCGTGAACTGTTGGTAAAATAACACCCAGTTTGCAGAACTGTGCAGAAGTTGTATGGCAACCTGCTTTGCCTTTACTGGATTTGTGTCCTTAAAGGGGATATCCACCTTTTAGAGATCAATGACCTATCCTTCAGACAGGCAATACATATTAGATTGGGAAGCATAACAGTGGATGGAGACAGAAGCAGAAGTTCCTGTGTAATTTGTAATGGCTGTGCCAGCATACTGAAGCTGAGCTTCCTTTTACATGTCTACTACATTCAGTATAAATTTTGAAGTCACCTTGTTTGATAAAAGAAAATTGATAATTTTCTAGAAGCGCCAATAGTGAAATGAAGAGATATAGAGGGAGCCATCGCTAACTTGATTGACGAGGTGATCACCCCGCCAATGCAGGAGCGCTGGTGTCTCGCTGGCAAGTCAAATATAGCAAGTCGAATATAGTCTCTAAACGGACAACTCGCAGTTTAGAAATTACGGAAGCCTGAGACGCATAAATAGAAACACATTTAGGCAAATTAGTTGAAAAACATAGAAGACATGACATTTGGAAGCAGCTGACATACACAAATAACCAAAGACACTAATACTTAAAGGAACTGGCTCCTTAAACAAGAACAAATAGAGGCTCAAGGTTGATTTATAACAAAAATAAAACATATTTTATCATAAATAATAAAAATAGAATACCAGTAAATACTTTAGTAGGGGTGTTTCTGCATATAGTCCTTTTTTTTTTTTGTAAATGGCAGTTTATCATGAAGTGGATTCAGAAGAAATAGAAAATAGAAAGGACAGACTTATACTCCTCCTTTGTGCTGAACCCACTATTGTCTTAGCAGATGTTCCTGAAAAACGTCAGTGATGTTCAATTGATGTTCAATAAAAAATAAAATAAAAAGCTGGGTGTGAAACCACTTTAAGCTATATCTGTAGAACATAGTCAGGAAAACCATGCTAAATATTTCTTGGAGGAGCATACACAGATCTCATGGGACCCCATTGCAAAACTTTGTATGTGTGTTCCCCCATAAGTTGTAGGATAAATTATTTTTACAGGTAATTTTTAATTAAAACAAAATTGTGATCCACCTCACCCACATTATCCCACCACTAATTTATATATTTTTTTTAAATTAGTCTTTATTTAAATTTCACACAAGGAACAGATCCATAAAAATCAGATAAACACAGATCAACCAATCACAATTAATAAGTACAGTTCCTTTTTTCCTTTTTTCTTTCCCTATCTTCTCCCGTTTCCCACCCTCCACCCCCCCCCCCCTCCGCGTGGGGACGTGAGAGAAGAAAAAAAATAAAAAATAAATAAATAAAAAATAAAATAAAATAAAATCCTCCAACACTAAAGTAACCAATTTTTCCACACTTGGTCGAGATTTATTGACCTTTTTATATAATTCTTCATCACTCGTTCTTCTTTAATTAAATTGTCTACCATTTTTCTCCATTGTCCCACTGTCGGTAAATCTACTTTTATCCATTGCCTAAGTATGAGCAGTCTGGCCTGAAATAGTACTTTATTCAAGACCAGTCGTGTTTTTTTATTTAGTTTCAAATGTTCAGTTACCCCTAGAATACAGATTATTGGATCATTGGGCAGCCGGACTTTCAGGAGCAAAAATATGGTTTCCATTATTTCTGTCCAATATCTATGGAGCTTGGGACATCTCCAAAAACAGTGTATTAAATCTGCTCTCTCCTCCCCACATTTTGGACACTTATCTGTTGCTTTCACTCCCATTCTTTTCAACATCCATGGAGATCGATGTAATCTGTGCACTATAAAAAATTGTGAGATCTTATGTGAGCCCCTATCCGAGATTGTAGCATAGTTTCTAAGGGCATCTTTCCAATTTTCTTCTGTAAGGGAGCCTAGATCTTTTTCCCATTTTCCTAGAGCTAGCATTGTGATTTTTTTTCTCTTTCCGCCCATCAAAAGCCTATATCTCCTTGCTGTTGTTCCTGCTCCTTCCCCTACTGTAATGAACTTATCCAACCTATCTGATTTTTCCCTTCTATACCTATCCTCCTGTACCACTATCCGCAATGCATTCCTAAGTTGGAGATATTTATACGTGTCAGTATGGGGGATCCCAAATTCCAACACCATTGTGTTGAAGTCTTTCAGCTTATCTCCCTCAAAGATCTGGTCTAGATATTTCATTCCTTTTTTCTCCCAATCTATATAGTCCCTTATTGTTTCTAATTCTTTTAAATTAAAATTTTTCCATATCGGTGTGTATTTCAGAAACCCTTTAATCTCCAATATCTTCTTAATTTCCCCCCATACGTATTCTATTAAGTTTAATATTCTATTATCTGAATTTTTTTCCCCAAAAAACCTGACTCCAACACCTCTAAGTGATTACCTCCCTCTTTCCAACCCCATCTATTTAATTCTTGCCTACCCACTTGACTGTCTAAGCTACCCTTTATATTCCCGTATTGAATTATTAAATAGTAAAGAAACAAATTAGGGACCGCTAAACCTCCATCCTGCACTGGGAGCTGGAGGACTTCCTTCTTTATCCGAGGGATCGCACCTTTCCAGATGAGGTCCCCCATTAGTCTCTCTAATAGTTTAAAGGTAGTCTGCGATACTCTCACTGGAGCATTTTGCAATATATAGAGTATCTTTGGGAGAAAGACCATTTTTATTAGATTTACCCTACCTTGGATTGACATTGACAGTTTTTTCCATATATGTATTTTAGTTCTTAATTCTTTTATTAGGGGGAGGACATTTAATTTTTCATATTCTTCTATATTTCCGGAGATTTGTACACCGAGATATTTAAAATTTTCATGTTTTTTAAGAACCTGCACCCGTGTGTCTCCTAGTAATTGTCTATCTCCCAATAATAACATATGTGATTTCCCCCAATTTATCTTCAGACCAGAAAAACCCCCAAACTTATCTATTATCTCTATCGCTCTATTAAACTGCTCCCCAGTGTTTTGCAAAAAAAGTAAAATATCATCCGCATACATTAACAGCTTTTCTTCTCCGCCCGCATATTTAAAACCTTTAATCTCCCTGTCGTTTCTTATTATATTTGCCAAAGGTTCAATTGCCATAGCAAATAGCAGTGGGGAGAGAGGGCATCCCTGCCTTGTGCCACGGAATAGGGCAAAAGGCAGGGACAAGCTCCCATCCACCGCCACTCTAGCCCTAGGGTTTAGATATATTAACTGAATCCACCCTAAGAATCCCTCCCCTATACCAAATCTCCTTAACACTGCCCATAAATAGTCCCATTCAATACAATCAAATGCCTTTTGGGCATCCAGTGAGAGTATCGCTTTCTCCCCTGTATCCAATCTATTAGCTTCAATATTAAGAAATGTCCTTCTTATATTAGAGTATATTGTTCTACCCGGTATAAATCCTGTCTGATCTTTATTTATTATCCCTTTGATAACCCTTGAAAGCCTATCAGCTAAAACTTTTGCCAGAATTTTAACATCCGTATTCAACAGGGATATTGGCCTGTATGAACCGGGATCTGTTTGTTCTTTTCCCTTTTTTGGAATTAGCGTAATAGTTGCTTCCTTCATAGAGTTCGGTAGGTCACCTAATTTTCGGGCCTCGTCCAGTGTTATCTTTAGTTCTGGTACTAACACCTGGGAGAAGTTTTTATATATTTCAAAGGGAAGCCCATCCCCACCTGGTGCCTTCCCAGCTTTAACCTTCCACAAAACTAGATTTATTTCTGCTACCGTTATTTCTTTTTCCAGATATTCTTTTTGGGGCTTGGATATCCTATTAAAGGCGATATTATCCAGGTATGAATCTAGCTCTTGTTTTGAGTATTGTACCCTAGACTTATAAAGCTCTGTGAAGTATTCCCAAAACACTTTTTTAATACCTTCGGGTGTAGTGGTTAATTTACCCGTTTTATCTTTAATTGCCCCTATCCATGATTTCCCTTTTTGATTTCTCACTATATTTGCTAATATTTTACCGACCTTTTCGCCCTCCGAGGCTAGTTGGATACCTCGAAAGAGCAATTCTTTCCTACCTTTCTCTAATTGGTAAATCTTCATCTTTTCCTGTTCTTCCTCCCAAGCTCTCTTATTTAGTGCAGTAGGGTACCTCATACTTGCCATACCTGCCTCTTGCAGTTTTTTCTCCAATGCCTTCCCGTTCTCTCTGGTTCTTTTTTTCCAATGATTTACCTTTTTGAACAATACTCCCCTCAAGAATGCCTTGAAAGTGTCCCAGACCACTAATCTACTGGCAGACCCATTATTTTCCATAAAAAAATGTTTTAGTTCCTCAGTTATGCTCTCTTTATCTGAAATCAATGATAGCCAATGGGAGTTGAACTTAAACATTAGCGGAGTATTGTTCTTATTCAAATTCAGTTCGACTGTCATTGCATTATGGTCTGACAAGGCCATGGGTATATATTTTGTCATGATTCTATTTAGGGACATTACATTTTTATTTCCAAAAGTCATATCTATTCTCGACCAAGTTTGGTGTGTTTTTGAGTAACAGGAATATCTAATTTCATCCGGGTGTTGAGCCCTCCAAACATCTATCCAGTTAAATTCGTGGGCTACTTTACATAAATCTGCATTTTGTGCTCCTCTTCCTCTGCTAGATGTCCTGTCCCTGAGTGGATCCATAACCGCATTATAGTCCCCTACCGCAATCAATATACATTCCTGCTTATTCAACATAAATCTATACAGTTGGTACAGAACATCTGGTTTATATGGTGGTGGAATATATATATTTGCGATTACAGTTTTAATCCCATCCACAAAACAATGTAAAAAGAGGTATCTACCATGGTCATCGGTCTCACATGCCAAAGATTCAAATTTAATCTTATTATGTACCAAAATTGAGACCCCTCTAGAGTAAGTGGTGTATACCGAATGATATCGCGCCACCACCCATCCCCTCTCCAACCATCTTACTGATTCTTTGTCCAAATGTGTCTCCTGGAGGCAGATGATGGCTGGCAGAAACCTCTTCATCCACTCAAGGATAGCATATCTTTTAACCCTGTCTCGGAGCCCCCTCACATTCAATGAAAGGATCCTAACCATCTAACAGAGGGGGAGAGAAAAAAAAAAAAAAAAAAAAAAAGGTTTTCTCCACGTCCCCGTCCCCATCCCCATCCCCCCCCCCCTCTATGCCCCCCCCCCCTCTATGCCCCCCCCCCCTCTATGCCCCCCCCCCTCTATATAGTCCCCCCTTCTGCTGTCCAGCAGTCCGGGCGACTCCATAACTTAGCGTGACTCCTTTCACCAGCCTCAAAGGCCCTCTCCATCCGCCCAGTCACTGACTTCCTCCGGAGTCTGGAAGAAGGAAATCTTGCCGTTATATTCCACCCTTAATTTTGCCGGAAAAAGTAAACTATACTTTATACCGGCCTCTCTTAATCTTTTTTTAACGGATATAAATTCTCTTCTTTGTGCGTTAGTACTAAATGAGTAGTCTGGAAAGAGTTTGATCTTTACACCCTGTATATAATATTTTTCTGAAGTTCTTGCGTCAGAAAGTATTCCATCTCGATCCTTAGATAGTAAGCATTTCACCAGTATAGGTCTGGGGTAATCCCCTGGCGCCCTATTTTTTGTGGGGACCCTATGTGCTCTTTCTATAGTAAATAAGGGCGAAAGAGTACCTACTTTGCTATTTTCCCTCAACCATTTTTCCATAAATTCCGTGCAGTTTCCTCCCTCCGCTCTCTCTGGGACCCCCACACATCTTATGTTAGCCCTTCTTGATCTGTCCTCTTGGTCTACCAATTTTTGTTCCATCTTAACATTTGTTTGTTTTAGGTGGGCCACCTCCTTCTCTAGTTTCTGCACAGATTTCTCTAGGGTGGGAATCCTTTTTTCCATCTCTTGTAAACGCTGTCTTACTTTTTCCATCTCGGCTCTGATAACCATAACGTCTGTCTGCACTGCCCCAAGCTGGGTTACTAAATTGCCCATTAAATTTTCCATCCTTGAGACAGTGCAAAGTATATCCTGCACCATTTTTACGTCCGTTTCTGTGTATATCGCTGGTGTTCCCCTGTCACCCTCACCCCCCTCCGCTGGCGTCTCATGTGTCAAGTCCTGTACTCTGGCATCCGCTATTTTTTCTTTTTGTGGGGATCTGGGCCCAGGGGAATTCGGGACCAGGTACTTATTTAGACCCGCTTGTTTAGGCCCACTTTCAAGCCCTCCTGCTGATCGCCTAGTAGTACTCCCCATGGGGCCGCGCTGTTCTTCCCTTTTTTTTGGTGACATTTTAATATCTCTTCCCTCTTATCTTAATCCCCTTTCACCTGTATTATATATATATATATATATATATATTTTTTTTTTTTCTTTTTTTTTTCTTTCCTTTTTCTCTTTTTTTTTCCCTTTTCCCCTTTTCCCCTTTTTTTTTTTCTTTTAGTTAATCACATAAAACTCAATACAGTCAATAGGTTACATCCATGGTTAGATACAAAAGTTAGTTCAAAGAGGGAAAAAAAAAGGTCCATAATATCAGCAGGATCCAGCCAAAGAAAGAGAGGCTTCTTAAAGGGTTGAGGGACGGGATCCAGACGTATAAGGGATATAGTCAGTTAGTTGGTTAATTCAGAGAGATATGATACAGTTAAGTAACTTGAGGGGGGGATAGGGCTTTCAGTCGGGGTTATTAGAATTATTAAGCATTACACTCCGCATCCCAAACACCCTCCCCCGCTCTCTCTTTTTTTTTCTTTTGTTTCCCTTTTTTTTTTTTTTTTCCCTTCCTTTTTAACTTCAATACCGTTCACACTGGCACATTCCACCCTTTACTTCCTTTATTCTACGGCAGCTTCAATCTGCACCCCCATCGTCATAGCCACATCCACGATGGTGGACTAACCCGGTATCCGCTACATACTCAGGGGTACTTAGCAGGGGTACATAGCGTTACCACAAGAACCTGTGGATAGTCCTCCTTGAATTTTCCGCTTCCAGATAACTGAAATGGCCGCCCTTCAGATGTTACAGGCGGAGCTGACCTCGCCGCTTAGGAATCAGTAAGTATCGATAGAAATCAATAAAACAGGACCTCGGGGACTGAGAAAGTACCCCCCAGATATCAACTCTGTGAGTGCCATGGTTTTAATTTTAGCAAACAAATGTCGACCAGGGCTCCCCTTTAGCACTTATGGTTAGTGCCCCTGTGCTCTGGCCCCACCAACCTTCATCTCACCAGCGTTTTATCTTTCTCATCCAGTTGCGCAGTTTAATACTGCGATAGCTCACCGCTCACCATCCAGTGGCTCAAATCTTCCAGGAAAAAAGGTCCAGGTCCAGGTCCGGTTTCCAACATCGAACTCTGAGGCAGTCCGAGCGACAGTCAGGTCAGCCGCAACTTCGGCGCATGGGCTGCGATGGATGGCACAGTATCATGGGCTGCGGCGGTCAGGCATTCCGGGCGGTGTTACGATCGGCCAGCGGCCGGCATGCAGGAGAGGCGGCGTGCAGGAGAGGCGGGGGGGCGGAGCCCTAGCGTCCCACGTCAGACGCTCTCACGCATCTCCGCCCACCACTCATTTTAAACACCATGGGGCACATTTATTAATCCCTGTGCCTGGCCTCTACATAATTCCGGCGCTTGCTGCCGCCAGGCCAAAATTATGCCTTGCTGGTGTAAGTATGTCTTTAACAGTAGGGCCGGAGGGAAGGGGTTGGGTTAAGAAATTGGCATTGGGAGGTTGGGGCGCCGTTTCAGTTTTCGCCTCAGGCAGCAGAAAGGCTAGGTTCACCCCTGGGAAGAAGGTACTAACAGCCGTGACATGTTAATTAAATATTAACAATATAAACATGTATGTATTAAAGGGACATGGTCAATTAAAATGCTCAGCAACTTGTTAAATACCACATACATATTAGCAAAACTGAGCTCTGATCCCTTTTACCCTCTTTACACACCACATCATACATCTTAGGTGTGCATGGAATGCGGAATATGGATGCCATATTCTTTCTGTGGAACTGCGCTCCACGTGTTGGAAAAGCAAAACAGAGCAAAAGAAACCCAACAGTGCAGAGCGCTCTGAAAAGCGTTGCTACACGATCGTGGTTTCACCAAAGGTGTAGGTCCCCTTAAAGAAAAACAAAAAAAGTTTTAAAAATAGAAAAAAAAACATAAATATTAAAAATTCATAAAGCCATTCTGTATTGAAATATCATGTTATTTATTATGTAAAATTAAGTATATAAAAAAATGCCAGAAGTTTTTTTGTCATTTCAACTCTCAAATCTATGAAATAAAAAAATGAAAATGTATATACCCAAAATGGTACCCATAAAAACTACATCTTGACCTGTAAAAAACAAGCCCTTTCACAGCTCCTCCAACAGAAAAATAAGAAGGTTATGGGTATCAAAATATGTCGAGACAAAGCAAATTATTATTTTAAAAAAAAGTTTTAATTTTTTATATGCAGTAAATCATCACAAAAACTATAAAAATAACTGGTATCGCCATAATCGTATTTACCTGCAGAATAAGATTAATGTCATTTCTACTGCTCAGTGAAAGTTGTATAGACAAAAAACAGAAACCAATGGCAGCCATAACTTTGTGTTTGTCATTGAAAGATTTTGCTGCTAAAGAGGAAATCTAGAGTCCTTCTACTTTAGCATCTCCTATACCTTGCTTATATCATTTTTAGCATTGGTGGGACTGCACAGCCCGTAAAAGGAACTTTCTCATGTGATTCTGACTCTACGGGCAGCTCTGCTGATGTGTGCCACTATCTTCACACCCATGCCAACACAGATAAACAGAATGCAAGCTAAGTACTGTAAACTGTGCCCCTGGTCACCCAATGAGGCACATATGGGCTATGTGATATGGGTACTGGGCATCACTGGTCCATAGGAACTGAAGGCAAAGCAAAAATAGTTAGGGCCTGTCATTAGACTATGCTACAAACATTATGACTGGTGGGTGTCTGACAGCTGTGCCCCCGGCCACCCGTGAATACCCGGGTTATGTTGCAGTTCCCTGCACATTGGGGAGCTCAGAGCATTGATGTGTCAGTGTGTATCATGATGAGAATCAGTGGGTGGAGGTCTCAGCAATCAGACCCCAAAATATCAGAAAGTGGTAGCATATCCAAGTAAAATTTTATAAATAAAAAAAAAACTATCTTGCCAACACCAACTATAACTCTGAACGTCCCCTGCCATGTATGTCTACTAATACATTATTAAAAAGAGTTAAACAAACTGATTGGACTCATTATTGCAATACATTAGTGGAAACTATCTGGCCAGTAACTCTAACAAATGGCCAGTTCTGGGTGGGGGTCTCTTTTACATGTTACAGTTAAAACATTTTTTTGTTTTGTCTTTTTGCATCTTGCTCTCCAGTCATTTATTTTGTTTAGCAGGAAAACCTGATATTATCACTAGACGTAGAGAGCATTGCGAGCTGGAAAATGTATGTGATATATTTATTAAGGCATTCTTCATCTATTTTGTGGAAAGCAGATCAGATTAGAAATAGATTACTTACATTAACAGAGAAGGCAAAGGCAGTGACATCATAAGCACTAGAAATGTTGCACTGCCATCTAGTGCAAACTAGGAGAACTGAATGTTGTTGAACATTGCTTCAGTCATAAGAGTTTCCCCCCCCCCCCAACTCTGGTGTCTGAGGGGGCCAGAACAGGGGCGTAGCTATAGGGGGTGCAGAAGTAGCAGTCACTACCGGGCCCAGGAGCCCAAGGGGCCCAAAGACCCTTTTGCCACATAAGACACTGGCATTATAGAAAGTGCATGCTGGTCAATTTACACCTCTGGCTGGAGGGAATGGGTTAGGTCAAGAATTTGGCATGAGGGGGTGCCCTTTCAATGTTTGCCTCAGGCAGCAGGAAGGCTACGTGCTCTCCTGCCCCTTTCCAATAAGCACTGACGGAAGGGGGGCCCAAGCTGAACTCTTGCACTAGGGCCCATGAGCGTTTAGCTACACCCCTGGGCCAGAAGGCTATATATATTTACACACATTATAGGGCGCTGACATATTCCACAGCACTTTTACAGACATTGGCATCACACTGTCCCCAATGGGGCTCACAATCTAAGGTCCCTATCAGTATGTCTTTGGAGTGTGGGAGGAAACCGGAGTACCCAGAGGAAACCCAAGTAAACATGGGAAGAACATAGAAACTCCATGCAGATGTTGTCCTTGGCCAGATTCAAACCCAGGAGCCCAGCGCTGCAAGTCTTTTATATATCATATAACCAGTCTTATATCCTATGGATGTGTTCTGTTTCAGTATTGTATGCACATTTCAAAGTTCATATGGACACTGAGCTAAGTTTTTTGAATATATGCCCTTTGATATATTTGAAAGCTAGAAAGCTGATATGATCTTTCACTAACCCCTGACTTTTTAAATTAAAAAGTTCACGGTTGCATGGCGTTGTACACACTGCAGGCACTGCTTTAACACTTACACAACCGTGGCTGTACATGTACAGCAGAATTCATCTGTTTAAATATGTCACCCGCTCACAAGCGCAGCAGGCGCAATAGCCACAGAGTTTCTGCTGTTTAAAACAGCAGAGGCTTGGGGTTAATGTATGCAATCAGCAATAACACCGATCACAGACATTAAACCCAAATGTGACCACTGCATCTGAAGGCTGAAAACATAGACGTATTGCACTTCCAGGCCTGGAATGATCGTTGCAAGGGGGAATCATTCATTCCCTGTGGCAGCCTGGGTCCTTTGATGTGATCTGAGGCTGCTGCACTTATGTTCCTATGGGCTCAATAGCAACATGGTGGAATTCTTATAGACTCCAAATAGGAATCTATGACATAAGCAATCTGATGATTACATGTGCAAGTTCCCTAGGGGACCTTTTGAAAAGCGTAAATAAATAAATAAATAAAAATAAAATTTTTTAATTTAAATCATCCCCTTTCCCCCAAGTTAAAATGAAAATTAATATAATTAAATTAGTAAAAAATAAGCATCATAGGCATCAATGTAAAAAAAAAATCTAAAAATACAAATAGATAGATCGATAGATAGAAGCTATACATATACACACACCAAACGTATGTAAAAGGTAACTCATTAACTAATACTGCGATATACTTCTGTACTCTATAACTGAATGATTTGTGACCACATAGTGTTAAGAGATGGGCTCCTTCTGACATCTAGTGGTGAAACATATTATAGTATGTATCAGATAGAAATGCTTATTTAGGGAGAAAAATAGATCAATTTGAAATATGCATTAGACAATGAAACAAAAAGTAGTACTAATGCCTCATTCACACGTCACTGTTTTGGTCAGTGATTTCCATCAGTGATTTTGAGCCCAAACCAGGTGCAGCTTTAAACTCAGAAGTGGAGCAGAACTTTACCTTATGCATGTGGAGGCTCTAATCCGGTTTTTGGCTCACAATCACTGATAGAAATCACTGACCAAAACAGTGACATGTGGATGAAGCTTAATACTTTTAAACGCAAACATTTTAGAAAATTAGAAAATTTTAGAATTGATTCACTCATCACCATCATCTGTAAATTTTTATACTCTAAGGCCTCTTTCACACGGGCGTCATGTTTTTGGCCCGGATAAGATGGCGTGTGCGTCGTGGGAAAATGCGTGATTTTTCTGCGCAAGTGCAAAACATTGTAATGCGTTTTGCATGCGTGTGAGAAAAATCTACATGTTTGGTACCCAGACCCGAACCCGGACTTCGTCACAGAAGTTCGGGTTTGGGTTAGGTGTTGTTTAGGTTTTATTATTTTTCCTTATAACATGGTTATAAGGGAAAATAATAGCATTCTGAATACAGAATGCTTACTAAAATAGGGCTGGAGGGGTTAAAAAAAAGCAAATTAATCCACTTGTTCGCGCAGCCCGGCTTCTCTTCTTTCTTCTTTTTTCAGGACCTGGGTAAAGGACCTTTGATGACATCACTGCGCTTTTCACATGGTCCATCACATGATCCATCACCACGGTGATGGATCTTGTGATGGACCATGTGATAAGCACAGTTACATCACCACAGGTCCTTTTCCTGTGCACAGCAAAGATGAAGACAGAAGAGAAGCCGGGTTGCTCGAACAAGTGGATTAAGGTGAGTTAAATTATTATTTATTTTTTGACCCCTCCAGCCCTATTGTACTATGCATTCTGTATTAAGAATGCTATTATTTTCCCTTATAACCATGTTATAAAGGAAAATAATAAAGATCGGGTCCCCATCCCGATCGTCTCCTAGCATCTGTGCGTGAAAATTACACCGCATCCGTACTTGCTTGCGGATGCTTGCGATCTTTCACGCAGTCCCATTCACTTCTTTGGGGCCTGCGTTGCGTGGAATATGCACAAAGAGGAGTATGCTGCGATTTTTACGCAACGCACAAGTGATGCGTGAAAATCACTGCAGCTTTGGAAGCTAATGCCAGGAGTGAATTTAAAAAGAGGAAAAGTCGTATCTGTATTTTCCAGGAAACCTGACCGCGTGGCTGTCCCCTAAAGAAGATGGGAGAACCATCCACTTTACTTACAATTGAAAAATATCAATACTGGTGCAAGAACCAATCATCCAGACAGTGTTTGTGCTAACACAGATATAAAATGCATTATGCAAACTGAAAAGGACAGCAAATATGAATTTTGAGTAAAAGGTAAAAAAAAAATCTCTGAGATTTCAACAAACTATTAAAAAAGTATAGTCTGACTGTTTGAAGACAAAGCATTCTGTAGTAAATATGAAGCATTTGAGAAGCCTTGGAGATGGGAATGAAAGTTTTGGATGTGCTTGGGGGACAACTATTAGTGTTTGTCAGAATGGAGAACACATGTAGCTAAATGGACATAAATATGAAGGTAGATGCAGCATGGTAGACAGCTGTAGAGATTACTAAGAGGATTTTTAAAAATAGGTAAAATAGTAATGACTACCCGCGCTTCCAAGAGGGGAAAAAATTATTGATAAGTGTAGGGGATGGTGAAAATCTTTGTACATATAACACTGTATAAATGGGATAAAGAGACCTGAAACCGCGCTGGCCACAAAGAGGGACACCAATATTAACCCCTGTATTGTTGGAAAGAATGAATTGGTGGGTACTGCTGAGTGAATTGGCAAGTTCTGCCTATATAAGATTCTGTCTGTGTGTTACAGGACCGCGCTGGCTATAGAGTAATACTGGGGTGGTACCTCTAGCATAAGGAACCAGACAACCCAGCTGACCTGTGTGTTGAATGTATGAATCCCAATACCTAAAAAGTTCACGCCCAGAGACTATGGCACATGCGATTGTATAGTTATGTAACTTACTTCAGGTGTTCCGTGGCCGAGAGTCTCTGGGGCACAGCAGTAAGGAGAATCTCAAAGGAATCCTGTAGTTCAAATGAGTTGAAGAGATCTTCTGTTTCCACTGTCAGTGCGAGCGGTCCCGGCGCGTGGCGCGCGCGCGAGGGAAAACTACGCTGGTAACATGGAGAAACAAAAGTTCCAAGCAGGCATCCGTCCAAGGTGTGACGTCACACTGAACTTTCACTTCTCCAAGTTACCAGCGTAGTTTCCCTCACACGCGCGCGTCACCGTACGGGACCGCTCGCGCTCACAGTGGAAACAGAAGATCTCTTCAACTAATTTAAACTACTGGATTCCTTTGAGATTCTCGGCAACAGAACACCTGAAGTAAGTTATATAACTATGCAATCGCGTGTGCCATAGTCTCCGGGAGTTAACTTTTTAGGTATTGGGATTCATACATTAAACACACAGGTCCTATAATGGTCAGACCGCTGTCTACCATTAGGTAAGGTCAGCTGGGTTGTCTGGTTCCCTATGCTAGAGGTACCACCTCAGTGTTACTCTATAGCCAACGCGGTCCTGTAACACACGGACAGAATCCTATATAAGCAGAACTTGCCAATTCACTTAGCAGTACCCACCAATTCTTTCTTTCCAACAATACAGGGGTTAATAGTGGTGTCCCTCTTTGTGGCCAGCATGGTTTCAGGTCTCTTTATCCGATTTTTTAAAATGTTACACTTTATTCTATAGGAAAGAAGTTCAAGACTCAAGGAAAGCAGAGGTGCAGAGTAAATAGTATAACCATCAGACAGAGAAATTAGTCTGACTGCTGCATTCATGACAGAGGCAGTTTGATTAGAGGAATACCAGTTAAAGGAATTCTGAAGGCTAGATTGATACACAGTGTCATGTCTACTTCAGGCCCAGAGGGAGCAGTGCACAACACAGGGATTCTCTCTTGAGGGTTCTTTAGATCTCTTTGACATGTACTGCTCCCTCAGGCCCTGGATACCATATTTGCTCTTTAGGTGAAAATGATAGGATTTGACAGTGGTCTGAACGAAATGACAAGTCTAAATCTAGTATAACCCACAAAAATTAAGCCTTGGGTTTTGAAAAGATGGTGACACTGAACACAGGAATAGAAAAAGTATAATATCTACTCTCATACATCATTTGTTTAATTCAAATACGGTGTAGGTCCAAAATGATGTGCTGATTTACTCACATTGTAAAGGTAAAGATCCTTCTATTTTAATGGTGGTCAGAACTTTATTTTTCTGATACAGAACTCTTCATTTACTGCCAATTTTAAATCAGAAAAGTAAAGGAAGACATGATAAATGGATCCATCTTTTCTGACATTTTCATGGAAAGAATATTAGCCCGGGGCAGCATTCAAAAATTTGTAAAGGGGCTTTCTAAACAAGACATTTGACCAGAAAACTGATGTATAAGTATGGATAAATATTCTTACTTGTGTATACAGGTAGGGGGAGAGCTATTCTGTCAAATCAAGCTAAAAAGTTGTGAAAAATAAAGAATCCAGGCTACGACTGGCCCACAGAGGAACAGGTGAATCCACCAGTGGTACCTAACTAAGGTCCCCCACCATCTGCATAAGTGGAACAGTAGACTGACTGCACTACATACAGATAGGCAGTTTATTATTATAGATGGCTGAGATGACTTCTACAAACAGAGGCAGGCCAGCCAGCATCCTTTCTCCATGACTTGTCTTCTCAAAATTGCTTCAGGGACCCCAAAATCAACATCTTGAGCATGTTGCTGCTGCCTGTTACTATGTGAATAGGTGACATTTGCATGTAGCTGTGCAGTGGACCCCAGAATGAAATTTACTAGTGGGCCCTAACCACCCCAGTCTGACACTGAAAGAGACTATACAGTAACATAAAACAGGTAGTCAGTAGGTCATTAGAAACCTTAGTTAATGAAATGTCAAGCCAGGTTGTATGTGGTCCGTAGAGTTAGAGTGTACAATAAGCAAAGCCAGCTTTTTGAACCACACCTTCGTTTTCCGCATGGCACTGTATGGCTTCAGATTAAAAACCTGATCTGAAAGATCAGCCCCTCCCATGTTAATTTTGTATCCCAGGACCCAGTGTGGTTTTGGGGTAGTGCTACCTCATACAGTGGTAGGGGAGCTGCTGCTCCTGTGAATTGTTGTCAGTACAAGGATCCCTCTTGTCGTTGTACTTTACCACTAACATGTTCTCATTTGGCAGTGCTCTGCTGTTGCCCTTTCTGAGTGGTTGCTCGAGAAGGGACCTAGAGAATCTTCTCTTGGTAACAGCCACCATCTTAGACTGGTCACTGTGTGATTAGACATGGTGATAGGTTTGCATAGATCCGTACGTGTACGATGCCTTACGTTAGCTATACTGTACATGTACCACGTGTATCCTCAAGGTTTGTGTCATGGTCTTACCTTCTTGCTGTTCTCCTTCGTTTGACATGTGCTGGCGGCCATCTTGGTTTCTGGGTTTCTTGTAGCCTCCCACCCTGCGGCTTCTCCTTCCCACTGGGAGGAGCTGGATGCCTAGCTCATATATATAGGAGGTCTGTGGCTTCAGTTTCTTGCTTGGTCCTCCTGTGTTCACATGCTTCTAAGACTGCTGCTGCTTCTGGTTCCTGATCCTGGCTTCGTCTGACTACCCTGCTGGTTCCTGATCCAGGCTTCGTCTGACTACCCTGCTGGTTCCTGATCCAGGCTTCGTCTGACTACCCTGCTGGTTCCTGATCCAGGCTTCGTCTGACTACCCTTCTGGTTCCTGACCTCTGGCTTCGCAAGACCCTGCTTCGGTTTAGCCATCCGTTTGGACTTTTGCCTTACAGCTTGATTTTCAATAAAGCCTTCTTATTTCCACTTATCTCTTGTTGTACGTCTGGTTCATGGTTCCATAGAGAGCAGGAAAAAATATATACAACCATAACCACCGGAAAAGAAGGTGTCCGGCGCCACGCACCCCTAAATGTATAATAGTAGCTGAAGGAAGCTGTTATACTGTAAATGGAGCTCGCTAATAATAGATAAAATAGAGAACAACTATACAGATATAGATGTATACTAATGTATACAAAAAAGTACATGAACAGACACAAAGGTGTAGGATACACACCCTAGATGGAGGGTCTGATAATGATTCCTCCGTGAAATTGCTTCAAATAGCAATAAACTCCACAATATATTTAAACTTACTTCACCAGGGAGGAATCCAATAGGATAAAGCTCAAGACACCTACTGGATATTCCCCCCTCGCCTGGATCGCAAGTAGAATGATAGGATGAAGCAGCAGGTCCACACTGAGATCTTCTTGTAACTTCCTTTATTTCAAAAAGCAGGCAATAGGTGAGCTCAACGCGTTTCGGGGTCTATTAAACACCCCTTCCTCAGGAGCAGCAGTGTATACAATGTTACAATTGCTGTCTATATATAGGGATAAATATGGCAGACAAACACATCCACGCTTGTAAGGGAGCATCACTTCCGGTTCCTATGTGGACCGGAAGTGATGGTGCGTTCCACGGTGGAACGCATTTATGCAGATAAACACATAATAATAGACAAAGAAGGCAGGTATGTACCTTGTATAATGAGTGATTGGGAGGAGATGGGAGAGTGTCTTTACAAGGAGATGATCAGATCTATTTTTGGCTGCTATCTGACCCCACTTCCGGTTTCGGACTGAACCGGAAGTGCCCGTGCGTTCCACAGTGGAACGCACCCGATGATGTTATTCAATGGGCTGTCCTGTGGGGCGTTCCGATATGTGTTTTGTTCGTGCTGTCCGCAATATTGATTTGGGACCTGGTTGACAGCATCTTAAAAGATCTTGTAGCCATATTAGATAAGGAATATTGGTATTATTATCCTCATTATTATTGTAAGGGGGAAAGAAAGGGGGAGGAGCTCAGGATCATATGATAAATACAGGGCTGTGCATAATTACATGATAAAAATAGAAACTAAACTATTCTTAAGGAAAGGTAGGACAAATGTATATATAGAAAGAAACAAGTTTTAGAAGACTATAAACAAAATAAAGAAAATAAAATAAAGAATAAAAAATGTATATATATAAAAATCATGATAAAATCCTGTAGAAAATGTCACTAAAAAACCGCATTCCAAAAAAATGCGCATATAAAATTTAACATGTATGCATAGGACATACAAATATATACATTCCCAGAGAGCCGAAGAAGTCATTAAATGGATATGTAAATACATATATACGCACAGTGGAAATATTAATATAAATATCTAAAAATATATATAAAAAAAAAAAATATATATAATATATATATATATAACAATAAATAAGTAAATAAATAAATATACATATATATATATATATATATACATATACATACACATACACACACATATACATATATATATATATATATATATATATATATATACACATACACACATACACATAACTATGAGTGGGTTAGTAATTTGTATATTCGAGGGCTTCGTTTAGGCCGAAGGGAACCAGCGTATTAAATATGTATATCCAGAACATTTCTTTTCGAGCCAACTGTTGAAATGAATAGGGGACCCATTCAACAGGGGTGACTTTCGCAAGGGAGGGATCACTGTTGTGGTGTTCGAAGAAATGTCTGGAAACGCTATGAGTCATAACTTTGCGATGGATATTTGAGCGATGCTCATTCATTCTTTCTCTAAGGGTTTGGGTGGTTCTCCCAATATAGCGAAAATTTACTTACCGAAATTTTTGTTTCCTGGAGTCCGTAGGCAGCACACACCAAAGGGTTAAGTCCCCTAGGTACAACCAGAATAGAGACCAATTAGCAAGCAATAGATTGATTAATTACATAGTACCTCCCAGTATAAAGCACCACAGAGCACACAGAGCCATGTATTGTATGCAGCAATAATTTATTAAGGGTGGGCATATTGTGCTGCCTACGGACTCCAGGAAACAAAAATTTCGGTAAGTAAATTTTCGCTTTCCTGTTCGTCCTTGGCAGCACACACCAAAGGGATTTTTAAAGCAGTACTCAAAGGGAGGGAGCACTGGCCGCCAACTGTAGCACTCGTTTGCCAAAAGAAGCCTCTTCTGCTGCCTGAATGTCTAGCCTGTAGTGTTTAATGAAGGTCGATGATGTAGACCATGTTGCGGCTCTGCAGATTTGTTCCAATGGGACTTGTGCCAGCTCAGCCCAGGACGAAGCTGTAGACCTTGTTGAATGGGCCTTTAATAATAATGGACACTGTAACTCAGCCATTGAGTAGGCCAACTCTATAGTTTGTTTGATCCACCTCGCTAAAGTTGCTTTACTGGCCCTTTTACCCTTATTTGGGCCCTGATGCTGCAAAAAGAGGCTTTCACATTCTCTGAATGATGAAGTGACTTGTAGGTAGAACAGAAGAACTCTTCTGACATCCAGGAGATGAGTTTGATCCTGGTCTTGAGCGTCAGACTGGATTACTGGGAGCGATATCTCCTGGTTAATGTTGGTAGTTGAAGCAACCTTGGGCAAGAAACCTGGCATTGTGCGTAGAACCACGGAGTGGCCTAGGTCTCTGAAATATGGTTCCCTACAGGATAGGGCTTGTAGATCACTTATACGTCTTGCTGATGTGATTGCTACTAGGAATAAGGCTTTCCCAGACAAGTGTTTTATGGAAGCTTCTTCAAGCGGCTCGAATGGAGGTTTACACAAAGTGGACAATACCACAGACAGATCCCAGGATGGAATTGGAGAATGGAAGGAAGGATTAATATTCTTCAAGGCTTTGAAGAAAGTGCGGATTAATGGATTATTTGAAAACTTTCCTTGTTGCTGTGCATTTATTGCAGTAAAGTGAACCTTCAATGTATTCGTTTTCAGACCTTTTTTGAAGCCTTCATGAAGAAAGTGAATGATCGCATTTAGGGATTCTGGGTTTTCTGAGTTGCTTTGGCACCATGTCTTAAAGATGCGCCAAACTCGGTTGTAAACCTTAACTGTAGCTGGTTTTCGAGCAGCTAGGAGAGTATTGATCACTTCCGTGGGAAGACCTAGGTGAATTAAAGAATCCCGCTCAGTCTCCAAACCGATAACTTGAGGTTGTTGGGGTTCGGATGAAGAAACCCGTTCTGACTGAGGAGATCCCGTCTGGGTGGAATCTTCCAAATCCTCCCTCTGGATAGACGGAGAGCTAGGGAAAACCACGTTCTTCGTGGCCAATAAGGTAGGACCACAATTGCTTCTGCTTGGTCCTGCTGAATTTTCTTGAGTACCTTTGAGATCATTGGAACTGGTGGAAAGACGTAAATCAGACCTTCTTTCCAACTGACTGATAAACCGTCGATCGCAAATGCTTGCGTGGAGCGGTAAATGGAACAGAATATTTGGGTCTTCCTGTTCTGTTCCGTTGCCATTACATCCATACGAGGTTCTCCCCACCGATTCTCGATCTCTGCAAACACCGCCGGATTGAGACTCCATTCTCCCGGGAGCATCTTCTTGCGACTGAGTAGGTCGGCCATGACATTCAATGTACCCTTTACGTGGACTGCTGTTATCTCTCGAGTCCATACTTCGGCCCAAGCCATCAGAAGACTGTATTCCCTGGAGAGACTGCTGTTTCTCGTCCCTCCCTGCTTGTTTATGTAGTACACCGTGGAGATGTTGTCTGACCGGATTAGGACACTGCGGCTCTTCAGATGATCTTGGAAATGAATTAAGGCTAGGCGTACCGCCTTTAGCTCCCTCCAGTTGGAGGACCTTTTGGAATCTGCTGTGTTCCACTTCCTCTGCACCCACAGACTGTCGACATGGGCACCCCAACCCCAGGAGGAGGCATCCGTAGTGAGGTGAATCTGGCTTTGAGATTGCAGACTTCTGCCTTGTTGTAGGCGTTTGGGTGACATCCACCACCTGAGATGATGACGCGTCGATACTGGTATCACAAACTTCCTGTCCAGGGAGAGATAACTCTTGTCCCATGCTGTGAGGATGGCATGTTGTAGCTCTCTGAAGTGAGCTCTTGCCCATGGAACTGCATCCACTGAGGAAGTTAACCGACCCAGTAGAGACATGGCCTGCCGAAATGTTACTCTGGGGGCAGAGATCAGGTGTGAGGCCTGTTTCTGGATAGCTATTATCCTTTCTGCGGATAGCCTGACATTCATCTTCTTTGAATTCAGAATGAATCCCAGAAACTTTATCTCCTGAGAAGGAACAAGTTGAGATTTTTTGTGATTTACCAGAAACCCATGATTCTGGAGCAGTAGTAGAGCCTCTTTCAAATCTGTTGATAGTTGAGCCGCAGAGTTCGCTATCAGAAGCCAGTCGTCTAGATACGGTATGCAACATATGCCTTTGAGGTGCAATGCTTCCGTTAGGATTACTGCTACTTTTGAGAACACCCTGGGTGCTGATGATATCCCGAAGGGTAAACAGGTGAACTGAAGATGCGATGTTCTGTGTTGAGTTTGAATCGCTATTCTTAAATACTTCCGATGCTTGGGAAGGATTGGAATGTGCAAATATGCATCTTGGAGATCTACCGATGCCATGTAGCTGTTCTCCTCTAATAGCGATATCACCGATCGGATTGACTCCATTCTGAATCTCTTCTTGGCAATATACTTGTTTAGGTACGTTAGATCCACTACTAGCCTCCACTTGTTCCCTGGTTTGGGAACCGGGAAAACCTTGGAATAGACGCCTTTGCCCGCCTCCATATAAGGCACTGGCTCCAATGCCGCCTTCTCTGTGAATTCTTCTAACAGCTGAAGGATCACTGGATTTGTCTGGTTTATAAGAAACCGGTCTGGAGGGATTTTTGAAAATTCCAGGACATAACCTCTCCGGATAGTGGAAATGACCCTGGCGTCGTTCGATGTGTTTTCCCATGCTGCGGTGAATTCTTTTAATCTTGCTCCTACCCGGGGCTGAGGCCTGGCGTCATTGTTCTGCGGGCTTCTTATCTTTTTTCCTGAAGTCAGGTCTCTCCTGTCTGTTGTTACGGAATCTTCTTTGCCTGTCAAACTGCTGTTTGTTCCGAAATCTAGGAGATCTTCTTCTCTGGAAACGAAAAGATCTGGAAGGCTTCCTTCTTGTTTCCGGGAATTTAGCAGTTTTGCTGTCATTTAATGACTCCAGAATTTTTTCCAACTGAGGGCCAAACAAGGACGTGGGCTGGAATGGAAGATTACAAAAGTGGAACTTTGACAAGAGGTCACCTGACCACTGCTTAATCCATATGGCCCTTCTGGCGGCATTAGTGAGAGCCAAAGAACGTGATGCAAATTTTAATGAATCCAATGGCGAATCACACAGGAATTCAGAAGCATGCTTCATAACCGGGATATTTTTTAAAATCTCTTCCCTTGGGACTCCATCTTCCAGGTCATGAGATAATTGGGACAGCCAGATCCGCAGAGATCTTGCCACTGGCACAGAGGCTAAGGCCGGTACACAAGAAGAAGAAGTGGACGCATATGCTTTTTTCAAAAAAGACTCCGCCTTCTTGTCTACTGGATCCTTGATCAAGGAAGTCTCCTCAGCTGGAAACAGCGCCCTCCTTGACAATCTGGCCACCGGAAGGTCTACTTTAGGGACTGACAACCAATCTTTACATGTGTCGTCCGCTAATTTATATGTATGTTTGAATCTGGAACTGGGATCCGGTTTCTTATCCGGTTTATCCCAATCCTGCTTTAGCCACTCATTGAGCAGCGGGTGCCCTGGAAAGGCTTTGCATCCTGATTTAGGAAAGTAAAACAGCTTGTCACATTTTGACTTATTAGAAATATCTCTACTGGATTCAATAGTAAGCTTGACTGCTTTGATAAGATCCCCCAGGTTTTCCTTATGGAACAGCATAGTGTCCTCCATATCCTCAGAATCTGAGTCTATCTCTCCTTCAGACAAGGAACTGTCAGAGGATAAGGCAAACTGAGGTTCCGAGGTTTCCTGCGATTTTTTGGTTTTTTTATTGGAGGTTCTGATTTCATTAAAAACAGACGATAGCTGCTCCTTAAACCAGTGCAGAAAGTCATTATTCTGGGAGGGAGGAGACTCAGAATGAACAGAGGTGCAGCCCTGACACAGATCAGAAAAAGCATCATCTGGCATAGGTTGTTCACAATTCCTGCAGGAGCGGTGTCTGGATTTTCTTTTTCTCTTAAGAGATTCCTCTGGGGAGGCAGACATCTAATAATAGATAAGGAGTATCAGTAAAAAATCATTCCTTCACCCCAACACCACCGAAGAGTGTGCACAGAGGAAGGGACAGCCGTATCAACTTATGCCAGATCTTGCCAAGCATGTTATCCCCAACGTTCTCCTTACTTACCTCGGCAAGCAGTGGGAGTAGCGTCCTGGCGAGCGCCCATAGTAACGGTACCACGGAGTTAAATACTTCCGGGACGCGCCAGCGGAGTGCGCATGCGCGAGACGTCGCGATTCCCCAGTATCATCTCGCGCATGCGCCTCCCCTATAGCGCGCGTCTCTGCTGCCTCAACCTCAACCCACACTATGCAGAGGGAGGCAAGCAGAGAATGGAGCGAGGTACTGCCGACTGCACTGGGGAAAACACTCTCGCGTCCATCTTCAGGGTGAGGGACTAAAAGTATCACTCCTGGCAGGGGATAACTGTGGGAGTTGTGGTCTCTTCAAGTGCCTAGAGAAAATAAAATACATGGCTCTGTGTGCTCTGTGGTGCTTTATACTGGGAGGTACTATGTAATTAATCAATCTATTGCTTGCTAATTGGTCTCTATTCTGGTTGTACCTAGGGGACTTAACCCTTTGGTGTGTGCTGCCAAGGACGAACAGGAAATAACAGATTGCAAGGGCATGTAAGCAGATAGATTATATTCCGAGATCCACAGCTCATAAAGTGCCTCAACGTAATGACCTCACCAGAATGTGGGACATTGATGGTTTTCGTCTTATCCTTAATCATTCCACAGCATTTGCATTTCTTTATTTTGCAACTAAAGGCCCCTTTTTCTGATGGGTTTTATGGTTGTATATATTTTTTCCTGCTCTCTATTCTACTAATTGTGATAGTGCCTATACTTCACACCAACCTACACTAGCAGCCTGCTATATCCCTCTCTTCCACGTCCTTCTGCTTAATCCTTCATAGCATACAATATATAAAAAACTTTTTTCCTCTAATTTCCGTCCGACCTCTGGCGCCCTTATGTGCCCTTCATTCATGATCCTCTTATAGATAAATTTCTAGAGGGGGTAATCTGTTTGATTGTCACACTCTAATTTTCCTTTTTTCTCATGGTTCCATGACATTAGGACCAAGCCATGAATTCTGACGGTACAGGGCCATCCTCGCTACCTACGCTGGTTGCCAGACTTGATCAGCAGGATCACCTGTTGGGTCGGTTCGCTGTGGCGTTGCAAACCCTGCTTGAACTCACGGCTCATTTAGCTTCCGTTGCCGATGGGTCGGTTGTCGCTCCTGGGCCCGCTCCTACTGCCGCTCCGGTTGTTGCGCCAGAGTCTACCCCGACACCTGTTGCTGCGCCTGCGGTGTTTCGGGGTATGACCGGTTCTGCCCCCCTTCCACAGCGCTTTGGGGGAGAGCCAACTCAGTGCCGAGGTTTCCTTAACCAGGTGGGCATTTATTTCGAGTTGCTGCCACATGCCTTTCCTACTGAGAGATCAAAGGTGGGCTTCTTGATCTCGCTGCTCTCGGACAAGGCCTTGGCCTGGGCCAGCCCTTTATGGGAGAACAACAATCCAGTGGTTGCCGAGTTTTCCGGTTTTGTTGCTTCTCTTCGGAAGGTATTCGATGTGCCGGCTCGTGCTGCCTCTGCTGCGAAGCTCCTTATGTCCATCAGACAGGGTTCACGATCCGTAGCTGAATACGCCATTGAGTTTCGTACCCTGGCAGCAGAGGTGGGCTGGAATAATGAGGCTCTGGTCGCTGCTTTCTCTCATGGTCTCTCGGATGCCTTGAAGGATGAGGTTGCAGCTAAGGACCTACCAGTGGAGCTCGAGTCTCTTATTTCTTTCCTGATTTTGATTGACACCAGACTCAGGGAGAGACCTTCCTTTAAGGAGAGCCTGCGGAGGTCTTCTAACAGATTGGCGCCTACGTTTGCTGTCCCACCCGTGCCTCCCTCTCCTCCCACGCCTCCTGGGGATGACTTGTCTGGGGGTGAACCCATGCAGCTGGGGTTTGCTCGCCTGTCCGAGGGGGAGAGGGTACTCCGGAGACGCGAGGGCCGATGCATGTACTGTGGTCTCGGTGGGCATTTTCGGTTGGCATGCCCGAACCGTCCGGGAAACGCTCGCACCTGAGATCCTGTCGGGGGCAGATCTTGGGTGGAGTCTCCTCGTCCCCGGTTTCCCGTGTTGACAAACCACTGATTACTGTTGTCCTCTCCTGGGTCGGGGTCTCGGTGACGACCCAGGCGTTGGTGGACTCTGGTGCTGGTGGTTTGTTCATTGATAGTGTGTTCGCTGCCGCCAATTCCATTCCTCTGCAGCCTCGAGGTTCCCCACTGGCTCTTGAGGCGATAGACGGCAGACCCCTTCTGCCGCCACACGTGACTCAAGAGACCCTTCCAGTGGGGATGGCCATTGGTGCCGTTCACAGAGAATCGGTCTGTCTCCAGGTTATTTCGTCTCCACACTACTCGGTGGTCTTGGGGTACCCCTGGCTCCAGAAGCATAATCCGACTTTCGATTGGAGATCGGCCGAGATCCTCTCGTGGTCACCGCAGGTTGGGGCTAGTTGCATCCATGGGCCTGTCAAGTTGCTGTGTACTTCCTCGGACTCTCTGTTGCCTCCTGAATACGAGGAGTACCGGGATGTATTCGATAAGGTGCGTGCGGTTGCCCTACCTCCGCACCGCCCATACGATTGTGCCATAGAGTTACAATCTGGTGCCGTTCCTCCTCGTGGCAAAGTCTATCCACTGTCGGTAGCGGAGAATGAGGCCATGGAGGAGTACGTGAGGGAGGCGCTTTCACGCGGACACATTCGCAAATCCTCGTCCCCGGCAGGGGCTGGATTTTTCTTTGTGAAAAAGAAGGGCGGTGAGTTGAGGCCTTGCATCGATTACAGGGGTCTCAATCGCATCACGATCAAGAACGCTTACCCGATACCCTTGATTTCCGAGCTGTTCGATCGCCTCAAAGGGGCCACGGTCTTTACCAAACTCGACCTGAGGGCGGCATATAACCTGGTAAGGATCAAGGCGGGCGATGAGTGGAAGACCGCGTTTAACACCAGGACCGGTCATTATGAATCCTTGGTTATGCCCTTTGGGTTGTGCAATGCGCCCGCAGTCTTCCAGGAATTCATCAACGATGTTTTCCGTGACCTGTTGCAGCAGTGTGTGGTGGTCTATTTGGATGACATCTTGGTATATTCTGAATCCATGGAGGCCCACATTCTGGATGTCAGACGAGTGTTGCAACGGTTACGAGAGAACAAGCTGTTCGGTAAGCTTGAGAAATGCGAATTTCACCGATCCCAGGTAACCTTCTTAGGTTACATCATTTCCGCTGAGGGGTTCTCCATGGATCCTGAGAAGGTTTCGGCTGTCTTACAGTGGCCCCAGCCCAGTGGTCTTTGTGCCCTGCAGCGCTTTTTGGGCTTCGCCAATTATTATCGGAAGTTCATCAGGGACTTTTCCATGCTAGCCAAGCCTCTCACGGATCTGACCAGGAAGGGCAGTAATCCCCAGGTCTGGCCGCTCGAGGCCATCCGAGCTTTTGAGGCTCTAAAGTCCGCCTTTGTGTCGGCTCCGATTCTGTCGCATCCCAACCCTGGGTTGCCTTTTGTCCTCGAGGTGGACACGTCTGAGATGGGAGTAGGCGCCCTTCTGTCTCAGCGTAGAACACCAGAGGGTCCTCTGCTTCCTTGTGGGTTTTACTCCCGGAAACTGTCTTCCGCGGAGTGCAACTATCAGATTGGTGACAGGGAGTTATTGGCCATCGTGCAGGCCCTTAAAGAATGGAGGCACTTGCTCGAGGGCTCGGTGGTTCCGGTTCTCATCCTGACGGACCACAAGAATCTGACCTACCTCTCTGAGGCCAAGAGATTGACACCACGTCAGGCCAGATGGGCTCTGTTCTTGTCACGTTTTAATTACGTGGTCTCCTACCTACCCGGTTCCAAGAACATCAGAGCGGATGCCTTATCACGGCAGTACTCCGAGCTGTCCGGGGAGGAGTCGATTCCGACTTCGGTCATACCTCCGAATCAGATCCTGGCCGCTATTCGCACCAGCCTGACCTCTCCCCTGGGTGAGCAGATTTTGGCGGCTCAATCTGGTGCTCCCTCTGGGAGACCCAACGGCAGATGTTTTGTGCCTGAGGAGTTGCGCACTCGGTTGTTGCGAACCTACCATAACTCCAAGGCCGCGGGGCATCCTGGAAAGAATCAGCTGTCCTGGGCTGTTTCACGTCTGTTCTGGTGGCCTTCTCTACGTTCCGACATCGCCGCATATGTAGCGGCATGCTCCGTTTGTGCCCAGAGTAAGTCCCCTCGGCACCTTCCGTTGGGCCTTTTGCAACCCATAGCCACCGGGGAGCGTCCATGGTCACACCTGGGGATGGATTTCATTGTGGACCTCCCTGCATCCCGAGGCCATGCGGTCATTCTCATGATTGTGGATCGGTTTTCCAAAATGTGCCACTGTGTTCCTCTCAAGAAGTTACCCTCTGCACAAGAGTTGGCCTCGATTTTTGCCAGGGAGGTCTTCAGGTTGCACGGTTTGCCCAAGGAGATTGTGTCGGATCGGGGGAGTCAGTTTGTGTCCAGGTTCTGGCGCGCCTTTTGCTCCCAGTTGGGGATTCATCTCTCTTTCTCCTCGGCCTACCACCCTCAGTCCAATGGGGCCGCAGAACGATCCAATCAGGCCTTGGAGCAATTCCTTTGTTGCTATGTCTCCGATCACCAAGACAACTGGGTTGACCTCCTGCCTTGGGCTGAGTTTGCCAGGAACACGGCGGTGAATTCTTCCTCTGGGACGTCTCCCTTCATGGCCAATTATGGGTTCCAACCTGCCGTGTTACTGGAGGTATTCTCTCCACAGGATATTCCGGCTGTGGAGGATCACCTTTCCGTCCTACGTGCTTCTTGGGTACAGATCCAGAGGTCCCTTGAGGTCTCTGCACAGCGCCAGAGACTCCAGGCTGATCGCAGACGAGCGCCCGCTCCTTCCTACCAGGTCGGAGACCGCGTATGGTTGTCCACCCGCAACCTCAACCTTCGAGTGCCCACTCCCAAGCTGGCGCCTCGCTTTGTTGGTCCCTTCCGAGTGCTTCGCAGGGTAAACCCGGTAGCCTATGCCCTTTCGCTTCCTCCTGGCATGCGGATCTCCAACGTGTTTCATGTCTCACTGTTGAAGCCACTGGTGTGTAATCGTTTCACTTCCTCGGTTCCTCGGCCTCGTCCGGTCCAAGTGGGCAATCGTGAGGAGTATGAGGTGAGCAATATCCTGGACTCACGCCTGGTCCGTGGTCGGGTGCAGTTTTTGGTCCATTGGCGTGGTTATGGTCCAGAGGAGCGTTCCTGGGTTCCCTCCGCAGATGTCCATGCTCCTGCCTTGCTCCGAGCCTTCCACGCACGCTTCCCTCAGAAACCGTTCTTTACTCCGCGGAGGAGGGGCCCTTGAGGGGGAGGTACTGTCATGGTCTTACCTTCTTGCTGTTCTCCTTCGTTTGACATGTGCTGGCGGCCATCTTGGTTTCTGGGTTTCTTGTAGCCTCCCACCCTGCGGCTTCTCCTTCCCACTGGGAGGAGCTGGATGCCTAGCTCATATATATAGGAGGTCTGTGGCTTCAGTTTCTTGCTTGGTCCTCCTGTGTTCACATGCTTCTAAGACTGCTGCTGCTTCTGGTTCCTGATCCTGGCTTCGTCTGACTACCCTGCTGGTTCCTGATCCAGGCTTCGTCTGACTACCCTGCTGGTTCCTGATCCAGGCTTCGTCTGACTACCCTGCTGGTTCCTGATCCAGGCTTCGTCTGACTACCCTTCTGGTTCCTGACCTCTGGCTTCGCAAGACCCTGCTTCGGTTTAGCCATCCGTTTGGACTTTTGCCTTACAGCTTGATTTTCAATAAAGCCTTCTTATTTCCACTTATCTCTTGTTGTACGTCTGGTTCATGGTTCCATGACAGTTTGGAAAAGGCAGAAAACATGGATGGGCCCCTACAATATAGCTTTCATACTTGTAATGATTGAATTTCTTGAAATTAGTTAAAGGTTTGATACAGTTTAGGTGATTTGATTTGAGTCTAGATAAGTTCAACCCAAATCAAAAGTGAATAGAGCTAAGAATAGCTGCAATCAAATGTATAGTACTGTGCTTTTTATGCTGCGGGAGACCCCTGCCGATATTATATTGATGACCTATCCTGAGAATTGGTCATCAATAGGTAAATCCTAGAGAACTCCTTTAAAATTTTTTACTAAAAATGTTTGCTTTTTGGAGGACCCGCACCCACAATTGCCTCTTTCACACTTGTCTTCAGATCACTCCTCACATACAGGCACATGCCACCACCTTTTCTATTGACCTGGTCTGTTCAGACGTGCTTCTTATATTTTTCTTGCAAGTGTTCAGTTGTTGAGCTTTGTAGATCTAATCTAAGTCCTTGGGGGGCTTTGAGTACCAAACGACATTGTGAGTACTTGGGAAAAGCAACTGTTATCGGTAGTCTAGTTTGGTGGTCTTGTGAAAATAAACTGCATTGTTATAGGTGGTGGTTTAGGGACAGAAAGGGTAACTTCTCCAATAAACACATGAATGTAATTGTTAAATCAAACTGACTATTTTAATATTAGGCTCTTACCTGTGGACCATACTAGTCCCAGCGCAGAGTTTCTATTTAATTATTTAAATAAAAAACTCTATGGCCAAAACTGATGCACTGCAGATTTATGCAGTGATTCTACTGCAAATATAATGTTTTACCTATCCCAGGGCAATAATATCTGCAAGTGAGCTGCACCCATTTACAGCTAGATCACTATGAGCAGCTTCTAAATGAACACCATCATTATTTAGCAATTTTGCAAATTTTTCAGTACATTTCATTTCCTTTATGTCACTCATTTTACAGTTGACCATCCTTTGAAGCTATTTGTGGATGTAGCTTGTTAAGTTTACTGCTTAGTAATTGCTATCATTGCATTGTAAATGTTCTTACTATTGCCTTAGATTAACCATAATGTCCTCATTGTAAAGCATCCACTGGACATTTGTTTATGGTGTAAACTGTCACTAAGTTGAGCTCAGTGATAAATTATGTCTAATGGAAGACAGATAAATACAAAGAGGCTGCCCTGTAGGTCACAGCTCAATGTAGAATCTGTGTACTTGACATTGCATTTGTCAGTCTTTGATGTATGTTGTATCGTTGTAATTCAAGTAAAATGATCATACAGAATATATCCTATTATCATCAAAGATACAAATATTTTTAATAATGTTTTACTTACATACATTGTATAAAATAGAGGATAATGTATTAAAGGGAACCTGTCACCGGGATTTTGGGTATAGAACTGAGGACATAGGTTGCTAGATGGCCGCTAGCACATCCGCAATATCCAGTCCCCATAGCTCTGTGTGCTTTTATTGTGTTAAAAAACGATTTGATACATATGCAAATTAACATAAAAGAGTCATATCTTACTTGTGTGACCAGAGAAGAGTCATATTTTCAAGCTCTGACTCATCTCAGGTTAATTTGCATATATATTAAATCGGTTTTTATACACAATAAAAGCACACAGAGCTATGGGGACTGGATATTACAGATGTGCTAGCGGCGATCTAGCAACCCATGTCCTCAGCTCTATACCCAAAATCCAGGTGACAGGTTCCCTTTAATGTAAATCCAGGAAAAGTCTCTCTAAGGTGCTATTCGCATTTGTTTTTATGTTAATGTGTTCCAAAATTTTGTACAGAATTACACAGTTACTTAATACTCTTGAACAAAGACATATGTCCATCAAGTTCAACCAAGGGATGGGTGAATGGGGCTTCAGTGAAAAACGCATTGCATCCGAAAGCAAATGCGGGTGCAATGCGTTTTTCACTGATGGTTGCTAAGGGATGTTGTTTGTAAACCTTCCGTTTCTTATCACGCGTGTAAAAAACGCATTGTACTAACGCAGAAAAAACTGACTTAACTTGCTTGCAAAATGGTGCGAGTTTCACTGAACGCTCCCTGAATCTGCCACGCTCGTGTGAAAGGAGCCTAAGAGTTAATAAACCAAAAAGTTAAAGGAAACCCATAGTGTCATTGAAATGCAACTCATCCTACAAAAACAAGTAACTGTACAGCTAAGTTAAAGTAAAAAAAAGATAATAATTATATATATTTCTAAAAGACTCTCCTGTCTGTTAATGCTATCAGGCTTCCTTCATTCTTTTGCTAGCTGAAGAAACCTGGCATTTCCCATTAAAGCAAAGGTAATCTGTTAAAAGGTAATAGGAATCATAATACAGTGGACTACCCCACTCCTGGTATATTGCACAGGTACCCATATATTTTGAAACTATAACAGTTTATTATACACACACAGGGTAGTAGAACAAGTTAATTGGTTTTGCATTGTGGGTACCAGTGAAAGAAGCTGATTTCTGGGTTCTATCTGTTGGAAGTCCCTGGGTTGAGCCTTTGTCTGCAGCAGGCCCAGCGGGATATTAAAGAAGACCAAGCGGCTGTTCTCCTCTGTGTGTTCCTGGTATCTTCTCTCTGGGCTCCCGACAAGTTTGAGGACCTTTCCCACTCAGTCAATCAGTGGCCACAGTTGTTTCACATGTAAGGCCAGTGATTTCCCACTGAGCCAATCACTGGCCTGACATGTGACACAGCTGCAGCCACTGCAGCCACTGATTTGCTGAATGGGAAGGTCCTCAAACTTGTCAGGAGCCCAGAGAGAAAATACGAGACCCACATAGAGGAGAAGGGGCCAGGTGAGCAGAATGTTTTTTACACAACATTACTAGATGGGGGGTTGGCATGGGAGGGGGGAAATGTGCCATGGAGGGGGAGAAATGTGACATGGAGCGGGAGAAATGTGACATGGAGCGGGAGAAATGTGACATGGAGCAGGAGAAATGTGACATGGAGGGGGAGAAATGTGACATGGAGGCGAAGAAATGTGACATGGAGGAGAAATGTCACATTACTCCCCCTCCATGTCACATTTCTCCCCCCTCCGTGTCACATTTCTCCCCCTCCATGTCACATCACCCCCACCGAGTTGTGGGGGGGGGGGCAAAATATCGCTTCGCTTGTGTTGCCAAAAATCCTTGCACTGGCCCTGATCTGCAGGAAAATTCTGTGTAGGCTACTTTTACACATGCGTTTTTGCCTGATCCAGCAGGGATCAGCAAAAAAGTTTCTGTTATTGATAATATAACCGGCTGCATCCATCATGAACGGATCTGGTTGTATCATCTCTAAAATAGCAATGACAGATCCGGCATTAAAACCATTGTAAGTCAATGGGTGTCGGGTCCATTTTCTATTGTTTCCTAGAAAAGGGATCCAGCACCATTGACTTGCATTGTGTGTCATGGCGGATCCGTTTTGCTCTGCATCCCAGGATGCACAAAAACGCTGCTTGCAGCGGTTTTCTGTCCAGTATGGGAATGCAATGAAATGGAATGGAATACACTCTGGAGCACTCATTTCCCTTCAGTTCAATTTTGTCCCCATTGACAATGAACGGGAATGAAACAGAAGCATTTTTTCTCCGGTTTTGAGATCTTCTGAGATTTCAATACTGGAAAGGGAAAGCGCAGGTGTGAAAGTATCCTAACTGCTTTATTAAGTGTAATCGTTTAGCTCGTAAATGTAGATATCCGGAAGTAGAGGTGTCCTATTTTGATCTAAGATATGTTTTATTTTATACAGAAGGAGAAGAGCAATATGTGGACTAACAAATCATAGAAATTCAGTTGGGAAGAGGTTCCGGCAGATGAAATGCTAACCTGGATATTGGATAGTTGTCCTGTCATAGCAGATTATAATCCCACCACACTACAGATATAGTTAATGATCCCAGCACATTGAGGTGTAGATAATGATCCCAGAATAGATTATATAATCCGGCTACACCATGGATTTAGATAACAACTTCACCTCACATGATTCCCAGTTTCCAAGACTATAGATATAGGTAATTTTCTCACAATAGACTGTCGCTGTGGATAATGATCCCATCAAACTGTAGATGTACATGATGATCACACCAGATTGTAGATGTAGCTAATGATCACACCACACTGTTGGTGTAGATAATGATCCCACAACAGGTTATAATCCCACTGTACTATAGATTTAGATATTGATTTCACCACACAGTGCCCAGTCTGGGACACCATGGATATAGATAACAATCTCACGGCAGATAATCATCCACAATAGACTGCAGATGTATAGGTAGATCCCACAACATTGTAGATCAGGGGCAATCACAGACAGCAGAGGCCCCTGTGCAAAGAATGCCCCCCCCCCATCCTACCCATTTTTTTTTTCACATTTTATTCTCTCACTGTATTTCTGTATTTAAATCTATTGCTGGCTATGTTTTACTCCCTGCCATAGGCAAGGATTAATACATAGTGATGTGTGGCAGCAGAAGTCAGTTATTCCTAAAGTCTAGCGGCTTGGGTTACAACTGATACCTCGGAACCGAAGTCGAGTTTGGATCCAAGTTTTACTTTTTTTTTCAGTTTTTTCAGTTGAAAAATGAAATACCAAAGTTATTCATCGAAGTCTCGCGAGACTTTGGGAATAACTGACTTTGCAGAGTCGGATGCCGTATATTTTAATGCTGAACGGAGACAGTTTTGAGCAAAGCAACTTAGGATCTGTAGCTTGCTTCACTCATCCCTAATCACAGCTCTATCTTCTTGTAAGGACCTTAGATTATGTCATCACCATGTGACTAGTGTTGAGCAAGCATGCTCGGCCGAATACCAGAGTACCAATACCGAGTAGCGCATGTGCTCGAGTGCAATGCTCGAGTCTCCTCCCTGAACGTTTTGCGGCTGCTAAGCAGCCAATAAATGTGCAGGTAAGTACTGCCCTCGCTGTAATGCCAGTAGACATGTTGGCTACTGGCATTACAGTGATTGGCTGACCGAAACGCGCCATAGGGTGCTATAAAGCACCCGAAGACGTGTGGTACGGCTCATTATAAGTCAGGGAGAGCTGAGCATAGGAAGGGACAGAGTGTAGGGAGTATAATTGAATATTATTTCTGTACAAAAACGTTTCAGAGACCCAAAAGTCCTTGTAAGGACTATTGTGTTTGGACAGCAGCAATATGTTTGTAGCGCAACCTGCGCTGAATTGCTCAGTGTTAGGCTCCATTCACACGTCCGTAACGTGTTTTGCGGATCCACAGATCCGTGGATCCGCAAAACACGGACACCGGCAATGTGCGTTCCGCATTTTGCAGACCGCACATGGCCGGCACTAATAGAATATGCCTATTCTTGTCCGCAATTAAGGACAAGCATAGGACATGTTCTATTTTTTTTCGGGAGCGAAAATTGCGGACCCGGAAGTGTGGGTCCGCAATTCTGTATCCGGGCAGCACATTGTGCTGCCTCATAGAAATCAATGGGTCCGCAATTCCGTTCCGCAAAATACGGAACTAAATTGAAGACATGTAAATGGGGCCTAATTATGTGTGACAGCAGCTAAATATATTTTTAGTGCATCCCACGCAAAATACTGTGTAATAGGCGCTGCAGACAGTTAAATTATTTGCGTCACATCTGCTGTGTAAATTGTGTGCTTCCCAAAAATATCAGTGACATCCAGTACACTTTTTACCGTAGACGGTGTCCGCTGCGGACAGTTAAATTATCCGTGTCACATCTCCTGTTTAAAGTGTGCGCATCCCTAAAATATCAGTGACATCCAGTACACTTTTTCCATAGATGGTGTCCCCTGCAGACAGTAAAAATATCTGCGCCACATCTCCTATTTAATGTGTGTACATCCCTAAAATATCAGTAACATCCAGTACGCTTTTTCCATAGATGGTGTCCCCTGCGGACAGTAAAATTATCTATGCCACATCTCCTGTTTAAAGTGTGTGCATCCCTAAAATATCAGTCATCCAGTACACTTTTTCCATAGACACTGCAAACTGTGACATTACCTGTGGTACCTGTCCTGTATAACTTTCCTCATCACAAATACCTTTGTAAATTTTTTTGCACATACACTTCCAAATCCTACGCTACTATACGTGTGGCATACTTTCAAGCATATATCACATTTAAAATGAAGAAGGCGAGCAGTAAGGGACGGGGAAGTGGCCGTGATGCGGATTGTGCATGCAGAGGACCTTGCCCTGGGCATGGAGTAACAGTGCCTGCTGGCAGAGCACAAGAAAAACAATCATCCAAGATACCTAGTGTCACACCGGATGGGATATCAGACATACAGATAAACCAGCAAACCAGGCTCTAAGCGAGAAGCAGGGGGAAGGGTCACCTCCTAGCAAATCCCTGCCTTCTCTCCCTGCTCTGCTCAGCCCACATTCAGACCTAGATGGTGGGGATGATGTGTTCTCATGCCTGGGCTAAAACACCCTAGATTCCCTGAGATGGTGAAAAGGGGAATAGGAGCAGCCTGCTCACACAGAACCTGGATGGGAGAGATGACACCAACACAACCAAGATAGCAAACAACAAAATCTGAAACCACACTTATCTTTTCTGAGCTGGAACAGACAACCTTCCTTCCTTGCTTCCAAGGCCAGAATGATTTCTATAACCTGCTCCGAGCACTGGGAGTACATTTAAACTAGTGACCCCACCCAGTGCACCTGATGGGAGGCGGATCCAGCATGGCTCCAAAATAAAACACTAAACACGTGCTGCTATTCTGGCCGACCTCTGCACATAGTCAGAGCAGGGCATGACACCTAGCTTCATGTCCCAGTTTTCAGGGTGGTGCAGGACACCACTCTTGAAGTCAGACCAGTGCGACCAGGTGGTCGTTGGATTGCAGCATATAATGCTTAGTGTGACCAGGTTGTCGGTTGGATCGCAACAGATAATGCTTCCAGTCGGTAAAGCACCACCCTGTCTTCCACCAAGTCTAGTCTCAGTAGCCAGGAGTCTGGTCAACACAATACTCACCCTGATCCTCCTTCCTCCCACCATTTAAAGTCTGGCCAACAAGTTATACCCCACTTGGATGTTCCGAGGACCTCTTTTCATCGTCATTACCTGATTTGGCCCTCTCGCCAAGCACGCTTGAAGACGTGAGATCTTGTGCCTTGATTCCCAACCCTTTGAACATCCACTGTCACAAGAACATGACGGTGGGGATCGGCAATTAGTGTTTAATAAGGTGGATGATGATGAGACGCAGTTGCCAATGAGTCAACCGCAATCACTGTCTCAAGAGGTTGATGAAGAAGAGGAGACACAGTTGTAAATCACTGAGGTTGTGGTTAGGTCAACAAATCAGGAGGATGATCAGAATGAGGAAGTGGAAGAGGACCTGGTGGACGATCAGGTCACTGACCCAACGTGGGAAGGTGGAAAGCTGAGCGAGGACAGCAGTACAGAGGGGGAGGGATCTGCAGCACCGCAACAGGCTGGAAGAGGCAGTGGGGTGGAAAAAGGGAGAAGGTGAACCACACCACACAGGCCCGCAACTGTTCCACGGAACAATCCCTTGCAGAAATATCTCTTGCCAAGGGGTAGATGTTCTGCAGTATGGTGCTTTTTTTAGGAAAGTGCAGACGACAAAAGAATAATAGTTTGCAACCTGTGCCATACGAAAATGAGCCGGAGTGTGAACATTAGCAACCTCCCCACCACCAGCATGGCATGGCATGCAAGCACCATAATAAGTGGGATGAATGCCTGGGTCCACAATCTGTGTCTTTGGATCACACCACTGCCTCCTCTTCCCCTGTGTTATGTGCTGGCCAATCCCCTTTCGAAGGCGCAGGCCCCTATGCATTCTGCCCTGCACCTGGACCTTCGTAAGCACCATCAGTGACCACATCCACTTTTGTGTCCCAGCGCAGCATACAAATGTCCTTACCCCAGGCATTTGAACGCAAGTGCAAATACCCAGCCACCCACCCACAGGCCATAGCACTAAATGCGCAACTTTTTAAATTACTGGCCCTGCCATTTAGGCTTGTGGACACTGAGGCCTTCCAGAGCCTGATGTTGGTGACTGTCCCTCATTACACAGTCCCCAGCCGCCACTATTTTTCATGGTGTGCCGTGCCCGCCTTACACCAACATATGTCCCGTAACATCACACGTGCCCTGACCAACGCAGTTACTGGGAAGGTCCACTTAACCATGGACACATGGACAAGTGCATTCGGCCAGGAACGCTACATTTCCCTGATGGCACACTGGGTGAACGTTGTAGAGGTTAGGAGCGAGTGCTACCGACGCCAAGGATTGCGGGCCCTACGTCGATCAGGGTTTTTGTTAGCACCTACTTTAGTGGCTCCAACCCTCACTTCTCCTCTGCTTCCTCCACTTCCACTTCCGAATTAACCGCGTGCAGCACCAGTCAGTCATCAGTGGTAGCTGGAAGCAGTGTAGCACTGCAGTGGGGAAGCGGCAACAGGACGTGCTGAAGCTGATATGCTTAGGGGACAAACAGCACACTGCCACAGAGCTGTGACAGGGGAAATCAGAAAACAGAAATCTTGAAGAAGAAAAAAAGGGAGGCTGAAAGAACCACAATGTTCGGCGCCAGTCAAAGGGGAAGGAGATAGTACCTATATTTGTAAGGAATATATATTTTTTCAACACGTGCGAATCAGTGATAGAAAGTCGCACTAAAAGTCTAGAGGTATTAAGACCAGCTGGATTGTGGTCATAGCAGCAAGTGAGGTAGATGGCAAAATCACACCCGGAATACTCGGATCTAGTACATAAACTAGAAGGTGCAGATATAAACTGGTACTACCAGGTTTTGGACCCCTGGGGGCCTATACATATAAGTAAAACAATATAATTATAATTATAATTAGTAAAATTTTAAATGCTTGGTAAAATCAATAATAGTATTTTCCACTCACTTCACAGGGAGGAAATTTTGAGGGATAAAACTCAAGACACCCAAAAAAGTTTCCTCCCAATCTTAAATCGCTTCAATGGTCTTAGGAAGAGGCAGCAGTTCCAGACTCGGTACTTCTTGCGAAATTCCTTTTATTTATTTATAAAACAGCAGGAACAAAGAGCTCTACGCGTTTCGGGGCATAGAATAGATCCCCTTCATCAGGAGCAGCATTCTTCAGGAGCAGGGGATAAGAAACCAGACTGAGCTGTGGCTCTCGCCACTCAACCTAGAACCAGGGATGGTTGTGTCTGATTATGGCCGTAACTTGGTGGCGGCTTTGGAGCTCGGCAAGCTCTGACACATACCATGCCTAGCCAGCGTGTTCAACCTTGTGGTTAAGTGGTTTCTCAAAACCTACCCCAATTTGCCTGAGCTACTGGTGAAGGTGTGCCACGTGTGTGCACATTTCCGCAAGTCACCGACAGCTTCAGCTGGTCTGTCAACGCTGCAGCAGTACTTGAAATTGCCAGCTCACCAGCTGTTGTGCGACGTCAGCACATGCTGGAACTCCATGTTCCACATGTTGGCCAGGCTTTGTGAGCAGCAGAGGGCAGTAGTGGAATACCAGCTGCAACATGTTCGTCGCCTTTCCAGTCAGCTTCCACTATTCACAAGCAAGGAGTGGGCATGGATCTCTGACCTCTGTGAGGTTTTAAGAAACTTTGAGAAATCAACACAGATGGTGAGTGGCGATAAATAAAGGACGACGCTTTGCATGTGGAAGAGGTGGAAATTGGGGAAGATATTATGCAGGGTGATAGCCAGACCACCCTCAGTTCGTCTTCTCAGTGCAAATTGGATGATGAAGAGGAGTAGGAGGAGGAGCAGGAGTCTGTTGCCTCTGCTACAGAGGGTAGTACCCATGGAAGTGTAATTCCATCTGTTCAGTGTGGGTGGGCAGAAGAGGATGAGGAGATTGAGAGTGATCCTCCTGATGACGACAGCGAAGTCTTGCCTGTTGGCACTCTGGCACTTCATGTTAGGCTTCCTATCCAGTGACTGCGTGTTATACGGATTTTAGACAACACGGATTACTGGTTGTTCACCCTTCTTGACCCCCCTACAAAGAGAACTTCTCATCTCTCATTCCTTTGGTGGAGAGGATGGTCAAAACAGTGCAATACCAAAAGATACTTGTTGAAAAATTGCTCCAGAAATTTCCATCTGACAACTCTGGTGGCAGAGTCCATAGTTCCTTGGCCAACCGAGGATGGGAGACAAGGGGAACACACAGCAGTTCCAACAGAGGCAGGGCAACACTCTTCAAAGCCTGGGACAGTTTCATGACACTGACTTCCCACTGACTTCCATTATACTCGGGTGCTCGGTTGAGCACCCGAACATCCCGATGTGTTTGGCCCAAGCACTACAGTGCTCGATCAACACTACATGTGACCAGTAACATTGAATTACTATTGGTCAAATGGCAATGATGTCATCAAAGGTCCTTTCTTCTAAGAGAATCACAGCTCTATCTTTTTGTAATCGGTGCTTTCTGCGGCGATGGGCCCCTGTGCAGCTGAACCATCTACAAAGGCGGTATGTCCGCCCTTGTTGTAGATGTAGTTAAGGATCCCACCATAGTGTTGGTATGGATAATGACCCTATAAAATATTTAATCTCACCAGGGGGAAACTTAAAGTGGCCCTGAAAAAAAATTATCCTAATTGGAGTCAGTAGGTGATAATGACTTCCCAGAAAACCAGAAAAAGGTGTCAAGACAGCATTGTATGTGGCAGACAATAGATGTCTAACCCCCCCCCCCCCCCCCCGACTCTATTACTCTATTCAAGCTTGGCTTCTCCATTTTTACATAGATGGCCTCCTTCACACCTTGTTTGTACAAATTGGCCTCCTTATCCAAAACACATACTTGACTGTCTTCAAAGGTGTGACCTGTTTCTTTTAGATGTAAGTACACGGCTGAATCTTACATCTAAAAGAAACAGGTCACACCTTTGAAGACATTCAAGTATGTGTTTTGGATAAGGAGGCCGATTGGTACAAACGAGGTGTGAAGGAGGCCATCTACTTAAAAATTGAGACGCCAAGCTTGAATAGAGGCGGGGGGGTTAGACATCTATCGATTGGTGGCAGATATTTGTGGGCTGTCATGAGTAAATTCAATTAAACGTGGTCATCACATGTGATGAATTCCTCAGAGATCCATGCCTCATTAATTTTTAAAAATGTGAGGTAATCCACACTGTCGTGAGCTATGCGGGTGCGCTTATCGGTCATGATCCCCCCTGCTGCACTGAACTTCCTTTCGAACAGGAAACTGGACGAGGGGCAAGCCAAAAGTTCCATGCCAAATTGTGCCAGCTCTGGCCACAGGTCA
This sequence comes from Bufo gargarizans, assembly GCF_014858855.1. Taxonomy (NCBI): domain Eukaryota; kingdom Metazoa; phylum Chordata; class Amphibia; order Anura; family Bufonidae; genus Bufo; species Bufo gargarizans. The sequence goes on from NC_058082.1 coordinate 202,601,628, forward strand.
AGCCTGCAAACCCAGTAGTCCAGGGGTTACTCCCTTCTGATGAGCGTCCACTTCGGCCGTTAAACCGATGTAGTCGGACAACTGTCGGTCTAGGCATTCCCTTAAGGCTGGATCCGGAGTGCGGCTGTCGATGGGTTGAATGCGAGAATGATCTCATATCCGAAGTGACCAACACATCTTCAAACCACCCTCTTCTTGCACGCGCTGTTTGATTGGTACCCACAACTGTTTTTCTGTGGGCGGAAATTCCTCTGCCAGCGCCTGCAAAAGCGCAATGCAGCATTTCTTGAAGCAAGGCCTGGAAGTGCTGTATTCTGACACCCCTCTGTTATGCTGGTAACATGTCCGTAACACGTTGGTAACACGCTGGTAACACGTTGCCGCCCAGTACTGGTCCTTGCCTTTATGCTTTTTATACGGGGGTCCTTTTTCAAACACTGGAGAATGAAGGCCCCCATTTGCACTAAACTGGATGCAGTGGAGTGGCCTGGCTCCTGCTCATCGTCCAGGATAATGTCGTCCTCGGTCTCCTCCCCCAGCCACGGACAACACCTGGGATCCCAGAAAAGTTTAAAGCATGCTTTTCTTTCTCCTCCTCCACCCATCCTCCTATGACTCCTCTTCAAACTCATTTTGACTTGTCTCAGATGGAGTAGCCCCCAATGGGAAATCATTCAGCATTGTGACTTCCTCATCTTCCTGCTCCTTGATCAATGATACGACACAATGCACTCTCCAGAAAGAAGGCTTGAGGTACGATGTCACTGATGTCGCCATGGCTGCGACTGACCAGTTTGGTGATCTCATCAAATGGCCTCAGAAGTCTGCATGCGTCGCGCATGATCAGCCACTGGTGCGGTGAAAGAAAACCAAGCTCCCCAGAACCTATCCTGCCACAGAGTTCGTACAGGTAGTCGTTAACTGCACATTTCTACTGGGGCATCCTATCAAGCATATACATGGTGGAGTTCCAGCGCATTGGGTAGTCACAAATCAGATGTCTGACGGGCAGGTGGTGTAGCCGCTGAACGACAGCAAGGCAAGCCATGGCCGTGTAAGATCTTCCAAAATGGGAAGAGATTTTCCTGGCGTGCCGCAAGACATCCTGGACCCCGGGGTATTTGGCAACAAATTGCTGCAGAACTAAGTTTGTCATTGCCCTGTTTCATCAGATTGGCACCGTTGTCGCACACCACTTTACCAACTGTCAAATTGAGCGGGGTTAGACACTGGTCGGCCTGTGACCGCAGAGCTGAAAACAGTGCAGGACCGGTGTGGCTCTTGGCTTTCAGGCACAACAGCCGCAGCACAACATAGCAACATCTCATCTGGCACGTCAAATAGGTTCTGGGGAGTTTGGGGGGCGCAGTGGAAGAGGCGGTAGCAGTGAAACAGGAGGAGTCAGCCGGGTGACTGAGGATGGAGTAGGAGGAGGAGAAGAAGATGCAGGCCTGCATGCAATCCATGGTGGTAACACCAAATACACACGGGTGCCATGGGTTGCATGCTTCACAGCCGTCATAAGGTTCACCCAGTGGGCAGTAAAAGTTATGTACCTTACTGCCCGAACTATTTCCTTCCGGGGACTTTCTATTGCGGTGTGCCAACGGCCACAAATTTTCTAAAGGCCTCCAAGTCACCCCAGTTTACATGGCAGTAGTTTGCCGAATAGCAGTTCCGACAAGCCAGCGGTCAGCCGTTGGGCAAGAGGGTTATCCGGCGTCATTATCTATTTGCACTCGAACATTTGGGCCACAGAAGCCTGCCTTTTGCCAGATGAACACAACGACAGCACGGTGGAAGGTGGAGTTAAGGACAAATAGGAGGAGAGAGGAGAAGAGGCAGGACGTGGAGCGCCGGGAGTGTTGCTTTGTGGGTTCTGACAGTGTTGCTCCCACTGGGCTCGGTGATGGGACGCCAGGTGCCTTCTTAAGATGGTCATCCCTAGGTGAGTGTTGGACTTACAGCGACTTAACGCGTTGACAGGCTGCAGATGACAACACTATTGTCAGCAGCGGACCCATTAAGAAAAGCCCCACACTACCGAGCCATGTGTCGTCCTGGGAACGACAGATGTGACCGTGCATGGTGGATGGCTCGATCCAGATACATTAGCAGTCTGCTTTTTGCCTCCTGTGCAATGCGAGTTCTGACTGTTTCTCCTCCTTCTCCTCCCTATCTGCTACTCCGTCTCTCCCTCTGAACTCACCTCCTCTTCCTCTTTTGTGGGCGTCAATGTGACATCCATTGGCACATAATTATTGTCACCTTCACCACCACTGACATTAGAGATCTCGGAATAGGCAGCAACAGCGGAGACCACCCTCCTTGAGCTGATCTGGGTACTGTCGTTTGAATGCTTGGTGGCGACCTTTGATACCTCCTCTTCCCAACCTGATGCCAAGAATGGCTGTGCATCTGTAAGGTCTTGTAATGGATGGGAAAATAATTCTGACTCGAGCGGAAGGGATATGGTGGTGGTGGTGGTGTTGTCTTTGGGGGTGCACACAGCAGAGAGTAAAGAAGGTGCAGATAGAGAGGATGAGGAGGGTGCAGAAGCGGAAGGCTGAGTGAGCCACTCAACCAAGTCTGGTGCGTCCTTTAACGTAATCGCACGCACCTTCTGCAACTTCTCACTTAGGCTGCGGCCTGATGCACCTGCCAGACCCTTACCACCCCTGCAGAATGGCCTGCCTCTTCCTCTGCCTGTCATTTTCAAAATGACCCTGTGACAAAAGTCCCTATAGAAGAGCAGTATTTGTGGAATAAGGTATATCACACCCCTGCCCTAAACAAATGCGGCACTACCCAAATGCACTATATAGAAAGTATATCATTGCTATATAACACCCCTGCCTCAATCACTTTTTTTGGAGGGCAACTGTTATATTACCAGTAGAAATTATTTGTTCCAATAGCATTTGTCACTCCGTGTAGCTGCGGTAACGCAGCAAAACCACAAACAAATGCTGCACTACCCAAAAGCACAATATAGAAAGTATATTATTAGTATATAGCACTCTTGCCTCAATCAGTTTTGTTGGGGGGAAAATGATATATCACACCAGTTGAAATTATTTGTTCCAATAGCGTTTGTCACTCTGTGTAGCTGCGGTAACGAAGCAAAACCGCAAACAAATTCTGCACAACCCAAATGCACTATATAGTAAGTATATTATTGGTATATAACACCCCTGTCTTAATCACTTTTTTGAGGGGGAAACTGGTATAGAACACCAGTGGAAATTATTTGCTCCAATAGCATTTATCACTCTGTGTAGCTGCTGTAACGCAGCAAAACCGCAAACAAATGCTGCACTATCCAAATGCACTATATAGAAAGTATATTATTGGTATATAACACCCCTGTCTCAATCACTTTTTTGGGGGGAAACTGGTATATCACACCAGTTGAAGTTTTGTTCCAAGAGCGTATGCCCTTCTGTATAGCTGCAGTATTGCAGCAGAAACGCACACAACTGCTGCACAATGGCGGCCAGATTGGGTTTATTTATAAGGTAGAGGGTATGTCCATGTGCTGAAATGTCCCAATGTCCCAAATGTCCCAATGTCCCAATTACCGCTGAAAGGTCATTAAGTACTCGGTCAGTAGTAGAAAGGAGGACTTGTGTGGCCCCATGGGACATCGGCCCACCGGGAAATTTTCCTGTAGGGTATATGGCCAATCTGCCCCTAAATCTCACTACACTGTAGCTTTAGGTAATGATTTTTGCCATACACGATTCCTGGTTTCCAACATTGTAGATATAGTCAGCATTTTCAAAACAGATACCACAATAAACTGTAGATGATGATCCCACCACTTAGTAGATGTATGGTAGATAAGGAGCCCACCACTGATAAGGATTCCACCCCATTGCACAGCCCTACATTGTTTTCTTTTGCTACAACAAATGCACATTTGAGATTTTTTTAGATAGCTATAATATTGCTCTATGCAAGAGTCATATATTTTGTACAAATAAATTGGTTCAAATCCCATCAGAACATAATAGCCTCAAAACCAGCAAACATGGTAAAATGTATTGCCTTACAGTGCTTTTAGTCTTTAATCTATGAGGCTTGTTAACGTCATAAATATAAAATGTTTCATGCAAACTAATCAGGACTATAATTGCACAATAGGGTCTCAGTAGTGCACTTACTGGAAGTTTCCTAGCACCTGGAAACCACTCTAAGCCATTAATGAGAAGTGGAGTCTTATAAAACTTCTTCTGCTACAAATACATATTGCTCACTACATATTGATTTATTATATGCAGATATGAGCGAATCGAAGTTGATGAAGTGGAATTCGATCCGAATTTAAGGAAAAATTTGATTCACACAGAATCCGAATTTCCTCACGCTTTGTGGTAATGAATCGCATTTTTCCTAAAATTGCTGCTGCGCATGTTAGGACATGGAACAAAGAACTCTGGAAACGAGGGATCACCCACAATGCCATGCAAGCAGCCAATCATCAGCCAGCAAGCCCTTTTGATGTCACAGCTCTATTTATACCCTCAGCCATTTTGGATTTTGCCATTTTCAAGTATGCTCAGTGCAGGGAGAGACGTTAGTAGGCGCTAGGGACAGTGTTAGAAAATACTTTATTGTGCTAAAAATCGATTTACAAGTTCAGGGATAGATTATTCAAGGTGTATGGAAAGCATAGGGAGGCACTATGCTACACTATAAAAGGAGAACAGGCTGCAACAGGAGCGATTCTATTATACCTTGCTGCACTTATTGGGGATCCAGATTGCTATTATACTGCTGCTTTTAGGTTTGCACTAGATGATACCTCTGTAATTCCAGCAAACCTTGTTTGTTATTGGGGTGCAAGTGCTGTGTTGCAGAGTGCATTTACAGGAAATATACGTACGTCATATTAACCGTTCTGCGGTGCATTTAAATTGCTCTACAGTTTCTTTTGGGGTGTATTAGTGTAAAAAAAATTATTATCTTATTTGCCGTTCTGCGGTGTAGTTACATTTTACAACACACTTTTTTGGGGTGTTTTAATAGTCAAAAATGTATGTATTATTTGCAGTTTTCTGCGGTGCAGTTGCATTGTACTACAGCTTTTTTTTTAGGGTGTATAAGTGTGACAATCAGTATGTCTTATTTGCCATTCTGTGGTGCTCTTACTTTGTACTACAGCCTTTTTTGGGGTGTATAAGTGTAAAAAAAAGTAGTCTTATTTGCTGTTGTGCGCTGCAGTTACATTGTTCTACAACTTTTTTGGGGTGTATAAGTGTAAAAAAGTTTGTATTTTTTGCCGTTCTGTTGTGTAGTTTCTTTGTACTACAGCCTGTTTTGGGGTATTGTAAATAGAGATGAGCGAATTTCTCAAAAATTCAATTCAGTTGGTTCACTGAATTTTTCGAAAAAAGTTGCTTTGATCCGAACATATTCATGGCGAATCATGATAAAAAACGTCTATTTCGAGGATGCATAGAGCCTTTATATGGGTGTAGAACACTGTGCCTTGCAGTAACACACATAGGGAGTGTGCTGGGGTAGTGAAATAAAACTCAGTCAGTATGACATACAGATGACAGACGTCGCTGTCATCTGTATGTCATCGGCCGGGATGATTCGCAAACGCAATTGTGCAAACGCGGTCAAATGTTCGTGAACCGCAAGTTTGCGGTGGGCCCCATTCACTTTAATAGCAGGCGAACCTGAAAAACCTTCAGGTCATATTTGCAGCCACCAAATACTTACAAGAAGTGCAGAAATCGTCCAACAAAATAGACAGTGACATACCAGAGGGGGTCAATGGCAAAAATTCCCCCCCAAAAAAATATTTATTTTAATCAGGGGCATTTTTATGCATCTTAAAACTGCTGGAGCCTAGAAAAATGTTATTTTAGACCACGGGAGTACAGGCCCCAAAAATTAGGCACTCACCTGACAGAAAAAAATTTAAGTGATTATGTGGCTGGAGGTATATTAGATGGTCATTGGATAGCAATTTTACTGCAGGCCAGTTCAAATAGATGTCAAATACATGTTTAAAAGAACAAAAAAAGTATAAAATTTGATTAAAAACATGGCTAATGAAATCCCCCTTCTTGAAAAAAACCCTAATGATAATACTTGAAATTCGATAACACGTGGTCGTCAACAGGTGTTAAATTCCTCCGAAGTACCAAATATTAGGCATTCACCGGACAGAAAAGAACAAGTATTTATGTGGCTGGAGGTATATTAGAAGGTCATTTAATAATTATTTTACTGCAGGTCAGTGTAGTACAGGCCCCAAACAATAGGCATTCACCAGACAGAAAAGAACAATTGATAATGTGGATGGAGGTATATTAGATGGTCAATGGATATCAATTTTACAGATGGCCAGTGAAATACAGGCCCCAAACATTAGGCATTCACCGGACAGAAAACAACAAATAATTATGTGGCTTTAGGTATATTAGACGATAACCTGATGTAGTCGAACACCTGTCTGTCTAGGTGTTCCCTGAGGCTGGATCCGGAGGGCGGCCAACGATGGGTTGGCTGCAAGAATGATCTCATATCCGATGTGACCAACACATCTTCAAACCACCCTCTTCTTGCATGCACTGTAGGATTGGTACTCGCAACTGTTTCTCTGTGAGTGAAAATTCTTCTGCCAGCGCCAGCAACAGCAGAATGCAGCATCTCACGCAGCAAGGCCTGGAAATGCTGCATTCTGACAGCCCTCTGTGATGCTGGCAACATGTCCGCCATTTTGAGTTTGTACCGGGTGTCTAAGTATGTTGCCACCCAGTACTGGTCTTTTCCTTTTATGCATTTTATACGGGGATCCCTCTTCAAACACTGGAGAATGAAGGCCCCCATTTTCACTAAATTGGAAGCGGCGGAGCGGCCTGGCTCCTGCTCATCACCCAGGAAACATAGAAACATAGAATGTGTCGGCAGATAAGAACCATTTGGCCCATCTAGTCTGCCCAATATATCTGAATCCTATGAATAGTCCCTGGCCCTATCTTATATGAAGGATAGCCTTATGCCTATCCCATGCATGCTTAAACTCCTTCACTGTATTTGCAGCTACCACTTCTGCAGGAAGGCTATTCCATGCATCCACTACTCTCTCAGTAAAGTAATACTTCCTTATATTACTTTTAAACCTTTGCCCCTGTAATTTAAAACTGTGTCCTCTTGTGGTAGTTTTTCTTCTTTTAAATATGCTCTCCTCCAGGAGAATGGTGTCTCCTCCCCCCGTCCACGGACAACACCAGAGATCCCAGAAAAGTTTAAAGCCTGCTCTTCTTGCTCCTCCTCCTCCCCCCAGGCACCATCCTCCTCTGACTGCTCTTCAGACTTCTGATGACTTGTCTCAGATGGAGTAGCCCACCCCCCTGGGAAATCATTCAGCATTGTGACTTCCTCATCTTCCTCCTCCTGATCCTCGATGGCTTGATCAATGACACAACACAATGCACTCTCCAGAAAGAAGGCGTAAGGTACAACGTCACTGATGGTGCCCTGGCTGAAACTGACCAGTTTGGTGAGCTCATCAAATGTCAGCAGAAGCCTGCATGTGTCCCAATGGCTTGAAAAAAAAACAAGCTCCCCAGAACCTGTCCTGCTGCAGAGTTCCTACAGGTAGTCACGTTTCTGCTGGAGAAGCCTATTAAGCATATACAAGGTGGATTTCTAGCATGTCAGGCAGTCACAAATCAGACGTCTGAAGGGCAAGTGGTGTCACCGAGTATCAGCAAGGCTAGCTATTACGTGTAAGAGCTTCTAAAATCGCTGCGCGACTAAGTTCAGGACGTGTGCCATGCACGACGCTAGTGTCATTTTGCCCTGTTTCAGCGCACTCAGCAGATTGGCACCGTTGTCACACACCACTTTACCAACTGTCAAATTGAGCAGGGTTAGCCACTGATCGGCCTTTGACCGCACAGCTGCAAGCAGTGCAGGACCGGTGTGGCTCTTGGCTTCCCGGCACAACACACGCAGCATGGCAACGTCTCACCTGGCACATCAAATGGGTTCTGGGAACCTTAGGGGATGCAGCGGAAGAGGCGGTAGCAGTGGAAAAGGAGGAGTCAGCCAAGGAGGATGGAGTAGGAGAAGAAGAAGAGGCAGGCCTGCATGCAATCCGTGGCAGTAACACCAAATCAACACGAGTGCCACGAGTTACACGCTTGATGGCCGTCAGAAGGTTCACTCAGTGGGCAGTAAAAGTTATGTACCTCCCCAACCCGTGTTCGCTAGACCACGTGTCTGTGGTCAGATGTATCTTAGCACCGATACTGTGTGCTAGAGATATATTAACTTGCCGCTGAACGTGGCCATATAGTTCAGGAATGCCCTTCTGGGAGAAATATTTACTTCCGGGGACCTCCCATTGCAGTGTGCCAATGGCCATTCATTTTCTAAAGGCCTCCTAGTCCACCAATTTATATGGCAGTAGTTGGCAGGCTAGCAGTTCCGACAAGCCAGCCGTTGGGCAATAGGATTTTCCAGCGTCAATTCCTTTAAGCTCTAACATTTGGGCCATGGAAGCCTGCCTTGTGCCAGATGAACGCAACAATGGCACGGTGAAAGGTGGAGTGGAGGTCAAATGGGAGGGGAGAGGAGAAGAGGCCAGATTTGGAGACGTGGTGCCTTCCTAAGGTGGTCATCCCTAGGTGATTGTTGGGCTTACAATGACTTATGCGCTTACAGCACAGGATGCAGATGGCAACAATATTAGCAGCAGCTGACAAGTTAAAAAAAAAGCCCACACTGCGGAGCCATGTGCCGGTGTCCTGGGAGTGCATGATGTGACAGTGCATCATGGATGGCTCGCTCCAGATACATTTGCAGTCAGCTTTTTGCCTCCTGTGTACTTCCAGTTCTGCCTGCATCTCCTCTTTCCCCCCATCTGCTGCTCCATCTCTCCCTCTGAACTCCCCTCCTCTTCCTCTCTTGTGGGCACCCAAATGACGTCCATTGACACATCATCGTCACCATCACCACCACTGACATTAGAGATCTCGGAGTAGGCAGCAACACCTCCCTCCTTGGGCTGATCTGGGTACTGTCGTTAAACCGCTGGGTTGCGTCCGTTGCTGCCTCCTCTTTCTCATCCGATGCCAAGAATAGCTGCGCATCAGTAAGGTCTGGGAATTGATGGGAAAATAATTCTTCTGACTTGAGTGGAGGGGATATGCTGGTGGTGGTGGTGTCTTTGGGGGTGCACACAGCAGATGACACTGGGAGTTCAGGCCTCTTGCTGTGACTACTGCTGCCACGACCCCTTACTCTGCTGCGACCTCTGCTTGCGCCAGAAACATTCATGCCTCTGCCACTCCTCTGTGCATGGCCTGGCACTTCTCTGCCTGACATACTTGTAACTGAACTAAACAAATGAAATGTAAATTAAAACACCCCTAAAAGCAATTAATATATTATTATTTTTGTACTAAAATAGGCCACTAAATTATTTCTGCCCAAATAACAGCAAACGTTAACTAAGTATATATTTCTCGTATTGTACTGAAAGAGACCACTAAATTATTTCTGAACAAATACAAGCAAACGTGACCTGCATATATATTTCTTGTATTGGACTAAAATAAGCCACGATTTCAGAGTAAATAACAGAAAAAGTGAACTGCGTATATTTTTCTCATATTGGAGTGAAATATGACAAGAAACACTTTTAGCGCAAATAACACCAAACATGAACTAAGTCTATTTTTCTCTTTTTCTCTAGAAATATGGCAATAAAAGCTTTTAGAGCAAATAACACCGAATGTGAACTGCGTCTATTTTTGAAATATGACCAGAAATGCTTTTAGTTTTTTTTTTCTTTTTTTTTTTTTCTTTCACATAAATCTATTTTATTCCTTTTTGAAAACATTTAGCTTAATGTAAAAAGAGCTTAATGTACCATAATGTGCCTAAACCTCAATCAATTGCATTGAAACTTTGCACAACCTAAGATCTCAGCTTCCCAAAGCTATCCTGGAATTTTCATGGATTTTGGTTATCCACAAGTAGAGTCGAGCGATCACCTAGATGCTCGGGTTCGGGGAGTTCGGCCGAACCTCCAAAAAAAGCTCGGGCTCGGGTCCAAGTTCAGATCAAGTTCGGGTCCCGAACCCGACCTTTCTTCCAAAGTTCGGCCGAACTCCCCGAACATCTAGGTGCGGATCTCAGCTCCCTGTAAGAGATCATGTGCTGCCAGGCAGCAGGGGCCAGACCCCCCTTTAATCGCTGGGGCTCCGATGGGTCACCACAGCAGCCAGAACGCCACCGCAGTCCCGGCTGCCATGGCCACCCAGCACCCCCAGCAGCACCACACCCACGTGCGCTGTCCGCGGCCAGCCAGCGCCCCTCCCACTGCCAAGCGAAAGGCCCGTGCGGCGCATTGCTTATAGCACAGACCTTTCACCTACCAGCAGAAGGAGCGCCGGCCGGCCACAGACAGCGCACGCAAGTACAATGCCGCCAAAAGTGCCAAGCAACCACGGCAGCCAGGACTGCAGCAGCGCCCCGGCCGCCACGGCAACCGATCGGAGCCCCAGCGATTAAACTGAGACTCTGATCGGAACTGCCGCTCCGCTGCCACCAATGATGGAGGGGAGGGGGGTTGTTAACCAATGACTTTAATTAGGGGGGGAATGGGAGGCCGCACTGGCCACCAATGATTTTAATAGGGGAGGCCGCACTGGCCACCAATGATTTTAATACTAAAGAGGGAGGGAGGTCTGGCCCCCTGCTCCCTGGCAGCACCTGATCGCTCAACCCTACCCACAAGGCAAATGAGTGACATTAAGCTTGTTTTTGGGGAGCTTAATGGGGCTTAATGTACAAAAAACAACTCAGATGTTAACCAATTTCCCCCAAACTTCCTATACTACAAGACTCTCTCTATGCCAATATATTCTGAAGATCTTAAAACATGTAATGTGAACAGCTTAATTTAAAAAGAGCTTAATGTACCATAATGTACATAAACCTCAATTGATTGCCTTCAAAATGTGCACAGCCTATGGTAAGTTCTCTTATTGAGTGACGTTAGGCTCGCATAGCCCCTACTACCTTTTGTGCAGCGGCTATTAGAAATGTAAAGGATTTTTTTTTTTTTTTTTTTTGCTTTCAAAAAAATTTATTGGGAAAACTACAAAACATTTGCAATAAAAAAGTTTTTACAATCTCTCAATTCTTAGTGACCCAACTAATTATATATAAATATAAATATATTCAACTCGTCTTTTCATAACATTTAGAAAACCCTCCCCTCCCTCCCCCCAGATTTGTGGTGCGTCAAAGTAGGACCCCTATATATAAAACAACCTGACCTCAGCTAATCAGACCTCCAACCACCCCATATCTTACTCCATTGGTATTCAATTTCTCTCCGTCTATATATAATTTTCTCGTAGTTCTTTACCTTATCAATTAAATTTATCCATGTATTTATGTCTGGAGTGGATCGGGCAAACCAGGTCCGACTGATCAAAACTCTAGCCAACATCAGTATTCTACTCAGGAAGATCTTTTGATACTTGTGATTTTTTAGTTTGGAAAGATCATTAAGAACAAATACTTGTGGTTCAAAAGGAATTAGAATTTTTAGTTTATACATAATACAATTATTGATATTATTCCAGTAATTTATAAGTTCTGGACAGGTCCATATCATATGGAGAAAGTCTTCTCCTACAGTGTCACATTTGGGACAGTTGGACGTGTCTCTTAACCCGCATTTATTCATCCATAGGGGAGTAATATATAATCTGTGGCAAATATAGAATTGTATTAGAATATGGTTAAAGTTCTGGGATAATAAAGATAAATTCCCAAAAATATCCTCCCACCCTTCTATTTGTAAATTCGGACAATCCACATCCCACGCTTTTTGTCCTGGTGAGTGTATATCACTAAACCGTACCTTAAGTAATAACTTATATATATATGAAATTTTTATTCTAGAAAGTGTACCCCCTACCCAATCATTCAGAAAAGATGAATTATCTATATCTAACAACCGCTTATCATCCAAACTAGATAATACAGATCGCAATTGAAAATACCTAAACCATGAAAGATTTTTTATATTATGTGTCATTTCTATAAAGGGTTTAATTTCTCTATCTTTAACTACCTGTGAAATATATAAAATTTTATTCTTCTGCCAAAATGTGTCAGCTGCAATTTCATCCAGCCTTTGTAAATATAAATTATGCCAAAGAGGCGTAAATGTAAGTGAACCCTTAACCTTCAACCATGTCCTAGTTGTAGCCCACACCTTGAGGAGTAGTTTTATAGTCTCTTTATAGCCTTGCTCGTAACTCTTCAATAGGCCGGATTCCAACAAGGTAAAAATATTATTGTGAGCGTGACTAGATACCAACTTCCCCAGTAGTGCCCTGTTCTCTGATTCATAGCACATCAATAACTGGGCTGCAATAAAATACCCCTTAAAGTAGGGGAGATTTAAACCCCCGCACTCCACTGATTTATACAAATATTCCAACTTTATTCGAACTCGCTTTCTTCCCCATATTAAATCATTAATTATTCTTTCCATAAGTTTAAAATGTTTGTCTTGTATCCAAATAGGTGTATTCCTGAGCACATAAAGAAATTGTGGTAATATCACCATTTTAACTAGTGAAACTCGATCAGCTCTAGATAGGGGAAGTTTGAGCCAGATTCCTATTTTAGCTCTAATCTTTACCATTATGGGGATCAAATTAAGTTCTAGAAAATTTTCGACCCGAGGCGATATAGTCAAACCCAAGTATTGAAAAGTATCAACAATATCCAACTGTGTAACAGGAACCTCTTTCTGTGGCAGGGGGTCTATTGGCATCAAGCTGGTCTTGGCCCAGTTTATAAGAAGACCAGACACCTCACCAAATACTTTAACCATTTGAATAATCCTAGGGAGAGTAGTTTCCGTATGATCTATAAAGAACAGAACATCATCTGCATATAATAAGATACGGTCTTGTATTCCTAGCGTACCAAATCCTTTAACCTGATCGTCCTGCCTGATGGCCATCGCAAGGGGTTCGATATACATATCGAATAATAAGGGAGATAGTGGGCAACCCTGACGGGTGCCTCTGTTTAAATCGATACTACTACTCAGAATTCCATTAAGACTCAATTTAGCCCTTGGGGATCTATACAATAACTTAAGAGTGCGTATAAACCTCTCTCCAAAGCCCATCCTAGCAAGAACCTTCCAGAGGAAATGCCACTCCACCCTGTCAAAGGCCTTGGAGGCATCCAGTGACAGGATGGAGCGGGCGGTCCCCCCAGGGGCCTGGATATTAGAAAAAAGCTGATGTAAATTATGATGTGTACCCTTGTTTTGAATAAAACCGCTCTGATCTGGATGGACAATGGAGGAGATGACCCTAGAAAGCCTTGTAGCAAGGACCCTCGCAAAAAGCTTTACATCTGCATTGAGCAGTGAAATTGGTCTATAAGATTCTAAATCTAAAGGGTCCTTGCCTTTTTTTGGAATTAGTATTATTGTGGCCTCCATCATTGAATCCGGCAGCATCCCATCCTCCATTGATTCAGCAAAGACCTCCAATAATCTAGGAAAGATACAGTCCCCGTATTTACTATAAAATTCATATGGAAGCCCGTCTGAACCCGGAGTGGAATTGGCTGAACATAGTTTAATGGCTCCCTCAAGTTCCTGAATTGAGACCTCCAATTCTAGTGCTTTCTTTTGCGTCTCAGAAATAGTTGAAAAGTTGATCCTATCTAGATAGAGATCTATCTTATCATCTGTAATATTAGAATCAGCCTTATACAGATCAAGAAAATAATCAAGAAAAGCCTTCTCCACCGGGCCCTGTCTAGTGACTATCCTACCATCCCTCACTCGAACCTTGTCTATATGTTTTTTGGGTCGTTGATTGGAGATTACTCTAGAGAGGAGTTTACCAGGTCGCCCAGACTCTGTGAAATATTTTTGCCCTTTAAAAAAAAGGTTCTGTTGGGCCTTATCCAATAAAAACTTAGCATATATTTGTGTGGCTTTTTGCATATTTTCCCTATTCTTCTCCGTCTTATTTATGTGGAAGGATTCTGTCGCCAACACTACCTGTTTTTCTAGATTTTTCTGTTTTTTTCCATATTCCCTTCTAAGGTTCGTGATATTGCTAACCATCAATCCCCTCATGTACGCCTTAAAGGTATCCCATACCACTTGAATTTTTGCTGAACCATAATTAATATCCCAGAATCGGCCTATTTCATTTCGAATTATTTCATGTGTCTTTATAACTGATAGCCAATAAGGGTTTAATCTAAAGGAAGGTTTTGGTGTATATCTTTCCTGAGATAAGCATAATTCAAGTAATAGCGGAGAATGGTCAGATATTGACCTTGTTTCATATTTCATTCGCTTTATCAGTTTCACATATTTACTATTTATCAATACAAGATCTATTCTGGACAACGATTTACCTGCTTTGCTAAAGCATGAAAAAACCCTTTTCCCCTGTCCCAGATGTTCCCAAGCGTCCTCAAATCCAGCCTCCAGGCAAAACCGTGCGAGGGGAGACCCCTGGACCGGACTGTCTCTCCCGGCACTCATAGAAACCCTGTCACGTAAAGGATCGATCACACAGTTAAAATCGCCAATAATCAATGTTGGACATTCCGGCCATTTATCCATGAATAATAGAAGAGAATTAAGAACCGAAAAGGAAAATGGCGGTGGGATATAGACAAAGGCCAAAATACATAACTTTCCCCCTAACCTACAGTATAAAAAAATAAATCTCCCCTGTTGGTCGACAGAGGATGCCTCACAAACGAAGTCAATAAGTCTATGTATCAACACCGTAACACCTCTCGAATAATTGGAGAGGGTAGAATGATACGTATGCGCAGCCCATCCCCTGTCGACCACTCTAGTGGTCTCCTCAGTAAGGTGGGTCTCTAACAGGCATACTATTGCTGGTAGATGGGCCTGAGTCAGGTCAAGAACCGCTTGTCTCTTACCTCTTTCTCCCAAACCACGTACATTCCAAGCAAAAATTCTAATCATCGTCATCAACAATGGTTAAATGGAGAAACAGGAGAGAGGAAGAAGAGAAAAAAAAAAGAAAAAAGTAATAGACTAAAAAAAAAAAGGGAAACCACACCTACTTTGACGCACCACAGCCCAACCCCACCCCACCCCCCCCTTACCCCCCTCCCACAGGCAATCCACCACATATTGTAGTAGATTTCTTTCCTATGACCAACCCTCCACACTCCCCCCACTCAGCCACCCCCATTAAGAAGCAAAGAGAACTACATTTAGGGGTATAAGCCCCTTAAAGTACAAGTTGTTCCCGCCAGATCATAACTCAATTGAATTATCGATTATTTCGGTCAAGCCAGTCCGCGGCTTCTTCTGAAGTGTCAAAAAAAAGGATTTTATCCTCAAAAACAATCCGCAATTTGGCTGGGAATATAAGAGAATATTTAATATCCCTTTCTCTTAGCCTCTTTTTAACAATTATAAATGTGCGTCTCTTTTCTTGTATTTCTTTCGAGAAATCGGGAAAAAAGGCCAGTCTAATCCCGTTGTACACAACCGGTGAGGATTCCCTCGCCCTTCTCAAGAGGACATCTCTGTCCCCTGTAGTCAATAACTTAGCAAGGAATGTCCGAGGTTGTCTCCCTGGAATTGGTTTTCCTCCTGGGACCCGATGAGCTCTTTCAATCATAAAAAGAGGAGAAAATGACTCTTTCCCAAAGTTCTCAAGAATTAATTTCTGTACAAATTGGGTTGGATTTTTCTCTTCCACACCCTCTGGAATCCCAATTATTCTCACATTGTATCTTCGTGACCTATCCTCAAGGTCCACTACCTTTTTCTTCAAGAGATTATATTCTGCTTTAAATGTGGAGACTTCCGTATTTATTTTTTTGGATTCATTCTGTATAAGGGTGACGGAACTTTCAAGGTTGTGGACTCTGTCTCGCATTTTTGACAAATCATCTTTTATTAGTCCCACATCAACTTGAATAAACCCAAGTTGGGTTGTGACCGCCTGTATTAAATCCCCGTTCTGTTTAACCGCTAGGAGTATTTCTTCTAGCGGAGAAGAATTGTCATTAGGGATAACTTCCCCCATTATGCCGTCTTCTTCTTCGGGGTATCTAGCGACTTTTTGTGTTTCTAAGTCAGTTATCTCTGAGTCATCGTTTTTTTTGCGAAAAATTCCTTTTGTCCGCCCCTCGTATTGACCCTAGGAGACCTCAGGAACTGGTCCAGTTTTGTTGGTTCAGCAGTTTTGGACCCGTGTTTCTGACCTGATAGATCAGTCGAGCGCCTAGGAGCTTTTGGGCCCATGTCTTGTTCCTTTTTTTTTTTTTTTTCCTCTCCTTTTTTTTTTTTTTCTTTTTCTTTCTTGCCCCTTATTCCGCCTCTTTCTCTCCTTTTAAATATATATCTTTTCTTCTTTGCTCTCCTTCTTTCTCTTTTTTCCTTTATATTTTTTTTTCTTTTTTTTTTTTCTTTTCTTTTCTTTTGTTTTTTTCTTATCCCCCTTTTATTTTTATTTTTATTTTTTTCCGCTCCTTTCTTGTTTATTCTTGTTTTCTTTTCTTCTCTTTTTTCCCTTTCTCCCCTTCCCTCCCTTTTCTCTTTTTTCTTTTTTTTTATGTCCCCTCCTCTTTATACTCTTTCTCCACTCTTTTCTTTTTTTTTTTTTTTTTCTTCCTTCTCTTTCCTCCTTCCCCTTCTCCACCTTATGCTTTAAACTCTATAGTTCACTTTCTTATAATCATAGGCACCTCATTTTTTATTTTATTTTTTTCCCCTAAGGTATTAACACCAGCAGCCTATCAGAGTAGGATCAACAGAATTAATCCCAGCAGTATAGAGGGGGAAAAAAAAGAAAAAAAAAAAAAAAAAAAAAAAGGGGGAAAACAACAATCAGGAGAAAAAAAAAAATACTGGACAGAATTCAGAGACCCAAAACGGAATTAGTTGTATCATAGACTTCATACATACAGGCCCCCTGAAGAGTCCTCCAACAAGTTATCAACCTCCAGCCCGGGTTAGTTAGAATCAGCAATCACAGCAATCACAGGGAGGTTAATCACCGCAGCATCAAAGAGAAGAGGGGGCAAGTCGGTAAAGGCTGAAAACACGAGGGAAGGACCAGATCATGTGGAAAGACGTAAGGAGAGAGCAAGCAAGGAGAATCGGCAACGGTCCTAAATATGTTTCTTCAGCTTGTCAGCTTGTCCAGAAAATCATCGAGTAAGGGAAACACACGGGTGTTACTCACACTGACAGCAGGAGGGGAGCAGCGGATCAACACACTCCACAAAAGAACTCCACATACCGACCTGTTCACGATGGCACAGAAGGTAAGAGAGGAGGAAGCGGCAGGAGCGGCAGGAACGGCAAGATCGAAAATAGGCAGAAAAGCTGGCCCCACGTCCAAGCACAACAATAGCAGTAGCAGTGGAAGTAGCGTCATAGGCTGTAGCTGAGAGGCAGTAGAGCTGTAACGTGATAGCGCTTAACCCACGGTCATGGAGAGGGTGCGGGAAGGGTTCGGCACAAAGACGCCAACATGTTCTAAGCAGCGAGACAGCTGAGCCGGTGGGGAGGCGGGGAGCGCGACGTCCTCTACGTCATCACGTCATCACTGCCGTCTGATGTAAAGGATTATTCACAAAGCTAGCCGTAGGCTATCCCTGATGTCTGTATACATGTCTGTCCCTGAACAAATTACGATAGTGAATGGCAGACTCTAAGATGTCCGCCGTATCTAAAGGGCTGTGACATCACCGGGCTGGCTGGCTGCTGATTGGCTGCATGCATGCATTATGGGTCATCCCGCCTTTCCAGAGTTCCTTGCCCCATGTACTCACATGTGTAGCAGCGATTGTAGCCGGCTAGCCACCATGTTAGGAAAAAGTGGAATTCATTACCATGAAACATGAAGAAATTCACATTTGTTCAGAATAAAAATTTTCCTGAAATTCAGAACAAATTCGACTTTGTCAGCTTCGATTCGCTCAACTCTAGTTGTAATAGTATAAAAAGTACGTCTTATTGGCCGTTCTGCTCTGCAGTTACATTGTACTACAGCCCAATAAGAGATTATGAGCCATCAGCTGAGCTGCCTCATGGGAAACAGTAAAAATACAAAGTCTGGTACTAGAGAATCTCAAGCTGTACAGAGAAAAGGGCTCAACATTTTTTAATAAAGATCAATTGGAAAAATGATTTTTAGCTAAACATGAGTACAATGCAATAATTGAAAAAAATGTTCCTAATATGTACATAGCCTTTAAAATACAAAATGTACCTATTTTTATCTATATTTAAAAAACTAAATATGCACTGATCCCTGTGCCTCAAAAGAGGCTGACACAATCTGTTCTGTACAGAAGAATTTTTAGCAGACATCTCATTATTCTAAAGGGCAGGATTACTATTAAAGATAACACCTCTATTATAAAGCTGAAGGCAGATATTGGGATCCTATTGACAATAAGTCATGGGGACATCTCACCTCCTCCCCTTTGCTGCACAATGATCCCCATACAGATAAAGAGTCTGCTTAAAAATAATCTCACATAGAAGTCAATTAACATCTTCTGTCATTAGTAGGGTTGAGCGAACCCGAACTGTAAAGTTCGAGTTCGTACCGAACTTTAGGATTTTTGGACTCGGACCCGAACCCAAACTTTTCAGTAACAATTCGGGTTCGGTGTTCGGCGAGTTAATGGCGCTTTTTAAAAGGTTGCAGAGCAGCCCATCACAGCCTACTAATGGCATGGCTGTGATTAGCCAGTGCAGCATGTGACCCAGCCTATATATACTGTAATCTGGAGTCACGTAGAGCTGCACGTCACTCTGCTCTTACTAGTGTAGGGATAAGATGCTGCTGCTGTGATGGAGAGAATAGGAAAGAATCTGTTATCAGAAGTGCTTGTTAACTCTGCGATCTACAGCGATTTTGTTTTGTGGGTGCAGTGCACCATTTTTTTTACCCTGCCCTGAGCCCAGTGACACAGAAAAATAACTTTTATCCGTCTGGTAGTTAGGTGGGCGTAGGCGGACATTTTATGCAAGATCAGGACAGCATATGTGCATTTGTGACAGTCAAATGCAAACTTTAAATACTGCAGTAATATTCTGGGTTTAAAAAAACACCCATTTTTTGCAAGACTGTACATCTGGGGTCTTTGCTGCATTTGTCACAGTGAAATGCAAGCTTTAAATACTGCTATTATATTCTGGGTTTAAAAAAAATCTATTTTTTGCAAGATAATAAATTTGCGGCCTTTTTTTCATTTCTGGCAGTCCAATACAAGCGTTAGATACTGCTGTTATATTCTGGTATTAAAAGCCCCCACATGGAATCAAGGTCATGCGAGTGACCTGTCTAGTTCGGAGGAAGAGGCGGTGGTCACACAGAGCCACCAGCACAGTAAAAGAGGGAGCAGGGTGCAAAAGCGGAGCGGCCGTCCCTTAGACAGTACGCCTGTTACTGCCCACCGCACCAAGGGACCGAGCACACCTAAGCCAGCTCCAAGGAGTTCCCTGGCATGGCAGTTCTTCAGACAATGTGCTGACGACAAGACACGAGTGGTTTGCACGCTGTGCAATCAGAACCTGAAGCGAGGCATAAACGTTCTTAACCTGAGCACAATCTGCATGACCAGGCATCTAAGTGCAAAGCACGAGCTGCAATAGAGTAGACACCTCAAAAAACAAGAAAGGTCTCTGGGTTCTCCTGCTTCCTCTTCTGCTGCAGTCTCTACCTTTTCCCTCCCCCTCTGGAGTGACAATGATACCTGCCACCCCGCAAATAGAGAATCTGCCAGCAAGACCACCACCTGGGTCACCAAGCATCTCCACAATGTCCCATGGAAGCGTTCAGCTGTCTATCTCCCAAACACTTGAGCGAAAGAGGAAGTACCCCCCTATCCACCCAAAATCCCGGGCCCTGAATGCCTGCATATCAAAATTAATGGCCTTTGAAATGTTGTCATTCCGTCTGGTGGAGACAGAGTTTGAAAAGCCTTATGGCGGTGGCTGTGCCTCTGGGCAGCCTGGCACACATTAGCGCCAAGTTGGCCACACTCTAACTTGTGCTGATTACTGGGTGGCCACGCTGTTGGATCCTCTTTACAAGGACAACGTACCGTCCTTAATTCAGTCACTGAAGCGTGATGGTATGATGCGCTAGTACAATCGCAAGCTGGTAGACGCGCTGCTAGTGGCATTCCCACCTGACAGCGGGGGCACAGTGGAAGCACAAGGCGAAGGCAGAGGAGGAGGAAGAGGTCGCCAACGCAGCTGGGGCACCGCCAGCACCTCAGAAGGCAGGGTTAGCGTGGCCAAAATGTGGAAAAGCTTTGTCAGCACGCCACAACAACCAGCACCACCAGCTCATATGGAACGTCTTAGCAGGAGGCAGCATTTCAGCAGCATGGTGGAGCAGTATGTGTGCACATGCCTACTGAATGATAGGTCTTCCCCCTTCAACCTCTGGGTCTTCAAATTGGGCACATGGCCTGAGCTTGCCCTTTACACCTTGGAGGTGCTTGCCTGACCTGCAGCCAGTGTATTGTCTGAACGTGTGTTTAGCATGGCAGGGGGTGTTATCGCAGACAAGCACAGCCGCCTGTCCACAGCCAAGCGGGACAATCTCACTTTCATTAAAATGAACCAGGCATGGATCCCACAGGACTTGTCCGTACCTTGTGCAGAATAGACATGTATACCGGCCTTAACCAGCCATTGCTATACTCCAGCGCAATTGCTCATTGTTGTATTTTTGATATTTCCCAATCTTTTGGGCTGTACCCTAATTTAAATAAAAAAATATAAAAAAAATTAAAACCAAAAAACAGTATTGGCTACCTCCTCCTCCACCGCCGCTTCCACCTACACCGCTACATCCGCTGCCTCCTCAACCTCCTACTCCATATGGACCTCCACCTCATAGATCAAGATTATTATTTTTAATTTTTACGTATTATATTTAAGTCATTTCACTAATAGTGATGAGCGGGAGGTGCCGTATTCTATTTTGCGATATTTCTTGCGATAATTATTATTTTATTTATCGCAAATAATATGCGATTTAATTATTCACATATTGCGAGTTTAACTGTATAAGGCAACTTTCCTATTGGTTGGCTTTCTAGATTTAACAAAGATAACGAATATAGCGCTATATTCTCTATATTCGGTAATTCTAGCCAGCCAATAGGAAAGTTGCCTATGGACAGCTCTAATTTGGATTCACAATGCAAGAATATTACTTTGCCTATTTTTTGCAATAAATAGAATAATGACTCAGTATTCTACTTATTGCAAAAAATAGGCAAAGTAATATTCTCACATTGCAAATCCAACTTAGAGCTGTCTATAGGCAACTTTCCTATTGGCTTGCTGGAATTAACGAATATATAGAATATAGCGCTATATTCGTTATCTTCGTTATTTTTTATTTTACGAATATTCGCTATATTGCTACATGTTCTTGTTTTAGAATATGACGAATATTCAAAAAAACTAAGTTATAGCAATATAGCGAATATTCGTAAAATACACATATAGACTGCAATTTAGCTAACATAATGCTATAACCTTATTTTTTTTCAAAGTTTCAAGAGAAAAAAAATGACGACTATGAAAAAGGTTTATATCATTATATTACCTAAATATGTGTATTTTACGAATATTCGCTATATTGCTATATATTCTTGTTTTAGAATATGACGAATATTCTAAAAAACAAAGTTATAGCAATATAGCGAATATATTTGCTATCTAGAATATTCATCTTATTTTTTTTTCAATGTGTACTGTTATTCCACTTTGGCATACTCCTCCCTGACAAGCGTCCTCGTCACCATAGGAATGCCTGTGGGTTAGAATATACCATCGGATCTGAGTTTTCACGATCGCAGGGAAAACTCAGATCCGATAGTATATTCTAACCCACAGGCGTTCCCATGGTGACGGGGACTATTGTCGGGGAGGAGTATGCGAAAAACTGTACAGATTGGAAAAAAAAATTATATTCTAAATAACTAATATATTTGCTATATTGCTATATATTTGTTTTTTAGACTATTCGTCAATTTTTTTTCCATATGAAAACATGATTCCTTCCTGCTTAAGTTGCTTGTGGGCCAATGCCCAGTGAGCTATTCAAATATTCACGCTCAACACTATTCACTAATTTGTCTGTTACATTGTCGGGTGAAATTCACCAATTTTTGGCTGTGATATACCCCTGCTCTACCTAGTAGACAGGGAAATACATTTCACTAATTTGTCTGTTACATTGTCGGGTGAAATTCACCAATTTTTGGCTGTGATATACCCCTGCTCTACCTAGTAGACCGGAAAATACATTTCACTAATTTGTCTGTTACATATTCGGGTGAAATTCACCAATTTTTGGCTGTGATATACCCCTGCTCTACCTAGTAAACAGGAAAATACATTTCACTAGTTTGTCTGTTACATAGTTGGGTGACATTCACCAATTTTTGGCTGCTATACTTATTGGACAAGGAAATACATTTCACTAATTTGTCTGTTGCATAGTTGGGTGACATTCACCAATTTTTGGCTGCTCTACTTATTGGACAAGGAAATACATTTCACTATTAGTGATGAGCGGCAGGGGTCATATTCGAATTCACGATATTTCACAAATATTTTGTAGAATATTCGTAGAATATTCGCAAATTCGAATATTCGTTATATTCTATGATTATTTTTACTCGAAAAATCGGCAATGTAATGATTGTGTAATATGTGAATTTTCGTAATTCGAATTTTAGGATTAAAATTTTTTATTGCGAATTTTTCAATTTACAACTATTAGACAAAGAAGATTATAGCACTATATTAGCTAAATTGCTCTATATTCGATCTTTTTTTTGAATATTCGCTATATTGCTATAACTTAGTTTTTTCGAATATACGGTACGTAATATTCTAAAACAAGAATATATAGCAATATAGCAAATATTCGAAAAAAAACAAATATAGAGCAATTTAGCTAATATAGTGCTATAATCAATTTTTTTATAGTCGTCATTTTTTTCCAATCTGAACTTCAGATGAGAAAAAAATTACAACTATTAGACAAAGAAGATTATAGCACTATATAAGCTAAATTGCTCTATATTTGTTTTTTTTTTTGAATATTCGCTATATTGCTATAATTTCGTTTTTTTGAATATTCGTAATATTCTAAAACAAGAATATATAGCAATATAGCGAATATTCAAAGAAAATGAATATAGAGCAATTTAGCTAATATAGTGCTATAATCTTCTTTGTCTAATAGTTGTAATTTTTTTCTCATCTGAAGTTCAGATTGGAAAAAATTTACAATTATAAAAAAACGATTATAGCACTATATTAGCTAAATTGCTCTATATTTGCTTTTTTTGAATATTCGTAATATTCTAAAACAAGAATATATAGCAATATAGCGAATATTCGAAAAAAACGATTATAGAGCTAAATTCGCAAACACTACTACTCCTAGAGTCAAGTATATTGCAGCCTTCTTATTGGCCCACAAGCTAGAAGCAGGGAGGGATCATGTGCACTGATTGAAAAAAAAAGGGGAAAAAAAATCAAATATTCAAAATTACGAATATATATAACTATATTCGAAATATTTGCAAATTTTCAGTCCCTATATTCGCGATTAAAATTCGAAATTCGAATATTCGTGATCAACACTATTCACTAATTCATCTGTTGTATTGTTGGGGGAAATTCACCAATTTTTTACTGTGATATACCCCTGCTCTACCTAGTGCACAAGGAAATACATTTCACTTATTTGTCTGTTACATTGTTGGGTGACAAATGCTCATCTTTTGTGCTAGAAAGTACATTTGCGGCCTACACTGCATTTAGGACAGTACGAATGGTGAGGCCAGAACAAGTACAGACTATAGTAGATTGGGGGGCTGACAGTGCATACAGTTCTTTCGCATTGTCTCCCACCCAGTCCCCTGCTGAAAGATCAGAGTTGGCACCTACACCCCATAGCCATGTGTCTTTCAACTCACCCCTTGCAAATCAGTCTGAGCCCCAAGTCATGCAGCAGTCTGTGATGCTTTTTGATGACTCTGCTGGAAGGGTTTCCGTGGGCCATCCACATAGCCCTGCACCAGAAGTGGAGGAGATTGAGTGCACTGATGCCCAACCACTTATGTTTCAGGATGAGGACATTGGAAGACCACCACAGCACGTCTCTGATGATGACAAAACACAGGTGCCAACTGCTGCGGCTTTCTGCAGTCTCCAGACCGACAAGAAGGGCAGGGGTAAAGAGTGGGTGGAAGATGATGTGGAGGATGATGAGATACTAGACCCCACACGGAATCAAGGTCATGCGAGTGACCTGTCTAGTTCTGAGGAAGAGGCGGTGGTCGCACAGAGGCACCAGCACATTAAAAGAGGGAGCAGGGTGCAAAAGCGTCTGTTATATTCTTAAGTGACATTTTATCATTTTTGCCATGAATAAACCCCTGCTCTGCATAAGTGACAGGGACTTAAATTTCTAAAATTTGTCTTTAGTTGACGCACGCCCCTTCCTTTCATTCTATCCTTCTGCTTTAATAACATACATACATTTTTGCTCAATCACATTTCAGCCATTGACCTCCCTTGAATGTGGTATCCCTTTCTCATGCTCCCTCTCCAGCGTGGAACCTAATTCGCAGCTACCCATGGTAGGCGCAGAAAAGAACATTGAAAGTTGATAGAGAAGAAATCCAATTGAATCGTGAACGTCACAGGGATGTGCAATCCGGCAGAAGTTATCTAGAGTCAACAAAGCGGCAGCAGGGCCTCTCCTGTCTAACGTTTCCAAATCCAAAATACCCCAGTGACATTCCCTGTAATTTTGTATTAATCATTCCAATAACAGGGCATCTTTAGAGTCCTGTATTGTCATTTATCATCACAACCTCCACGAGTCGGGAGTAGGTAATTGCCGCGCGCCCCCTCCTTTTCTTGAAAGCTTCGGCTTCAATAATTTGTCCCACATTTCCGCTCGGTCACATTTAACTCATCCATTGACCTCTCTTGGATGTGCTATCCCTTTCTCAGGCTCCCTCTCTGTCCTGGAAAACTGATTCCCTGCTACCCGTGATCACCATGGTAGGAGCAGAAAAGAACATTGAAAGTTGATAGAGAAGATATCCAATTGGATCGTGAACGTCATGGGGACGTGCGATATGGTTGAGCAGTATGTGGGCACACACCTACACGTACTGACTGATGGATCTGCCCCCTTCAACTTCTGGGTCTTCAAATTGGGCACATGGCCTGAGCTTGCCTTTTACGCCTTGGAAGTGCTGGCCTGCCCTGCAGCCAGTGTATTGTCTGAACGTGTGTTTAGCAAGGCTGGAGGGGGTTATCACAGGTTATATTTCCCAATGTTTTGGGATCTACCCAAATTTAAACAAAAAAATATAAATAATAAAATAAAAAACAAAAACAAAAAACAGTGTTGGCTACCTCCTCCTCCTCCACCGCCGCTTCCATCTAAACCGCCACATCCACCGGCTCCTCAACCTCCTACTCCATATGGACCTACTCCTCCTAGATCAAGATTATAATTTTTTATTTTTGCGTATTTTATGTTAATTTAAGTAATTTCCCTATCCACATTTGTTTGGAGAGCACTTGCCAAGCTCTTAACCACATTTTTCTGTCATTTGCAGCACTCTAGCCCTTTCCATAACTTTTTTAGAGCCATTTTAGTGCTCAAAAGTTCGGGTCCCCATTGACTTCAATGGAGTTTGGGTTCGGGGTCAAGTAAGGGTAAAGTTCGGGTCCCGAACTCGAACTTTTTTGTGAACTCGTCAAACTCGAACATCCAGGTGTCCACTCAACTCTAGTCACTAGTTTTCTGTGTCCACATGGATGCAGCAAGTTTCAGAAGTGGTGTTAACAGAGCTGAAAAGCAGCTCAGACAAGATGTTTCCCCTTATAATCATGTACAGAAATCAGGAAAATATATAATGTTCAGAAAGGGCACTTTAATCAGTGTTACTACTCATCTGTAACTATCCAGACACTTTGTATAAGGGGAGGGGCATTGTGATGTGTCCACTATGTGTCCATATGTCCACCTGCTTTAAAATCCTATGCTTGCTCCTGGTTCCTCCATTCATGTTACAGTCAGTTATTACTAATATTCTGAAATAGAAAATCTCACTGCTTCAGTGATCAGGACATCATCGTTAAGAAATATAATATTGGTCTGCTGCACTTTCTAACATGGAGCAGTTATCCCTACTTCTAATTCCCATTCATTGTACTGATAGTTCATCTTACCTCATTGTGTAGAGTAGTGTGCCATCATCTTCGAGGCGTAGTAGTTTGTTGGGGGTTGTTATATTATGAGCAATAGATTTTTTCCCATTGTGAAAAAAAGTGTCAGGTGTCCAGATTTTACTGGCCAATAAATTGTTAAGAGGAAGACGCTGCATAGGTCCTTGAAAGCTAAGTCTTTCATCCTTCCAGCTCTGGCGGAAAAACACATCAATGGTATATTCCTGCAAAACAGAGTCTAAAGTTAGCATTTTGGCCCTTATCATTGTTAGCTTATATAAATCCACTTGAAAGTATTAATTTATGTTGCTTTAATATTTGTTGTATCTCAAGTTGTTACCAAGGATTAGAAAACAGCGCCACTTTTGTCCATGTTCTGAATCTGGTATTGCAGCTAAGCCCCATTAGTGCATGATGTGAGCTGCAATGACACAGCCCATGAACAAGAGTGACTGTAGAAAAACAAATCACATCCTTTTTAAAAACCTGAAACCATCTTCTCTAACAATTTTATTTTAACGTGAATATGTATGGCTTGTTAGATATAAATAATACTGCTAAAGTTATTGAAAAATATATTCATAGTTTTGCACTGTCCATGTATTAAATACATGTCATTTGGATAGGATAGGCCACCACTTGACTATTTTGTTGGAGGTCAACAAATACGACCCTCTGTGGATAACTTTTTATTTGCTGCACATTTTGAAGTAACTGAATTCTGTAACAAGCCTTGGCTACAAAATGTGAACCACTAATTTGCGTCCAATTGGGACATAAATGGATGTGACATTATTCTAACATGTCCAGTTCATTATTGCCTGTGATTTTACAGATGTCAGATGGTCAAAACTTCCACAGCATAGCACCATCCCTGACCAAGCCACACACCCCCACACACACCCGCCCAAGGCTTAAACGTAGTTCTATTCAAGTGAATGGGACAATGCTCGACTAGTGCAGTGCTTAATTAGGATCACTGAGGCTTTTAGAGTTCAGACCCCCACAGTCAACAAGTCATGCATATCCTAGCATTATGCTGTTACTTCGAAGAGGAGGAATACGCTCTTTAGTAAATACTTACCTAAATATTAGTGTTGAGTGAGCACCAAAGTGCTCGTGTGCTCTGGCCGAACACATCGGCATGCTCGTGTGTTCTACCGAGCCACCGAGCACAATGAAAGTCAATGGGAGAACCCCAGGCACCCCCTGCTTGGAAGCGAAGAGGGTGTCTGGTTCACAAAAAAAAGACTAGAAATTGATGGAAACCCCATCAAAATGGTTTGGAAACAGGATTAAGAGGATAGCTGGATGCATCTTAGACTCCTATTATGTACAACATACAATAGACAACCAAACAAAGGCTATATGCCAACCACCAGGTATGTGCAAGCCATTAATCTATCCATGAGACAGATAACAGCCAGCATACCTTACAATGGCAACCTTGTGCACTATAAGATATTCCAAATCAGCTCTTATCTGACTGAGAACCAGTAAACCTCAAAGTTATTTTGCATCTGTTGGCTGGCTTGGGTGGACTTGCACACCTAGATCAATATCATTAGGGCGACAAAAAGTTTTCTGATTGTCCTAACATAATGTTATTTTCTCATGTAAAAACTAATTTGCATAAACATGGGCATATGGGAAAGACATGCAAATGAGCAGAATCTGCCTTGTTTTTCAGCTGTCATAAGACTATGAAAACCAATAGATGGCACTATTGAGTTATGAACAGCGCCATCTATTGGTTTCACAGTCTTATGACAAGAGTAGACTAATAGTTTTGTCAGAAGACTTTGAAACCAATAGATGGCGCTGTTCATAACTCAATAGCGCCATCTATTGGTTTCATAGTCTTCTGACAAGAATATTAGACTATGAGTCTTATGACAAGCTTATTAGTGTAGCCTTTTGCATGAAAAATTTGCAATAAAAATTCATAATTAGAATATTCGTCATCTACACTGAGTTATTAGCCACCTTTCTCAGTGCCAGATATCTTCACTGAGTTATTACCCAGCTTTCCCAGTGTCAGATATCATCCTAGTGTAGATTGTGAATATTCTAATCGTGAATTTTCATTGCGCTATTGAGTTATGAACAGCGCCATCTATTGGTTTCATAGTCCTCTGACAAAGCTATTAGTCTACTCTTGTCATAAGACTATGAAACCAATAGATGGTGCGGTTCATAACTCAATTGAGCCATCTATTGGTTTTCATAGTCTTATGACAGCTGAAAGACAAGGCAGATTCTGCTCATTTGTCTTTCCCATATGCCCATGTTTATGCAAATTCGTTTTTACATGATAAAACTGTATATTAAGGTTATTGAATATTATGTCAGGACAATCAGAAAACTTTTGTTGCCCTAATAATATTGATCTACAGTAGGTGTGCAGGTCCACCCAAGCCATCCAACAGATGCAAAATAACTTTGAGGTTTACTAGTTCTCAGTCAGATGAGAGCTGGTTTGGAATATCTCATAGTGCACAAGGCTGCCATTGTAAAGTATGCTGGCTGTTATCTGTCTCATGGATAGATTGATGGCTTGCACATACCTGGCTTTTGGCCTATAGCCTTTTTGTGGTTGTCTATTGTATGTCGTACATAATAGGAGTCTAAAATGCATCCAGCTATCCTCTTAATGCTGTTTCCAAACCATTTTGATGAGGTTTCTATCAATTTCTAACCTTTTTTTGTGAACCAGACACCCTCTTTTCTTTAGAGCAGGGGGTGCCTGGTTTGATGCTTGGGTGTCCCATTGACTTTAATTGTATTAAATTGTACTCGAGCACCCGAAGTATTCGGTCGAACACTCAGATCTGCCGAGCATAGCGATGCTCGAGCTGAACAGCAGTTTGGGCGAGCATGCTTGCTCAACACTATAAAATATATTTTCTTAAAAATATATTTTGAAAAGCTTTAAAAATGCTAAGAGGAAGATCGCTGATTGTGATAAAAAGTGACAATTTCAGTGCTTGAGGTAAAATCACTATAAAATCGTGCAATTTCCAAGATATTTTTTTTCTCCACACAGTAACTTAACCGCTACCCGACCGCCTAACACAGGGATGCGTCCTGCGGGCGGTCGGGTTATTCCTCGTCGACGCATCAGTGCGTCATCTCGCGAGACACACATGCGCAGTGCGGGCCAGGAATCATCGCAGGAGAAGTTCGTTACCAGCCTGCCAGCCAATGATCAGCGCTGGCAGGCTGGTGAATTTTAAAAAATCGAATCAAAAGCCATATAATACATTATATTTAAAAATATAAGGTGTTAAATTGCTCTCTGCTGGTTCCTTTTCGTCGATTGGTTCCAGCAGAGAGCACAGATCATTGTAAGTGCACAAAACACTACACATTTAGCCCCAGATCACCCCCCATCACCCCAATTAACCCCTTGATCACCCCTGTCAATCACTAGTGAAAGGGAAAAAAGTAATCTGTGTAAACTGTCATTTATTTATTTTCACCAGTATTGACGGTTAGGTTCTAGGTTAGTTTAGGCCCCTTTGGTAGGTAGTTAGCGTCGGTTAGCCCCCAGCCCACCGCACCGCAGTCACTGATTCGCTGATTAGCGTATAGCTAATCAGCATTGTACTTTTATAGTATCTGTAAGTGATCAGAACTGATCACAGTCAGATCTATAAATAGTATTAGTGTCACCTTAGTTTGCCCTTCACCCAAAACGTGGTGTTTGCCCGATCAGGCCTGATCGGTCGCCCACATGTGCGTTCACCCACCCCCGCCCCGCCGCAGTGAAAACATTTTTTATCACTGCGCAATCACTACATAAAAAATCAGTTTTGATATTTTTTATCAATCGCAGCGGCTTCCTGTACTTTGCTAGCCTCCCATTTGTAAGACAGGCTTGCTTTTTTTCTTAGGTAGTCTCAGGGAATACCCCCTAAATTTAGTTGACCAAATGGCAAGTAAGGGGTATTCTTCTGAAGAGGCCTACATGCTTCTGACCCAGTCGGATTAGGAATTGGAACCCTCATCTGACGAATCCAGCGGGTCAGAATACGAACCTATAGAAAGCAGTGACAGTCTCACCCAAAGTTCGGACGATGAGGTTGAGGTCCCTGATACCACCAGGCGTACCCGGCCCCGTGTTGCTAGACGACAGGTTGCGCAGGATCCGCTTAAAGGGCAGCAGAGTGGGGCTGGCGCTGTCGGATTACATGGTGAGGCATACACCAGCAGCGCAGCCCATCCTGGACCTAGTACCAGCACTGCCGTAGAACATGGTGAAGTGGCGAGCACCAGAAGGGCAGTTGAAGCTGGTACGGTGGCACGTTCAGTAGTTCCCCCATCGCAGCCACCACACAGACAGGCCCGTAGAGCCCCTAGAGTCGCTGAGGTGTTGGCAAACCCTCTTTGAAAAGCCCCCAGATTCAGCCGCACCAGTAGTTCCCCCTTTCACCGCCCAGTCTGGAGTTCGGGTTGAGACAGCTCAGATCGGCACTGGGGTTTTTTGAGCTGTTCTTTACTGCGGAGCTCTTTAACTTAGTTGTGGCAGAAACAAAGTGGTATGCCACTCAATTTATAGCCGCCAACCCGGGAAGCTTTTATGCCCAGTCTTTCCGGTGGAAACCCATCCAAGTTTCCGAATTTAAAACTTTTCTGGGCCTTCTCCTCAACATGGGCCTGACAAAAAAGCATGAATTTGGTTCATATTGGTCCACGAACCCAATTCATCACATGCCCATGTTCTCTACTGCCATGTCCAGGACACGATTTGAGAACATTCTACGTTTCCTGCACTTTAGTGACAACAGCACCTCTCGTCCCAGAAGCCACCCAGCTTTTGACCGGCTCCACAAAATTCGGCCCCTCATAGACCACTTTAACATCAAATTTGCAGATTTGTATACCCCTGAGCAAAACATCTGCATAGACGAGTCCCTGATACATTTTACCGGCCACCTTGGCTTCAAACAATACATCCCAAGCAAGCGTGCCCGGTATGGGTTCAAATTGTATAAGCTCTGTGAAAGGGCCATAGGCTATACGCACAAATTTCGTGTCTATGAGGGTAAAGATCAGACCCTGGAGCCGGTTGCTTGCCCTGACTACCTGGGGAGCAGTGAGAAGACAGTCTGGGAGTTGGTGTCACCCTTATTTGGCAAAGGGTACCATCTTTATGTGGACAATTTTTACACAAGTGTGCCCCTCTTCACCCATTTGTTTCTAGAACAGATTGGCTGCTGTGGCACCGTGCGACCTAGTCGCCGGGGCTTCCCCCAACGGCTCGTTACCACCCGTCTTGCAAGGGGGGAGAGGGCTGCCTTGTGTAACGAAGAACTGCTCACAGTGAAATGGAGAGACAAGCGTGACGTTTACATGCTCTCCTCCATTCACGCAGACACGATAATACAAATTTAACGAGCAACCAGTGTCATTGAAAAGCCCCTCTGTGTCCACAACTATAATTTGCTCATGGGAGGGGTGGACTTCAATGACCAGATGTCGGCTCCTTATTTACTCTCCCGCAGGACCAGACGCTGGTATAAGAAGGTGTCTGTATACCTAATTCAATTGGCGATGTACAATAGTTTTGTTTTCTACAGTAAGGCTGGGAGAACAGGATCCTTCCTCAAATTTCAGGAAGAGATCATCGAGAACCTCCTGTATCCAGGAGGTTCCGTGGCCCCAACCGCCAGTGTAGTGAGCCGTCTACATGAGCGACATTTCCCCAATGTCGTTTCTGGTACCTCAGCCCAAGCGTCACCCCGAAAAAGATATGGTGTCTGTAGCAGGAGTGGAATAAGGCGTGACACCCGCTATTTCTGTCCTGACTGCCCTGACCACCCTGCCCTATGCTTAGGGGAGTGTTTCCAGAAGTACCACACACAGGTACACTTAGTATAGGGATTGAGTGACGCAGGACAGGCACACAGGGCTCTTAGGGCCCTTTCACACAGAGCTGCTGCAAACCTCTCCTTTCACCTGGGACAAAGTGCGAAAAGGGAGACTTTGTGAAAAAAAAAAATTCTGCTAACTTGTGCCCAAAAAAAAAATCTTCTATGAACTCGCCATGCCTCTCATGGAATACCTTGGGGTGTCTTCTTTCCAAAATGGGGTCACATGTGGGGTATTTATACTGCCCTGGCATTTTAGGGGCCCTAAAGCGTGAGAAGAAGTCTGGAATCCAAATGTCTAAAAATGCCCTTCTAAAAGGTACTCATTGGAATTTGGGCCCCTTTGCGCACCTAAGCTGAGAAATATCTCTCTAAAAGACAACATTTCCCATTCTTTTATACAAAATTGTCATTTGACAGAGATATTTCTCTCACCCAGCATGGGTATATGTAAAAATACACCCCAAAACACATTGCCCTACTTCTCCTGAGTATGGTGATACCACATGTGTGACACTTTTTTGCAGCCTAGGTGCACAAAGGGGCCCAAATTCCAATGAGTATCTTGAGGATTTCACAGGGCATTTTTTACGCATTTGGATTCCAAATTACTTCTCACGCTTAAGGGCCCCTAAAATGCCAGGGCAGTATAAATACCCAACAAGTGACCCCATTTTGTAAAGAAGACACGAACTCACCATACCCCTCACAGAATACCTTGGGGTGTCTTCTTTCCAAAATTGGGTCACATGTGGGGTATTTATACTGCCCTTTTATACTGCATTTTAGGGGCCCTTAAGCATGAGAAGTAGTTTGGAATCCAAATGCGTAAAAAATGCCCTGTGAAATTCTGAAGATACTCATTGGAATTTGGGCCCCTTTGTCCACCTAGGCTGCAAAAAATTTTACTACAGAAAGTGAAAAATTTCATTTTTTTGCAAAAATTTGCGTCAATTTCGATTAATATAAAAAAAGCAAAAATGTCAGCCGCAATGAAATACCACCAAATCAAAGCTCTATTAGTGAGAAGAAAAGGAGGTAAAAATTCATTTGGGTGGTAAGTTGTATGACCGAGCAACAAACCGTGAAAGTAGTGTAGTGCAGAATTGTAAAAAATGGTCTGGTCATTAAGGGGGTTTAAGCTAGGGGAGCTGAGGTGGTTAAAAAACCTCTTGCCAATATTTAATCTCTAGTCAGTAAATCGGTTCGCTGGTCATTTCCTCTAATTAGCCCATGGTACTAACATTTGGAGATATTTCCCTTAGCACTTACCCTCCCTCGCTGCTCCGATGCCACCATCTCTGCTACTCTTGTGCGCACTCCAAGCTCTTCCACCCAAGTCCCAACCAGATTTGACCCCCTGACCATGCAGAGCTGGCAGCACGAGGAAAAGGAGGGTACAGTAACTACAATGTGAAACATCTTCCCTCCACAGGTTAGTACCATCAGATAATTAAAGGAAATGCCCAGAGAACCCCTTTAAATCTCTCCAACAGAGTTGAAGCTATTCACTTAGCTGCAGTGATTTTCAAACTGTTTTCAAGCTACTCAATGCATTCCTTATGGACAGTGGTTTCACTGTTATATTTTGTAGTTTGAGAAAAAAACATCTGCATAAAAGCTTTTTAAGAGCTGAGTTTTCACTTCGTGAAAACTCAGATCCGACAGTATATTCTAACACAGAGGCGTTCCTATAGTGATGGGGACGCTTCTAGTTAGAATATACAACAAACTGTGTACATGACTGCCCCCTGCTGCCTGGCAGCACCCGATCTCTTACAGGGGGCTGTGATCCGTACAATTAACCCCTCATGGTTGCCATGGTTACTTAGCAATAGTAGAAGCATCATACTTACCTGCTGGCTGCTGTGATGTCTGTGTCCGGCCGGGAGCTCCTCCTACTGGTAAGTGACAGTTCATTTAGCAATGCGCCACACAGACCTGTCACTTACCAGTAGGAGGAGCTCCCGGCCGGACCCAGACATTGCAGCGGCCAGCAGGTAAGTATAATGCTTCTACTATTGCTAAGTAACCATGGCAACCAGGACTGGTTGCCATTGTTACCGATGGGAGCCCCAGTGATTAAACTGGGACTCCGATCGGAACTCCGCTGCCACCAATGATGGGGGGGGGCCGGGGGAGGCCGCACACTGCCACCAATGTTCTTATTACAATAGAGGGAGGGAGGGGGGCTGGGGGAGGCCGCACACTGCCACCAATGTTCTAATTACAATAGAGGGAGGGGGGGGGGGGGGAGGCCGCACACTGCCACCAATTATTACAATAGAGGGAGGGAGGGAGGGGGGCCGGGGGAGGCCGCACACTGCCACCAATGTTCTTATTACAATAGAGGGGGGGTTGGGGGGCGGGGGAAGCCGCACACTGCCACCAATGTTCTTATTACAATAGAGGGAGGGAGGGGAACGGGGGAGGCCGCACACTGCCACCAATGTTCTTATTACAATAGAGGGAGGGAGGGGGGGCCGGGGGAGGCCGCACACTACCACCAATGTTCTTATTACAATAGAGAGAGGGAGGGGGGGCCGGGGGAGGCTGCACACTGGCCACCAATGTTATTAATACAATAGAGGGAGGGAGGGGGGGGCCGCACTGGCCACCAATGATATTCAAACTGGGGAGGAGGGGGGTCTGCCCCCTGCTGCCTGGCAGCCCTGATCTCTTACAGGGGGCTATGATACACACAATTAACCCCTTCAGGTGCCGAACCTGAGGGGTTAATTGTGCTGATCACGGCTCTCTGTAAGAGATCGGGTGCTGCCAGGCAGCAGGGGGCAGTCATGTACACAGTTTGTAGTATATTCTAACTAGAAGCGTCCCCATCACCATGGGAACGCCTCTGTGTTAGAATGTACTGTTGGATATGAGTTTTCACAATGTAACTCATATCCAACAGTATATTCTTACATAGAGGCGTTCCCATGGTGATGGGGATGCTTCAAGTTAAAATATACCATCGGATTGGAGAAAACTCCGATCCGATGGTATAAAAGGGACTCCAGACTTTACATTGAAAGTCAATGGGGACGGATCTGTTTGCAATTGCACCATATTGTGTCAACATCAAATGGATCCGTCCCAATTGACTTGCATTGTAATTCAGGACGGATCCGTTTGGCTCCGCACGGCCAGGCGGACACTAAAACGTGGATCCTCCAAAAATCAAGGAAGACCCACGGACGAAAAAAACGGTCACGGTTCACGGACCAACGGAACCCCGTTTTGCAGACAGTGAAAAAGTCGTGTGCATGAGGCCTTAGTATTTGGTCATTATTAACTTAACTTATTAAAACTAGGATTAGGACATACAGAGAAAAAGTATAACGTAAAAATGTGGGACTCTACTGTTGTTTTAGTGTACTCCTCGTTGTGGCTGCAGAAAAATACTGACCAAACACTGACTATGTGAAAGTGTCCTAATGCTGTGTTGCCTGCATACAGTGCCTGGAGAAGGACTTCACATACTTGTCCTGACTGAATCAAGTCTAATGTAGGATTTACCTATTAGAAACTATCTATCAAGAATGGTGTGATTTGGGGTACTTCGGGAATTTTTGATGAATAAAATTATGTAAATTATATATCAAACAGGACATGATCATTCATTTGGAAGTGCCCTTTACGATTTTTTCTGTTAGATACATTTTCACTACATCTAACTGTTGCATTTATATACCACCAATACAAACCGGATTCCAAAAAAGTTGGGACACTAAACAAATTGTGAATAAAAACTAAATGCAATGATGTGGAGATGGAAAATGTCAATATTTTGTTTGTAATAGAACGTAGATGACAGATCAAACGTTTAATCCGAGTAAATGTATCATTTTAAAGGAAAAATACGTTGATTCAAATTTTCACGGTGTCAACAAATCCCAAAAAAGTTGGGACAAGTAGCAATAAGAGGCTGGAAAAAGTAAATTTGAGCATAACGAAGAGCTGGAAGACCAATTAACACTAATTAGGTCAATTGGCAACATGATTGGGTATAAAAAGAGCTTCTCAGAGTGGCAGTGTCTCTCAGAAGCCAAGATGGGTAGAGGATCACCAATCCCCACAATGTTGCGCAGAAAGATAGTAGAGCAATATCAGAAAGGTGTTACCCAGCGAAAAATTGCAAAGACGTTGCATCTATCATCATCAACTGTGCATAACATCATCCGAAGATTCAGAGAATCTGGAACAATCTCTGTGCGTAAGGGTCAAGGCCGTAAAACCATACTGGATGCCCGTGATCTCCGGGCCCTTAAACGACACTGCACCACAAACAGGAATGC
Organism: Bufo gargarizans; assembly: GCF_014858855.1. Taxonomy (NCBI): domain Eukaryota; kingdom Metazoa; phylum Chordata; class Amphibia; order Anura; family Bufonidae; genus Bufo; species Bufo gargarizans. The sequence goes on from NC_058082.1 coordinate 202,638,140, forward strand.
TACTGTAAAGGAAATCGCAGAATGGGCTCAGGAATACTTCCAGAAACCATTGTCAGTGAACACAATCCACCGTGCCATCCGCCGTTGCCAGCTGAAACTGTAAAGTGCAAAGAAGAAGCCATTTCTAAGCAAGATCCACAAGCTCAGGCGTTTTCACTGGGCCAGGGATCATTTAAAATGGAGTGTGGCAAAATGGAAGACTGTTCTGTGGTCAGACGAGTCACGATGCCATGTCATCTGGACCAAAGAGGACAAGGACAACCCAATTTGTTATCAACGCTCAGTTCAGAAACCTGCATCTCTGATGGTATGGGGTTGCATGAGTGCGTGTGGCATGGGCAGCTTGCATGTATGGAAAGGCATCAATGCAGAAAAATATATTCAGGTTCTAGAACAACATATGCTCCCATCCAGACGTCATCTCTTTCAGGGAAGACCCTGCATTTTTCAACAATATAATGCCAGACCACATTCTGCATCAATCACAACATCATGGCTGCGTAAGAGAAGGATCCGGGTACTGAAATGGCCAGTCTGCAGTCCAGATCTTTCACCTATAGAGAACAATTGGCGCATCATAAAGAGGAAGGTGCAACAAAGAAGGCCCAAGACGATTGAACAGTTAGAGGCCTGTATTAGACAAGAATGGGAGAGCATTCCTATTTCTAAACTTAAAAAACTGGTCTCCTCGGTCCCCAGACGTCTGTTGAGTGTTGTAAGAAGAAGGGGAGATGCCACACAGTGGTGAAAATGGCCTTGTCCCAACTTTTTGGGGATTTGTTGACACCATGAAATTCTGATTCAACATATTTTTCCCTTAAAATGGTACATTTTCTCAGTTTAAACTTTTGTTCCGTGATTTATGTTCCATTCTGAATAAAATATTAGAAGTTGGCACCTCCACATCATTGCATTCATTTTTGGAATCCGGTTTGTACTTTGATGCAATTTAAAAACCTTGTAATCTTCTTTATTGCTTTATACATACATTTGACTCAATGTTATGTATGTAAAATATTCAAAAAATCTTAATAAAATTATTTTTGAAAGATATTAGTATTTATTTGACAGTAAAAAAAAAAAGATAACAGCTTGAAGTGTTAACAAATGGATTCTATTTAAGACACTGTACAATACTTTTACAAATATATCATTTTTCTTCGGAATTATGCTGAAATTTGTAGGAACATTTGCTGTATCATCAGCAAAGTCAAAGCCATCCGTTTTCAATATAACCACAACTAGCATTTGTGCAGTTTTTTTTTTATTGTTCAGGTTTTATTCCAAGTACTATATAAACATATATTTATTGCTACAGGGAAACCACCAACAAGCTGTCACTGACTTTTCTGTCTTTCGTTTTCTTTGAATAATCAGGTGAGTTTGTCAGTGGCCAAAGCTTTTTTTTTTTTTTTTTTTTCTTTTTAGCGATTGGTCGTCAAACTGAGCATGTATTTGTATACACAAATCTGGAGAAATAGTTGTATGCCAAGCGAGCATTCTGCTTACAAGTACTGGATTTATATGGGTACCTTTCTGCAAGATTCAAGCCCATGAGTGTCTTAGATTTTGTGCATACCAATATATCTTATGTGGGAAAGCAATGTTCGCATTGGTGGGAAAGGTCTTCATAGGGGCATACAAAAAGTTAAATAAAAGCTCTTTGAAAAATCGTGAATATGCATTTTACTCTCAAAAACAATAATAGACAACAGTGAGTTCATGCAAAATAGAACTACTGTATAAAGAAAAGCTTAATCACTATTATCATTCTGATAGTGTGAATTGCCTCTTTGCTGTTCTATAACTTACCATCTCTGTATCTGATACTGGGCCAAAGCTTGTAACATAAATATCTGTTTTCACTTGAGTAATTCTTTCTGGAGAAAAAAAAAATACTGTAATTATTTACGGGCAATATTTCTATGAAGGGGGATTTTAGTCATGTATATTTTTTATATCATACTGGTATATTTGCATACATAATCATTGTCAGATGGTTAGCATGTTATTCAGGTTTAGGTTGCAGCCAAGCTTCTCTTCCCTAGCACCATCGGTATGGTGGTCCTGGGTTCTCAGTACTACAGCAGGGCCTGCTCTTGGTGGCTTTGACCGCTGATTCTGTTGCACCTGGAACTGGAGGGGATGTGTTGTCTATCAGCAACAGGGTGGGACAGCTTTCCCTGGGGTGTTGGTTCAGTGGCTGAATTAATGGAGTGAGTGTACTGTAGGGCACAAGTGTCTGGCTCTTCAGTTTCTGCAGAAAGAAGGAAGATGAATTGCCTAGAATGAGGTGATGCTACAACAAGGGTCAAAGCTGCCCTGTTTATTTCTCCTTACTGGACTTGAAACTATTTGCTGACTCGTTATCAGAGACGTGCATTATAGGGAAGCATGCATGAAATTTTATATATGGATTTCATTGTGTATTTTGAAGCAAATTTATAATACATAGTTTTTTTTAAATAAATTCTTTCACCATTGGAACATTAGAGGGGTATTTTTGTGCTGCCGCACATTATAAGGGAATATTTTTTGTACTAGTGCACATTGTAGGGCAGTGTTTTTTGCAATGGATCATATAATAAAGACGTATTTTTTACACTGGCAGACATTGTAAGGGGGTATTTTTTGTACTGGCATACATTATTAGGAGAATTATTACTACTGGGGTACTATGGGGAACATGATTACTAGTATGGGCCAAATGGCAGGCATTATTATTATTGGGTGCACTGTTAACATTAAGTGCACTCTGTCAGAAATTATTTATATTTGTGGGACTTTGGAGAGCCCTTTTACTGTAGAAGGCACGCTGGCACAGTATCAGCCTAGCACAATTATATTTTGCGGACATTATATTTACACTATTAGTATTAGGGATACTATTTGCTGGCCGCAGTTATTTTTTAGGGCACTGTGTGCCAATAGTTTTTGAAGGGGGCACTATCTGTGTGTAACTAGTATTTTCAGGGGGACTGTTTCTGCAGTATAAATAAAGTCCTGAAAAGTACTGTTTTTTTAACATCCCATAACCACAGATAATGAACTGAGGAACACTTTTCGAAAGCGATCACTTTAGAGAATATCCAGGGGAAAGATATTGTCAATTTCAGGATCTAAAACTGTGGAATTAGTTTTTCTTTTTTTATCTCCTACGGGTGATGGTAATGGGATTAGGTCAGGGGCTGGTGGGATAAATGAAAGACTAATAAAGAACATGCTTGTTTATGGAATCGTGAGTGTATAATGTATTGGAGAGTGTTTTTGTAAAGAATTTAGTATATCTGAATAAGAGAAAAAATATGAAGTTGCATGTGATATAATTAGTTTAACCAGTCAGTATATACCTGTAAACAATATTCATGATTTGTATTTTTAAAGGAAATATTCACATTAACATCATGGCTTCTTCAGAGTTGTTCTGCTAAAGCACCATCATCTAATTGTGTTAATCTGGCAGGTTTATTACATTCACAAAAATAATCTGGTTAAAACGCATGTATAGTACCCAAAGGCTGACAATAAATCACTGCATTCTCATTCACTTCATATAAAGAACATTAAGGAATGTCTAACATACAAGGCATTGACATAGTGTAAATTTAGCCACCTGAAATTTTCATTTCCTGTAGTCCTTGGGCAGCACAAATACATATGAGTTTTATTCCCCTAGGTACAACCAGAAGAGACAGGTTAACAAGCTTAATAAGAAACTAAATTAAACAACCAATCACAAGCCAGGACCATCCATAAAACTCTGACACCAATGAAAACTCCTTGTATTATAATGCAGCAAAAATAAATGTATTAAGGGAGGGAAATTTGTGCTGCCTAATGACTACAGGACGCAAAAATTTCAGGTGGGTACATTTTCACTTTCCTGGACGTCCTACGGCTGCACAAATACATATGGGATTGAAAAGCAAAAATGAATGGGGGGGGGGGGTATAGAAGATGCTAACTCAAATACTCTTTTGCCAAAAGTAGAGCCCTCTGCCTGCATAAGATCCAGTCGAAAATGTTTCATGAAGGTGGAATTCGAGGACCAGGTTGAAGCTGAGCAGATCTAGTGAAGAGATACCTGTGCTAACTCCGCCTATGAAGTTGCAGTTGATCTGGTTGAGTGTGCCTTGATGTCAAGTGGACACTGAACTTCCTTCAATAAATAGCATTTTTCTACTGTACTGCGTATCTCTCTGGCAAGAGTGGCCTTGCTTGCTTTGTTGCCCTTATTTGGACCATGATGCTGTATGAACAGATTGTCCGCTGATCTAAACTGTTTTGTCCTCTCTAGATAACACAAAACAGCTCTTCTTCTACATCTAACATATGAAGTGTTGCCTGTTCTTCACCAACAGGATCTGGACATAGCACAGGTAAGGTGATATCTTGATTTATATTATTGCTAGAAGCCACCTTTGGAAGGAATCCAGGCATTGTATGAAGAACCAGACAATGACCTAGGTCTCTGAGATATGTGTCTCGGATAGACAGAGCTTGGAGCTCACTTATTGTTCTGGCCAATGTTATGGCCACACTAAAAATGCTTTTAAGGTCTTTAAGTGCAGAGATGCTTGCTGTAAAGGCTCAAATGGCGAGTTGGAGAGCACATACAAAACAAGAGAAAGATCCCAGGAAGGAAGAGGAGGATGAACCACTGGATTAAAAATCCTTAGGGCTCTGAAGAATGACTTTACCAGGCAGTTATTGGAAAACAATCCCTGCAGCTGAGCATTTATGGCTGTAAACTGTGATTTCAGAGTGTTGAGTTTGAGGCCTTTACTGACACCCTCTCGCTGAAACGGAAGAATAGTAGTTATAGCTTTAGGATCCCGAGATTGCCTAGTACACCACAACTTGAAGATCTTCCAGACTCTATTATAAGTTCTAATAGTTGCTGGTCTTCTAGAGGCTAGAATTGTGAAGATAACCTCAGAGGAACGGCCTAACTCTAATAGAGCTTGCCGGTCAGCTTCCAGGCCGTTAGGTGGAGCATCTTCAGATTGGGATGAAGGATTCCTCGCTGGGATAGAAGATCAGGCCATAGTTGGAGCTTCCAGAAGATCCCTCCCTGTCTTTTCTTCCAGTATTTTCCTCAGGAGCTTGGGAATTAGAGGAAGAAGAGGGAAAACATATATTAGTTTTCCCATCCAGCTCATGGATAGACCATCTGTCACCAATGCTTTTTAATCCCGATGGAGAGAGCAGAACTGTCCTAGTTCGCATTCTTCGCTGTTGCCATGACATCAAAGTCTGGAATTCTCATCTTTTGGACAATCTGATTGAAGATCTCCGAGTTTAGGCTCCACTCGCTGGGAGCTATCTTGTTGTGGCTGAGGTAATTGGTCAAACAATTGAGAGACCCCCTGATGTGAGTGGCAGATATTCCAGATGCCCAGACCATCAATTTCCTGCATTCCAATGACAGATGGGGACTACCTGTACCACCTTGTTTGTTTATATAAATGACAGTCGAATTTGAACATGAGTTCCCTGCAACATTTGCTGAAAATGCTCTGTAGCTAGAGTTACTGCTCTTAACGCCTTCATATTTGAGGATAAGGGCTTTTCTGCGAAGCTCCACTTCTTCTTTACCCAATGATTGCCAACATGGTCACCCCAACCCCATGTTGAGGCATCTGTGGTGAGGAGAGTCCGGGACTGAGGAATCAGACAATGACGTCTCTGGAGATGAGACTGAATCAGCCACCACTGAAGATTTTGAGAAGTTTAGGGGTGAATGGACATTATCTTGTCCAGGTCTTTGCGAGCACCGTTCCATGATGCCAAGATATTGTTCTAGAGCTTCCTCATATGGGCTTTGGCCCATGGGACTGCATTGATTGATGATGTAAGGAGCCCTAGTATTCTCATTGCATTTCTGATGGTAATCGAGTGGCATGTGGTAAGGTGAGAAATTTCTCGTACAATTTTCCGCCTCCTCTCTAGTGAAAGCTTCACAGTGATATTGAGTTCAGTATGAATCCCAAAAACTTGATGTTCCGTGTTGGGATGAGATTTTTTGAAATTTATCAAGAAACCGTGTTCTTGTAAAACGTTGTCTGCAGATCCTTCAATAGTAGAGCTGCAGAAGATGCTCTCAGGAGCCAATCGTCTAGGTAAGGCACCACAGTAACACATTGCACCACTGTTGACTTTACTCTGTCCGGAGGAGGAAAGATAAATTCTATTGCGTAGCCCCTTTGTAGTGTAGAAACCACCCAGGCGTCTGAGGAGGTGGCTGCCCATTGATGCCAGAATTTTCATAGTATGGCGCCTACAGGAGGCCCTGGAGGATTGGCGTCATAAACCAGATTTTTGATTGTTGTCCTTTTTCTTGAATGGTAAGCCTTCTCTTTTGGATCTAAATATTCTCTGTCTATTGAAAAATCTAAAATTTATTTTAAATCTGGGGTACCTCTTTCTCTGATTCTGAAAGGACCTAAAAAGAGGACCCCTTTTTCTGGATTCTGGAAATTTAGCATCTTTCTCCCCATTCAGGGCTTTCAATATCTTATCGAGCTGTGGCGAAAACATGTGTCCTGGCTGAAAGGGCAGATTACAGAAATGATTCTTTGAAAAAATGTCACCAGGCCATTGTTTAATCCATAAAGAACGCCTGGCAGAGTTGGACAGGGCCATATACCTGGAGGAGAACTTTGCACAATCTAAAGGGCATCACAGAGGAATTCTGAAGCTGCCTTGAGTAGAGACACATTTTTTAGAAGATCTTCTCTGGGAACTCCATCTTTAATGTCTTGGCCTAGTTGACTGAGCCAAACACGAAGAAATCTAGGCACAGAGACCAAGGAAAGAGCGATTTTAGAAGTGGCAGCAGATGACATATATACTTTTTTAACAGAGAGTCTGCTTTTTTATCCATAGGATCCTTGAGCAAAGAAGCATCCTCTGATGGAAAGACAGATCTTTTGAACAATAGAGCCACTGCAAAGTCAACTTTTCTTGCAGTTTGTATGTAGACTTAAATCTAGCGCCAAGATCTGTTCTTTGCTCTGGCTTATCCCAGTCTTTTCTCATCCATTTATCAAGGACTGGGTGACCAGGCAGCGACCTATCCTTGGTAGGAGGAAAATAGAATAATTTATCTCTCTTGGATTTAGGCTCTACATCTTTTTCAGACTCTATGATTTCTTTGACAGCTCTAAAAAGCTCACGTAATTTATCTTTATGAAGGAGAAACAACTCGTTTGGGTCAGCCGAGTCAGTCATCGGATGATTCAGCTACAGTGGAGGCCTCTGAGGATAATAGCTGTGGTGATGGATCACGTGGCTTTTTCCTCAGTCTCTTAGATTTATGTGCCACAAACACCGAGTTTAGTTTATCTTTAAACCAAGAATGAAAACCTGGAGCCGAATAGACAAAAGAGAGATTGTCAGAAGACTGACACTGCAGGCAAACTTCAGATGTGAGCTCATCAGGTAGAGGCTGATCACAGCTGAAACATAATCTGTGCCTGATTTTACTTCTCCTTTTCCTGCTATGTTTCTGAGAGGAAGACATCTGAGTCTACTTTCACACTCGCGTTTTGGCTTTCCGTTTGTGAGATCCGTTCAGGGCTATCACAAGCGGTCCAAAATGGATCAGTTTGCATTCTAATGCATTCTGAATTTAAACGGATCTGCTTAGAATGCATCAGTTTGCCTCCGATCAGTCTCCATTCCGCTTTGGAGACGGACACCAAAACACTGCCTACAGCATTTCGGTGTCCGTCTGATGAAACTGAGCCAAACTGATTCGTCCTGGCACATAATGTAAGCCAATGTGGACGGATCTGTTTTTACTGACACAATCTGGCACAATAGAAAACGGATCCATCCTTTATTGACTTTCAATGGTGTTCAAGACGGATCCGTCTTGGCAATGTTACAGATAATACAATCGGATCCATTCTGAACGGATGCAGATGGTTGTGAGATACCGGGGCGCCGCTCTACACAGCCTGATAGTTATCTTACAATGTTTGGACCGATGAAAGGTCCTCTTTAAGGAACAGGCCATTTTTAGCAAATGTGACTTTTTTTTATGTGTTGATAACTTTGAACTGCTTTTACTTATCCAGGCCATTCTGAGATTATTTTCTCGTCACATATTGTACTTCATGACAGTGGTAAAACTGAGTCAAAAAATTTCATTTTTATTAATTTAAAAAAAACGAATTTACCAATTTTTTTTCAAAATTAGCAAATTTCCAAATTTCAATTTCTCTACTTTTATAATAGATAGTAATAACTCCAAAAATAGGTAGAACTTTACATTTCCCATATGTCTACTTCACGTTTGGATCATTTTGTGAATGCCATTTAATTTTGGGGGGACGTTAGAAGGCTTAGAAGCTTAGAAGCAAATCTTTAAATTTTTCAGAAAATTTCCAAAACCTTTTTTTAAGGACCAGTTCAGCTCTGAAGTCACTTTGTGAGGCTTACATAATAGAAACCACCCACAATGACCCTATTTTAGAAACGACACTCCTCCAGATATTAAAAACTGATTTTACAAACTTTCTTACCCTTTAAGTGTTCCACAAGAATTATTGGAAATTGGAGATTAAATTTCAGAATTTCATTTTTGGGGCAGATTTTCAATTTTAATCAATTATTTTCCACTAACAAAGCAAGGGTTAACAGCCAAACAAAACTCAATATTTATTGCCCTGATTCTGTAGTTTACAGAAACACCCCATATGTGGTTATAAACTTCTGTACGGGCACACGGCATTGCGCAGAAGGAAAGGAATGCCATAAGGTTTTTGGAAAGCAGATTTTACTAGTATAATTGTAAGCTGCCATGTCACATTTGAAGACCCCCTGATGCACCCCTAGAGTAGAAACTCCAAAAAAGTGACCCTATTTTAGAAACTACACCCCTCAAGGTATTTAAAACTGATTTTACAAACTTTGTTAACCCTTTAAGTGTTACACAAGAATTAAAGGAATATGGAAATGAAATTTCAGACTTTCACTTTTTTGGCAGATTTTCCATTTTAATCAATTTTTTTAACTAACAAAGCAAAGTTTAACAGCCAAGCAAAACTCAAAATTGATTACCCAATTTTGGAAACTACGGGATAAGGTGGCAGTTTTGTTGGTACTATTTTAGGGTAAATATGATTTTTGGTTGCTCTATATCAAACTTTTTGTGAGTCAAGGTAACAAAAAATAGCTGTTTTGGCACAGTTTTTATTTTTTGTTATTTACAATGTTCATCTGACAGGTTAAATGATGTGCTATTTTTATAGAGCAGGTTGTTACGGATGTGAAAATACCAAATATGACAACTTTTCTTAGTTGTGTGTTTCAGTTTTACATAATAAAGTTTTTTTGAAAAAAAAAGTTTATATTTTTTTGGGGCGACTGTCTTATGTAGGGTCTAAATTTTTTTAGTATGACATGATGGTTTGATTGGTACTATTTTTTGATCGCTTGGTATTACACTTTTTGTAATGTAAGGTAACCAAAATGCATTTTTTGACACACTATTTTTGTTTTTCGTGTTCACCTGAGGGGTTAGGTAATGTGATATTTTATATAGCAGGTTCTTACGGACGCGGCGATGCCTAATATGTATACTTTTTTACATTTATTTAAGTTTTACACAATAACAGCATTTTTGAATAAAAATAAATCATGTTTTAGTGTCTCAATATTCTAAAAGCTCTAGTTTTTTATATTTTTTATGCGATTGTCTTAGGTAGGAACGCGGGATGAGATGACAGGTTGATTGGTACAATAAGTTTTTGATCGCTTGCTATTACACTTTTTGTGATGTAAGGCGACCCAAAAATTATTTTTTTACACTTTTTTTATTTTTTTTTTACGGTGTTCACCTGAGTGGTTAGGTCATGTAATATTTTTATACAGCAGGTTCCTATGGATGCAGCGATACCTAATATGTATACTTTTTTATTTATTTATGTTTTACACAATAACAGCTTTTTTTAATTAAAAAAAATAATGTTTCAGTGTCTCCATATTCTGAGAGCCCCAATGTTTTTATTTTTTGGACAATTTTTAAGACAGTAGGGTCTCATTTTTTGCGGGATGAGATGACGATTTGACTGGTACTATTTTGGGGTGTGTATGACTTTTTGATCGCTTGGTATAACACTTTTTGTGTTGTAAGGTGACCAAAAAATTGCTTTTTTGACACAGTTTTTATTTTATTTCTCTACGGTGTTCATCTGAGGGGTTAGGAAATGTGATATTTTCATAGAGCAGGTTGTTAAGACATGAAAACACCTAATATGTATGATTTATCTTACTTATTTAAGTTTTACATAATAATATCCTTTTTGAAAAAAATCATGTTTTATTGTCTCCATAATCTGAGAGCCATAGTTTTTTATTTTGTGGGAGATTGTCTTAGGTAGGATATTTTTGCGGGATGAGATAAAAGTTTGAATGGCACTATTTTGGGGTGCATATGACTTTTTGATTGCTTGCTATTATGCTTTTTTGACATCATTTTTATTTTTAAAAATCTACGGTGTTCACCTGAGGTGTTAGGTCATGTGGTATTTTTATAGAGCAGGTTGTTACGGACGCGATGATACCTAATATGTTTTTTTTTACATTTAACAGAATAAAAGCATTTTTGAAACAAAACAAAAAAAGCATGTTTTAGTGTCTCCATAGTCTGAGCCATAGTTTTTTATATTTTTTTGGCGATTGTGTTAGGTAGGGGCTTATTTTTTTGTAGGATATAGTGAAGGTTAAATTGGTACTATTTTGGGGGCATACGCCTTTTTGATCACTTGGTGTTGCACTTTTAGCGATGTAAGGTGACACCAAAAATATTTTGTTAGCACAGTTTTTAGTTTATTTTTTTTACGATGTTTATCTGAGGGGTTAGGTCATGTGATATTTTTATAGAGCCAGTAGATACAGACACGGCAATACTTAATATGTCTACTTTTCTTTTTTCCTTATTTTTTACAATTTTTTTTTAATTTAGTTTAGGAAAAGGCCGCTTTTTTTTTTTTTTACTTGAAACTTTAAATTTTTTGATTATAAAAAAATACTTTTTTTCACTTTTTATATTTTTCCCACTGTGGGACTTCACCTTTTCAGGGTTTGATCCCTGTTTCAATTTCGTACAATACATTCTGTATTTTGACAGAAAATTTAGATTATGAGGGGGCTCACCTGTTAATTAATCCGGACTCGGTGCTGTTGGAGCTCACCCAGTCTATCTTGTTTGTACATATAATCTAGTATAGTTAGGCACACCTACATCTGGACACACTATGGATTCAACAATGTAATAAGGTTTATTTTTATTTGTAATATTCTGTATTAAAATATATCAAAAACACTTCATTAAAATGTTCTAAAATACACACACAGATTGTTAATACTCCATGATGATATATAATACTTCTAATAACAATGTGACGCACAGACATGAAAACAAAAATAAAAATAAATTGGCCGCTGTTTGCACCGCATACTAATGCCCATGATGCCCACCTACAGTCAATAATCGACTTGTTGATATAGGCGAGCAAAAGGATGTATGATGTCACAAAATGAATCTACTGTAGATATTACTAATCAATTTTCATTTAACTTGCAGATGAATGAAAGAAGCGCTATTCAGATGAGAAAAAGAAAAAGAAGCGCCACTCTGCTCTGTTCCTGCTCTCCTCACCGCTTCTCAGAGGAGGCAATTGTATACAAAAAGAAGAAACGTCCTGTTGATAAAGTTTTCCCTGCATTCCATATATTTTATGGTGTTGTTTCAAATAACATAAATCCATACATTATTATCCTGGTCCTGCTAGTTGTTAGAAGTTGTTCAGGAGCGCTCCAAATTCTGTATGTATAACAAGCAGACCTCCAATATATTGTCAGGGGGTATTATTCGTACCAAACGTGTTTAGGAGTTAATAACAAAGTCCTTCTTCAGTGGTTAAGTCCCCAATGTTTTCTGTTTGCTTAAATACCTTATCCAGGATTTCTAGCCGTAAGGTATACTAAAATCCTGAATTATATTTGTATTCGTATACTCTCGCAATCTCATGAAATATTATCAAATATATATTTGTTAAATACATCAGGTCATCAGCTCATATATTCAATTATAGACTATTTTTTTTTTTTTCAAAAGTCCATGGGCCAGATTTATCACGACTCTGACAGCTCACTCCACTTTCACATATGGCTAAAGTCAGTTTTAGCCAAGTCAGATTTATGATCGGCCCTTTAAGACTGTAATAAATGTGGTTTGACGGTAGCAGTTTATCCGTCAGTAAGCACCTTTACAAAAGTCGCACATCTTTACGAAAAAGTCGCACGTTTTTCTGAAAAAGTTGCATATTCTATTAAAAAGTCTCATAAGATAAGCATGGTCCTCACTGGAGTGAAATTGCGACTTTTTTGCGACTTTTTAAATAGTCCCAATAGTAAATCTGTCTAGAGGTTCATTTACATAAGAAAACATGGCCACTTTCAGAAAACTGGCGAGCATAGTGCAGAGCAGAAAAAAGTCGCAAATTTGTGCGCAGTTTTAGCGTTTGGGACTTTTTTTCGGACTTTTTCACTCCATTATTCTGACATGAGCTATTGATAAATCTGGCCCCATGTTCTCAGTTGTATTGCGGTTTCTGAGCGGTTCCATTGCGATTTCTCTACTGTTTTGCTCAAAGGCAGTTTAATAAAACTCTATCTATATATTTGATAATATTTCATGAGATTGCGAGAGTATACGAATACAAATCCACTCTAGGTTTTTGGTATACCTTACGGCTAGAAATCTAGATAAGGTATTTAAGCAAGCAGAAAACATTGGCGACTTAACCACTGAAGAAGGAGTATGTTATTAACTCCTAAACATGTTTGGTACGAATAAGCCCCCCAGACAATATATTGGAGGTCTGCTTGTTATACATACAGAATTTGAAGCGCTTCTGAACAATTACAGAGTTTTATTAGCAAATCGAGGTTTGCCACACCAGTGCTAAAACACGTGGGACGCCGACGTTACCAACACTCCGTACAGAGAGTTCGCCGGCCCGATCCTGCGGCCATACAACCAGGAAATTCAGCGCAGTAATACTCACGAGAGAAAGAAGGTGGAGATAAGGGTTTTCCAGACTGCAACACAAGTGGGATGCCACGGCAGATACGGGACCCAACTCCAACCCAGCAAACAGTGAGTAAATGGCGACTCAAAATACCTCAAATATATGTGTGCAAATATAAGTATAAGACTCGATATAATGACATTCTTATAAGCAAGATTGTTCTAATACAGTACAGTACAATAAGATCAAGTGAAGCCCAATAAGTTATGTACGATAACTCACCCAAAGAGTATTGTGACTTCTAACAACTAGCAGGACCAGCATAATAATGTATGGATTGATGTTATTCGAAACAACACCATAATGTATATAGAATGCAGTGAAAACTTTTGTTCTCCTTTTTGTATACAATTGCCTCCTCTGAAACGCGGTGAGGAGCGCAGGAACAGAGCAAAGGGGCGCTTCTTTTTCTTTTTCTTATCTGAATAGCGCTTCTTTCATTCATCTGCAAGTTAAATGAAAATTGATTAGTAATATCTACAGTAGATTCATTTTGTGACATCATACATCCTTTTGCTCGCCTATATCAACAAGTCGATTATTGACTGTAGGTGGGCACCATGGGCATTAGTATGCGGTGCAAACCGCAGCCAATTTATTTTCACTTTTGTTTTTATGTCTGTGCGTCACATTGTTATTAGAAGTATTATATATCATCGTGGAGTATTAACAATCTGTGTGTGTATTTTAGAACATTTTAATGAAGTGTCTTTGAGTTATTTTAATACAGAATATTACCAAAAAAATTCAACTTTATTAACATTATCGAATCCATAATGTGTCCAGTTGTAGGTGTGCCTAACTATACTAGATTACATGTACATTCTGTATTGTACTGAGTTACACAGTAAGACACTGACAGTTGCCTAGGAGACCCAGCCTTCAGGCTAATGAGAGTGAACGCAAACCTCCCATATGCTGTGGTCAGCTCTGACCGCGACATATGAAGGGTTAATCTACCGGCATCGGCCTTATCACCGATGCTGATGGATGCAGTACAGATCCGGCTGTCAGTAACAGCCGGATCCGTGCTGCTGATCGCAGCAGTGCACATGGGGGGGAGAAAGGACCGCAGGACGAGAATGCTCGTCCTCGGGCTCAAAGTCCAGGCCATTTAGGATGAGCATTCTCGTTCTGGGTCATTAAGGAGTTAAAGACCCGACACCCGCATACATGTATGGCAGATGTTGTGAAGGGGTTAAGGCTGCTTGCACTAACATCATGGCTTCTGGTTATGCCAGATCCATAGCCACTTTAACAGATTTACTTTTCAATCCAAATAGAAGTGTCATATCTCACAGACTTATTGGGTCCTGTTGTGGTTCTGTTTTTCTTGACAGCAATAATAGTGCAGTAGGCTGAGCTACTGTATCACTGTTGTCAAACAATACCAAAAGTTTTGATCCCAAAATGATGCTTACAGTGGTATTCTGGTTAGATCCATTCAACTTGTGGCTAGGAGATAAAAATTAGATAGGTGGGAATCCTACTACTGAGAGCATCATCGATTATGAGAACGCAGGCCCCATACACCCTGCAGGCCCCTGAAATTAACGAGTGGCAGGCATGTGTGCGGCCGCTCCATTTCTAAAGGAATTCTGGAGATGGCCAAGCACTGTACTCGGCTATCGCCAGAACTCCCATAAAAATAAAAAGAGCAGCAATGCGCATTTGCGTTCCGTTCATTTCAGGGGGCTGCAGGGGGTACAAGGCCCCTGTTCTCATGATCGGTTGGGGTTTCAGTGGTAGAACGCCCACCTATCTAATAGTTATACCCTATCCTGTGGAAAGAATAATTTAATTTAAGCGGAATACCTCTAAGTCTCCCCTTAATATACTAGGGAACCATACGTACTACAATGTCCTAAAAGTTTAGGCCAAATATATCCAAAAAATGAGGTGTACACTAAAATTAAATCATGGAATATATGGAAATCCGAATAAAATCTGCACCCAGAGAGACAGATTATTAAAACAGATGGATAGCTGGATAGATACAGTATATAGATATATAGATCGAATATCTATTTATTAATTAAATCCAATTTCATAGCAAAGACACAACTACGTGTTCCTCTACTGACCATAAATATTTCATGTGTGCATTTTAATGAGAACAGTACGGAAAAATTCTCAGAAGTTTTATCATTTACTGAAAAGAGCCAAGGTAATTTTTAAAAAGTTGCAATAAATGTGGTATCCTGATAGCATGGCTCCTGCTAATATTACTATTAGTTTTTCTATGAATAATGAGTAAAATACGCACAGCAATATTTTCCTTTTTCAATAACTCTACTGTAAAGAGACCTTTCATGTGGAGACTAATGAATATGCATGAGGCATCCAGTGATGTAAGCGGGAGGTCTATATTCTCAGTAGGAGGCTTCAACTTGCCTATTACATAATAGATACAAAATAATCAAGCTCTAAGGGACTCTGGCCGGCTAGTGGAATATGACAGAGAAGGCTGCAAGATCTTATAAGAGGAAGAAATGGAGCCTACAAAATGTACATCACTGATAAAAAGAACAGAAGTAATATATGATATCACTATCAGTTGACCTACTTATACTTAAAGACAACTAATGAAATGTAAGTATTGGAATGTATTACTAAAAACATATATATATATATATATATATATATATATATATGTTCAATACAACATGCTGTGACATATTGCTGGTATCCAGTGCATTTTGAGCTCTTTGCACAAGCTGTAACAGGACATCTGTAACCACTTCACAATGTACTGTATACTTCAGTCATGGAGGAATAGCAGAGCTAATGTATGTACAAGACACTGTTCGCAACAGGCATAGAACTCTGTCACTACATGCTACCTATGTCTAATAGAAAAAAATAATTCTATACACTACAGTTCTATAGTAATCTACCAGTGTCATGTTAAAAACCTATACATCTCGATAGTTCTAGGGTCATAGACATGTAAAAGGCCTTAAAGGAGCAGTCCAGGATTTCACTTTTGATGGCCTATTCTATGGAAAGACCATCAATATCTTATTGGTGGGGGTCCAACGACTTGCTTCCCTTTCAAATTTCCTAAAAGGCTAAAAATCACAATAAAAAAAGTTTTTAAAAAGTCAAAAAATATAAAAAATTCAAACTACTACCCTTTCCCAATTTAACATTTAGAAATAATAAAAAATAAACATAACTTTTATTGCCACTAGAGATGAGCGAATCGCAGCTGATGTAAAGGAATTCGATCCGAATTTCAGGAAAAATTCGATTCACACCGAAGCCGAATTTCCTCGCGATTTGTGTCAACGAATTGCATTTTTTCCTAAAATGGCTGCTGCACGTGTGAGGACAAGGAGCAAAGAATGCCATGCATGCAGCCAATCAGCAGCCAGCCCTGTGATGTCACAGCCCTATAAATAGCCTCAGCCATCTTGGATTCGCAATTTTCCAGTGCACTTAGTGCAGGGAGAGATGTCAGCAGGCGCTAGAGACAGTGCTAGAAAAAACATAATTGTGCTAAAAAACAATTTACAAG
Source organism: Bufo gargarizans (assembly GCF_014858855.1). Taxonomy (NCBI): domain Eukaryota; kingdom Metazoa; phylum Chordata; class Amphibia; order Anura; family Bufonidae; genus Bufo; species Bufo gargarizans. The sequence goes on from NC_058082.1 coordinate 202,654,766, forward strand.
TGCAGGGAAAGATTATTCAAGGTGTAGGGAAAGGATAGAGAGGAATCATTCCTCAGCATTTATGTTGAACAGGGTTCAGTAGTGATGAGCGGGAGGTGCCATATTCGATTTTGTGATATTTAGCGAATATTCAATTGAATATTTGTCTTATATTCGTCTATTTATCGTGAATAATATGTGATTAAATTATTTGCGTATTGCGATTTTCTTTTAACTGTATAAAGCAGCTTTCCTATTAGTTGGCTATGGCTAATATGTATATTTTACAAATATTTGCTATATTGCTATATATTCTTGTTTTAGAATATTGCGAATATTCTAAAAAACAAAGTTATACCAATATAGCAAATATTTATAAAATATACATATAGACTACAATTTAGCTAATATAGTGCTATAGTATTTTTTTTTATAGTCTATAATTTGGAAAAAATTTACACTATTAAAAAAAAATACTATAGCACTATATTAGCTAAATTGCAGTCTATATGTGTATTTCACGAATATTCGCTATATTGCTAAAACTTCATGTTTTAGAATATGACGAATATTCTAAAAAACTAAGTTATAGCAATATAGCGAATATACGTAAAATACACATATAGACTGCAATTTTGCTAATATAATGCTATAGTATTTTTTTATAGTCTAACTTTTTTGTCTCTTCTGAAGTTCAGATTTGGAAAAAATCTACACTATTAAATAAAAATACTATTGCACTATATTAGCTAAATTGCAGTCTATATGTGTATTTTACGAATATCCCTCCCCGACAAGCGTCCCCGGGTACGCCTGTGGGTTAGAATATACCATCACCATCACAATCTCAGGGAAAACTCAGATCCAATGGTATTTTCTAACCCACAGGTGTTCCCATGGTGACAGGGACGCTTGTCAGGGAGGAGTATGCAAACAACCGTACAGATTGGGGGGAAAAAAATGAATATTCTAAATAACAAATATATTCCCTATATTGCTATATATTCGTTTTTTTGAATATTTATCATTTTAATTTCCATATGAAAACATGATTTCTTCCTGCTTAAGTTGCTTGTGGGCCAATGACTCATTGACCCACAAGAAATAAGCAGGGAGGAATCATGTTTTCAGATGTAAAAAATTGCTGAATATTCGATATAGCGAATATATAGCACTATATTCGTAATATTAACGAATAAGCGAAGTTGCAATATTCACAATTAATATTCGCTATTCGAATATTCACGCTCAACACTAGGGTTCAGTAGGGGAGGTTACAGCCTGGGTAATAGGAACAATCCTGTTACACCTTGCTGCATTGACTGGGGATTCAAATTGCCATTATACAGCTCTGTAATTCCAGCAAACCGTTCTTATTAGGGTGCAAGTGCTGTTTAATACAGGTGGGTTTAATACAAGGAAATATTTCTATGTCTTATTTGCCCTTGGGCATTGCAGCTATAATGTTCTAAAGCATTTTTTGGCTTGTATTAGTGGAAAAAATTGCTTTTTTTGTGTGGTGTAGTGTGAAAATTACAGCCCTTTTTGGCGTGTATTAGTGGCAAAGGAAGAATATATTTGCTGTTCAGAAGTGCAGTTATATGTTCTAAACCCCCTTTTGTCATGTATTAGTGGCAAAAGAAAAATATATTTGCTTTTCAGCGGTGCAGTTATATGTTCTAAAGCCTTTTGTGGAGTGTATAAGAGGAAATAATAAAAGGGCATATTTGTCATTCAGTGGTGAAGTTATATGTTCTAAAGCTTCTGTGGACGATATAAGTGGAAAAAAATAAAGGCCTATTTGCCGTTCAGCAGTGCAGTTATATGTTCTAAAGATCTTTTTGTTGTGTATTATTGGCAAAAGTAAAATATATTTGCAGTTCAGGGGTGCAGTTATGTTATAAAGCCTTTTGTTGCGTGTATTAGTGGAAAAAGAAAAAAAAATATAGAGATGACCTTGCGGTTTGTCTGGCGGTCGATTCGCGGCGTACTTTGCTCGTTCGTGATTTGCCCAACATGCGAACATATGGCCATATTATTTTGCGCCAAACTTTGACCCATGACACATCCATCAGGTGGGACAGGACAGCCAATTAAGATGTTTCAGCACATGGACACACCCCCACCCTAAAAAAGAACCTGATCTGGCAGCCATTTTACATTCTGTGTTTTGCCAGTGTATGGCGAGGTTGCTATGTGGAACAGAAACAGACTGTTAAGGATACCAAACACTAGCTAATAGGGCCACAAAATAGGGCCACAAAAGTCCTTTTAAGGACTGGTATAGGCATGCTATCGATAGGTGTGATATACTGAGGGGTGTGATATACTTATACTTTCTAATATAGAAAGTATATAGAAACATAGACTATGTCGGCAGATAAGAACCATTTTGCCCATCTAGTCTGCCCAATATACTAAGTACTATGGATAGCCCCTTGCCCTATCTTATATGAAGGATGGCCTTATGCCTATCCCATGCATGCTTAAACTCCTTTACTGTATTTGCAGCTACCACTTCAGCAGGAAGGCTATTCCATGCATCCACTACTCTCTCAGTAAAGTAATACTTCCTGATATTACTTTTAAACCTTTGCCCCGCTAATTTAAAACTATGTCCTCTTGTAGCAGTTTTTCTTCTTTTAAATATTCTCTCCTCTTTTACCTTGTTGATTCCCTTTATGTATTTAAAAGTTTCTATCATATCCCCTCTGTCTCGTCTTTCTTCCAAGCTATACATGTTAAGGTCTTTTAACCTTTCCTGGTAAGTTTTATCCTGCAATCCATGTACTAGTTTAGTAGCTCTTCTCTGAACTCTCTCCAAAGTATCAATATCCTTCTGGAGATATGGTCTCCAGTGTTGAGCACAATACTCCAAATGAGGTCTCACTAGTGCTCTGTAGAGCGGCATGAGCACCTCCCTCTTTCTACTAGTAATGCCTCTCCCTATACACCCAAGCATTCTGCTAGCATTTCCTGCTGCTCTATGACATTGTCTGCCTACCTTTAAGTCTTCTGAAATAATGACCCCTAAATCCCTTTCCACAGATACTGAGGTTAGGACTGTATCACTGATTTTGTATTCTGCTCTTGGGTTTTTACGCCCCAGGTGCATTATTTTGCACTTATCCACATTAAATTTTAGTTGCCAGATTTTTGACCATTCCTCTAGTTTTCCTAAATCCTTTTCCATTTGGTGTATCCCTCCAGGACCATCAACCCTGTTACAAATCTTTGTGTCATCAGCAAAAAGACACACCTTACCATCGAGGCCTTCTGCAATTTCGCTGATAAAGATATTAAACAATATGGGTCTCAGAACAGATCCCTGAGGTACCCCACTGGTAACAAGACCTTGGTCTGAATATACTCCATTGACTACAACCCTCTGTTGCCTGTCCCTCAGCCACTGCCTAATCCATTCAACAATATGGGAGTCCAAGCCCAAAGACTGCAATTTATTGATAAGCCTTCTGTGTGGGACAGTATCGAAAGCCTTACTGAAGTCTAGATAAGTGATGTCTACTGCACCTCCGCCATCTATTGTTTTAGTCACCCAATCAAAAAAATCAATAAGATTAGTTTGACATGATCTCCCTGAAGTAAACTCATGCTGTTTTTCATCTTTCAATCCATGGGATTTTAGATGTTCTACAATCCTCTCCTTAAAGGGTTTCTACCACTTGAATATCACATATTTGGTGTTCAGACACTAGCGATCCGCTAGTGTCTGTTCTTGCCTACAAGCTAATTATCACATTAATCCGGCCTGCCGATACCTCAAAAAAAGCACTTTTATCTTTATGCAAATGAGCCTCTAGGTGCTATGCAGGCGTTTTTCATAGCACCTAGAGGCTCCGTCTACCTTGCAGTTTGCCGCCCTGCGCCTCGCTCCAGCACGCCCATCTCTGCCTGTAATCGTTCCTCCCCCTGCTTCAGCCTTCCGAAATCTCGCGCCTGCGCCGTCCGTCGCGGCATTCGGAGGCATTCGGCGCAGGCGCAGTCCATGTCTGATCGCTCCGTGCTCAGACATTTCCACTGCGCCTGCGCCGATGTCATCGGCGCAGGCGCAGTGGAAATGTCTGAGCACGGAGCGGTCAGACATTGACTGCGCCTGCGCCGAATGCCTCCGAATGCCGCGACGGACGGCGCAGGCGCGAGATTTCGGAAGGCTGAAGCAGGGGGAGGATCGATTACAGGCAGAGATGGGCGTGCTGGAGCGAGGCGCAGGGCGGCAAACTGCAAGGTAGACGGAGCCTCTAGGTGCTATGAAAAACGCCTGCATAGCACCTAGAGGCTCATTTGCATAAAGATAAAAGTGCTTTTTTTGAGGTATCGGCAGGCCGGATTAATGTGATAATTAGCTTGTAGGCAAGAACAGACACTAGCGGATCGCTAGTGTCTGAACACCAAATATGTGATATTCAAGTGGTAGAAACCCTTTAAGTATGGTTTCCATTAATTTCCCCACTATTGATGTCAGGCTTACTGGCCTATAGTTGCCCGATTCCTCCCTACTACCTTTCTTGTGAATCGGCACAACATTTGCTATTATAGTGCATTTGTATTGTGCAGCAGTTGTGTGCAGTTCTGCTGCGATACTACAACTATATAGAGTAGCAAACGCTATTGGAATAACTAATTGCAACTGGTGTGATATACCTGTTGCCATAAAAAAAATGATTGAGGGTGTGATATACCTATAATATACTTTCTAACATAGAAAGTATTTAGTGCATTTGTATTGTGCAGCAGTTGTGTGCAGTTCTGCTGCTATACCTGTCATGGTCTTACCTTCGTTTGACATGTGCTGGCGGCCATCTTGGTTTCTGGGTTTCTTGTAGCCTCCCACCCTGCGGCTTCTCCTTCCCACTGGGAGGAGCTGGATGCCTAGCTCATATATATAGAAGGTCTGTGGCTTCAGTTCCTTGCTTGGTCCTCCTGTGTTCACATGCTTCTAAGACTGCTGCTGCTTCTGGTTCCTGATCCTGGCCTCGTCTGACTACCCCGTTGGTTCCTGATCCTGGCTTCGTCTGACCACCCTCCTGGTTCCTGACCTCTGTCTACGCAAGACCCTGCTTCGGTTTAGCCATCCGTTTGGACTTTTGCTACGGCTTGATTTCCAATAAAGCCTTCTTATTTCCACTCATCTCTGTTGTACGTCTGGTTCATGGTTCCATGACATTAGGACCAAGCCATGAATTCTGACGGTACAGGGCCATCCTCGCTACCTACGCTGGTTGCCAGACTTGATCAGCAGGATCACTTGTTGGGTTGGTTCGCTGTGGCGTTGCAAACCCTGCTTGAACGCACGGCTCATTTCGCTTCCGTTGCCGATGGGTCGGTTGTCGCTCCTGGGCCCGCTCCTACTGCCGCCCCGGTTGTTGCGCCAGAGTCTACCCCGACACCTGTTGCTGCGCCTGCGGTGTCTCGGGGTATGACCGGTTCTGCCCCCCTTCCACAGCGCTTTGGGGGAGAGCCAACTCAGTGCCGAGGTTTCCTTAACCAGGTGGGCATTTATTTCGAGTTGCTGCCACATGCCTTTCCTACTGAGAGATCAAAGGTGGGCTTCTTGATCTCGCTGCTTTCGGACAAGGCCTTGGCCTGGGCCAGCCCTTTATGGGAGAACAACAATCCGGTGGTTGCCGAGTTTTCCGGTTTTGTTGCTTCTCTTCGGAAGGTATTCGATGTGCCGGCTCGTGCTGCCTCTGCTGCGAAGCTCCTTATGTCCATCTGACAGGGTTCACGATCCGTAGCTGAATACGCCATTGAGTTTCGTACCCTGGCAGCAGAGGTGGGCTGGAATAATGAGGCTCTGGTCGCTGCTTTCTCTCATGGTCTCTCGGATGCCTTGAAGGATGAGGTTGCAGCTAAGGACCTACCAGTGGAGCTCGAGTCTCTTATTTCTTTCCTGATTTTGATTGACACCAGACTCAGGGAGAGACCTTCCTTTAAGGAGAGCCTGCGGAGGTCTCCTAACAGATTGGCGCCTACGTTTGTTGTCCCACCCGTGCCTCCCTCTCCTCCCACGCCTCCTGGGGATGACTTGTCTGGGGGTGAACCCATGCAGCGGGGGTTTGCTCGCCTGTCCGAGGGGGAGAGGGCACTCCGGAGACGCGAGGGCCGATGCATGTACTGTGGTCTCGGTGGGCATTTTCGGTTGACATGTCCGAACCGTCCGGGAGAACGCTCGCACCTGAGGTCCTGTCGGGGGCAGATCTTGGGTGGAGTCTCCTCGTCCCCGGTTTCCCGTGTTGACAAACCACTGATCACGGTTGTGTTCTCCTGGGTCGGGGGCTCGGTGACGACCCAGGCGTTGGTGGACTCTGGTGCTGGTGGTTTGTTCATTGATAGAGTGTTCGTTGCCGCCAATTCCATTCCTCTGCAGCCTCGAGGTTCTCCACTGGCTCTTGAGGCGATAGACGGCAGACCCCTTCTGCCGCCACACGTGACTCATGAGACCCTTCCAGTGGGGATAGCCATTGGTGCCGTTCACAGAGAGTCGGTCTGTCTCCAGGTTATTTCGTCTCCACACTACTCGGTGGTCTTGGGGTACCCCTGGCTCCAGAAGCATAATCCGACTTTCGATTGGAGATCGGTCGAGATCCTCTCGTGGTCACCGCAGTGTGGGGTTAGTTGCATCCATGGGCCTGTCAAGTTGCTGTGTACTTCCTCGGACTCTCTGTTGCCTCCTGAATACGAAGAGTACCGGGATGTATTCGATAAGGTGCGCGCGGTTGCCCTACCTCCGCACCGCCCATACGATTGTGCCATAGAGTTACAATCCGGTGCCGTTCCTCCTCATGGCAAAGTCTATCCACTGTCGGTAGCGGAGAATGAGGCCATGGAGGAGTACGTGAGGGAGGCGCTTTCACGCGGACACATTCGCAAATCCTCGTCCCCGGCAGGGGCTGGATTTTTCTTTGTGAAAAAGAAGGGCGGTGAGTTGAGGTTTTGCATCGATTACAGGGGTCTCAATCGCATCACGATCAAGAACGCTTACCCGATACCCTTGATTTCCGAGCTGTTCGATCGCCTCAAAGGGGCCACGGTCTTTACCAAACTCGACCTGAGGGCGGCATATAACCTGGTAAGGATCAAGGCGGGCGATGAGTGGAAGACCGCGTTTAACACCAGGACCGGTCATTATGAATCCTTGGTTATGCCCTTTGGGTTGTGCAATGCGCCCGCAGTCTTCCAGGAATTCATCAACAATGTTTTCCGTGACCTGTTGCAGCAGTGTGTGGTGGTCTATTTGGATGACATCTTGGTATATTCTGAATCCATGGAGGCCCACATTATGGATGTCAGACGAGTGTTGCAACGGTTACGAGAGAACAGGCTGTTCGGTAAGCTTGAGAAATGCGAATTTCACCGATCCCAGGTAACCTTCTTAGGTTACATCATTTCCGCTGAGGGGTTCTCCATGGATCCTGAGAAGGTTTCGGCTGTCTTACAGTGGCCCCAGCCCAGTGGTCTCCGTGCCCTGCAGCGCTTTTTGGGCTTCGCCAATTATTATCGGAAGTTCATCAGGGACTTTTCCATGCTAGCCAAGCCTCTCACGGATCTGACCAGGAAGGGCAGTAATTTCTAGGTCTGGCCGCTCGAGGCCATCCGAGCTTTTGAGGCTCTAAAGTCCGCCTTTGTGTCGGCTCCGATTCTGTCGCATCCCAACCCTGGGTTGCCCTTTGTCCTCGAGGTGGACGCGTCTGAGACGGGAGTAGGCGCCCTTCTGTCTCAGCGTAGAACACCAGAGGGTCCTCTGCTTCCCTGTGGGTTTTACTCCCGGAAACTGTCTTCCGCGGAGTGCAACTATCAGATTGGTGACAGGGAGTTATTGGCCATCGTGCAGGCCCTTAAAGAATGGAGGCACTTGCTCGAGGGCTCGGTGGTTCCGGTTCTCATCCTGACGGACCACAAGAATCTGACCTACCTTTCTGAGGCCAAGAGATTGACACCACGTCAGGCCAGATGGGCTCTGTTCTTGTCACGTTTTAATTACGTGGTCTCCTACCTACCCGGTTCCAAGAACATCAGAGCGGATGCCTTATCACGGCAGTACTCCGAGCTGTCCGGGGAGGAGTCGATTCCGACTTCGGTCATACCTCCGAATCAGATCCTGGCCGCCATTCGCACCAGCCTGACCTCTCCCCTGGGTGAGCAGATTTTGGCGGCTCAATCTGGTGCTCCCTCTGGGAGACCCAACGGCAGGTGTTTTGTGCCTGAGGAGTTGCGCACTCGGTTGTTGCGAACCTACCATAACTCCAAGGCCGCGGGGCATCCTGGAAAGAACCAGCTGTCCTGGGCTGTTTCACGTCTGTTCTGGTGGCCTTCTCTACGTTCCGACATCGCCGCATATGTAGCGGCATGCTCCGTTTGTGCCCAGAGTAAGTCCCCTCGGCACCTTCCGTTGGGCCTTTTGCAACCCATAGCCACCGGGGAGCGCCCATGGTCACACCTGGGGATAGATTTCATTGTGGACCTCCCTGCATCCCGAGGCCATACGGTCATTCTCATGATTGTGGATCGGTTTTCCAAAATGTGCCACTGTGTTCCTCTCAAGAAGTTACCCTCTGCACAAGAGTTGGCCACGATTTTCGCCAGGGAGGTCTTCCGGTTGCACGGTTTGCCCAAGGAGATTGTGTCGGATCGGGGGAGTCAGTTTGTGTCCAGGTTCTGGCGCGCCTTTTGCTCCCAGTTGGGGATTCATCTCTCTTTCTCCTCGGCCTACCACCCTCAGTCCAATGGGGCCGCAGAACGATCTAATCAGGCCTTGGAGCAATTCCTTCGTTGCTATGTCTCCGATCACCAAGACAATTGGGTTGACCTCCTGCCTTGGGCTGAGTTTGCCAGGAACACGGCGGTGAACTCTTCCTCTGGGACGTCTCCCTTCATGGCCAATTATGGGTTCCAACCTGCCGTGTTACCGGAGGTATTCTCTCCCCAGGATACTCCGGCTGTGGAGGATCACCTTTCCGTCCTACGTGCTTCTTGGGTACAGATCCAGAGGTCCCTTGAGGTCTCTGCGCAGCGCCAGAGACTCCAGGCTGATCGCAGACGAGCGCCCGCTCCTTCCTACCAGGTCGGAGACCGTGTATGGTTGTCCACCCGCAACCTCAACCTTCGAGTGCCCACTCCCAAGCTGGCGCCTCGCTTTGTTGGTCCCTTCCGAGTGCTTCGCAGGGTAAACCCGGTAGCCTATGCCCTTGCGCTTCCTCCTGGCATGCGGATCTCCAACGTGTTTCATGTCTCCCTGTTGAAGCCGTTGGTGTGTAATCGTTTCACTTCCTCGGTTCCTCGGCCCCGTCCGGTCCAAGTGGGCAATCATGAGGAATATGAGGTGAGCAATATCCTGGACTCACGCCTGGTCCACGGTCGGTTGCAGTTTTTGGTCCATTGGCGTGGTTATGGTCCAGAGGAGCGTTCCTGGGTTCCCTCCGCAGATGTCCATGCTCCTGCTTTGCTCCGAGCCTTCCACGCACGCTTCCCTCAGAAACCGTTCCTTACTCCGCGGAGGAGGGGCCCTTGAGGGGGAGGTACTGTCATGGTCTTACCTTCGTTTGACATGTGCTGGCGGCCATCTTGGTTTCTGGGTTTCTTGTAGCCTCCCACCCTGCGGCTTCTCCTTCCCACTGGGAGGAGCTGGATGCCTAGCTCATATATATAGAAGGTCTGTGGCTTCAGTTCCTTGCTTGGTCCTCCTGTGTTCATATGCTTCTAAGACTGCTGCTGCTTCTGGTTCCTGATCCTGGCCTCGTCTGACTACCCCGTTGGTTCCTGATCCTGGCTTCGTCTGACTACCCCGTTGGTTCCTGATCCTGGCTTCGTCTGACTACCCCGTTGGTTCCTGATCCTGGCTTCGTCTGACCACCCTCCTGGTTCCTGACCTCTGTCTACGCAAGACCCTGCTTCGGTTTAGCCATCCGTTTGGACTTTTGCTACGGCTTGATTTCCAATAAAGCCTTCTTATTTCCACTCATCTCTGTTGTACGTCTGGTTCATGGTTCCATGACAATACCACAGCCATATAGAGGGGCAAAGGTTTAAAAGTAATATAAGGAAGTATTACTTTACTGAGAGAGTAGTGGATGCATGGAATAGCCTTCCTGCAGAAGTGGTAGCGGCAAATACAGTGGAGGAGTTTAAGCATGCATGGGATAGGCATAAGGCTATCCTTCATATAAGATAGGGCCAGGGACTATTCATAGGATTCAGATATATTGGGCAGACTAGATGGGCCAAATGGTTCTTATCTGCCGACACATTCTATGTTTCTATGTTTCTATATAGAGGGACAAGCACTATTAGAACAACTATTTGCAACGGGTGTGATATACCTATTGCCCCCCCAAAAACTGATTGAGGGGTGCAATATACCTGCTTACACAAAATACTGATTGAGGGGTGCGAAATACCTGCTTCCACCAAATATTGATATAGGGGTTCTATATACATGTTTCCAAAAAATACTGATTGAGGGGTGTGATATACCTGCTTCCACAAAATATTGATTAAGGGGTTTGATATACCTGCTTCCACCAAATATTGATTAAGTGGTTCTATATACCAGCTTCCACAAAATACAGATTGAGGGGTGCGATGTATCTGCTTCCAAAAAATACTGATTAGGGGTTTTTATATATCTGCTTCCACAAAATACTGATTGAGGGGTGCGATATACCTGATTCCACAAATTATGACTGCCGGACGCGCTGGAACTCCACCTTATATATGCTTTATAAGCTGCTCCAGCAGCATTGTGCCGTTAATGACTACCTGTACAAACTCTGCAGCAGGACAGGTTCTGGGGAGCTTTGTTTCTTTTCACCGCGCCAGTGGCTGCTCATAAGCGACACATGCAGACTTCTGCGGCCATTTAATGAGATCACCAAACTGATCGTTTGCAGCCAGGGCGACATCAGTGACATTGTACCTTACGCTTTCTTTCTGGAGCATGTATTGCATCGTTTAATTGATTAAGCCGTCAATTAGCAGGAGCAGGAAGATGAGGAAGTAGCAATGCTGAATGAATTCCCAGGGGGGGCTACTCCATCTGAGACAAGTCAGCAGGAGGATGGTGCCTGGGGGGTGGAGGAGGAGCAAGAAGAGCAGGCTTTAAACTTTTGTGTGATCCCTGGTGTTGTCCGTGGATGGAGGGAGGAGACCGAGGACGAAATTCTCCTGGGCAATGAGCAGGAGCCAGGGCGCTCCACCGCTTCCATTTAGCGCAAATGTGAGCCTTCATGCTCCAGTGTTCGAAGAGGGACCCCCGTATAAAAAGCATAAAGGACAAGGACATGTACTGGGTGGCAACGTACTTAAACCCTGCTACAAACACAAAACGGCATGTTACCAGCATCACAGAGGGCTGTCAGAATGCAGCATTTCCTGGCCTTGCATCGAGAAATGCTGCATTCTGCTGTTGCGGGCGCTGGCAGAGAAATTTCCACTCACAGAGAAACAGTTGTGGGTACCAATTCTACAGCACATGCAAGAAGAAGGCGGTTTGAAGATGTGTTGGTCACCTCGGATATGAGATCATTCTTGCAGACAACCCATCGACAGCCGCCCTCCGGATCCAGGGAACGCCTAGACCGACAGGTGTCCGACTACATCGGGTTAACAGCCAATGTGGACGCTCTGAGAAGCGAGGAACCCCTTGACTACTGGGTGTATTAGTTAAAAAAAAAGTACATCTTATTTGAATTTCTATGGAGTAGTTACATTGTATTACACTTTTTTGGGGGTGTATTAGTGTAAAAAAAAAGTACTTTTTATTTGACATTCTGCGGTGCAGTTACATTGCACTACAGCCTTTTTTGGGGTGTATATGTGTAAAAAAAAGTACATCTTAATTGCCGTTCTGCTGTGCGGTTACTTTGTACTACAGTCTTTTTTGGGGTGTATAAGTGTAAAAAAAGTAAATATTATTTGCCATTCTGCGGTGTAGTTACATTGTACTTCAGCCTTTTTTGGGGTATATAAGTGTAAAAAAAAGCACTTCTCATTTGCAGTTACATAGTACTACTGATTTTTTGGGGTGTATTAGTGTAAAAAAGTACATCTTAATTGCCTTTCTGAGGGGCAGTTACATTGTACTAAAGCCCTTTTTGGGGGTGTATTAGTGTAAAATAGTACATCCTATTTGCCATTCTGTGGTGCAGTTACTTTATACTACAGCCCTTTTTGGAAAAAACAGGTACGTTTTATTTGCCGCTCTATGGTCAAGTTACATTGTTCTACAGCTTTTTTGGGGTGTATTCATTTCTTTAATTATTTTATCTAACAGTATGTCAAAAAGACAAGTGACAGGCCCTTCAAAAGGAACTAGCAGTGGTCAAAATGTTTCTGGCGCAGGCACAAGTAGAAGAAGAATAAGGGGGCATGGCAGTATGAGCCGCAGTGAAAGGCCTGACCTAACAGTGTCGTCCAGCGGTAGTGTCTTGACCAACAACCAAGCGGTGCTTGAATGGTTGACTCGGTCTTCTACTTCGCCGCAAGTGACATGAGACACCCCCAGCCAAGAGTCAGTGGGTTCTTCAGACAAAACCCTTAGTTGGCATGGCCCGGGAGCAAGCCCTGTGTCCTCACCTGTCCTCAACCTGCCTTTGTCCTTTTCTGTTCCCTCTGCTAGAGAAGTATATGCCCTAGGCTACGCTCCAATTTTCAGTGAGGACGAGCTACTAGAGTACAGTCAGCAGCTACTGCCCAGCCAACATCTGGAGGAGAGATATGCCGCTTCCTCTGGTAGGCAGGCAAGTAGTGATGATGAGAGTCACGTGGGAGCTGATGTTGCGCACGGTCAGGCTCCTGGTCCTGAGACCATTGATGGGGACATCAGTGACATGCAGACAGTAGTGGATGATATTTAAACTGATCGCACTTGGGAGCCAGGTGAAGAAGGGGCTTCATCATCATCGGGAGAAGAGGGTGGCAGCTTGCGCATGAAACAACGGCTGAGCCAGCAAAGTAGTAGCGTGTCCGGGAGTCAGCAGGGTGGCAGCAGTGGGAGGTTGAGAGCCAAACGTGCCCGGGGTGAACCACCCACTTTGCAGGAAACTACCTGCCTGGGAAGTAGCGGTGCAGTTCACGGAGGCAGTGGTAGCAGGCAGTCAGTATGGAGTGTTGGGGGAAAATTCCATAGTCTGTGTTGTGGCAGTTTTTCGTTAAGCTGCCGGAGGAGGTGAACATGGCCATTTGCAGAATTTGTGGGCAGAAGGTGAAGCATAGTCAGGACGCCCTGCGTCAACACATTCAGCATCACCATAAAGTGGCCTGGAATAACCGTGGCTCTGATGTGGTGGTCCAGCCTGCTGCAGCAAATGCTGCATTACCCAATAGCATGCACCGAATTTCATGCCGTCAAGGCTTCACCATCTTAGCCAAAGGGAGCTGTCTGTCCTTCCCATCATCTGCTGGTCCTGATGCTCCTGCTCCTCCTCTTAAGTCATTCCGTCAGCAATCAATCACGGAAGCGATTGCCAAGAGACAACAGTATGTGTGCACTCATCCAACGGCGCTGAAACTGAATGTGCTCCTGGCAAATTTGCTGGTGCTGCAGACCCTCTCTTGATGGCTTGTGCCGAGCCAAGGTAGAGAGTCCCAAGCCGTCATTTCTTTGCAAAAAAGGCAAAACCAGTCCTGCACACACATGTAGAACAGAAGGTGGGACAGTCTGTAACAGCAGCTGCTGTACGCCGCTGTTCCCCCGCTTACCGCCGTGGTCCTGGGCACTGTGCTTAGCGGTAATCCTTCTGTCCACCGCTACAGTCCTGGGCTCTGTCGCTGTATGTGCTGTGGTGCTGAGGATTCCACTCCACAGGTTCCAATCAGCTCTGGCCACAGCATGCTTGCTGCTGGTATCTTGTTACACTGCCCTAGGGGCGGCGCACATCACTCCCTTGGCTGCATGGGTTGGGTCATGTGACCTTGCTGACCAACCCAGGTACTAAAGTGGCTCAGCACCCTTCCCAGATGCCTCAGTGTCAAGGTCCTTGTGTTTGCTAAGCTTCTGATACTTACATGTGCTCCTGACTTATACCTTGTTCCTGGATTCTGCTACTTGTCTGATCCCTGTCTGCTTGTCTTGACTTTCCTGTTGCAGCCGGGATTGCCTGACCTGTTCCTGTGCCACCTGCCCTGACCTTTTGCCTGTCTGACTATGCCACTGGCTCATCTTTCGGTCCTGCACTATTGCTCATGGTAACGACTCCAGCTACCTGACTACGCTTGTACTTTTGGTACCTACTCAGGTATCTCCTGGTGTCACGGCCATGGTCATGGTCGTGACTCTTGAACCGCATGCTGTTGCCTGCGGTTTGTATGTAGGTGTTCAACCACAGGTGAGGGCCGCTAGTGTGCTGCCTCACTTGTGGTTGCCGCGGGCAACGAGTTATGTTGTACTGTTGCAGCATAGCAGCCTGAGCTGTTGCTAGGCAGCTTGCTGTAAGTGCATGCGGTTGCACTTGGCTTGTGTGTTTATGTATGCACTTTGTATGTCTGGTGTGCACGAGGTCTTATGTTAGGTGTGCACTGTGACATTTCCCTTCACTGTAGCTGCCCGTGGCAACGTTTGGTTTATGTACATGTGGTGGCAGTGTCTCGGCCTTCTGGCTGACTCCCAGGACATGGTTGCCACCCATGTCGTTGCCTGCAGTAACAGCTGCAGTGTGTTGTGCATTTGGACACTTCCCCTTTAGTGGTTTCACTCCCTGTTAGTCTTGGAAGGGTTAATTCCCTCTCCTTGTGTGTCTGTGTGGGTGTGGCCACTTTGGGCTATAAAGCCTCTTTGCATATCAGTTGCTGAGGGGTTCTTCAGCCATGCTTTGCTGGAGACAATCTCCTGGTATTTCCATCTGCCAGTGGGGGCCACCCTTATGGTCATAAACTAATTGTTATTCTTAAGTTTATGTGATGTCCATTTGATTAGAGTTGAGCGAACACCTGGATGTTCGGGTTCGAGAAGTTCGGCCGAACATCCCGGAAATGTTCGGGTTCGGGATCCGAACCCGATCCGAACTTCGTCCCGAACCCGAACCCCATTGAAGTCAATGGGGACCCGAACTTTTCGGCACTAAAAAGGCTGTAAAACAGCCCAGGAAAGAGCTAGAGGGCTGCAAAAGGCAGCAACATGTAGGTAAATCCCCTGCAAACAAATGTGGATAGGGAAATGAATTAAAATAAAAATTAAATAAATAAAAATTAACCAAAATCAATTGGAGAGAGGTTCCATAGCAGAGAATCTGGCTTCCCGTCACCCACCACTGGAACAGTCCATTCTCAGATATTTAGGCCCCGGCACCCAGGCAGAGGAGAGAGGTCCCGTAACAGAGAATCTGTCTTCATGTCAGCAGAGAATTAGTCTGCATGTCATAGCAGAGAATGAGGCTTCACGTCAGCCACCACTGCAACAGTCCATTGGCATATATTTAGGCCCAGCACACACACAGGCAGAGGAGAGAGGTCCCGTAACAGAGAATCTGGCTTCATGTCAGCAGAGAATCAGTCTGCATGTCATAGCAGAGAATCAGGCTTCACGTCAGCCACCACTGCAACAGTCCATTGTCATAAATTTAGGCCCAGCACCCAGGCAGAGGAGAGAGGTCCCGTAACAGAGAATCTGGCTTCATGTCAGCAGAGAATCAGTCTTCATATCATAGCAGAGAATCAGGCTTCACGTCACCCACCACTGTAAGAGTCAATTTTCATAAATTTAGGCCCAGAACCCAGGCAGAGGAGAAAGGTCCCGTAACAGACAATCTGGCTTCATGTCAGCAGAGAATCAGTCTTCATATCATAGCAGAGAATCAGGCTTCACGTCACCCACCACTGTAAGAGTCAATTTTCATAAATTTAGGCCCAGAACCCAGGCAGAGGAGAAAGGTCCCGTAACAGACAATCTGGCTTCATGTCAGCAGAGAATCAGTCTTCATATCATAGCAGAGAATCAGGCTTCACGTCACCCACCACTGTAAGAGTCAATTTTCATAAATTTAGGCCCAGAACCCAGGCAGAGGAGAAAGGTCCCGTAACAGACAATCTGGCTTCATGTCAGCAGAGAATCAGTCTTCATATCATAGCAGAGAATCAGGCTTCACGTCACCCACCACTGTAAGAGTCAATTTTCATAAATTTAGGCCCAGAACCCAGGCAGAGGAGAAAGGTCCCGTAACAGACAATCTGGCTTCATGTCAGCAGAGAATCAGTCTTCATATCATAGCAGAGAATCAGGCTTCACGTCACCCACCACTGTAAGAGTCAATTTTCATAAATTTAGGCCCAGAACCCAGGTAGAGGAGAAAGGTCCCGTAACAGACAATCTGGCTTCATGACAGCAGAGAATCAGTCTGCATGTCATAGCAGAGAATCAGGCTTCACGTCAGCCACCACTGCAACAGTCCATTGTCATAAATTTAGGCCCAGCACCCAGGCAGAGGAGAGAGGTCCCGTAACAGAGGATCTGGCTTCATGTCAGCAGAGAATCAGTCTGCATGTCATAGCAGAGAATGAGGCTTCACGTCAGCCACCACTGCAACAGTCCATTGGCATATATTTAGGCCCAGCACACACACAGGCAGAGGAGAGAGGTCCCGTAACAGACAATCTGGCTTCATGTCAGCAGAGAATTAGTCTGCATGTCATAGCAGAGAATGAGGCTTCACGTCACCCACCACTGCAACAGTCCATTGGCATATATTCAGGCCCAGCACCCAGGCAGAGGAGAGAGGTCCCGTAACAGAGGATCTGGCTTCATGTCAGCAGAGAATCAGTCTGCATGTCATAGCAGAGAATCAGGCTTCACGTCAGCCACCACTGCAACAGTCCATTGTCATAAATTTAGGCCCAGCACCCAGGCAGAGGAGAGAGGTCCCGTAACAGAGGATCTGGCTTCATGTCAGCAGAGAATCAGTCTGCATGTCATAGCAGAGAATCAGGCTTCACGTCAGCCACCACTGCAACAGTCCATTGTCATAAATTTAGGCCCAGCACCCAGGCAGAGGAGAGAGGTCCCGTAACAGACAATCTGGCTTCATGTCAGCAGAGAATTAGTCTGCATGTCATAGCAGAGAATCAGGCTTCATGTCAGCCACCACTGCAACAGTCCATTGGCATATATTTAGGCCTAGCACACAGGCAGAGGAGAGGTTCATTCAACTTTGGGTAGCATCGCAATATAATGGTAAAATGAAAATAAAAATAGGATTGAATGAGGAAGTGCCCTGGAGTCCAATAATATATGGTTATGGGGAGGTAGTTAATGTCTAATCTGGACAAGGGACGGACAGGTCCTGTGGGATCCATGCCTGGTTCATTTTTATGAACGTCAGCTTGTCCACATTGGCTGTAGACAGGCGGCTGCGTTTGTCTGTAATGACGCCCCCTGCCGTGCTGAATACACGTTCAGACAAAACGCTGGCTGCCGGGCAGGCCAGCACCTCCAAGGCATAAAAGGCTAGCTCTGGCCACGTGGACAATTTAGAGACCCAGAAGTTGAATGGGGCCGAACCATCAGTCAGTACGTGGAGGGGTGTGCACACGTACTGTTCCACCATGTTAGTGAAATGTTGCCTCCTGCTAACACGTTGCGTATCAGGTGGTGGTGCAGTTAGCTGTGGCGTGTTGACAAAAGTTTTCCACATCTCTGCCATGCTAACCCTGCCCTCAGAGGAGCTGGCCGTGACACAGCTGCCTTGGCGACCTCTTGCTCCTCCTCTGCCTTGGCCTTGGGCTTCCACTTGTTCCCCTGTGACATTTGGGAATGCTCTCAGTAGCGCGTCTACCAACGTGCGCTTGTACTCGCGCATCTTCCTATCACGCTCCAGTGCAGGAAGTAAGGTGGGCACATTGTCTTTGTAGCGTGGATCCAGCAGGGTGGCAACCCAGTAGTCCGCACAGGTTAAAATGTGGGCAACTCTGCTGTCGTTGCGCAGGCACTGCAGCATGTAGTCGCTCATGTGTGCCAGGCTGCCCAGGGGTAAGGACAAGCTGTCCTCTGTGGGAGGCGTATCGTCATCGTCCTGCCTTTCCCCCCAGCCACGCACCAGTGATGGACCCGAGCTGCGTTGGGTGCCACCCCGCTGTGACCATGCTTCATCCTCATCCTCCTCCACCTCCTCCTCATCCTCGTCCTCCTCGTCCTCCAGTAGTGGGCCCTGGCTGGCCACATTTGTACCTGGCCTCTGCTGTTGCAAAAAACCTCCCTCTGAGTCACTTCGAAGAGACTGGCCTGAAAGTGCTAAAAATGACCCCTCTTCCTCATCCTCCTCCTCCTCCTCCTGGGCCACCTCCTGTTCCATCATCGCCCTAAGTGTTTTCTCAAGGAGACATAGAAGTGGTATTGTAACGCTGATAACGGTGTCATCGCCACTGGCCATGTTGGTGGAGTACTCGAAACAGCGCAACAGGGCACACAGGTCTCGCATGGAGGCCCAGTCATTGGTGGTGAAGTGGTGCTGTTCTGTAGTGCGACTGACCCGTGCGTGCTGCAGCTGAAACTCCACTATGGCCTGCTGCTGCTCGCACAGTCTGTCCAGCATGTGCAAGGTGGAGTTCCACCTGGTGGGCACGTCGCATATGAGGCGGTGAGCGGGAAGGCCGAAGTTACGCTGTAGCGCAGACAGGCGAGCAGCGGCAGGATGTGAACGCCGGAAGCGCGAACAGACGGCCCGCACTTTATGCAGCAGCTCTGACATGTCGGGGTAGTTGTGAATGAACTTCTGCACCACCAAATTCAGCACATGCGCCAAGCAAGGGATGTGCGTCAAATTGGCTAGTCCCAGAGCTGCAACGAGATTTCGCCCATTATCACACACCACCAGGCCGGGCTTGAGGCTCACCGGCAGCAACCACTCGTCGGTCTGTTGTTCAATACCCCGCCACAACTCCTGTGCGGTGTGGGGCCTGTCCCCCAAACATATGAGTTTCAGAATGGCCTGCTGACGTTTACCCCGGGCTGTGCTGAAGTTGGTGGTGAAGGTGTGTGGCTGACTGGATGAGCAGGTGGAAGAAGAGGAGGAGGAAGCCGAGAAGGAGGAGGTGGCAACAGGAGGCAAAGAATGTTGCCCTGCGATCCTTGGCGGCGGCAGGACGTGCGCCAAACAGCTCTCCGCCTGGGGCCCAGCTGCCACTACATTTACCCAGTGTGCAGTTAGGGAGATATAGCGTCCCTGGCCGTGCTTACTGGTCCACGTATCTGTGGTTAGGTGGACCTTGCTACAGATGGCGTTGCGCAGTGCACACTTGATTTTATCGGATACTTGGTTGTGCAGGGAAGGCACGGCTCTCTTGGAGAAGTAGTGCCGGCTGGGAACAACATACTGTGGGACAGCAAGCGACATGAGCTGTTTGAAGCTGTCTGTGTCCACCAGCCTAAATGACAGCATTTCATAGGCCAGTAGTTTAGAAATGCTGGCATTCAGGGCCAGGGATCGAGGGTGGCTAGGTGGGAATTTACGCTTTCTATCAAATGTTTGTGAGATGGAGAGCTGAACGCTGGCGTGTGACATGGTTGAGACGCTTGGTGACGGAGGTGGTGGTGGTGGTGTTGGTGGTACATCCCCTGTTTGCTGGGCGGCAGGTGCCAACGTTCCTCCAGAGGCGGAGGAAGAGGCCGAGGCGGCAGCAGCAGAATAGGCCGAGGCGGCAGCAGCAGAAGAGGTAGCAGGGGGAGCCTGAGTGACTTCCTTGGTTTTAAGGTGTTTACTCCACTGCAGTTCATGCTTTGCATGCAGGTGCCTGGTCATGCAGGTTGTGCTCAGGTTCAGAACGTTAATGCCTCGCTTCAGGCTCTGATGGCACAGCGTGCAAACCACTCGGGTCTTGTCGTCAGCACATTGTTTGAAGAAGTGCCATGCCAGGGAACTCCTTGAAGCTGCCTTTGGGGTGCTCGGTCCCAGATGGCGGCGGTCAGTAGCAGGCGGAGTCTCTTGGCGGCGGGTGTTCTGCTTTTGCCCACTGCTCCCTCTTTTGCTACGCTGTTGGCTCGGTCTCACCACTGCCTCTTCCTCCGAACTGTGAAAGTCAGTGGCACGACCTTCATTCCATGTGGGGTCTAGGACCTCATCGTCCCCTGCATCGTCTTCCACCCAGTCTTGATCCCTGACCTCCTGTTCAGTCTGCACACTGCAGAAAGACGCAGCAGTTGGCACCTGTGTTTCGTCATCATCAGAGACATGCTGAGGTGGTATTCCCATGTCCTCATCATCAGGAAACATAAGTGGTTGTGCGTCAGTGCATTCTATGTCTTTCACCGCTGGGGAAGGGCTAGGTGGATGCCCTTGGGAAACCCTGCCAGCGGAGTCTTCAAACAGCATAAGAGACTGCTGCATAACTTGAGGCTGAGACAGTTTCCCTGGTATGCATGGGGGTGATGTGACAGACTGATGGGGTTGGTTTTCAGGCGCCATCTGTGCGCTTTCTGCAGAAGACTGGGTGGGAGATAATGTGAACGTGCTGGATCCACTGTCGGCCACCCAATTGACTAATGCCTGTACCTGCTCAGGCCTTACCATCCTTAGAACGGCATTGGGCCCCACCATATATCGCTGTAAATTCTGGCGGCTACTGGGACCTGAGGTAGTTGGTACACTAGGACGTGTGGATGTGGCAGAACGGCCACGTCCTCTCCCAGCACCAGAGGGTCCACTAACACCACCACGACCATGTCCACGTCCGCGTCCCTTACTAGATGTTTTTCTCATTGTTATGGTTCACCACAACAACAAATATATTATTTGGCCCAATGTATTGTATTCAAATTCAGCGGGATATAAATTTGAGGCCTAGTATTTAGGCGCTGGGTGACCGGTATGGATTTAGTGACAGAATTAGACTTGGAAATGCACAGAAGCGTGTGTGTGAAGTTATTCTGAATGACCCAATGTGCACCTTGAATATTATATACCCTTTTTGGGATAGATTTCAAATAGCTCTGATATAGCAGGAACCACTAAATTATGAAATTGCTAAATTGGGAATTGTACTTCAACCCAGAACAAAAAATGTGCTTTGACGGGCACTAAATAACTTTCCCAGCTACAACAGGACAGCGGTAACGAGAGATTTAGAGGGATTTAAATTTGAGGCCTAGTATTTAGGCGCTGGGTGACAGGTATGGGTTTAGTGACAGAATTAGACTTGGAAATACACAGTAGCGGGTGTGTGTGAAGTTATTCTGAATGACCCAATGTGCACCTTCAATATTATATACCCTTTTTGGGATAGATTTCAAATAGCTCTGATATAGCAGGAACCACTAAATTATGAAATTGCTAAATTGGGAATTGTACTTCAACCCAGAACAAAAAATGTGCTTTGACGGACACTAAATAATCTTTCCCAGCTACAACAGGACAGCGGTAACGAGAGATTTAGAGGGATTTAAATTTGAGGCCTAGTATTTAGGCGCTGGGTGACAGGTATGGGTTTAGTGACAGAATTAGACTTGGAAATGCACAGAAGCGTGTGTGTGAAGTTATTCTGAATGACCCTATGTGCACCTTCAATATTATATACCCTTTTAGGGATAGATTTCAAATAGCTCTGATATAGCAGAAACCACTAAATTATGAAATTGCTAAATTGGGAATTGTACTTCAACCCAGAACAAAAAATGTGCTTTGACGGACACTAAATATCTTGCCCAGCAACAACAGTACAGCGGTGGGTAACGAGAGATTTAGAGGGATTTAAATTTGAGGCCTAGTATTTAGGCGCTGGGTCACCGGTATGGATTTAGTGACAGAATTAGACTTGGAAATGCACAGAAGCGTGTGTGTGAAGTTATTCTGAATGACCCTATGTGCACCTTCAATATTATATACCCTTTTAGGGATAGATTTCAAATAGCTCTGATATAGCAGAAACCACTAAATTATGAAATTGCTAAATTGGGAATTGTACTTCAACCCAGAACAAAAAATGTGCTTTGACGGACACTAAATATCTTGCCCAGCAACAACAGTACAGCGGTGGGTAACGAGAGATTTAGAGGGATTTAAATTTGAGGCCTAGTATTTAGGCGCTGGGTCACCGGTATGGATTTAGTGACAGAATTAGACTTGGAAATGCACAGAAGCGTGTGTGTGAAGTTATTCTGAATGACCCTATGTGCACCTTCAATATTATATACCCTTTTAGGGATAGATTTCAAATAGCTCTGATATAGCAGAAACCACTAAATTATGAAATTGCTAAATTGGGAATTGTACTTCAACCCAGAACAAAAAATGTGCTTTGACGGACACTAAATATCTTGCCCAGCAACAACAGTACAGCGGTGGGTAACGAGAGATTTAGAGGGATTTAAATTTGAGGCCTAGTATTTAGGCGCTGGGTCACCGGTATGGATTTAGTGACAGAATTAGACTTGGAAATGCACAGAAGCGTGTGTGTGAAGTTATTCTGAATGACCCTATGTGCACCTTCAATATTATATACCCTTTTAGGGATAGATTTCAAATAGCTCTGATATAGCAGAAACCACTAAATTATGAAATTGCTAAATTGGGAATTGTACTTCAACCCAGAACAAAAAATGTGCTTTGACGGACACTAAATATCTTGCCCAGCAACAACAGTACAGCGGTAACGAGAGATTTAGAGGGATTTAAATTTGAGGCCTAGTATTTAGGCGCTGGGTGACAGGTATGGGTTTAGTGACAGAATTAGACTTGGAAATACACAGTAGCGGGTGTGTGTGAAGTTATTCTGAATGACCCAATGTGCACCTTCAATATTATATACCCTTTTAGGGATAGATTCCAAATAGCTCTGATATAGCAGGAACCACTAAATTATGAAATTGCTAAATTGGGAATTGTACTTCAACCCAGAACAAAAAATGTGCTTTGACGGACACTAAATATCTTGCCCAGCAACAACAGTACAGCGGTAACGAGAGATTTAGAGGGATTTAAATTTGAGGCCTAGTATTTAGGCGCTGGGTGACAGGTATGGGTTTAGTGACAGAATTAGACTTGGAAATACACAGTAGCGGGTGTGTGTGAAGTTATTCTGAATGACCCAATGTGCACCTTCAATATTATATACCCTTTTTGGGATAGATTTCAAATAGCTCTGATATAGCAGGAACCACTAAATTATGAAATTGCTAAATTGGGAATTGTATTTCAACCCAGAACAAGAAATGTGCTTGAACGGACACTAAATAACTCGCCCAGCTACAGCACTAGGGACAGATTTAGCTGGATATAAATTTGAGGCCTAGTATTTAGGCGCTGGGTGACCGGTATGGATTTAGTGACAGAATTAGACTGGGATATGGCCAAAAAATAAACAGACTATTGCTGGTTAAATGCACTTGGTGTGACAGCTTCACCCTGATGTAGGCTTTAGCCAAAAAACAACCACACCATTGAGGGTTAAATGCACTTGGTGACAGGCGCAGCTTGCCCCTGATTTTGTATATGGCCAAAAAATGAACAGACTATTGCTGGTTAAATGCACTTGGTGTGACAGCTTCACCCTGATGTAGGCTTTAGCCAAAAAACAACCACACCATTGAGGGTTAAATGCACTTGGTGACAGGCGCAGCTTGCCCCTGATTTTGTATATGGCCAAAAAATGAACAGACTATTGCTGGTTAAATGCACTTGGTGTGACAGCTTCACCCTGATGTAGGCTTTAGCCAAAAAACAACCACACCATTGAGGGTTAAATGCACTTGGTGACAGGCGCAGCTTGCCCCTGATTTTGTATATGGCCAAAAAATGAACAGACTATTGCTGGTTAAATGCACTTGGTGTGACAGCTTCACCCTGATGTAGGCTTTAGCCAAAAAACAACCACACCATTGAGGGTTAAATGCACTTGGTCGCAGCTTGTGCTGGCGCACCACAAGACACAAAATGGCCGCCGATCACCCCAGAAAAATGAGACTGACAAACGGTCTGTGCAGCCTAAAAACAGTGAGCAATTGAGGATCAGCAGCTCAATGATCCACAGCTGCAGATCGATCAGTTAATCAAGTCCTTTGGAGGAGTTAATCTGCCTAATCTCGCCCTACTGTCGCAGCCGCAACCTCTCCCTACGCTAATCAGAGCAGAGTGACGGGCGGCGCTATGTGACTCCAGCTTAAATAGAGGCTGGGTCACATGGTGCTCTGGCCAATCACAGCCATGCCAATAGTAGGCATGGCTGTGATGGCCTCTTGGGGCAAGTAGTATGACGCTTGTTGATTGGCTGCTTTGCAGCCTTTCAAAAAGCGCCAAGAAAGCGTCACAAAAGCGCCAAGAAAGCGACGAACACCGAACCCGAACCCGGACTTTTACGAAAATGTCCGGGTTCGGGTCCGTGTCACGGACACCCCAAAATTCGGTACGAACCCGAACTATACAGTTCGAGTTCGCTCATCCCTACATTTGATGTTTTCCTTGTTATGTTATGCACCTATGGATCTGGGTTCCTGTGTGTTTGTGTGTGTGCTGTGTCTACTGGTGTTTGGGTGTGGACACTTGCTGTATTGCACAGGATCCAGTCTGTGTGTCTGTGGCGGGTAGGTGTGGAAGTGCTTTTCATCCTCCTGCCATATCCATAGGCCGTTTATGTTCTCTTCCCTTTGCAGCTTGGCTAGTGAGACTCCTGTTCCTCCGTGCCTAGGAAGAACAGGTCGTCTTACCCTGCTCCTTGTTCCAGGGCAATCCCGAGGGCTAGCAGGGACCCCAAGGCATCCGGTGTATGAGTCCTCCCACCTTCAGGGTTGACTCATATGATTAGGAATCAGGGTCAGTTTAGGGACGCAATAGGAGGTGACCTGCTCCCTAATACTGTCGTCCTGGCCAAGAAGCACTTTACATATCTGGGTAGGCACATGAGGACCAGCTGCCTCATGTGCCTACCCTCCTCAAGAGGTAGCGACCTGGTGTTCCCCTCAGGACTGTGTCAAGGAGGGATGAGCCATGCGCCCTGCATGGTGCACGTGTTCAATCTGGTTGTAAAGTGGTTCCTGAAGTCTTTAGCCCATCTTCAAGAAACTTTGCATGCACTTCAGCCACTCGTACACTGCAAAGCACACCCTCCTTGAGCTCCATCAGCAGAACGGCATCCCCCAACATAGACTGATATGCGACGTTTCTACCATTTGGAATTTCACCCTCCATATGTTGGACCGATGATATGAACAGAGAGGCCATAAACGATTTCTTGATTATACAGGTGAACAGAGGCAGCTCCTGTGTGACACCTGCCGTTTGCTCGGGCCCTTTAATGAGGCCACTTTATTTGTCAGTCGCCACTGATTCATGTTCTGGAACAGATGCTGGTAAATCTGGCTGACCAGCGGGCAGGAGATGTGGCAACTACATCCCATGGCCACATGAGCCCTGTGAGGGCTGAACTAGAGGAGGAGGAGGACATTCAAGCACAAGCAATGTGTAGAGAAATGGGCGGTTTTTCTACAGAGGTAACAGGAGAGGAGGAGCAGGAGCAGCCAGAGGAGCTACATGGCGATGAGGAACATGAGGTAGAGTACCCAGACACACCGTGGCAGTATGCAGTGGAGATGGAGGCAGGGAGTCCCTCCGAGCCACATGAGAAAATGGCCCAATGCATGTTCACTTACTTGCTTAGTGACAGCCGAATTGTCACCATTCAGCAGAGGGATGACTACTGGCTCTACACTATGTTAGACCCTCACTGCCGGTCCAAAATCGGGTCCTTATTTACACCCACTAAGAGGGAGGATAAACTGAACTACTACATCCTATGTAGTCAGTTGGCCGCTGCCTATGTGCACCATCGCCCATCCTCACGCAGGTCTGACCAGGGGGGGGCCCTCTGCGCTCACGTTACACTGCCATGGCTGCTGGGGAGGGAGGAAAGGAGCAGTACCAGTTCCATCAGCAGCAAGCTAAGTCTAGAGTCGCCGATGAGCAGTTTTATTTACCCGCCTACTAAAGGTACTCACCAGTAGCAGCAGCTATACATAGAGCAGAACCTGAACCAGCAGGTTGTGGCATACTTGGAGTGCACCCTGCCATCCCAGATCAAAGATCCCCATGACTATTGGGCAGCCAAACTCGAACTGGACAAGCTTTCCTGCCCGGCCAGAAGTGTGGCATCAGAGCGGGTGTTTAGTGTGGCGTGGGCCATAATTACCCCAAGGAGAAGTTGCCTGTCCACCCAAAACGTGTAGAAACTGACCTTTGTGAAGATGAATCGGGCATGGATCAGCCAGGACACCTGTGCCTGTGCCTGATGCATCAGACTAGATCATCCATGGTGCCACACCTACACTTTGACAAAAGAGGCCTTTTTCTTCTGGCTACCTTCTTTAGCTACTATTCTCTTATACTATGCTGCCACCTGCCTTATGCCACACCTGCTGCCAGGTGCTCTTACTGCCAGCCACCATCTTCAGCTGGTACTGGTATTGGCCCCTACCTCCCCACTCTGTCACTTTAAAATGCTTTTACATATCCAGGCCATTCTGAGATTGTTTACTCGTCACATATTGTACTTCAAGACAGTGGTAAAATGGAGTAAAAAAAAAATCATTTTTATTTAAAAAAAAAATACCAAATTCACCAAAAAATAAAAATAAAAATTCCAGATTTCCAAATTTCAATTTCCCTACCTTTATAATAGATAGTAAAACCTTCAAAAATAGTTATCACTTTACATTCCCCATATGTCTACTTCATGTTTGAATCATTTTGAAAATTGCATTTAACTTTTTGGGGGCGTTAGAAGGTTTAGAAGTTTAGAAGCAAATTTTAAAGTTTTTAAGAACATTTCCAAACCCCAATTTTTTCATGACCAGTTCAGTTAAGAAGTCACATTCTGGGTCTTACATATTAGAAACCACCCATAATCACCCCATTTTAGAAACTACACCCCTCAAGCTATTCAATCCTGATTTTACAAACTATGTTAACCCTTTAGGTGCCCCACGAGAATTAAATGAAAATGGGAATGAAATTTCAAAATGTTATTTTTTTAGCAGATTTTACATTTTAATCTATTTTTCTTCAACACATTAAGGGTTAACAGCCAAACAAAACTTAAAATCTATTACCTTGAACCTGGAGTTTACAGAAACACCCCATGTGTGCTCAAAAACCAAAGTATGGGCGCACAGCAGGCTTCAGAGTGGAAGGAGCACCATCTGGCTTTTGGAGAGCGGATATAGCCGGAATGGTAATTGGGAGCTATGTCGCATATTAAGACTCCCTGAGGTGGCCCTACAATGAAACTCTCAAACAGTGACCCCATTTTGGAAACTACACCCCTCAATAAATATTTAAAGGTTTATAGTGAGCACTTTGACCCATCGGGCGTTTCACAAAATTAGGAAATGCTTGGCTGTGAAAATGAAAAATTAAAATCCCCCCCGAAAAAGTTGCTTTACACCCACATTTTTCACTTTCACAAGGGGTAACAGGACAAAATTCACCCCACATTTTGTTACCCATTATCCACCGAATACGCCAACACCAAATATGTGCTAAAAAAATCATGTATGGATGCATGGTAGGGTCCAAAAGGGAAGTAGCGCCATAGGGCTTTTTGAGGACAGATTTTGCAGGATTGGCTTTTGGGAGCTATGTTAGAAACATAGAAACATAGAATGTGTCGGCAGATTAGAACCATTTGGCCCATATAGTCTGCCCAATATACTAAATACTATGGATAGCCCCTGGCCCTATCTTATATGAAGGATGGCCTTATGCCTATCCCATGCATGCTTAAACTCCTCCACTGGGTGTCTTGGATATAAAGACACCCTGAGGTACTCCTAGAGTGGAAATCCCCAAAAAGAGACCCCATTCTAGAAACTACACCCCTCAAGCAATATTTCAAGATGTGTAGGGAGAACTTTGTCCTCAAATGTAAATCATGGAATTGGCTGTGAAAATGATAAATAAATAAAAAAATATCCCCAAAAAGTTGATTTACACCCAAATTTTTCACTTTCACAAGAGGTAACAGGACAAAATGCACCCCACATTTGTTACACAATTCCCCCCGAATACGCCAACACCCCATATGTGCTCAGAAAGTTATGTATGGTGCACTGCACTCTTCAGAGTGGAGGAAGCACCATATGGCGGTTAGGAGAGTGGATTTAGCTGGAATGGTAATTGGGAGCTATGTTGCATATGAAGACACCCTGAGGTGGCCCCATAGTGGAAACTCCAAAAAGTGACCCCATTCCAGAAATTTCACACCTCAAGGAATATTTCAAGAATTTGGAAATGCTTGGCTGTGAAAATAAAAAAATTACAGTTTTTCCCAGAAAAAGTTGCTTTACACTGACATTTTTCACTTTCACAAGGGGTAACAGGACAAATGCACCCCAATTTTTTTTACCCATTTCCCCCCGAATACGCCAACACCCCATATGTGCTCAGAAAATGATGTATGGCTGTACGGCAGGCTTCGGAGTGGAAGGAGCACCATATGGCGGTTAGGAGAGAGGATTTAGCTGGAATGGTAATTGG
This sequence comes from Bufo gargarizans, assembly GCF_014858855.1. Classification (NCBI taxonomy): domain Eukaryota; kingdom Metazoa; phylum Chordata; class Amphibia; order Anura; family Bufonidae; genus Bufo; species Bufo gargarizans. Next base: position 202,683,205 of record NC_058082.1, read on the forward strand.
GAGCTATATCGCATATGATATATATAAGTGGTGGAAAGGGTACTTTTTACCAAACAGGTGTCTCACAGAAGGCAGAAATACTAGAGAGAGGATTTCAAATCACACATTTGGAAAAATTTAAAATAACTAGCAAACCCCAATTTTTCACTTTCACAAGGGGTTAAAGAAGAAAATGCACCCCAGTATGTGTTCTCCATTTTCTCGCCATTTTGCAAACACCCCATATATGCTTGTAGCCTGCTGTATTGGCGCAAAGCAGGCCTCTACAGGCAAAGTGCAAAATATGTCTTTTGCAGGCCTGAATTGGCAGACATCGATTTCAGCTGCCATGTCGTATTTAAAAAAATTCCTAAAGTCCCCAGAAATTGAAAACCCCAAGAAGTGACCCCATTTCACGAACAGCTCCCCCGTGCGAACATGTTAAGTGGTGGAAAAGGTAATTTTTACCAAACAGGTGTCTCGCAGAAGGCAGAAATACTAGAGAGAGGATTTCAAAGCACACATTTGTAAAAATGAAAAATTACTAGCATAGAAACATAGAATGTGTCGGCAGATAAGAACCATTTGGCCCATCTAGTCTGCCCAATATACTGAATACTATGAATAGCCCCTGGCCCTATCTTATATGAAGGATGGCCTTATGCCTATCCCATGCATGCTTAAACTCCTCCACTGTATTTGCAGCTACCACTTCTGTAGGAAGGCTATTCCATGCATCCACTAATTTCTCAGTAAAGTAATACTTCCTGATATTACTTTTAAACCTTTGCCCCTCTAATTTAAAACTATGTCCTATTGTAGCAGTTTTTCTTCTTTTAAATATTCTTGTCTCTTTTACCTTGTTGATTCCCTTTATGTATTTAAAAGTTTCTATCATATCCCCTCTGTCTCGTCTTTCTTCCAAGCAATACATGTTAAGGTCCTTTAATCTTTCCTGGTAAGTTTTATCCTGCAATCCATGTACTAGTTTAGTAGCACTTCTCTGAACTCTCTCCAAAGTATCAATATCCTTCTGGAGATATGGTCTCCAGTACTGCGCACAATACTCCAAATGAGGTCTCACTAGTGCTCTGTAGAGCGGCATGAGCACCTCCCTCATTCTACTGGTAATTCCTCTCCTTATACACCCAAGCATTCTGCTAGCATTTCCTGCTGCTCTATGAAATTGTCTGCCTACCTTTAAGTCTTCTGAAATAATGACCCCTAAATCCCTTTCCTCAGATACTGAGGTTAGAACTGTATCACTGATTTTATATTCTGCTCTTGGGTTTTCACGCCCTAGGTGCATTATCTTGCACTTATCAACATTAAATTTTAGTTGCCAGATTTTTGACCATTCCTCTAGTTTCCCTCCCCCGTACGAACATTTTAAGTGGTGGAAAGGGTACTTTTTACCAAACAGGTGTCTCGCAGAAAAATAAAATGTAGTGGTTGTTGGAAAGTAGATATTCAAGCGAGGTGGACTATTCAGAGATAAAGTGGAAATATTACAGGGAGCATAAAAATTTATATTCCATGGAAGAATGGTAGAGTCTGAAGCAGTCCTGCATGCACAGGCCAAGATTTTCAGGGCAGGTTTTGCATTGGCAAATGGCGTCTTTTCTTATCCCTCTTTTGTGACACACCCTGCATCTTTTTTGGATCCTTCCCTTCCTTGCTGTATGGGGGCATTGACCTAGAAAATATTGCCTTGGTAGAACCCGGGCACCATGACTTCCTGAAGTACTGGGACCCTGCTCGGCCTGGGTTTAAAAAATTAGGGCCTTCATTGCCACCTCTTGGAACTGAAGAAAAGTTGCTCTGTGGCCTGAAGATTGAAATAAGATGTACGCATTGCACATTGCCATCTGTACAATGTGTATGGCCAGCTTTTTATTACACACTTTTGTTTTTCATGTGGCACTGTAGGGTTTCATAAGTTGATCTGCAAGATCCACCCCTCCCATGTGCCTGTTGTAATCAAAGATGCAGTCTGGCTTGTTGACAGGGGTAGTGGTACCTCGTACAGCGGCAGGGGACCTCGTGTTAGTGTGAATGGTGGTCAGTACAAGGACGTCCCTCTTGTCCTTGTACTTAACCACCAACATATTCTCATTGTGGAGAGCCCTACTTTCGCCCATTCTCAGTGGTTGCCCTACCAGGGATCTAGGGAGGCCTCTTTAATTTTTGCGTACTGTGCCGCAAGCCACAGTACTCCTGGCAGTTAAGGACCTGAATAGGGGATACTGGTATAATAGTTATCCACATAGAGGTGGTAACCCTTATCCAGCAGGGGGTGCAGTAATTCCCACACAATCTTCCCACTAACTCCTAGGATGGGGGGGAATTCTGGGGGTTCTATTCTGGAATCTTTCCCTTTGTAAATGCGGAATTTGTGGGTGTACCCAGATCTACTCTCACAGAGTTTGTATACTTTTATACCATACCTTGCCCGTTTGCTAGGCAGGTATTGGCAGAATCTAATCCTCCCTTTGAACAATAATAGGGACTCATCTACACTGACATTCTTCTCTGGGTTGTACACCTCATCAAACTTGTTGCTGAAGTGGTCAATGACAGGCCTAACCTTGAACAGTCGGTCAAATGTTGGGGTGGGCACTGTGTATTGTCATTGTAGTGTAGGAATTTTCGGATTGATTCAAATCGCTTCTGGATCATGGTCTTACTGTAAATTGGAGTCTGGTAGAAAATGAGAGAACTCCAATATTGCCTAACGTTTGGCTTCTTTACTATGCCCATATGCAGCACGAGTCCCCAAAACGTCTTCATCTCTGCTGCATCTACTGGGGTCCAACCTAGGGGTCTAGCATATGGAGAACTAGGATTCTGAGCAATAAATTGTTGGGCGTACAAATTGGTTTGGGCCACCACTAGATTTACTAAATCTTCAGAGAAAAAAAATAATATGTGTAGCTATTCCAGATGTTGTTCTTCTTTCTTCTTTTCAGCAACAAAGGGGTTAAATTCGCAGTGGTGGTACACCACAAGTCCCAGCAAGCCAAAGCAGCACAGAAAGGCACAGAACGGCAGTCACCAGCTAGAATGCCTGCTTGCAGGGAAGGTCTGCCTCTTCCTGTGCAGCTAATAACGCTGCCATTAGCTGGAGCATTGTTCCAGCCAATCGCAGCGCTGGCAGGGGACCCAAAACACTGGTGTCCCCTGCCTCACCTTGGATGTGACTAGTATTGACCAGTTCAGCACAGGGCACCGGCCCCGACCTCCTCCCGACCCTCCCCGCAGCTGCTGACAATTTCCTGCGGTGCGATGTGACCGACACATTGATGGCTGCCTGCTGGTAAGAGCAGCCATGGTGCAGCGATTCCACCCCGATCTTCCCCCAGAGCCCCGCAGACCTCATGAAGTACATGTACGTCATGGGTCCTTAATGGGTTAATGCAATTCATCACAAATACATTTGGATCTAACCAAATCTTTTTGGAAAATTCGGCCAACCGAACTAATCGAATCTTTGAGAAATTTGCTCATCTTTATACCTGACCTCCTTCCCATATCGTGATGTAAAAGAGGTCTTCTTGCCTTGACCCCAGCCTGTTAACATGTACTGGAGTGTTCTATACACCTGGAAGTCAGCAATTAAAAGAGACTACTCTCTTCCCTGTAATGTCCTGGGAATTCGCTGTAGTGAAGACCAAATCTCCATACAGAGATTAAAGAAGACCAGTAATATCTCCTGACATCTGTTTTAGTAATTACTTGCATTCCCAATGTAATAACAATTCTGGAACATCTATTGCTATGTCTATATGTTGTGCCATTTGTTTATTATTCCCACTAGAATTTATGAATGAATTGCCTGTAGTTTGGTGTTTGGTTGGTGTTGGGTGTTTCCAGTTGGTGGCGTGTCCTAGCACAGTCTGATAGTACTGTTGTTGTTAGACTGTGCAGGGACACCCCCCAACTGGTAACACCCAGATGGACCTTTATTGCAAACTGCTAGCAATTAATTCATACACTTCTGATAGGAATAATGCAGGAATGGCACAACATAGAGTCACAAGGATTGATGAGCCCAAATTGTTATCATAAAGGTGATGTAAGTATTTTTTTAAACAAACCTGTCAGGATAGGAAAAAGGTACTTCAGGGAATTGCAAATATTCTTTTATTTTTATTTTTTGCCTACATCAAATCCTTTATCAACCTGTAGGGTACACCTTGTGTTAAGGCCACTTTACACTGCTCATCAGTGCATTTACATGCAGCGATCTCCTTCCCAGTATGGGGGGCGTGATCGCTAATGCCATCGCTTTTCCCCATACAGAATCATTGTATGCCGGCAGCAGAGGCTGTTTAGACTCCACAATCTGCTGCAGGCAAACAATGATTTAGGAGACCACAAGAAAGATCCAATTACCTGATAAATAAGATCATCGCCAATGAGCATTTCTACAAACGCTTGTTAGCAATAATCTACCTGATGTTCGGCCAATGTAAAGGGGCCTTTAGTAACATAATCATATAAAACACAAAACCAACGTTAGAGCTGAATGAGCAACCAAAATAGACTAAGATGTGAAATCTGTTCAGAAGGGACAAATATTGTAGGTGTAGGGACAGGAATTGATTTTTTTTTTTTTTTTTAAGGCAGGATTTATGTTTGAAAGGTGCTAGAGACCCAAAAGTCCTTTTAAGGACTTTTGTTTTATCTGGCTACAATATATATCATTAGCGCATCCTAAATATCTGTGACATTCAGCGCAATTGTTTGGCCACTGCTGACAGCGACGGTACCTGAGCTACATCTCCTGTATAACGTTTGCGCATCCTAAATATCTGTGACATTCAGTGTAATTTTGTCTTAGCAGCTACCGACAGCGACATTACCTGCGCTACATCTCTTGTGTAATGTTTGCGCATCCTAAATATCTGTGACATTCAGTGTAATTTTTTCTTAGCCTCTGGTGACAGTGACATTACCTGCACAACATCTCCTGTATACCGTTTGCGCATCCTAAATATCTGTGACATTCAGTGTAATTTTTTCTTAGCTGCTGGAGACAGCGACATTAGCTAACGGACGTAAAATCTGTAGATTCCCCACACTAATAATTATGTGTCACAGCCTGATAAATGGTTTAAAACAAAAATAATAAATCTTTATTAAGAATTCTAGTATAAAAAAGGGCAAAACAATAGTTTCTCTTATTCCAGAGACAGGCAATAGCGGGATGTTATGGAAGGTGGGATACAGCAAATATTCACCCAACTTCCAATTCCACCGTCACCACACTGCTGGGGGATTGCTTTGTTTGGAAAGGCCCCCAACTACGTGATATATGTTAATTTATTACACAGTGTGTTGTTACCGGTACATTCCCACACTGAATTAGCGGTCATGACCAGGTGTGTAGAGTATTAACCACCTGTCCCAATACCCGCATGATATGGACTGGATACCAGTACTGAGCAGAGAAACTTCCCAATGTTTGTGGGGTGTTTTCACTGCTGGTCCAGTATATTTACTGTGCCTCCCCCAAGGTTCAACCTCCCCGAGGCGATATTAACAAGCAGTGATGGTCAGTTTGCAGTGTTTGCCAGTGAACACATGCAGGGTGCCATCTTTAGTAAGGTAGACTCACCCGCCCGGCGATGCACAGGTAAGCCCTTACCTGTGCCTGTGACAGGAGCCGGTCTGAAATCAAATGCAGTCACCGGCAGCAGGCAGTTCCGAGAACCAGCCCGATGAAGGCTCCCGGCACAGGTAAGGGCTTACCTTTGCATTGCCAGACGGGTGAGTCTACCTTACTAAAGATGGCAGCCCGCATGTGTTCGCTGGCAAACACTGCAAACTGACCATCACTGTTGACAAGCCACTGTCAGGGGGCAACAAGCCTGGGAGCCAATGTGTACTTAGGCTCCAAGTAACAAAGACAGTGGGGTATAGCAAAGTTAGTACTACTGTCACATACTCTTATCCCAAAAGGATTAGTGTGCTCCGTAATGCAGTGTTAGTAAGGCTGCTAAAGGAGGCACTAAGTGAGAGAGCCCTAATGGGGTACGGCACTCAGTGGATTAATGAGCATGGTACAGCATGGCTGTGGCTACCTAAGCAAAGCCACTCCTCAGACCGCTCAACGCGTTTCTGTGTCCATTGGGCTGGACACTTCATCAGGAGAAGATGTCATGGTCTTACCTTCTCACTGTTCTCCTTCGTTTGACATGTGCTGGCGGCCATCTTGGTTTCTGGGTTTCTTGTAGCCTCCCACCCTGCGGCTCCTCCTTCCCACTGGGAGGAGCTGGATGCCTAGCTCATATATATAGAAGGTCTGTGGCTTCAGTTCCTTGCTTGGTCCTCCTGTGTGCACATGCTTCAAAGACTGCTGCTGCTTCTGGTTCCTGATCCTGGCCTCGTCTGACTACCCCGTTGGTTCCCGATCCTGGCTTCGTCTGACTACCCCGTTGGTTCCTGATCCTGGCTACGTCTGACTACCCTCCTGGTTCCTGACCTCCGTCTACGCAAGACCCTGCTTCGGTTTAGCCATCCGTTTGGACTTTAGCTACGGCTTGATTTTCAATAAAGCCTTCTTATTCCACCTATCTCTGTTGTACGTCTGGTTCATGGTTCCATGACATTAGGACCAAGCCATGAATTCTGACGGTACAGGGCCATCCTCGCTACCTACGCTGGTTGCCAGACTTGATCAGCAGGATCACCTGTTGGGTCGGTTCGCTGTGGCGTTACAAACCCTGCTTGAACGCACGGCTCATTTAGCTTCCGTTGCCGATGGGTCGGTTGTCGCTCCTGGGCCCGCTCCTACTGCCGCTCCGGTTGTTGCGCCAGAGTCTACCCCGACACCTGTTGCTGCACCTGCGGTGTTTCGGGGTATGACCGGTTCTGCCCCCCTTCCACAGCGCTTTGGGGGAGAGCCAACTCAGTGCCGAGGTTTCCTTAACCAGGTGGCCATTTATTTCGAGTTGCTGCCACATGCCTTTCCTACTGAGAGATCAAAGGTGGGCTTCTTGATCTCGCTGCTCTCGGACAAGGTCTTGGCCTGGGCCAGCCCTTTATGGGAGAACAACAATCCGGTGGTTGCCGAGTTTTCCGGTTTTGTTGCTTCTCTTCGGAAGGTATTCGATGTGCCGGCTCGTGCTGCCTCTGCTGCGAAGCTCCTTATGTCCATCAGACAGGGTTCACGATCCGTAGCTGAATACGCCATTGAGTTTCGTACCCTGGCAGCAGAGGTGGGCTGGAATAATGAGGCTCTGGTCGCTGCTTTCTCTCATGGTCTCTCGGATGCCTTGAAGGATGAGATTGCAGCCAAGGACCTACCAGTGGAGCTCGAGTCCCTTATTTCTTTCCTGATTTTGATTGACACCAGACTCAGGGAGAGACCTTCCTTTAAGGAGAGCCTGCGGAGGCCTTCTAACAGATTGGCGCCTACGTTTGCTGTCCCACCCGTGCCTCCCTCTCCTCCCACGCCTCCTGGGGATGACTGGTCTGGGGGTCAACCCATGCAGCTGGGGGTTGCTCGCCTGTCCGAGGGGGAGAGGGTACTCCGGAGACGCGAGGGCCGATGCATGTACTGTGGTCTCGGTGGGCATTTTCGGTTGGCATGCCCGAACCGTCCGGGAAACGCTCGCACCTGAGATCCTGTCGGGGGCAGATCTTGGGTGGAGTCTCCTCGTCCCCGGTTTCCCGTGTTGACAAACCACTGATTACTGTTGTCCTCTCCTGGGTCGGGGGCTCGGTGACGACCCAGGCGTTGGTGGACTCTGGTGCTGGTGGCTTGTTCATTGATAGTGTGTTCGCCGCCGCCAATTCCATTCCTCTGCAGCCTCGAGGTTCCCCACTGGCTCTTGAGGCGATAGACGGCAGACCCCTTCTGCTGCCACACGTGACTCAGGAGACCCTTCCAGTGGGGATGGCCATTGGTGCCGTTCATAGAGAGTCGGTCTGTCTCCAGGTTATTTCGTCTCCACACTACTCGGTGGTCTTGGGGTACCCCTGGCTCCAGAAGCATAATCCGACTTTCGATTGGAGATCGGCCGAGATCCTCTCGTGGTCACCGCAGTGTGGGGCTAGTTGCATCCATGGGCCTGTCAAGTTGCTGTGTACTTCCTCGGACTCTCTGTTGCCTCCTGAATACGAGGAGTACCGGGATGTATTCGATAAGGTGCGCGCGGTTGCCCTACCTCCGCACCGCCCATACGATTGTGCCATAGAGTTACAATCTGGTGCCGTTCCTCCTCGTGGCAAAGTCTATCCACTGTCGGTAGCGGAGAATGAGGCCATGGAGGAGTACGTGAGGGAGGCGCTTTCACGCGGACACATTCGCAAATCCTCGTCCCCGGCAGGGGCTGGATTTTTCTTTGTGAAAAAGAAGGGCGGTGAGTTGAGGCCTTGCATCGACTACAGGGGTCTCAATCGCATCACGATCAAGAACGCTTACCCGATACCCTAGATTTCCGAGCTGTTCGATCGCCTCAAAGGGGCCACGGTCTTTACCAAACTCGACCTGAGGGCGGCATATAACCTGGTAAGGATCAAGGCGGGCGATGAGTGGAAGACCGCGTTTAACACCAGGACCGGTCATTATGAATCCTTGGTTATGCCCTTTGGGTTGTGCAATGCGCCCGCAGTCTTCCAGGAATTCATCAACGATGTTTTCCGTGACCTGTTGCAGCAGTGTGTGGTGGTCTATTTGGATGACATCTTGGTATATTCTGCATCCATGGAGGCCCACATTCTGGATGTCAGACGAGTGTTGCAACGCTTACGAGAGAACAAGCTGTTCGGTAAGCTTGAGAAATGCGAATTTCACCGATCCCAGGTAACCTTCTTAGGTTACATCATTTCCGCTGAGGGGTTCTCCATGGATCCTGAGAAGGTTTCGGCTGTCTTACAGTGGCCCCAGCCCAGTGGGCTTCGTGCCCTGCAGCGCTTTTTGGGCTTCGCCAATTATTATCGGAAGTTCATCAGGGACTTTTCCATGCTAGCCAAGCCTCTCACGGATCTGACCAGGAAGGGCAGTAATCCTCAGGTCTGGTCGCTCGAGGCCATCCGAGCTTTTGAGGCTCTAAAGTCCGCCTTTGTGTCGGCTCCGATTCTGTCGCATCCCAACCCTGGGTTGCCTTTTGTCCTCGAGGTGGACGCGTCTGAGACGGGAGTAGGCGCCCTCCTGTCTCAGCGTAGAACACCAGAGGGTCCTCTGCTTCCTTGTGGGTTTTACTCCCGGAAACTGTCTTCCGCGGAGTGCAACTATCAGATTGGTGACAGGGAGTTATTGGCCATCGTGCAGGCCCTTAAAGAATGGAGGCACTTGCTCGAGGGCTCGGTGGTTCCGGTTCTCATCCTGACGGACCACAAGAATCTGACCTACCTCTCTGAGGCCAAGAGATTGACACCACGTCAGGCCAGATGGGCTCTGTTCTTGTCACGTTTTAATTACGTGGTCTCCTACCTACCCGGCTCCAAGAACATCAGAGCGGATGCCTTATCACGGCAGTACTCCGAGCTGTCCGGGGAGGAGTCGATTCCGACTACGGTCATACCCCCGAATCAGATCCTGGCTGCTATTCGCACCAGCCTGACCTCTCCTCTGGGTGAGCAGATTTTGGCGGCTCAATCTGGTGCTCCCTCTGGGAGACCCAACGGCAGATGTTTTGTGCCTGAGGAGTTGCGCACTCGGTTGTTGCGAACCTACCATAACTCCAAGGCCGCGGGGCACCCTGGAAAGAATCAGCTGTCCTGGGCGGTTTCACGTCTGTTCTGGTGGCCTTCTCTACGTTCCGACATCGCTGCATATGTAGCGGCATGCTCCGTTTGTGCCCAGAGTAAGTCCCCTCGGCACCTTCCGTTGGGCCTTTTGCAACCCATAGCCACCGGGGAGCGTCCATGGTCACACCTGGGGATGGATTTCATTGTGGACCTTCCTGCATCCCGAGGCCATACGGTCATTCTCATGATTGTGGATCGGTTTTCCAAAATGTGCCACTGTGTTCCTCTCAAGAAGTTACCCTCTGCACAAGAGTTGGCCTCGATTTTTGCCAGGGAGGTCTTCCGGTTGCACGGTTTGCCCAAGGAGATTGTGTCGGATCGGGGGAGTCAGTTTGTGTCCAGGTTCTGGCGCGCCTTTTGCTCCCAGTTGGGGATTCATCTCTCTTTCTCCTCGGCCTACCACCCTCAGTCCAATGGGGCCGCAGAACGATCCAATCAGGCCTTGGAGCAATTCCTTCGTTGCTATGTCTCCGATCACCAAGACAATTGGGCTGACCTCCTGCCTTGGGCTGAGTTTGCCAGGAACACGGCGGTGAACTCTTCCTCTGGGACGTCTCCCTTCATGGCCAATTATGGGTTCCAACCTGCCGTGTTACCGGAGGTATTCTCTCCCCAGGATACTCCGGCTGTGGAGGATCACCTTTCCGTCCTACGTACTTCTTGGGTACAGATCCAGAGGTCCCTTGAGGTCTCTGCGCAACGCCAGAGACTCCAGGCTAATCGCAGACGAGCGCCCGCTCCTTCCTACCAGGTCGGAGACCGTGTATGGTTGTCCACCCGCAACCTCAACCTTCGAGTGCCCACTCCCAAGCTGGCGCCTCGCTTTGTTGGTCCCTTCCGAGTGCTTCACAGGGTAAACCCGGTAGCCTATGCCCTTGCGCTTCCTCCTGGCATGCGGATCTCCAACGTGTTTCATGTCTCCCTGTTGAAGCCATTGGTGTGTAATCGTTTCACTTCCTCGGTTCCTCGGCCCCGTCCGGTCCAAGTGGGCAATCGTGAGGAATATGAGGTGAGCAATATCCTGGACTCACGCCTGGTCCGCGGTCGGTTGCAGTTTTTGGTCCATTGGCGTGGTTATGGTCCAGAGGAGCGTTCCTGGGTTCCCTCCACAGATGTCCATGCTCCTGCGTTGCTCCGAGCCTTCCACGCACGCTTCCCTCTGAAACCGTTCCTTACTCCGCGGAGGAGGGGCCCTTGAGGGGGAGGTACTGTCATGGTCTTACCTTCTCACTGTTCTCCTTCGTTTGACATGTGCTGGCGGCCATCTTGGTTTCTGGGTTTCTTGTAGCCTCCCACCCTGCGGCTCCTCCTTCCCACTGGGAGGAGCTGGATGCCTAGCTCATATATATAGAAGGTCTGTGGCTTCAGTTCCTTGCTTGGTCCTCCTGTGTGCACATGCTTCAAAGACTGCTGCTGCTTCTGGTTCCTGATCCTGGCCTCGTCTGACTACCCCGTTGGTTCCCGATCCTGGCTTCGTCTGACTACCCCGTTGGTTCCTGATCCTGGCTACGTCTGACTACCCTCCTGGTTCCTGACCTCCGTCTACGCAAGACCCTGCTTCGGTTTAGCCATCCGTTTGGACTTTAGCTACGGCTTGATTTTCAATAAAGCCTTCTTATTCCACCTATCTCTGTTGTACGTCTGGTTCATGGTTCCATGACAGAAGAGCAGAGGGCTGAGAGAAAAAGTGTAGCTATTAAATTGGCGCCAGCGGTAGAATGCTGCATGTGTCTTTGTGCAGCGCATCGGCACTATGGTGGTCATACACGCCCGCTGAATTCTGCTCAATATATACTGCTGCACCCTAATGTGGGGGGAGGAGAAGGCTCTGTCCTCTTGGACCAAAGAGGGTGAGGTGGGCGTGGCTAAGCATCGTGCCTCCGTCCATCCCTCAGGCCAAGTGTTTGTATGTATTTATGTCTCTTCCTTCATGTGGATTAATGGGGGAACTAAAGGCGGAGGAAAATATAAGACAGGGGGGTCAAAACCAGGCCAATAGGGTGTAATTAGTGAGACACATCAAAGGGGTATGTACATAATGCATATAAACAGGTCGACAGACGGACATAAGCTGTGGAGCTGTTCATATAACTGGGAGTGAGTATATTACTGAGGATGAAAATTCCCCAATTCAAATAATAGGGGGGTTCAAAGGGAAAATAGACTGTTTGTGCACCATTATAGGACGCCAAGGGGGATCCTTAACTAGATGTGCAGTGACAGATGCCATCACTGCCGATGCATAGTGAGACAGGAGACATCCATTCACATATTTGTTGCATTTCACGTGGCTAATTAGTCAATAAAGCATGTAAAACTGCTAAATTCATCAAGTTCTTTAGGTCTTTCCGTATTCAGATAGTAGATCCATTCCAATTCCTTTCTGAGCAATCTGTTGTCCAAATGTCTCTAGGAGATTGGTGTACTTTTTCGATGCCCTGGAATTGTATCACTTAGACACTGCCTCTATGCACCTCATTTATGTGTCTCGCAATGCGCGTGAATTTTTTATTGCGGATATCGTTGAGGTGTTCTCCTATTCTGCGTCTGAGTTCCCATATAGTTTTGCCTACATATTGTAGGCCGCAGTTACATGTCATGAGGTATATAACTGCTGTGGTTCTGCATGTAATATATGACCAGATATCATACATTTTCTGACCAGGTAAAAGTCATACCAATTTTGATTGAGTGTTGCAAGCGACGCAGCCGCTACACCTAAATGTCCCCATTATGTCAGAAGTTAACCATGTCTGTGTTTGAACAGGGATGAAAAAGCTGTGCACCATTCTATCCCTTAAATTTCTGCCTCTGTGATATGTAATAGAAGGATGTCTGCCAACACTAGTGCCAACATCAGGATCTGTACGTAAGATACCCCAATGGCGAGTAATGATGTCCCTCACCATATGAAGTCCTGCATCAAATGTCCTGATTATTCTTACAACCTCATCCTGTATATTAATTGCTTTTGGAGTAAGGAGGTTTGCCCTATCGGAGCATCGTGCATGGTGGTATGCATTCCTAAGATTAGTATCAGGGTACCCACGAGCAAAACCTCTCCGAGATCATCTGCCGTCTTTTTGAAATCAGGTAGCTCAGAGCAGTTTCACCTTGCCCTGAGATACTGTCCTTTGGGTATACCTTGATGTAATGGCTGTGGGTGCCAACTCTTCCATTGTAAAAGATTATTGGTCACAGTTGGTTTTCTGAACATTCTTGTACTGATGTGGCCATCTCTGCCTTTAGTAATATTCTGTGTAATTTATTTGCGCATACACTTACAAAACCTGCGCTACTGTATGTGTGACATTCTTGCAAGCATATATACCATTTAATATGCTCAAGGCGAGCAGTAACATATGGGGAAGTGGCCGTGCTGCTGATGGTGCACACAGAGGCCGTGGCCCTGGGCGCGGTGATACTATGCCTGCTGCCAGAGCACAAGAAACACATCCACGATACCTAACTTGAAGTCCCAGTTTGCAGGGTGGCGCAGGACACCACTTTCGAAGTCACACCAGTGCGACCAGGTGGTCGGTTGGATTGCTGCAGATAATGCTTCCAGTTGGTTAAGCACCATGCTGTCTACCACAAAGTCCAGTCTCAGCAGCCAAGAGTCTGGTCAACAAAATCTTCACCCTGATCCTCCTTCCTCCCACCATAAAGTCTTGGCAAACAAGTGATCCCACACTCGGATATTACGAGGAGCTCTATTCAGCGCTTTTCCTTGATTTGGGCCTCTCGCCAAGCCCGCTTGAAGAGGGACATGAGGAGCTGTTATGCCCTGATTCCCAAACTCTTGAGCATCCACAGAAGAGGATGGTGGGGAACGGCAATTAGTGTTTCACAAGGTGGATGATGATGATAAGACATAGTTGCCAATAAGTCAACGGCAATTAGTGTCTCAAGAGGTGGATGATGAGGATGAGACACAGTTGTCAATAAGTGGGGTTCTTGTTAGGTCAACAAGTCAGGAGGATGATCAGAGTGAGGATGTGGAAGAGGAGGTGGTAGACGATGAAATCACTGACCAAACCTGGGAAGGTGGCAAGCCAAGCAAGTACAGAAGTACAGAGGAGGAGGGATTCGCAGCACCGCAACAGGCTGGAAGAGGAAGTGGGGTGGCAAAAGAGAAAAGGTTGGCCACACCAAACAGGCCCGCAACTGTTCCCCAGAGCACCCCCTTGCTGCAATCTCCTTTGCCAAGGGGTAGGTGTTCCGCAATCTGACGCTTTTTTAAGGAAAGTGTGGCCGATAAAAGAAATGTTATTTGCAACCTGTACCGTACCAAAATGAGCAGGGGCGTGAACACTAGCAGCCTCACCAGCAGGATCCACCATATATACCCTACCCTATATGTACCCTAATATGTGGGCCGAATGCCTGGGTCCACAATCAGTGTCCGCGGGTCACACCACTGCCTCCTCTTCCCCTGTGTTATGTGCTGGCCAATCCCCTGTCCAAGATGCAGGCCCGGATTCCTCCCACCTTGCACCTGGACATTCGCAAGCACTATCCGCTCGCACATCCACTTCTGTATCCTAGCGCAGCATACAGATGTCCATACCCCAGGCCTTTGAACAAAAGCGCAAATACCCAGCCACCCACCCACAGGCCATAGCGCTAAATGCGCACCTTTCCAATGCGCACCTTTCCAAATTGCTGGCCCTGGAAATGTTGCCATTTAGGCTTGTGGACACTAAAGCTTTCTGCAGCCTGATGGAGGCAGATGTCCCTCATTACTCAGTCCCCAGCTGCCACTATTTTTCCCGGTGTGCCATCCCCACTTTACACCAGCTTGTGTCCCGTTACATCACCCGTGCCCTGACCAACGCAGTTATTGGGAAGGTCCACTTAAAGACTGACACATGGACAAGTGATTTTGGCTAGGGACGCTACATTTTCCTGACGGCACACTGGGTGATCGTTCTGGAGGCCAGGAGCGAGTCGTACTCTGGGATGGCACAGGTGATACCGACGCCAAGGATTGCAGGCCCTACTGCCATCAGTATTTCCTCCACCACCTACATTAGTGGCTGCAACCCTCTCTTATCCTCCTCCACCTCCTCCTCGACTTCCACCTCTGAATTATCATCTTGCAGCACCAGTCAGCCATCAGTCAGTAGCTGGAAGCAGTGTACCACTGCAGTGGGGAATCTTAGTTCAGCAGTTTCTCAAAACCTACCCCAATTTGCCTGAGCTACTGGTGAAGGTGCACCGTGTGTTTGCCCATTTCTGAAAGTCATCTACAGCTGCCACAGGTCTGGCAGCGCTGCAGCAGTGCTTGCAATTGCCAGATCACTGACTGTTATGCGACAGGAGCACGCACTGGAACTCCACTTTTTACATGTTGGCCAGGTTTTGTGGGCAGCAGAGGGCAGTAGTGAAATGCCAGCTGTAACATGGTTGTGACCTTTCCAGTCAGCTTTCGCTCTTTACAAGCGACGAGTGGGCATGGATGTCTGACCTCTATGAGATTTTACGCATCTTTGAGGAATCAACACAGATGGTGAGCGGCGATGCCGCTATTATCAGCATAACCATCCCACTTCTGTGTCTACTGAAACACTCGCTGCTCACAATGAAGGCGGACGCAAGGTGATAGCCAGACCACCCTCAATTAATCTTCTCAGCGCAAATTGGATGATGATGAGGAGGAGGAGGAGCAGGAGATGGAAAGAATATAGGAAAGAATGTTTCCTAACAATTTTTCCTCTAAAATCAATTTTTATCTACCGTTTTGTGCGTATTATTGTCAGTCTGTAAAAGTGGCGTACTACTCGGACAACATCATTCCAAGCAGCGACCTAGGAGTCCAAGATGCATCCAGAAATCCTCCCCATGCTGTTCCCAAACCATTTCAGTGGTGTTTCCATCAATTTCTGACCTTTTCCTGTGAACCAGACCAGTGATGGCCAGTTTGCATTGTTCGCCGGCAAACATATGCGGGCTGCCGTCTTTTTTCACAAGTTCAGCGAGGCATAGGTAAGCCCCGCTGATCACACTTGTTTTCAGACCGGCTCGCGCATACGCACAGGTAAGGGCTTACCTGTGCCTCGCTGGACTTGTGAAAAAAGATGGCAGCCCGCATATGCTTGCGGGCGAACAATGCGAACTGGCCATCACTGAACCAGACACCCTCCCCTCTTCAGAGCAGGGGGTGCCTGGTTTATTGCTCTGGTTCTACCATTGACTTCCATTGTGTTCGGGTGCCCTGAGCATCCCAAAGTGTTTTACTTGAGCACCAAAGGACCCGAACACTTTGGTGCTCGATCAACACTACTCAGGACTAAACTCCTAATATATGGGGGTCTGAGAGCTGGAGTTACATATGATTATTGTTGTTAAAACATGTCAGGAGTAGTGATGAGCGTCAGGTCCCATATTCGAATTTGCGTATATGTGGTAAAATATTCGTCACATATTCGCGAATATTCATATTTGAGATTATTTAGCAATTGCGAAAAATCTGCAATGTAAAAATTGGGCAATTCGAAGCGGGTCAGAAACAAATACTGTCTATAACACTATAGAATATAGTGCTATGTATTCGTTTTTTAGTTGTCTGTAGCGAAAGCTGTTGTGATTTATCAGATTCCTTTGGTAAATTTTTGTTAATATATTTTTTATGAGTTCATTTTCCACTTACAAAGAAAAAACATTAAATATACATGCATCATATACAAAAGAAGAGTACAATAAATCCGAAACCCCAAGAGAGAAAGGGAGCGAGATAATGGGAATAAAAACATGTCATTTATCTTGCTCACAACCGACCAGAAATGAAATAGGAGCTACTATGAAAATTGGTCTCAAGCTTGATCTTAAATCTTGTTTTTAGATCAGATACTTTTAAAAGTGACACATATCTAGTTATACTGTATATCTGGAAGGTGTGAATACTTTTCAACAGTATTGTTTACAGTATCTCACAAAAGTATGTACACCACTTACATTTTTGTAAATATTTAATAATATCTTCCTGGGGCAACACTGAAGATATGACAATTTGATACAATGTAAAGTAGTCAGTGTACAGCTTGTATAACAGTGTAAATTTTGCCATTAATGTCTAAACCGCTGGCAACAAAAGTGAGTACACCCCTTAGTGAAAATGGCCAAATTGTGGCCATTTTCCCTCTCCGGTGTCAGATGACTCGTTAGTGTTACAAAGTCTCAGGTGTGCATGGGTAGCTCTGACACTCCCTCATGCTGGTCACTGGAAGTTCAACATGGCACCTCATGGCAAAGCACTCTCTGAGGATCTGAAAAAAAGAATTGTTGCTCTATATAAAGATGGCCTATGCCTGTGATGACTAACCTCGGGCACTCCAGCTGTGATAAAACTACAACTCCCAAGATGCACACTTGCTTGGCTGTTCTCAAAACTCTATAGAAATGAATGGAGCATGCTGGGAGTCCTAGTTTCATTACAGCTGGAGTGTCGGAGGTTAAATCTTTTTAAACCTTACAGAATGTATATATGTAAGATAAATGTCAATTCCTGCAATATAAAGAACTAGATCACAGTAGGCACGAATAAAACATAACTTTTAATATTAATATTAATAATTTCAACCACTTCAAAGTGTGTAAAAAAAAGCAGTGAAAAAAAACAAACAAAAAATATTATGACATCATATTCTCTTTATAACCATTGGCACCTTGATCAAAACAGAGGGGAGAAGCTCACAGTGGGGGTACGCGGCACCACGCTTTCCCTACGAGGACCCTTAATAGTACCTCAACCCACAGGAACACCCTGATGGTGGGTGGCCTGTGGTCTCGTACCTGCCCTGACTCACCTTCATATTACCCTAAACATCCCAACGTGTTTCCCCTAGTACAGGTTCATTAGGGGAGAGATAATGGATAAAGTAAGGAAAATGATACACCGATTATAATAAATCCTAGATATAAAAGATGAGAGCCAATATGTACTACAAAAACGATGATATAGTACTCTGTGCACCAACTAATAAACGGAAGAGAATGTTAATGAACTGGATAGTCAGTAGAGATGATTTTATAAGCCATTAGTCACAACAGCCATATCATTCAAAAGTGGCCTTAATTCAACAGCCAAATCGTTCAACAATAACCCAGTCCTTGCTTAAGTATAGATATAATTTGTATGGTATATCAAGATATTGCTGACATATGGTGATATATTTTGCTAGTGTATGATGCTGATTTAAGCAAATATCAATCAATATCCACATATATAGCTCTATCAATGCACAGGATCACCAAGACTATTCGCTAAAAGGTGGTCCATCGATAGTGTGCAATGATCCCCTTAGATAAAGATGTCACAATGGCATTTTAAACACAGGATTTGATTGTGGTCAAAACACCTCTTACATATCAATTTGCTACATCGGTGGCAAGGCTGGCTGGTACAAGAGTGGTTGTCCTAATAGATGCGCATCTAGCTTAGTTGTGACTAATGGCTTATGAAATCATCTCTACTGACTATCCGGTTCATTAACATTCTCTTCCTTTCATTAGTTGGTGCACAGAGTACTATATCATCGTTTTTGTAGTATATATTGGTTCTCATCTTTTATATCTATGATTTATTATAATCGATGTATCGTTTTCCTTATTTTACCCATTATCTCTCCCCTGATGAACCTGTACTAGGGGAAACGCGTTGGGATGTTTAGGGTAATATGGGGGTGAGTCAGGGCAGGTACGAGACCACAAGCCACTCACCATCAGGGTGTTCAGGTAAGTTGTGGGTTGAGGTACTATTAAGGGTCCTCGTAGGGATAGCGTGGTGCCCGCTTACCCCCACTGTCAGCTTCTCCCCTCTGTTTTGATCAAGGTGCTAATGGTTATAAAGAGAATATCATGTCATAATGTTTTTTCTTAGTTTTTTTCACATCTTTTTTGATACACTTTGAAGTGGTTAGTATTATTAATATCAATATTAAAAGTTACGTTTTATCTGTGCCTACTGTGATCCAGTGTCAGAGGTTAGCCATCACTGGCCTAGGCTATAAGAAGATTGCCAAAAATCAGAAACTGAAGTGCAGCATGGTGGCCAAGACCATACAGCAGTTTAACAAGACAGGTTCCACTCAGAACAGGCCTCGCCATGGTCGATAAAAGAAGTTGAGTGCATGTGTCCAGCGTCACATCCATAGGTTGTCTTTTTAAAATAGATGCATGAGTGCTGCCAGCATTGCTGCAGAGGTTAAAGGAGTGTGGGTTGGGGGGGGGTGGGGGTCAGCCTGTCAGTGCCCAGACCATAGACTGCACACTGCATCAAATTGGACTCCATTGCTGTAGTCCCAGAAAGAAGCCTCTTCTAAAGATGATGCACAAGAAAGTCCGCAAACAGTTTGCTGAAGACAAGCAGACTAACGACAGGGATTACTGGAAAAATGTCCGGTAGTCTGATGAGATCAAGATAAACTTATTTGGTTCAGATGGCGTCAGGCGTGTGGTGGCATCCAGGTGAGGAGTACAAAGACAAGTTGTCTTGCCTACAGTCAAGCATGGTGGTGGGAGTGTAAGGGTTTGGGGCTACATGAGTGCTGCCGGCTGTGGGGAGCTAATTCATTGAGGGAATCATGATTTCAAACATGTACTGTGACATACTGAAGCAGAGCATGATCCCCTCCCCCCCCATCGGAAACTGGGCTGCAGAGCAATATTCCAACATGATAAAGACCCCAAACACACCTCCAAGATGGCCACTGCCTTGCTAAAGAAACTTAGGATAAAGGTACTGGACTGGCCAAACATGTCTCAAGACCTAAACCCTATTGAGCATTGTAGGGCATCCTCAAATGGAAGGTGGAAGAGCGCAAAGTCTCTAACATCCACCAGCTCTGTGATGTCATCATGGAGGAGTGGAAGAGGATTCCAGTGGCAACCTGTGAAGCTCTAGTGAACTCCATGCCCAAGAGAGTTAAGGAAAATGGAAAATAATGGTGGCCACACAAAATATTGACACTTTGGGTACAGTTTGGCTATTTTCACTTAGGGGTGTACTCACTTTTTTGCCAATGGTTTAGACATTAATGGTTGTGTATTGAGTTTTTTTGAGGTCTCATCAAATTTACCCTGCTTTACATTGTATCGAAGTGTCATATCTTCAGTGTTGTGCCATGAAAAGATATGATAAAATATTTACAGGGATGTAATCATTTTGTGAGATACTGCATGTAGTTTGAAATCAGCAGATAAATAAGTCATTGTTGAATAAGCATGTACCTAAAGAATATTACAGATGGAGCAATACAACTGGTGCTCCTCAAGTCAAGATAACACTGGCTGCATCTGTATATCTGGATCCTTAGGTATCCTTTCATGTAAGAAAATAACCATCAGCACATTTAGTGTTAGAGAGGTCCATAATCTTAAAGCTCATACAGTTGAAAAAAACAAAACCTGCTGATCCTACACTATATATGGTTGACCCAGCATTATTCTGAAACACCATATTAGAACACTAAGTATAGAAGCAGCCAAGCTATTTGCGTGAAGTAGCCATTAAAGTCACAACTGTTTTATATCACATTGGTACATTAATGATTTATTTATGACATGCGATTCAATGAAGGGTACAGTACACACAGCACACTTTACAAACATATGAAACAGCCAACACTTTACAAACATATGAAACAGCCAAAACATAAGGCCATAATCTATACCACAGCCTCTACAACAAGTAAGGTAGGAAAAAAGCATACATGTTCAACAAATTCAAGCCACTATTCTGCAATATCCAGATGCAATATAACATGTGAGGTGGTTACTATCCCATATAAGAGGAAAGCAAGCACTTACTGACTCTAGCTCCCATTCCTCCTTGGACAGTTTTTTTTTTATTCAAATTGATCTAATTTGCAGTTTTCTCTTATCCCCCTTGCTTGAATCCTGCTTCCTGGTTTGTCATGTTTCTGCTGTCCCATCACGTCTTAGGGCAGTGAAGTTTCCTGACATCAGCAGAACATGTGACACTAACCATGTCCCTTGTTCTTACCAATGACACATGTGCATCCTACATTACAAGTGATATAACAGCGATATCTGTTGGTCAGGATACATTTATATTAGCAGCACAGCCTCTTTAAAGATCATCAGACAGATGTCTGCACTCACTCTCAGTATTTACAATATATGTTTGGACATGATTACATGACCTCTATAAGCCAGCTTAGGAATTTCCCACAAATTCTGATTCTAGGGAATTGGGAAATTTGCAATTTGACAGAACAAAAAAACAGCACAGCAGGGCAGGGAAGATAAAGAAGGAGGATCGCATGACCTCAGGCAACTTCCCCATTGTAACAGCGGTTGCCGTCCGCCGATGTCCCTTTGCTTACCGCCACGGTCCTGGGTTCCGTGTTCGTCGGTGAATCCACTCCACGATTTTCTTCCAACCCTGGACACAGCATGATTTCAGCTTGTTCCCTGTAGCACTTCCTTAAGGGATGGCGTGCGTCACCTCCTGTCATTTATGGGTTAGCACATGTGACCGTGCTGACCAATCCTATCCCTCCTGCACTTATATAAGTGGCTCATCCCCCTTCCCAGGTGCCTGATTGTTAAGGTACATGTGTCCTTCAAAGGTTTCTGTTATCTCTGCCTGTGTTCCTGTTTACCTGACCCATACTTGTGTTTCTGGACTCTGCTACCCGTTTGATCCCTGCCTGCTTGCCTTGACTCCCCTTTTGCTGACCTGGATTGCCTTCCCTGTACCTGTGCCTCCTGTCCTGACCAATTGCTTGTTCAACTTTGCTGCTGCCTCATCCTTCGGTCCTGCATTGCTGCTCCTGGTTACGACTCGGTCTGCTGACCTCTGGTACCTTGCACTGGTACCCCCTGGTCCACCTGGACCAGCTGCCTCATGCGCCAATCCTCCTCAAGAGATAGCGACCTGGTGTTCCCTTCTGGAAAGTCTATCCCCACAATCAGGGGTACTGTGAAGAACAAGGGGTTCACTTAGACAATACCATTAGAGGAGGTAGGGCACATAGCACAGTAAGCATAATAATAGGTGCCACTTCTTGTCTGTAGAGATCACTTTACTGAGATCATCGTCCTATCATGGCAGTCAGGATTGGAATGACAGATATCTCCCATAGATAGATAACACAGGATCCACCAATCACAATAGGTGATTGTCAAAGCTTATCTACTCCCTCCTGACCTTTCTACAGGTCAGAGAGCATGTCTAGAAAACTCCCTTAGAAGTCAATGAAGTCCCCTGCCATCCATTATGTCTATGACCATGCTGGCTGCTGTAAAGTATATCTCTAAATGCTGTTAAGAGCAGCATAGGTAAGATAGCAGCCTATAATCATGTCCAGAAAGTAGAATTTTAAAAATTGCAATCAGTAAAGGAAAAAAAATTATAAAAACAGCGATATGTGTTACTATCTGGTTTTAACTGGCAGAAAAAAAAATTAGTTAGTTAGATTTAATTACTTGATAGAGAGATAGATATTAGCTATGGACAAGTGACATTGTAGTATCTCACTGTGTAACTCAGACTGCCAGTCATGTTTAGTGGGAGCTGCAGCGACATTTAAGGCTATACCACTCAATTGTTTATTAATGTGTTTCACCCCAATGTATACCACATAATTCACAATCACAGATATGCCATATGCATGCTGGCAATTTTTTTTTAACTCGAACAAGATGTCTGCATCTTTTACAGCCCCATTGAAATTAATGTGTCTGAATGCGATCCGCAATGTGTGAATGGACCCTTAATCCTTAATCTTTGTGCTCATAGTTTACCGCCTGATTTTTCTGTGTCACAGTTGCCACGTATTGTACTGGAAACTGTGTTCAATTGATTTTTAATTGATTAAAAAATATTGCAAAGATCTTGACAAAATTTAGCTGAGACTAGTGTACCTGCTATAGACCGTATTTTTCGCCTATAAGATGCACCTGCCCATAAGACGCACCTAGGTTTTTCATGATGAAAATAAGAAAAAAAAAATTTTTAACTAAAAGGTGTGCTTTTGGTGAGTTTTGATCTAATGGTGGTCTGTGGATGACACTATTATGGGGGATCTGTTGAGGACACTGTTATGGGGGATCTGTGGGTGACACTGTTATGGGGATCTGTTGGTGACACTGTTATGGGGGATCTGTTGGTGACACTGTTATGGGGGATCTGTGGGTGACACTGCTATGGGGATCTCTGGGTGGCTCTTATTGGGGTCTCTGGATGGCACTGTTATAGGGATCTGTGGATGACACTGTTATGAGGGGGATCTGTGGATGACACATATATAGCATCTTATGCTATGTGTCATCCACAGATCCCCTCCATAACAGTGTCCCTGTAGTGTGAATGACCCCCAATATAGGGGGTGGGGGTCGCATCTGGTTTTATAATGACAGCGGGGTCTGTGCAGTGACTATTCTACTACACGGGCCCCGCTCACTGCACATAATCTTATCTATAATTGTAGGCATTGTTAATGTATATGAATTCTGGGTAATCAGCGCCTGTATTACTTACAAGCGCTCAGTAGCAGAGAGGAGGGAGGAGGCAGGCCGGGAGGATGGCCGCTGGCAGCGTGAGTCACTACGTCACGCGCCTGCGCTGCCCAATTTATGAATAAAGCAGGCGGCGTGGGCGCATGATGTAGTGACTCCTCCCTCCTCTCTGCTACCGAGCGCTTGTAAGTAATACAGGCGCTGATTACCCAGAATTTTTATACATTGACAATTCCTACAATTACAGATACGATTATATACAGTGAGCGGGGGCCCGTGTAGTAGAATACAGTCAACGCACGGGCCCCGCTGTCATTATAAAAGCAGATGCCGGCCCCCAGCCCCTCCTCCCTCTCAGCTGATACACCCACGGCGTGGCATTGCGGCGTGGCATTGCGGCGCGGCGTATTATTGAAAATTCAGCAAAATGCAGCATTCGCCCCATAAGATGCACTGCTATTTTTCCCCCACTTTGGGGGGGAAGGGCGTCTTATAGGGCGAAAAATACGGTATTTCTTCATTGCAGTTGTCATATATTGAACTGAACTCCAATTGACAATTTTGTTTTGTTTTTTTAATATTTCAACTTTCTTTTTCTTTTTTTATCTGTTGATCACAAACTAGAGTTCCTGACACATTTTTCTGCATCAGTTACCATGTATTTGTGTAATATATATATATATATATATATATATATATATACATTTTCTCTTTCTTTATTTTTTCTTTAACATAGCACAGAACCTGTTGCTACTCCCAAAAAAGGATCATTTTGGGATTTTTTATAATTTTTTTATATAAAAAAGCATTACAAATCCAAGTTCCAGCAGAGCAGGTTGTTTTTGAACAAGCTGTTTGTTACAATGGACTACCATGCATTTACCCATAGCCATATGTAGTCATTGGGTTGGAGACAATAGTAGGAGACCTTACAGTGTTATAAATGACTATAAGTGGCTATTGGGCACCTTGTATCCAGGTAAAACTTATTCTGACCCAAACTGAATCTGACAACTGATCTGTGCGAATTGTACCCTAAATGAATTAAAAAAAATAATAAATGTGTTCAACTGCATCTCTAAATATTCCCATCCATTTTCACAGCTCTGGATAACTTAAATGTATAGTGCACAAAAAGCCATATTAAGTGTTCAGAAAATCAAATGAACATGATATTTGGTCATGGTAAATAAGATTATAATGAAGATAATTCATCTTTATACATTATACAAATATTTATTCTACAGCGCACAGTAGCACAATGTAGACTGAGCTTTTTTATTTTAATTTCTTTTAACTCAGTATAATTTTTTTTGCATGATTCAGATTTTATATTTTCTGTATACACTCTCTCTCTCTATATATATATATATATATATATATATATATATTTAATAAAATGTGAAGAGAGGCCTGAACGATGTATTGACACAGCTGCTAGCATTACTCCAATAAACCTGATTCATGAATTAAGGGCCTCTTAAACCAGCTCTTCTGTATTCTGAGTAGGAAGGATTTTCCTGCCCTTATAATTATCACCCTAGGATTTTTGATTGCATGTATTAAACATTTTATTAGATCTGACAGTCCTGCATTATAAATGTCCAGATTGTTGCATCGGTTCAGTATTAATCTCTTTGTCACTTTGCCTATACTAAGCCTCAGTAATTGTGTGCATGTGTCACACTTGTTGAGAAAAGTAGCCTTTACAGTGTGATTAATACTAACCCTAGCCCATGTGTAACCACTGGTGTTCATAAAATCATACTTCTGATATATAAGAATGCATAATATGTGGGAAACTACTACTGATGTTTTTAGCCATAATATATTCACATATATTATAATATATTATATATTCTAAATCTATAATAATATATGTAAATATATTATGGCTAAAAACTTATAATATATAAATATATATATAAATGTTTCTACGAGGACTCAAAGTCCCAACCTTGTACATTAGAGGCAAGGATGTTAACCACTACACTATTGAGCTACATGTTAACCTGCACAGAAGTCTTCTGCTGAATAGGAATACTCACTACATCAGAAACTTCTGTGAGGTTTTTCTGACACCATTAAGCATTCAGCTTTATAGCTGAGTGAATAAGGTCCTTGCCTCTAATGTATAATGTTGGGAGTTCAAATCCTGTCAGAAACTCCATATATGAATATAGCTATATATGGAGTCAAAGCAGGGACTCCTAAGCTGAACTAGAGTCCCGACACCCTCCCCTCTTCAGAGCAGGGGGTGCCTGGGGTTCTCCCATTGACTTCCATTGTCCTCGGGTGCTCGGTAGAACAGCCGAGCATCACAAAGTGTACTTCACGACCACTTTGGTGCTCAATCAACATTAGTAACCACAGCAACTAAATGACTGATTACTGCAGATTGGTGGACTAGACAAAATATAACCCTTTTAGTCACATTGTACATACAGATACTTTTATGTATATTGTGTTTGTACAGTTGCCACAACTCTCCCAAGTCAATAAAATTATTATCTATGATTATTATAAGTATTAACAATGATAATAATTGTGTAGGTAACAGTGAGCATACAATCAAGTACATTTTGATATAAATATAACTTTTATTATTTTTTCCTGGGAGGAAAATTGAAAGAAAACATCAATTCTGCTAGTACTTTTTATGTTTAGAATTTTTTGTCGTTCAGCATAAATAATGATACATTTATTCTTTTGGTCATTATGATTATGGTGATATGGTGATAAAAAATACAAAAAATTATATCAACATATTCTGAAAGTCATATCTTGATTTATATTTATTTATTTATTTTATTTCATAATTTATTTTATTTGTTTTTTTTTCATCAAGTAGGCTGTGTGAGGTTGTAGCTTTTGCACAATTTGGTGACATTTTCATAGGTTCACTTTTCAAGCACATTTATTTTTTTGGGCTTTTTTGAGGATGGATAAACAAAAACAACAATATTGCTTTTTATTCACCAATTCATGACCAGGGCCATTTACTTCATTTTATTTTTATTTTTTTTATTTTTTTGGTGCATGCATCTTTCAAAGCCATAACTTTTTTCCAACTGGTTATGTAAATATTTTTTGTGCTGTTATTCAGAAATCCATAGGAAATTATTTTTATGTATTTTTTTTATATTTAATTTGAACTTTGTGCCCCTTTATTATTATTATTATTATAGGTCATAAATTATACTGATTATTTCTCCAGTAACTGTGGCTGACAGCTTACAAGGCTTAACAACAGAGCTGATCTGATTCTGTTAAGACCCAGCACCTGGCCTTCAGCGATTACATGATAGCTAGAACCAGAGCAGGAAGCATTATTGCCACTTCCAGATCTGTATACACGGCGCTCATTGAGCAACATGTATTTAGTGATGGAGAAAGTAGTGATAGTAAAAAAAAAAAAAACATTTTTGCCTTCTCTATGGGGAACCCAGCTGTCACTAACAGCTCCCCACTCCTGCAGCTGCACGATTAGTGTACAGCTGCTAACTATGCAAAGATGTTCAAAAAGTCCTTGCTGAGTTAAATGTGGCCCACAAGTGTTTAATGGCATTTAACATGCATATTAAATAATGTTACTATTTTATAGTTCGAGTATGCGGTAATACCAATTATGTGCAGTTTTTCCTTCTTTTTAATTTTTCACATAAAGCATTTAATGTTGGAAAAAATTTTTTTGGTATTTTTTCATATTAACTTTTTTTTTACTTTTAAATTTTGTCTCACTAGGGAGCGTGAACTTCTGTGAGCTTGCTCACTCATAATACACTTCAGCACTTCTGTATTGCACTGCATTATATCTGGAAGTCTTTTACAGACAGGCTTGCTATCAAATCTTATAGAATGGGGACAGCAGTGTCACGGTAATGAAAAGTGAGCCCTGTACTCCTGCCTAGCGCTGTCCCTACCTATTTGCATGATCTGCCCTAAACTGCAGCCCACAACTGGAACATGTCTGCCAGCGCCGAACATCACAGCAGGAGTAGCAGGAGCTTCCTGTCACGGACGTTCCCGTGACAGGTGGTAGGAGATCAGTGAGACTGGCAACAATTGGTTAGATCTGACATGTTTTCTGTTTGGATCAAATGACGTCTGTGTTGTTTCTGGTACTTGCCACACCTTCTTTCCCCAGGTGTGGCTATTATGGTCATTTAACCTTCTCTATTTATTGTTGTTTCTCCCGCTATGCGTTTATGGTTTATAGCTTCAGTTTGAGTTGTGGATAGCTAGTGTGGATTTTGGCTGAGTTCCTGGTGCTGCCATAGCCACTTGAAGTTAAGTGCTTTCTTTCCCTTTTGTATTTTATTTGGGTTATTTTGTGTATTGCATTTCCCTGTCATTTGTATTAAGGCCTGAGGAATACTCTTGTTCGTCCTTCCTTTTGGAGGAATAGGTTGTCTCCATCCTGACATTAGTACCTGGGTCCTATAGGGTGAGTTAGGACATTAAGTATTTCTGTGTATGAACTCACCTACCTATGGGGTCTGTTCATACTGGTAGTTAGTCAGGACTTTGATTAGGGTTTTACTAGGAGGTGTCCGTCTTCTTTCCCGAATTTCCAGGTCTTATTCCCTCATCCCTTTCCCTCCTATGTTCGGTGTGGTGTTTCCCTCCCACACCCGAACACGACACGCCCTTGTCCACTGCAACTACAATCCTGGTGCTGATCACGTGGACACAATGACATTACCAGTGTTTGCAGCGCACTGTAATAGTACAGTACTGGAGCTCTTGGGATTTGGCACTGGTTAAGGGTTTAAAAGTGGTTTAGGGCTCACAAAAATGTAAAATAATTTATCAAATAAAAGCTAATAACATACTAATATACTTTCTTTCTAGACAAGTGCTTTTGTGAGCTCAGATACTGTATGTGTTACCAAATTCAGCTTCAATTGCCCATGCCATCGCAATCATTCTAGCAATCTGTCCTGATAAACTTATAAACATGCTTGCTTGGCTCAAGAGTGGCGAAGGCCATTGCCAAGTGGTGTATCTCCTTGACAGCAAAAGGATTGGGCATGTTGAAATTTAATTGCTCAATCCTTATCTCGCAAGGCCCCTATACACATCAGATGGTTGTCCAGTTCCTCTGAAATCAATGGGTTTGACAACCTTTATATAATGCGTCTAGCAAACTTAATAGTGGATAAGTTATATCCTTTTTCCTTCATTTGAGTATTTTCAACATGTAGAATTATGCTATTTGCATGGTGTGGGGTTATTAAGAGTGTAAATATGCATTTACATAAATTAACTCAATCTAATTCACATCTAAAGCTGTGTATATAGTGATTTTTTTATTAATTGGTTCTATATAAAGCGTGTTGCAATTATCACTTGGTTGCAAACAGTTTTCACAAGTCGCTCAAAAATATACATGGCGATTCTTTACCTCCAAGCCCAGGCCGTAGTCTGTTGTCGTAACCATCCAGCAAACCATCAAGTATTCGTGTAAATATGGTGATATTATCATTTGTGTCTTCTTTGATTGATGCAGTAGTCATCTGTGAAGTGCTGTTTTAACATAGATGAGAATGTGTCATTTTAAGTATAGACTACAACTTAGAATTTTTATCATAAAAAATAATTTTCAAGGTTTAATAATAAAATCCTAATATTATTACAGAAGTACAGACCCATCTTTCCTAAGCTGTAAATGTCAGCTTTGATCAGTTTTTGTGTGCCTATTGTGTGGACCGATGGTTTGAGCTTTGCATCCCTACTTCTAAATGTTAGGATCACTACTTTTCTAATCTACTTATACGTCAAGCATTTAATCTAGCAAGTAAAAAATATTTAAAACATTGTGCTCCTTAATTATGAGTGTGGAATATAATAGTAGCACTATAGTCTTTATGGCAATCTACAGATTCTCGTGTTAGGGCAGATGGAAAAAACAGTATAATGTAATAAGCGTGTAATTAGTGTAATTAGAGTACATCCATTATGAAAATACAGTATCCGTTAGCAATAGATCTCAAACTTGCATAATCCCCTGTAATTTAATATGTGGAATGTAGACTAATATCCTCTTTGCAGTCAGTACTTTAGAATGCTTACAAAGATGAAGTCTGATGGATTGAAGGGGTTACTTACACTAATTTAAATAAAACTCCTATACCCAAAAACCAAAAGTACTTATATTATGTAGTCTGTGTCACATTAGCATTAATCTCTGTCACATCTAAACTGTAGTTAGTATGGATTCTTATATGTAAATCGTGTGCAAATTAGCTCTATTTCCAAAAAGGAAAGGACCTTACATCTGGTGGCATTAGAGGTTCAACCTTCTTTTCTTTTTGGAAAGGGAGCTAATTTGCATAGATTATTCCCAGAGGGACATTGCTTGGCCTGTATGACTCCTTACGCCTACTTGGCACTCTCCATAAAGAGAAATAGTACACCCCCTGCCTCAAGTTATATGTAAACCAAAACTATATTTCCGCAAATTAGCTCTAAGGGGCCAAATCAAGTTAGACAATAACAGTCAAAAGATTGGTCATACCTTTTCACTCCATGAGTTTTCTTTTTCTTTTTTTTTTTATCTTTTCTACATGGTACATTTATATTGATGACATGAAACGATGAAGAAACACATATGGAATTAAATTGTAAACAAAAAAGTGTTAAAGAAACAGCACACATAAGTTTTTGAGGCAGACTTTTAAGCCAAAGCCAAAAACTAGTTAAACATGACAGAAGCTGAAGTCTCTGTTTTATATTTCGTATTTATTTAGAATCTTCAGGCTTAAGCTAAAAAAATATATATAATGCAAAACTTTATCAAAAACTTATTTTTTTTGTGTGGGAAACCACCCTTAAAACGTATTTCTAAGCAGTGACCATTGAAACGAGATAAGTTTATATTATTAACTTGTAGGGTATGTATGTTTTGCTAATATCAAGAATATTCCTTTTTCACTAGAGTAACTTTGTGTTGTGTACTATTCCATATATGCACATGTACTATTCCACATATTCTTTGAAAAATTGTATGGAGGTGGGTAACTGGGTGACTAAAAACCCAAGTTTGAAGGGTTAGTATGACAACAAGCAGTAAAGACATTGGTAGTGGGGGAATTTATGAAGTCCTGTTAATTGGTTTTATGGTGAAAAAGGGGTGGGAACATGGATGGATGTTAGCTAGGTGAGTAGGTGTCCCCAGATTTATGAAATGATTTGTGAAGTAATTTTTTTTTAAAAATGGATCAATCTCACTTTAGTATTGAGGTGACATAAAAACTAACATAACATCTCTAGACAAAATTGTTATTTTTAAAGATGCACCAAAATAATTAAATGGGCAATGTTTGAAAAATGTGGTGCAAATTATGGCAATGTAGACTCAAGCAGGATATAAATATCCTCACGATATACAAACCAGATTCCAAAAAAGTTGGGACACTATACAAATCGTGAATAAAAACTGAATGCAATGATGTGGAGGTGCCAACTTCTAATATTTTATTCAGAATAGAACATAAATAACGGAACAAAAGTTGAAACTGAGAAAATGTACCATTTTAAGGGAAAAATATGTTGAATCAGAATTTCATGGTGTCAACAAATCCCCAAAAAGTTGGGACAAGGCCATTTTCACCACTGTGTGGCATCTCCCCTTCTTCTTACAACACTCAACAGACGTCTGGGGACCGAGCAGACCAGTTTCTCAAATTTAGAAATAGGAATGCTCTCCCATTCTTGTCTAATACAGGCCTCTAACTGTTCAATCGTCTTGGGCCTTCTTTGTTGCACCTTCCTCTTTATGATGCGCCAAATGTTCTCTATAGGTGAAAGATCTGGACTGCAGACTGGCCATTTCAGTACCCGGATACTTCTCCTACGCAGCCATGATGTTGTGATTGATGCAGAATGTGGTCTGGCATTATCTTGTTGAAAAATGCAGGGTCTTCCCTGAAAGAGATGACGTCTGGATGAGAGCATATGTTGTTCTAGAAACTGAATATATTTTTCTGCATTGATAGTGCCTTTCCAGACATGCAAGCTGCCCATGCCACACGCACTCATGCAACTCCATACCATCAGAGATGCAGGCTTCTGAACTGAGCGTTGATAACAACTTGGGTTGTCCTTGTCCTCTTTGGTCCAGATGACATGGCGTCCCAGATTTCCAAAAAGAACTTCGAATTGTGACTCATCTGACCACAGAACAGTCTTCCATTTTGCCACACTCCATTTTAAATGATCCCTGGCCCAGTGAAAACACCTGAGCTTGTGGATCTTGCTTAGAAATGGCTTCTTCTTTGCACTGTAGAGTTTCAGCTGGCAACGGCAGATGGCACAGTGGATTGTGTTCACTGACAATGGTTTCTGGAAGTATTCCTGAGCCCATTCTGTGATTTCCTTTACAGTAGCATTCCTGTTTGTGGTGCAGTGTTGTTTAAGGGCCAGGAGATCACGGGCATCCAGTATGGTTTTACGGCCTTGACCCTTACGCACAGAGATTGTTCCAGATTCTCATAATCTTCGGATGATGTTTAGCACAGTTGATGATGATAGATGCAAAGTCTTTGCAATTTTTCACTGGGTAACACCTTTCTGATATTGCTCCACTATCTTTCTGCGCAACATTGTGGGAATTGGTGATCCTCTACCCATCTTGGCTTCTGAGAGACACTGCCACTCGGAGAAGCTCTTTTTATACCCAATTATGTTGCCAATTGACTTAATTAGTGTTAATTGGTCTTCCAGCTCTTCGTTATGCTCAAATTAACTTTTTCCAGCCTCTTATTGCTACTTGTCCCAACTTTTTGGGGATTTGTTGACACCGTGAAAATTTGAATCAGCGTATTTTTCCTTTAAAATTATACATTTACTCGGATTAAACGTTTGATCTGTCATCTACGTTCTATTACAAATAAAATATTGACATTTGCCATCTCCACATCATTGCATTCAGTTTTTATTCACAATTTGTTTAGTGTCCCAACTTTTTTGGAATCCGGTTTGTATATCTCCCATGGTCCCCTTTGTCTCTTTAACTCCATACAAACAAAATATACCTAACAGTCAAAGAAAACATAGCCTGCATGTATAACAGCCCGATATGTATGGTGATATATGTAGGACAAAAAGTAGTAAAGGGTAAATGCTTAAAAGAGTATACCCCACAAACCTATAGAAATGTCAGCATTTATGCTCAGGTGGGCGTTATTCCTCAATTATCAGGCCTTTTCTGTGGAGGGATTTATATACTGTACCATTATTGACAGAGATGATGCTACCCCCGGATGAAGGCACGCCAAAACGCGCATTGGGGTGGCATCTTTCTTTTCTTTTTAAAATCTTTTTATTGATTTTATCACAGAAATGGGGGTGAACAAACAATATTGCAGACAGGCAGATTCTGCAAAGGTATACTAGTAAGTCCGCACAGAAGGTTTACAGCAATTGGACAAAGGCACAATTTGATACATTAAAACACAGCCTGGCCGACTAAGGCAGATAGAGCATACTAAAATGCATAAAACAGTCATTATTGATAAGTTAACCATTACAACCTGCTCTGCTAGCATCACTTCGTCCAATAAATCAAGGCTATGTCAAACAGTCTTTCCTGAACTGGGACGCGCGAGACCAACATCCCTTTTTATTTCAAAGAAAGCCCTTGCCCGGATGGTGCAAGGAGCCGAGCGGACAGTACGTAGGCTTCTGACAATAAGAATAATAATATCAAGTGAAGTAAAACCAGAAAGGAAGAGAATAATCAAAAGGAAACTATAAATGAAATTGGGAGAAAAAGAAAAAATAAACTGAACTGTTAAGTAGGAAGGGGGGGGGAAGAGGGGGGGGACGTGGCGGGGTGGCATTCATTTACCACCGATATGAAGGCAGAGGACTGAACCTGCGGGTTGTAGTATAAAACTAGTAATCTGTGGGCTATCTGGAGTGACCAGGCATCTCGTCGACACTGCGTAAGAAGTTGGTGTCAAGCATCCCACCAAGGGTAACGCACTGAGCTTAGGGTAATTGTGAGGTGGAACCTCATGAGCGGGGACTACAGAGAGGGAGTATCAAGTTCAGTAATCTGTTGAGTGGTGATGTAATCAGTATGATCTCTCC
Organism: Bufo gargarizans; assembly: GCF_014858855.1. Taxonomy (NCBI): domain Eukaryota; kingdom Metazoa; phylum Chordata; class Amphibia; order Anura; family Bufonidae; genus Bufo; species Bufo gargarizans. Next base: position 202,716,526 of record NC_058082.1, read on the forward strand.
AGGGAGACCAGATTTTCAGGTATTTATGATGCGAGCGTGTTTCCCAGTGTGACAACTCCTCTAGTCTAGCTAAAGCTTCTACTTTACTTTTCCACTGTGATATTGACGGTGTGTGAGTTGACTTCCAGTTGTGAGCGATTAGAAGTCTGGCTGCGGCCAGTAGGATGCTCAGAAGTGCTTTTTTTGGGTTATCTAAGGGATGCGTTAAAAGGGACAGAAGGGCAGTCTTAGGGCAAGTCGGGAGAGAGACTATACTTAGTCCCAGTATGACTCTAATTAACTTAAAGATTTTATCCCAATACGTCTGAATATATGGGCATGCCCACCAAATGTGTAGGAAGGATCCTTTCTCTACCAAACATCTCCAGCATCTGTCAGAAGAACTGCTATACATCAGGCTCAGTCTTACAGGGGTTAAGTACCACCTGGTGAGTACTTTATATGCATTTTCTTGTATTGTGACACATCTAGAAGACAGTCTGGGTGCGTTCAACAATATCTTGTTATCCTCTGCTGAGAATTTTACATTTAAGTCCCTTTCCCATTCCTTTAAGAAATATAAGGAGGGGGGGGATTCTAGTAATAGCAGGTTCTTAGAGACAGTGGAAATTATTTTAGTAGGATAGCGAGTTTGTGAGACTAGTTTTTCGAACCATGATAGTGATGCGTCTGATCTTATTTTCTTAATGGTGGGGCTCATAGAGTTTTTCAGACAAGCATATTGTATCTGATTTAGATTGGGTAACTGGAACTTCTTTATTACGTTTGTAACATTTAGGAAGGTGCCATCACTGTCTAAGAGTTCCTCAATAGGGAGTGTTGAGTCTCGTATTTGTGTAGGCAGAATTTTAAAGCAATCCGTATTTAGGCTGAGGCAATCCCTAATGGTCATGAGGGGGGAAGGGAAGGACATACAACTTCTTCTTACCTCTGGGGCGTTCCAGATTGACAGAGTGGTTGAAACAAATGGGTTATCCATGCTCCGGGACATAACTCTACTAGTATCAGACATCAATAAAGGCCTGATCGGGAGACCTATCAGTTTCTCCTCTAATGGGATCCAGAGCTTGTGTTTAGGCTGTCTCAGTAGATCAATGATCCTATTTATATGAACCGCTCTGTGGTATCTTGTGATGGAAGGGAAACCTATCCCTCCTTTAACAAAAGGTAGCAATAAAATCTTGTTAGAAATTCTAGGTTTCTTGTTACCCCAAATGTAGGAAGAACAGATTCTTCTAAAGGAATTGAAAAAACTACTGGGTAGTTTTATCGGTAGAACTTGCAGTAAGTAGGTGACTTTAGGTACTATAAGGGAGTTAAAAATATTGCGCCTACCTAGCCAGGAAATGAAAGAGGGAGACCATGAATTTAAAGTGTCAGGAATTGTTTTGAGCAAAGGCGGAAAGTTGGCATCATATAATTTAGCTAGGTCAGGTGTTATGTTTATGCCCAGAAATTTTACATGGGATTGTGACCATTCAAAGGGGGAATTTGTTTTAAGCTTTTTTAAGAGATTGTGCGGGAGGTTTATGTTCATAGCCTCGGACTTCGGGAGGTTTATCTTAAAGTTTGCAATGAAGCCAAATTCTGTGAAAACTTTAATGATAGCCGGAAATGCTCGTAGGGGATTAGATACTAGTAGCAAAAGGTCATCGGCATAGGCCGCTTGTTTAATCTCTAAGTCTCCACATACTAACCCCCTTATTTCTTTTGATTGTCTGATGAACTGTAAGAGTGGTTCTATTGTGAGAATAAATAGAATTGGAGAGAGAGGGCATCCCTGTCTGGTCCCATTATTAATTTGAAACGGGTGAGAAAGAGTGTCATTTATCTTTAAGTTTGCACTAGGTGCGCCATACATTGAGAAAATTGCGGAGATAAAACATTTGGGAAAACCAAACTTGGTCAGGACGTTTTTAATGAATGCCCATGCCACCCGATCAAAAGCTTTCTCTGCGTCTGTTCCCAGAACCACTAAGGGAGTCCCTGATCTCTTCGCCAAGGCTATGGTGTTGAGTACTTTGTAAGTACTGTCTTTACTTTCTCGGTTGGGTACAAACCCAGTTTGGTCTGGATGCACCAGATCTTGCAGTAATGGTTTAATCCTGTTAGCTAGAATTCTTGCATAAATCTTTATGTCCAGATTCAACAAAGAAATGGGTCGATAGCTAGAGCAAAGGCTGGGATCCTTCTGTGGCTTCGGGATTAGGGTGACATGGGCATTCACCGCTTGCGGTAAAAACGCCTTACCTGAGAGGGCAGTATTAAATGAGTTGAGTAAGTGTGGCATTAGCGTGTCCTTAAAAGAGGTATAATATAACAAAGGGAGGCCGTCCGGACCTGGGGCCTTACCTTTTGCCATTTGTTTTAAGGTGGCTGAAATCTCAGAGGGAGAAATTGGAGTGCATAGCTCAGAGGCCTGCGTAGGGGACAAAGAAGGAAGTGAAAGGCTGTCCAAAAAGGTAGCAGTTCGGGCTGCCTTCTCTAGGCGGGTGTTTTCGGAATCTGATTTATCTATGTTATAAAGCGCCGAATAAAAATCATGGAAGGCGTTTGCTATTTCCAAATCATCTTCCACTAGTTCCTTTTTCTCATTTCGGATAATCGCTATCCTGGATTTCCTTTTACGTTGTCTTATTAGGGCTAACATAAATTTGGTAGGTTTATTACCATGGGCGAAGAACTTTTGTTTTAGGGCCAAATAAAGTTTAGCTGATTGTTTGTTCAGGAGTCCTTTTAATTCATCTCTAGTTGCTGCCAGTTCTATTAAGTGATGTTCAGAGCGGGACCGCTTGTGAGCAGTTTCTAACTCAGATAATTTATCATAGAGCTCAGCGATTTTGGCGCGTCTTAGCCTATTAATATGTGAAGCTGTGGAGATAAATTCTCCCCTAATTACGGCTTTATGTGCTTCCCAGATTACATGCGGGGATACTTCATCTGACGCATTCACCTTAAAGTACTCTGACAACTTTCCCTTTATCTTTTCAATGACTCGTGTGTCATCTAATAAGGTCTTATTTAGCCTCCAAATAAAAGTTTTAGGACGGGTATCAGATAGTTTCCAGGTAATGAAGATTGGGGCATGATCAGAGTGAACTATGTTGCCAATATGCGTTTGGGTACACAGGTGTATTTGTGATAAAGGCACTAGGATATAGTCAATCCTGTGGTAGGAGTTATGAGGGGCCGAGAAAAAGGTATAATCTTTTTCTTTAGGGTTGTTCGCTCTCCAAACATCTATAAGGTTACTTCCATGTATAAGTTTCTGTATACAGTTGAGGGTTTTATAAGGTACAGAGGATTTTCCTGATGAGGTGTCAAGCAGAGGATTGAGGGCGACGTTAAAATCCCCAGCTAGGAATACTATGCCTTCCCTGAAGTCTTCAAATTTTTGCCACGTCTCTTCAAACCAGCTTTTCTGGGCCTCATTGGGTGCATAAAAATTTGCAAAGGTATATAATTGGGAGTTAATGGTACCTTTTACTAAGATAAAGCGGCCGTTCGGGTCCGTTAGTGTGTCGGTCATGCTAAAATCTAGTTGTTTATGAAAGCCTATGCTAGTACCAAGTCTGTTCGAGTGTGGGGAGGAACTATGAAACCATTGGTTGTAATATGACCTGGAGAGATTTGGGATCTTATTATTTTTAAAATGCGTCTCCTGTAGCATTATAACTTTGGATTTTTCCTTGTGTAAATAGTGTAGGATCTGACCTCTCTTACATGGGTCTTTAAGCCCTTTAACATTGTATGATGCTATATGAATGTCAGCCATGATGATATTTGGGGAGAGCAAGGGGAGAACTTACGTATCGACGGATGCCTGGTACAACTCCGTTTCCGATGCCCAGTGGAGATGGTGGTGGAGGTTAAGGCGGGCTAGCAATCCCGTCATCACCCCCGGCTATAGAGTGAAAGGTCAAGATAAATAGGACACGTCCACTGTGAACCTTGAAATGTCCATTCAGTCTTCTTCAGGAATAATGCGTCTGGGGGTTAGTTTCCCATGCTTTTTTTTGGACTTAGTGGATTTGCCACCTCCGACTAATTCCCAAGTGGTGGGAGGCAAGATGTCCTGTGGTATGAATACATCACTTGTGGCGGACCAATCTGGAATGTCCACATCTTGTATCTCCAATGCTTCCATAATATCTGGGAGGTCTTTTGGTGATCTTAGGATGAATTTCTTTTCCTTCCATGTGATGAGCATTCCGAATGGGAAGAGCCATCTAAAGGCAATGCGTCTGTGTCTTAGGTGATCTGTGAATGGCCGCAGGGCTCTTCTCTTGTTTAGAGTAGCAGGTGCAAGATCTTGAAAGAGGAGGATTTGGGCGTCTTCATATGTAATTCCCTCGCTTTCTCTGGCCTTCTTCATAATAAGATCTTTCTGGGCAAAGTTCAGCAGCTTGCAGATAATGTCTCTGGGAGGATCGCCGATTTTGGGTTTGGGACGGAGGGCACGGTGGGCTCTTTCAAGTATGATTGGGTCGGGATATTCTTCACCCAGTAGAGCTTTGCAGATTTCTTTCACTGCATTGGGTATGGCCTCATTAGCAACCGTTTCTGGGACTCCCCTGATGCGGATGTTGTTTCTTCTTCCTCTATTGTCTTGATCCTCAATGTAATCGTAGAGGTAATTTATGTGGCTTTGATAAGCTGAGAGGGCGGCAGAGTTTTTATTAGTGTAGTCTGCAACAGCCGTTTGAGTGGATTCTAAAGCTTCAACTCTCTGGCCCACTTGTCTCATTTCTCTTTTTATTTCGGATAATTCTTCTAAAACGGGGTTTAAAGCTTTGGTTAAAGCTTCTGAAATGAAGGATCTGGAAATAGGTAGATCTGAGGTTGCCTCAAAAGGTTCATCTTCCTCACTCTCTCTATCAGGCCGTGTGGCTAGTTGTTTCTGAGGATTGCTTTTGGAGGCAGAAGATGGGATCCCTTGGTTCGAAGTGTTTTTCTTCATCATGAAACGATCTAAATCTGATTGAGAAAGAGATGGAGCTTTTGCCTGTTTCTGAGAGTCCTGTTCCACTCCCCTATATCTGCCCACTTTTACCATAGGTGCGTTTGATCTTGCCCTTAAAGCGAATTGTGCTCACCGCGTCATCTCAGGTTAAAGAACCATTGTATTAACAGAACATGAATGGAGATAGAGTCTAAGCTCCAAAGCCAGCTTTTAAAACATATTCTTGCTGAGACAAAAAAGGGTTACTGTCCCTTTAAATTGGCGATTTTCAGTACTGGCACTCAAGTTGGTTCTGTGGGCCCAGAGGTAGAATTAGTATTGTGCCACTGATGATTCTCTCTTATAGGAGAAGCTATAGGGTCCAGTGCAGTTCTGCACTCAAAGCAATGAGATAGCTGGAGCCCGGCGTGCTACAGCAGGAGTCCAACTGGTGGGTGTTAGGGGCCGCACTGTGGGTCAGGGTTTAGAGGGCAAGGTGGGTACCTTAATGCTAGCGATCCGGTGACAGTTAGTGGTACCTTGCCGCCGAGCGATGCGATGATCGGGTCCCCAAAAAGGCGCCTGCTTGATGTTCCTGTCGCGATGTCACGCCGGCTTCAGAAGCTTCCTGGGGCCGCTTACAGTGTTCAGCGGGGGTGCAGCGCTGGATTGATCTCTGCGCTTATATTGATGGACTCTCTGGGCTGGCGGTGGTGTGGGCAGAAGGTGGCCGTGCAGCAGCAAATCCAGGCCGCGGATGCGCCTCACCGCTAGGCCGCAGTAGAAGTAAAATGGCGCCTTCCCGGTAATGGCCGCTTCAGGCGCGATCTCACGCCAGCCGGCAAAGCTCACCGGAGCTGCATGGAACTCACGGCAGCAGCGCGACTCTTGCCCCTTCACAGAGCTGGCACGGATGTGTCTCCCCCGGGCGACCAGACCCAGGAAACGGCCACACCGGGCCGAATCTAGGCAGCGGCCGCACCTCACCACCAGGCCTCAGCAGCAACTCCGGCTATAGACGGGTGAGTGATTCGAGGAAGGTCTCAAAATGGAAGTGGCTGAGGGTACAGTCCCAGGGTGACTGAAATAGGGTCTTTCAAGCCCAGAAAGATCGTAGATGGGCTTTGATTGAGAAACTCTCAGGAGAGCTGCACTGAGAGACGTCTTCCTCTTTCCGCGGCCTTGGGGTGGCATCTTAACTGGCAATATAAACAAAATGACTATGCTGTATCATTAACTGATATTATCATTGGGATGAGGAATTCCAAGAAGAGAAATGCTCAGGTCACCAGGTGGTTTCTCTCCTTTGTGATACAGTGAGGGGAATGTTCTGGGAAAACAGATATTTTCCTCCCAGTATGTGCTGCTGGGCTGATTTGCAGCCATGTGGGGTCAAATACCAGACTGGATTTTAATTACCGGTCCGGGTTTTTGGCAGCACCTGGCTGTCCTTAAATAGACAGCTGGGCTCAGCAGCAGGATCTCTGTATTGTGATCTGAGGCTTGGTGCCAGGTTGGAGGGCTGAGACCCATGGGCCGAGGAAACAGGCCCCCTAAAGCCTGCCGTGGACTGCTGGAGGCAGAACTGACATCAAGGTGACTTGTCTTATATGAACTTTTCAATATGTGTGAAGTAACACCAATATGTACTTTCCATTGTGTGTGAAGTAAACACCAAGACTGCAAAGTAACGCATTGTTTTTTCTGCATTTACCTCAAGTGTGAATAAACACAGAAGTTTTGCATTAAGAACTTGTCTTTTGCCTCTGTGCTGAGTCCGCTTACCCTATCTACAAGAGCGAAACCCCACACCTTGCAGAATTTTAATTCCTCAGTGAATCGAGTGGGTAAGCTGCAGGGTAATGAGGATGCCCTGTCACGAGCATCCTGTTTTTGTGCAAGTGTTCACTAGACATGGCCTTGCAGTTCGGTTATTTCGTGGCAAACTTTACTCATTCGTAATTCGCCGAACAAGCACACATATGGTGATATTTGCACGCGCCATTTTTTTGGCATAGCGCAGAACTTTGACCAATGACACATCCATGAGGTGGGACAGGACAGCCAACTGAGACGTTTCAGCACATGGACACACCCCCAACCCTATAACAGAACCTGATTTGGCAGCCATTTTACATTATGTGTTTTGCCACTGTAGGGAGAGGTTGCATTTTGTAGCAGGGACAGTTAGGGACACCAAACGCTAGCTAATAGGGCCACAAAAGTCCTTTTAAGGACTGGTATAGGTGTGCTATCGATAGGTGTGATATAGAGGGGTGTGATATACTAATAATATACTTTCTAACATAGAAATTATATTATAGTGTATTTGTACTGTGCAGCAGTAAGTGCTAAGTGCTGTTCTGCTGCGATACCGCAGCTAGATAGAGGGACAAATGCTATTGGAGTAACTAATTGCAACGGGTGTGATATACCTGTTGCCCCAAAAAAATACATCTTGAGGGCTATATACCTGTTTCTGCCAAATACTGATTGAGGGGTGCCATATATTTTTTTCCACAAAATAGTGATTGAGGGGTGCTATTGCTATATACCTTCTTTCACCAAATACTGATTGAGGGCTGCGATACACCTGCTTCCATAAAATACTGATTGAGGGGTGCCATAAACCTGTTTCAACTAAATACTGATTGAAGGGTGCTATATAACTTCTTCTACAAAATACTGATTGAGCGGTGCTATTGCTATACACCTTTTTCCACAAAATACTAATTGAGGGCTGCGATATATACCTTCTTCCACAAATACTGCTCTTCTCTACGGACTTAGGCAGATGGTCATTTAGAAAATGACAGGCAGAGTTAGAGGCAGACCATTCCGCAGGGATGGTAGGGGTCGGGCAGATGCACCAGGCCGAAGCCTAAGTGGGAAGTTGGAGAAGATGCGCACAATAACTTCAAAGGGTGCACCAGAGTTGGCTGAGTGGCTCACTCAGCCTTCCGCTTCTGCACCCTCCTCATCCTCTATATCTGAACCCTCCTCATTCGCTGCTGTGTGCACCCCCAAAGACACCACCACCATAGCCCCTCCACTCGAGTCAGAGGAATTATTTTTTTGCCATCCATTCCCAGACCTTACAGATGCGCAGCCATTCTTGGCATCGGATGAGGAAGAGGAGGTAGCAACGGCCACCACCCAGCGGTCTGACGACAGTACCCAGATCAGCCCAAGTAGGATGGTCCAGGCTGTTGCTGCCTACTCCGAGATCTCTAATGTCAGTGGTGGTGAACGTGACGATGTTGATGTGTCGATGGATGTCACGTGGGGGCCCACAAGTGAGGAAGAGTAGAGGAGTTCAGAGGAAGAGACGGAGCAGCAGATAGGAAGGAGAAGGATGAGAAACAGGCAGAACTCACAGTGCACAGGAGGCAAAAAGAAGACTGCAAATGTATCTGGAGCAAGCCATCCACCATGCACGGTCACATCTGGCGCTCCCAGGACACCGGCACATGGCTTTGCAGTGAAGGCTTTTTTTAACATGTCAGCTGCTGACAATAGTGTTGTCATCTGCAGCCTGTGCTGTCAACGCATAATTTGTGGTAAGCCCAACACTCACCTAGGGATGACCACCTTAAGAAGGCACCTGGCCTCCCATCACCGAGCCCAGTGGGAGCAACGCCGTCAGAACCCACAAAACCGCACTTCCGGGGCTCCACGTCCTGCCTCTTCTCCTTCTCCACTCTCCTCCCATTTGTCCTCATTTCTAGCGTGCCGTTGTTGCGTTCATCTGGCACAAGCCAGGCTTCCATGGCCCAAATGTTTGAGCATAAAAAACGATCACGCCGGATAATACTTTTGTCCAATGGCTGACTGCTGGATTGTCGGAACTGCTAGCCCGCCAACTACTGCCATATAAATTGGTGGACTAGGAAGCCTTTAGAAAATTTGTGGCCATTGGAACACCGCAATGGAAGGTCCCTGGAAGGAAGTATTTCTCCAAGAAGGGCATCCCTGAACTATATGGCCACGTTCAGTGGCAAGTTAATATATCTCTGGCACACAGTGTCGGTGCCAAGATACATCTGACCAGACACGTGGTCTAGCAAACACGGGCAGGGAAGGTACATAACTTTTAAATGACTTTCAAGTATGTAACCCGTGGCACCCGCGTGAATTTGGTGTTACCGCTACTGATTGCATGCAGGCCTGCTTCTTCTTCTCCTCCTCCTCCTACTCCATCCTCAGTCTCCTCCTCAGCTGACTTTTCCACTGCTACCGCCTCTTCTGCTGCACCCCCAAAGCTCTCTAGAAACGATTCGACGTGCCAGGTGAGACATTGCCATGTTGTGCTGCGGCTGTTGTGCCTGGAAGCCAAGAGCCACAACGGTCCTGCTCAGTGGCAAACCCCGCTCAATTTGACAGTTGGTAAAGTGGTGTGAGACGACGCTACCAATCTGCTGAGCGCACTGAAACAGGGCAAATTGACACACGTGCCGTGCATGGCACACGTCCTGAACTTAGTCATGCAGCGATTTGTTGCCAAATACCCCAGTGTCCAGGACGTCTTGCGGCAGGCCAGGAAAATCTCTGGCCGTTTTAGAAGATCTTACACGGCCATGGCCCACCTTGCTGAAGTTCAGCGGCGACACCGCTTGCGTCTGATTTCTCACTACCTAATGTGCTGGAACTACACCTTGTATATACTTGATAGGCTGCTAAAGCAGAAACATGCCGTTAACGACTACCTGTACGAACTTTGCGGCAGGACATGTTTTAGGGAGCTTGGTTTCTTTTCACTGTGCCAGTGGCTGCTCATGCGCGACACAGGCAGACTTCTGCGGCCATTTGATGAGATCACCAAACTGGTCAGTCGCAGCCAGGGCGCCATCAGTGACATCGTACCTTACGCCTTCTTTCTGGAGCGTGCATTGCATCGTATCATTGATCAAGCCGTTGAGGACCAGGAACTGTAAGATGAGGAAGTCGCAATGCTGAATGAATTCCCAGGGTGGAGGCTACTCCATCTGAGACAAGTCAGCAGGAGTCTGAAGAGGAGTCAGAGGAGGATTGTGGCTGGGGGGAGGAGGAGAAGCAAGAAGAGCAGGGTTTAAACTTTTCTGTGATCCCTGGTGTTGTCTGTGGCTGAGGGGAGGGGACAAAAAATGACATTCTCCTGGGCGATGAGCAGGAGCCAGGGAGCTCCACCACTTCCAATTTAGTGCAAATAGGGCACTTCACTCTCCGGGGTTTGAAGAGACCCCCACTACAAACAAAAAATGGCAGACATGTTACCAGCATCACAGAAGGCTATCAGAATGCAGCATTTCCAGGCCTTGCTTCGAGAGATGCTGCATTCTGCTGTTGCAGGTGCTGGCAAAGGAATTTCAACCCACAGTGAAACAGGTGCGGGTACCAATCCTACCGTGCCTGCAAGAAGATGGCGGTTTAATGATGTGTTGGTCACTTCGTATATGAGATCATTCTTGCAGCCAACCCATCGACAGCCGCCCTCCGGATCCAGTCTCGGGGAACACATAGACTGACAGGTGTCTGACTACATCGGGTTAGCGGCCGACGGGGACGTTCTGAGAAGCAATGAACCCCTTGACTACTGGGTGTGCAGGCTTAACCTGTGGCTAGAGCTGGCAGAATTTGCCATGGAACTCTTGGCTCTCCCCTTGTCGAGTGTCCTGTCCAAAAGGACGTTCAGAGTAGCAGGGGAGATTGTGAGCGATAGGCGCACTTGCCTAGCTCGCGACAGTGTGGACTACCTCACATTTTTTTTTAAAATGAATGAGGCATGGATCTTAGAGGAATTCAACACCTGTGATGACCACGCATAATTGAATTTCCTTATGCCATCCCACACATATCCGCCATCATACAGAACAAAGAATTGTCCCTGTCGTATGTAAATACAGTGGCATAAAAGGTTTTTTCTGTCTAATGCCTAATGTTTGGGCCACGAAGGAATTCAACACCTGTGACGACCACGTGTTATCAAATTTTAACTTTTATCATTAGTTTTTTTTTCAAGAGGGGGGATTTCGTTAGCCATGTTTTTAATCTAATTTTATATTTTTAGTTCTTTTAACCACTTCCCATCTGGGCCATTTGCCCCCTTCCTGACCAGGCCTAATTTAGCAAAACTGACATATCTCACTTTATGTAGTAATAACTTTGGAACGCCTTTATTTATCCAAGTCATTCAGAGATTATTTTCTCGTGACTCATTGTACTTCATGATAGTCATAAATTTGAGTCAAAATATTTCACCTTTATTTATGAAAAAATCCCAATTTTCTAAATATCAATTTCTGTGCTTTTAAAACAGAAAGTGATACCTCATAAAATATGTATTACTTAACATTCCCCATATGTCTACTTTATGTTGGCATCATTTTGGAAATGTCATTTTATTTTTTTAGGACGTTAGAAGGCTTAGAAGTTTAGAAGCAATTCTTCAAATTTTTTTGAAAATTGCCAAAACCCACTTTTTAAGGACCAGTTCAGGTCTGAAGTCACTTTGTGGGGCCTACATAGTGGATACCCCCATAAATGACCCCATTGTACAAACTACACCCCTCAAGGTATTCAAAACCGATTTTACAAACTTTGTTAACCCTTTAGGCGTTCCACAAGAATTAAAGGAAAATGGAGATCAAATTTTTAAATTTCACTTTTTTGGCAGATTTTCCATTTTAATCAAATTTTTTCTTTAACACATCGATGGTTAACAGCCAAACAAAACTCAATATTTATTACCCAGATTCTGCGGTTTACGGAAACACCCCACATGTGGTCATAAACTGCTGTATGGGTACATGGCAGAGTACAGAAGAAAAGGAACTCCACATGGTTTTTAGATGCCATGTCCCATTTGAAGCCCCCTGATGCACCCTTACAGTAGAAACTCCCAAGAAGTGACCCAATTTTGGAAACTAGGGGATAAGGTGCCAGTTTTATTAGTACTATTTTTGGGTACATATGATTTTTTAATCATTCATTATAACACTTTATGGGGCAAGGTGACCAAAAAATTGGTTGTTTTAGCACAGTTTCTATTTATTTTTACAGCGTTCACCTGAGGGGTTCAGTCAAGTGACATTTTTATAGAGCAGATTGTTACAGACGTGGCGATACCTAATATGTATACTTTTTCTCATTTATTAAAGTTTTACACAATAATAGCATTTTTGAAACAAAAAATTATGTTTTAATGTGTCCATGTTCTGAGAGCTATAGTCTTTTTTATTTTTTGAGAGATTTTCTTATGTAGGGGGTCATTTTTTGCGGGATGAGGTGACGGTTTTATTGGTACCATTTTGTGGGACATACGCGTTTTTGATCACTTGGTGTTGCACCTTTTGTGATGTAAGGTGCCAAAAATTGCTTGTTTTTTTTTTTTTTTTACAGTGTTCACCCAAGGGGTTAGGTCATGTGATATTTTTATAGAGCTGGTTTTACGGACGCGGCAATACCAAATATGTCTATTCTATTTAATTTTTTCTATTTTTAACATTTTTTTATTCCTTACTTGGGGACTTTTTTTTTTTTTTACATGTGAAACTTTTTTTATTTTATTTTTTCAACCCTTTATTTTTTATTTTTTGTTTTACACTTTTCGTCCCCCATAAGGTCATACAAGACCTCTGGGGGACATTTACTTCACTTTTTCTTATTTTTTTTCCACTGTTGATTTCTCCTGTAACTGGGGCTGACATAGTAGCCCCAGTTACAGGAGAAATGCATCCCCCCAGAGAGGCTGTACAGCGCAATACAGTGCTGTACAGCCTCAATGCAGGGCTGATTGAGGTCTGTGAAAGACCTCACACAGCTCCTGCACTCTCCCGTCCCGGCGGTCACATATATAGCCGGAACAGGAAGCGCTGTGTATGCAGCGATCCAGAAGGCAGGGACACCTGGGCACTGTCCCTGCCTTCTCTCTGGGTTGCCCTGCTGTCACTGACAGCGGGCAACCCGATCAGCAGCTGCACGATTAATTTCTAGAACGTCCATTCAGAAATAGAGATCCACCCTTAGGACGTTTATATCCTATGGGCGGACGGAAAGTGGTTAAACATATGTATTTGACATGTATTTGCACTGCCCTGCAGTAAAATTGACATCCAATGACCGTCTAATGGTCCTTGCCTTATGTATATACAGTGGCATAAAAAGCCCTTTATTTCAGGTGAATGCCTAATTTTTGGGGCCTGTACTGGCAGACAGTTACATATTATGGTGGCGTATGAATATTACAGGGTCATGTGACTGTGCCCCCCACCCCGTACTGTGCCCCTCACCCAGTACTGTGCTCCCTTATGCCCTACATTGTGCCCTCTTACCGCACCCTGTGCAGTGCCCCTAGTCATTCCCTGTACTGTGCCCTCCTATACCCTTTATACCACACGGTATGGTGGTGTTATCCGGTCACTGTACAGAAGTGTTTTCTGGTCAATGTATGGCGGTGGTATCCAATAACTGGATCGCCATAACTGTATCCCTTTCCCTGCTCATGCCATCCTTTTTTAGACCTGGCATAAGTGGGAAAAATATGCAGATTGCGGTGCTAAGGACCTTTGCGCCACAATCTGTGTCAGAAATATGTCTTAGGCTCCATTCACACGTCCGTAATAATGGGTCCGCATGGATGCAGACAGCACAGTGTGCTGTCCGTATCCGCATTTCCGGAGCGCGCCGACAATCTTCCGGTTCGCAGCTCCGGAAAAAAATAGAACATTTCCTATTCTTGTCCGCAATTGCGGACAAGAATAGGCATTTCTATGGGGGTGCCGGCCGGGTGTATTGCGCAATGCACTACGGACGTGTGAGTGGACCCTAACATAGACGTATTTCTATATAATAAATGACCACCTAATTGTATTATTATTCGGGGGTAGGGCTAACATTTTTATATTATATAGATTCTAGTGTATTATACTGTGCCCTGTATTTTCCAGTAGAAAAGGATCCTTGGGAAACACAGTCTTCATCCCTGACCACCAGGAACAGGTAGCGCTCTATCAGTACATGGCGTCCTACGTGTCCGTTCTCCACACAGATCCATGGTAGAAAATGTATGCTTTTTTTTAATGGACTCTACAGGATACAAAAACGTGGAGTGCTGCACATTTGTATACATCAAACCAATAGGAAATAAACTTTCTCTAGGCTCCAGAAGGGCACATTTTTGAGATGCATATAAAAATGGCCCCTGATTAAAATACATATTTTTTGTGGGAATTTTTGCCAATGATCCCCCTCTTGCATATCCCTGTCCATGTTGTGGGACTATTTGTGCACTCATAGTTTGAATTTAGTGGCTGCAAATATGACCTGAAGGTTTTTCAGGTAAGCCTGCTATTTAAGTCAATGGGCGCGGTGCTAACGCTCGGTTTGCGAACATTTGAGCGCGAACGCGCGTTCACATTCGCCAACCGTCCCTGTCGATGTTCGTCCATCGCTGGTGTTCACCCCCACAGGTTTGAACAGGGGGGGTGTATGTGAGACAGTGACAGGCCTCATATATGAAGGAAGGTATGTGTTTCCTAGAATGGTGCAGGAAACCTATTAGAGGAGATGCATATTGAGGTTTGCTGTGGTTCTCCTGAGATGTGCCACCAAGGTGTCCGGCCTTGGTGGAGTGAAATCCAGTACCTAATGTGTCCACTAGGATAGATAGTGGACGCTGTTGGTACTTAGTATAAATGATATCAGCTAATCCGGGCCTGGTTCTTATTTGGAATAAGCAATGAGCTGGGTGGGTGCTTATTCCCCCTGGTCCACTCCAGGTTTCATGGTGGCCCATGTCCACGGTTGTGATTTAAAAAGTCAGCAGCAAGAAGCAGGGTGTGTCTGTATGAGTGAGAGGCTTACAGATCACAGAGCGCAAGGTGTAAGTTGGCAGGAACTATCAATAAAGAAGATTGAAGTGACTTTGTTGTGTCCCTGCCTTTCTTTAACACTGGTTTGTAGGAGCTGATGGCTTTATAATATGCTACATTTTCCCATATTGGTTTCATATTTACCAGTGATTACACTTTTTCTGCTACTCATCCCATTTTTATTTTTTTTAAATCATGTAATCACCAATTAAGATGGCAGCATCACATATAGAAAGGCAGATAAAGTGGAAGAGGTATATAAGAGGTATATAAGAGGTATATAAGGTATACATACATACATTCCTGATTTACAGTAGAACTTGAAGCTAAGGGATCATCTCTACATGGAAAGTTCATAAGCCACAAAATGTGCATTATGTAGCAGTAATACATTTTTATACATTTACAAACTGCTTATTGTTTCAAAGTACATGAATTAAACATTAACGTTTTAAAATGTCCAAGCCTGCCCGAAAATGCAATTTCTATTTGTCTAAAGCATTGACTTGTGGAATATGCAAGCAGATAAAACCTAATGGAATTATTTGCTGATGCTAGTTCAGCATCTGTAAATGAAGTATGAACCAGATAAATATCACCTCGACACTACAGCAAATCATGGGACTCTGTTACAGGAGAACACAGCTGTTCCAGGCAATAATTTCCTGACAGAAATGTAATGTTAGCGTGTGTAATTGAGTTTGATATATCAGCCCCTCTGGGGATCTACACGTACGTTTTCTATTTTTTAACACGAGCAAATACATAAAACATCATCCATATTTAACAGATGCATAAATTTTATTTTGCATATGTCCTTGTGGTTTATTTTTTGGGATACCTTAACACATTCATATAAAGTCATATGAAAATAATATAATGCAATAAGGTTCAAATTGGAAATAAATCAGGCATGTTTTATTGTCATTTGGCACAACTATTTGTGAAACAATGTTTAACCAGTGCTTTTGCCATAGAAATAAATGCGATGAAAAAATCTGTGTAATATGTCCGTCATTAATGTCAAATGGGTATTTCTGGGATGTAAAATGTCAACCCCTAGGAAAATCTATTGGCGTGTAATGTGTAGAGGTCTGAAAAGGGACTCTGGCAATCAACAGAACAAAGTAATCAACACAGCACTTTTCACTGAAAGAAGACCTGTCAACCCTTGTGTCTATTTTGACAAATACTAGCATTCCTCATGAAATAACAATTCTGGAGCATCATTACTTATTTCATTCCTACTGTACTTGTTAATACTCCTGAAAACATTGACAACTTTGTGTTTCCGGTTGGGGGTGTGCCCAGGAACACTCTGACTGTCCAATTAAGGCTGACTATTCAAGACTGTGAAGGGGCGCACCCCTTTCACAACGAGAATGGTGAAACCCAGTTGTCAATTTACCGAAATATATTAAAAATATTTTCTAAAATATTCAGAAGAAATAACAGAGGAAAAAGCATACTGCACAGATCTAGAAAAGATGGTCCAGAATTCATGGGGAATGCAAATGCAAACAGACATGTCAGGAGAGCTGTCAGATCTTCTTTAACCTCTTCAGGACACAGGGCGTACAGGTACGCCCTTATGTCCTGTACTTAAGGACACCGGGCGTACCTGTACGCCCTGTGTATTTCCGATCACCGCTGCACGGCGGACGGTGATCGGAAGTCGGTGCCTGCTCAAATCATTGAGCAGGCACCTCGGCTAAATGCCCGGGGATGGGGGTCCCATGACCCCCCATGTCGGCGATCGCCACAAACCGCAGGTCAATTCAGACCTGTGGTTTGCGGCTTTTACCTATTGTGGCAGCGGCGGGCGTTTTACCTGAGACAATCGCCCAAAAAATGTAATAAAACTATGGTTCAGAATATGGAGACACTAAAACATTTATGTTTTAGTTATTGTGTAAAACTTACATAAATAAAAAAAAGTATACATATTAGGTATCGCCGCGTTCGTATCACCCGGCTCTAAAAAAATATCACATGACCTAACCCCTCAGATGGACACCGTAAAAAATTAAAAATAAAAACTGTGCTAAATAAACAATTTTTTTTCACCTTACATCACAAATAGTGTAATAGAAAGCGATCAAAAAGTCATATGCACCCCAAAATAGTGCCAATCAAACCGTCATCTCATCCCGCAAAAAATGAGACCCTACTTAAGATAATCGCCCAAAAACTGAAAAAACTATGGCTCTCAGACTATGGAGACACTAAAACATGATTTTTTTTGTTTCAAAAATGATATTATTGTGTAAAACTTACATAAATAAAAATAAAAGTATACATATTAGGTATCGTCACGTCCTTATCGACTTGATCTATCAAAATATCACATGACCTAACCCCTCAGATGAACACCGTAAAAAATTTAAAATAAAAACTGTGCTAAATAAACAATTTTTTTGTCACCTTACATCACAAAAAGTGTAATAGCAAGCGATCACACGCACCCCAAAATAGTGCCAATAAAACCGTCATCTCATCCCGCAAAAATCATACCCTACCCAAGGTAATCGCCTAAAAACTGAAAAGATTATGGCTCTCAGATTATGGAAACACTAAAACATGATTTTTGTTTGCTTCAAAAATGAAATCATTGTGTAAAACTTACATAAATAAAAAAAAGTATACATATTAGGTATCGCCATGTCCGTGACAACCTGGTCTATAAAAATACCACATTATCAAACCTGTAAGATGAATGTTGTAAATAACAAAAAATAAAAACGGTGCCAAAACAGCTATTTCTTGTTACCTTTCCTCACAAAAAGTGTAAAATAGAGCAACCAAAAATCATATGTACCCTAAACTAGTACCAAAAAAACTTCCACTCTATCCCGCAGTTTCTAAAATGGGGTCACTTTTTTGGAGTTTCTACTCTAGGGGTGCATCAGGGGGGCTTCAAATGGGACATGGTGTAAAAAAAAACAGTCCAGTAAAATCTGCCTTTTAAAAACCGTATGGTATTCCTTTCCTTCTGCACCCTGCCGTGTGCCCGTACAGCAGTTTACGACCACATATAGGGTGTTGTAAATTACAGAATCTGGGCAATAAATATTGAGTTTTGTTTGGCTGTTAACCCTTGCTTTGTTACTGGAAAAAATGGATTAAAATGGAAAATGTGCCAAAAAATGAAAATTTGGAAATTGTATCTCTATTTACCATTAATTCTTGTAGAACACCTAAAGGGTTAACAAAGTTAGTAAAATCTGTTTTGAACACCTTGAGGGGTGTAGTTTCTTAGATGGGGTCACTTTTATGGAGTTTCTACTCTAGGGGTGCATCAAGGGGGCTTTAAATGTGACATTGTGTAAAAAAAATACAGTCCAGCAAAACCTGCCTTCCAAAAACCTTATGGCATTTCTTTCTGTCTGTGCCCTGCCGTATTCCCGTACAGCGGTTTATGACCACATATAGGGTGTTTCTATAAACTATAATATCAGAGCCATACATATTGAGTTTTGTTTGGCTGTTCACCCTTGCTTTGTAAATGAAAAAAAAATATTAAAATGGAAAATCTGCCAAAAAGTGAAATTTTGAAATTGTATCTCTATATTCCATTAATTCTTGTGGAACATCTAAAGGGTTAACAAAGTTTGTAAAATTAGTTTTGAATACCTTGAGGGGTGTAGTTCCTAGAATGGGGTCATTTTTCAGTGGTTTTTATTATGTAAGCCTCGCAAAAAGTGACTTCAGACCTGAACTGGTCCCTAAAAATTGGGTTTTTGAAAATTTCAGAAAAATCTCAAGATTTGCTTCTAAACTTCTAAGCCTTGTAATATCCCCAAAAAATAAAATATCATTCCCAAAATGATCCAAACATAAAGTAGACATATGGGAAATGTAAAGTAATAACTATTTTTGGAGGTATTACTATGTATTATAGAAGTAGAGAAATTGAAACTTGGAAATTTGCCATTTTCTTTACAGATTTTGGGTAAATTTGGTATTTTTTTACTTCATTTTACCAGTGTCATGAAGTACAATATGTGAAGAAAAAACAATCTCAGAATAGCCAGATAAGTCAGAGCGTTTTAAAGTTATCACCACTTAAATTGACACTGGTCAGATTTGCAAAAAATTGCCTGGTCCTTAAGGTGAAATAAGGCTGTGTCCCAAAGTGGTTAAAGATGGATGTGCTTACTACTGTAGGAAAGAGACCTTGGCACCTCAGAGAGCTCCATGTTACATACTTCTGCTGAATATGGAGGTACCAGGGTTAGGCCACTGCCAGTCACACATTAATAGCTTATCATCAGGATAATTAACCCCTTAGTGATCAGCCTGTTTTTGGCCTTACTGACCAAGCCTTTTTTCATCGTCGCCGTTCAAGAGCTATAACTTTTTTTATTTTTCCATCTATATAGCTATATAAGGGCTTGTTTTTTTGTGGGAAAAGTCTTAGTTTTTAATGGCCCCATTTTGATGTACACATATCTTTCTGATAAACTTTTATTAACTCAGTCTGGGAGGGAGTTGGGAAACACAGTAATTGTCACGGGGAGCCGGCGGCGCACTCTCCCTTCGCAGTACCGCCGGTATTCCGTGCACATAGCGGAGCGAGGACACGGGCAGTGTCTTTATCCCCATGGGGACCAGGGGGCGGGGAGGATCCGGCCGCGCATGCCTCATCTGCGTGGCCGGCGTCCTCTGTCCCCTAGACAACAGGCAGCAGGAGATTTGAGTGCCGATAATGATGATCAGCGCTCGGCTATGTTGGGCTGTGTTATGCGGGTGACGTTGGCCACGTCATGTGACTCACCAGTCTGGGCTATTTAAACAGGCAGCCTGCTGGCCACAGGTTGCCTGTGATTGGTTTTACTACTTCACTAGCGTTCCTATTGTTACATTGTTATTGTGTTTGGACCTCGGCTTTGTTTCTGACCTCGACCATGTTACCTTCTTGGAATTGACGTGACCTCTCGGCTTCTGAATTTGGTTTGTGTTGACCTTGCTATTGTGTTTTCCCTTGTGTACCTGTGTGACCTCCTGGCTTTGAACTTTGCTTCCCTGACTCTGTTACGTGTTACTCTAGCACTCTTTAGGCCCCTGCACGTATCTAAGCTAGGGACCGCTGCCAAGTTGTACGCCGTCAGTCAGGGCGCGCCGTGCAAGTAGGTAGGGACAGAGGTGCGGGTGGAGATCAGGGTTGCATTTTTCCTATGCCTACGTGATAGTAATTGTGTCACTGCGTTTTCACGTTATACTTTTTATATATTTATTTTTTGTATAAATAACATAATATATTTATTCTCTGGGTCAGTAAAATTACAGTGTTACCAAATACATATAGTTTTTTTATGTTTTACTACTTTTTTGCAATAAAACCCCTTTTTTAAAAGGAAAAAAAGTTTTGCATCGCTCCTTCCCAAGATCCATAACTTTTTTATTTTTCCTTCTATGGAGTTGTGTAAGGGCTTGATTTTTGTGGAACAACTTGTATTTTTCAGTGGTATCATTTTGAAGTAAATTACACTTTCTGATCGCTTGTTATAAGGTTTATTTGGTGCCAACTAAGAATAAAATAGTAATTCTGTCTTTTTTTTTTTATTTACGGTTTTCACCATAGGGGATAATTTACATTATATTTATGTAGTCCGGATTGTTATGGATGCAGAAATACCAAACATATGGGGATATTTTTTTATTTAATAAATGTGTTTTTTTTTTCTTGTTTTTTTTACCACTTAATAGTCCTACAAGAGGACTATAACAGACAGTGTTTTGATTGCTTTTAAAATGTAATGCACTATCCTTATAGTGCATTGCATTTTAATGGCAATGGCATTCTGACATTGACCAGCAGGCTGCACCAGAGAGGCTCAGCCTGCTGGAAATTACTCTTGGCTGGTCTGGGGCCTACATGAGACCCCAGACTGCATTCACACACCGGCAACCCACGATCGCATTTGCGGGGTGCCAATGGGAGACAGAGGGAGTCACCACTTCTTCTTTTAATATTGCATGCACATTACTATATAGGCCTATTATAAATTCATGACCTACTCTAATAAAACTTGATCATATTTTAAGTGATATTTAAGGGATTGTAAGACAATATACGCCAAAAACATAATACTCTAAATGTAACACTTGATTCTAGCACCTTAGAATACTTAAAGGGGTTGCCTGGCTTCAGAGTTGAACCTGGACATATCCTTTTCTTCCCCTACTGAGCCTCCCTGATATGAGCATCGGAGCATTTCATGAATCGCACAGGGCAAAGGCATTTTCTGGAGATCCGGGGAAAGCTAGGCAGAGGCTTCCTCCTAGCAGTGAGCCTGGTGACATCACCGGTACTAATGAGCAAGCTTTACCTAGCTGTAAAATGGCTAGGGCTGCGCTAAAGTCTGCCCATCAAAGCCTCTGCCTAGCAGTATAATAAATATAAACAAAAAAGCCCTCGCCCTGCGTGATCCAGCGCAAGCCAAGGGAGAGCATCGGAGCACGAAATGCTCCGATGTTCAGGGGGGTGCCAGAAGGGTGAAAATATGGTTATGTCCATGTTCAGCTCCGAACCCAGACAACCCCTTTAAAGGGTTTCTGTCATGACAAATAATGTTATGTAGCTGACTAACATTAGTGATGGACTAATGTCAGCAGTACATAACAGTATGCTTTATAACTCAATGCCTGCCTCCGTTCTCTTAAAATAAAGACTTTTAAAATATGCTAATTAGCCTCTAGGTGCTATTAGGGCATTGCTTCAGCACCTAGAGGCTTGGTTTACACACCCTTTGGCATGCACAGGTCCAGTTGATTGGCTTTCGAGTTCTCCTAGGTGTCCCATAAAATCTGCACCAGCGCCGTGCCCATTTAGTATTCGGCACAGGCGCAGTGAGTGAAGGACACGCTCCTGCTGCCAGCTTCCTCACTGCGCCTGCGCCAAATACTAAACTGGACGGCGCAGTGGCGTAATTTATGGGACACTGAGGAAACCTCGAAAGTCAATTAACTGGACCTGGATGTGCCAAAGGGTGCGTAGAACGAGGCTCTAGGTGCTGAAGCGACGCTCTAATAGCACCTAGAGGCTCATTAGCATATTTTAAAAGTCTTTAAAGCTTCATTTAGTTCCAGGGGACTAAAAAAGTATGTATCTTGAATCTGGCCATATGAAAAACAGTTGTTTCACCTCATTGGCCACATTTACTAAGCAAAACATGCCAAAGTTCAGTTGCAATTTTTACAGATAAAAATTTACTATATAGTGTGGACAACATTTATTATATCATTTAGCTTTTTTACCCTTTACCGTATTTAAAAGTTTCTAGAAAAGGAGTGTGTCTTAGAAACATTAAAAAATATATCAAAATCATTGCATGAGGTAGAGAATGGTATGACAGTTTTCATAATTCTTTTTTAACTTTTGGCAATTTATTGATGAATGTTACAACAGTATCTATACCCAGCTCTGAATTGTGTCCGTGGTACTATGTCTGCCCTTACAGCACGTTCATTGTCATACTAAGAAATACCATCATGTTTGTCTGATTGGGTATAAGTAGGGATGAGTAAATAGACTGTAAACTAATCAGGTTCAACCCGAGTTTTGTGGATCAAAATCTGAATTTTTGGCGATCTGATTCTGAATTTTGGACAGAGAGAGAGAGAGAGGGAGAAATTAATAAAAATGTTTAAAAAAACTAAGAAACAAGAGAAAAAAAATTGAGTCCTAGGAGAATGCAAAGTGTCATACACAAATTTTAAGGCTAACTGGAGCACTTTTGACTCGAGTCAAAAAATTTTGTGACTCACTGATCTCTAGGTATAAGTGATTACAACTATAAAGAATTTACTGTAAGAAAGTAAAGTACGCATTAGTCTGTTTCTTTCATGCAACAAGGTGCGATATGCATAGGGCCTCCTGTTTTGTAAATGCCTTATGTTTAGCATTACAAGCTTTTAGATTACATTACATGATATAATGCAGAAGTAAGGTCTAGGATAGATGAGCAATCATATCACTTATGATATGCAGTAAGATTAGAATTATTAAAATAGAAATCAAGACAGTTAAGACTCCATATTGTGTTTGGTTTTCATGTCTCGCAATAGTTTTTTTCCCTCCTTGAGAAAGTAAAACAAAGGCACTGAATGGCAAGATGCTGAATGATAAAAATAATGTGCAGCTTGAAAAGGTAAAAAGTAAAAGAAAACAGAGGGAATTGTTGCTGACTGAACCAGAAATAGAATTAATGCTAAGAACAGAAGATATGAAGGATAAAGAAAGAATGATCCACGTGCATGGAGATCATGCAGGGATAATTAAGACATGAAGTTGTAATGAAGAATAAGGCACCAGGGGATTGAGTTACCTCTAGAGATGAGTAAATCTATTCAAAAATTTGGAAATATTTTTATTTTATTTTTAGAGTTAAGATTTAGATTCTAATAAGCCCAATTCTATGTGATTTTATTTGAGGGAGAGAGTTTTCCAGGAATTTTAGACTTTATTCAGATCCGAATCAAATCGGGCATGAATTTAATGTGAAAAAAATTTGCTCATCTCTAGCTACTTCCTATAGTTTAGTCATACAATACAGATCTTATGCATTTTCTCAAGTCACATATCAAGAAGTAGTATCGGACATAATATATCCACTGTGCAGGAAATGTACAGTATTATACACTGCCCATTTTAAACATTGATGCACTGGGGTCTACTAAAGTAAGAGCTGCTCTTCTTGAGCTGTTTTCTACACTGGCTCCCTCTGTGATGTATCGTACAGATTCCATAATAGGGTGTATGGACAAAAGTTCTCCTCATCAGACAACCTCTCATGGTTTAGATATTCGGAGCCTGTTTATAAACCATATTTTCACTTTGTTTCAGTTTAAATATGCATTGCACTTTTATTGATAGCTGATTAAACATAATTCTCAAAATCAATGCAACTATGTTTAAATGGTGAAAACAAAACATTTTAAACACACTTCATTAATTCTAACTAAATTACTACAGTGCCGTCATTAAAATACTGCTGATGACTGCAAAATTTCCTCAGCGTTTTGCTTTGATGCACATTTTGCAGCAAAACAAAAACAGAAGCTTTGAAGTGCAAAAGTTAGAGCAGTTTTTTAAAGTAGCTCCAAATGACCTTGAACAAATCAGTTCATCTTAACTTGCTTTGAAGGCAATGAATTCTATAGGCATGTTGCTTTTAAACGCTGCTTTGTAGTCCTTTACCGCATATTAAAACAATGTTGTGATATTTTACTACAATTTAGTTGATTAGCATTGCTAATTTGAAAAACATTTTCTGAAAACATGCACAAATCAGTATCATTATTTGTTAAAGGGGCCGTGCACATGCTGCATTATTGGTATTGTCCAGATCCATAATACACTGCAGACAATCTGCTATGGATCTGCGCTGTACCTTTAATGTTTTTAATTGAAATATATAATTAAATTGTGGCTCCATATTATGGACACATATGAAATGTGTGCCAGGTTCATTGCTTCTCTTTAAAGAGTGACTGCGCTTTTTACACAATTTAATGGAAATCTCTTTATTTAAAAAAAAAGAAAGTCTTCACTGCCTAACCCTGTCAGGAGCTAATTAGCATGAAATAAAAAAAGCTCATTTTTAAGCAAAGAGGTCACCTATCGAAATAGGACCAAGATTACAATGTACTGACAAGTATGTATTTTGTATGTAAGATGGATTCATTTGAATGTATCTGGTAATAGATTCCCTTTAAAGTATCCTTATTAAATTTTACATTCATTTTGAGTTGGTTGAATGTAGATCAAATATCTCCTATTGCCACGTGGAAACTAGCATAAAGCAGGCTAGACACGACATAATGGTAAATGGATTTGTCTTTATTCTAATTATGGCAGGCAAACCTTAATAGACTTTGCAGCTCAGCTCATTAACATTGGTGTTACACTGGTTCTACATTTTATGTCCAAGGACACACAATTAAGTTAACAGTTCTTCCAACATCAGCTTGTTGATGGTTTCAACAATATAAGGAGATAATTAAGGTGAGAATGAAGCAACATAACCAAGACACAAGCTTAAAAGCCAATGTTAATCAAAGGTAAAGCTTATATTTCAATTTTCCTGGAGTTTGTGAGATGTAGGACAGCTCGGACATCTCACAAACAAGCGTTGTCATTTGGCACAACTCATCATAATATCAGAATCTATTGTAATTTAACCACTTCCTGACACAACCAATTTTGGTGGTTTCTGTTTCTCACCATGTTTTTTTTTAATTTTACATCGGCATATGAGGGCTTGCTTTTATGTGACACATATTCTTAACCACTTCAACCCCCCTAGCTGAAACACCCTTAATGACCAGGCCACTTTTTACACTTCTGCACTACACTACTTTCACCGTTTATTGCTCGGTCATGCAACTTACCACCCAAATAAATTTTACCTCCTTTGCATCTCACTAATAGAGCTTTCATTTGGTGGTATTTCATTGCTGCTGACATTTTTACTTTTTTTTGTTATTAATCGAAATTTAACGATTTTTTTGCAAAAAAATGAAATTTTTCACTTTTAGTTGTAAAATTTTGCAAAAAAAAAACGACATCCATATATAAATTTTTCGCTAAATTTATTGTTCTACATGTCTTTGATAAAAAAAAAGTTTGGGCAAAAAATAAATGGTTTCGGTAAAAGTTATAGCGTTTACAAACTATGGTACAAAAATGTGAATTTCCGCTTTTTGAAGCAGCTCTGACTTTCTGAGAACCTGTCATGTTTCCTGAGGTTCTACAATGCCCAGACAGTACAAACACCCCACAAATGACCCCATTTCGGAAAGTAGACACCCTAAGGTATTCGCTGATGGGCATAGTGAGTTCATAGAACTTTTTATTTTTTGTCACAAGTTAGCGGAAAATGATGATTTTTTTTATTTTTATTTTTTTCTTACAAAGTCTCATATTCCACTATATTTATCTCACGCAGCATGGGTTTTTGTAAAATGACACCCCAAAACACATTCCCCAACTTCTCCTGAGTATGGCGATACCACATGTGTGACACTTTTTTGCAGCCAAGGTGGGCAAAGGGGCACACATTCCAAAGAGCACCTTTCGGATTTCACAGGCCATTTTTTACACATTTTGATTGCAAACTACTTCTCGTGCATATGGGCCCCTAAAATGCCAGGGCAGTATAACTACCAAACAAGTGACCCCATTTTGGAAAGAAGACACCCCAAGGTATTTCATGATGGGCATAGTGAGTTCATGGAAGTTTTTATTTTTTGTCACAAGTTAGTGGAATATGAGACTTTGTAAGGAAAAAAAAAATCATCATTTTCCGCTAACTTGTGACAAAAATTTTTAAATTCTAGGAACTCGCCATGCCCCTCACGGAATACCTTGGGGTGTCTTCTTTCCAAAATGGGGTCACTTGTGGGGTAGTTATACTGCCCTGGCATTTTAGGGGCCCAGATGCGTGAGAAGTAGTTTGCAATCAAACTGTAAAAAATGACCGGTGAAATCCGAAAGGTGCTCTTTGGAATGTGTGCCCTTTTGCCCACCTAGGCTGCAAAAAAGTGTCACACATGTGGTATCGCCGTATTCAGGAGAAGTTGGGGAATGTGTTTTGGGGTGTCATTTTACATATACCCATGCTGGGTGAGATAAATATCTTGGTCAAATGCCAACTTTGTATAAAAAAATGGGAAATGTTTTCTTTTGCCAAGATATTTCTCTCACCCAGCCTGGGTATATGTAAAATGACACCCCAAAACACATTCCCCAACTTCTCCTGAGTACGGCGATACCACATGTGTGACACTTTTTTGCAGCCTAGATGCGCAAAGGTGCCCAAATTCCTTTTAGGAGGGCATTTTTAGACATTTGGATCCCAGACTTCTTCTCACACTTTAGGGCCCCTAAAACGCCAGGGCAGTATAAATACCCCACATGTGACCCCATTTTGGAAAGAAGACACCCCAAGGTATTCAATGAGGGGCCTGGCAAGTTCATAGAATTTTTTATTTTTTTTGCATAAGTTAGCGGAAATTGATTTTTTTTTTCTCACAAAGTCTCAATTTCCGCTAACTTGGGACAAAAATTTCAATCTTTCATGGACTCAATATGCCCCTCAGCGAATACCTTGGGGTGTCTTCTTTCCAAAATAGGGTCAGTTGTGGGGTGTTTGTACTGCCCTAGCATTTGAGGGTCTCCACAATCATTACATGTATGGCCAGCATTAGGAGTTTCTGCTATTCTCCTTATATTGAGCATACAGGTAATGAGAATTTTTTTTTTCCATTCAGCCTCTGGGCTGAAAGAAAAAAATGAACGGCACAGATTTCTTCATTCTCATCGATCAATGTAGATGAAAAAATCTCTGCCAAATAAAAAAGAAGGGGAAAGGCGTCTGCCAGGACATAGGAGCTCCGCCCAACATCCATACCCACTTAGCTCGTATGCCCTGGCAAACCCGATTTCTCCATTCACATCAATCGATGTGGATGAATAAATCATTGTCGGGATTATTTTTTTTTTATATATACAAAGTGTTTGCCAAAGCATATGAACACTGCCACCTCCTCAGCTCATATGCCTCGGCAAATGTATCTTTTACTGCAGAGGAGAAATCTCGTCTTGCAGCGCCGCATACACCGACTTGTGTGTAATCTGACAGCAGCGCAATGCTTCTGTCAGAATGCACATCAGTGCTGCAGCTAGTCGATCGGTTGGTCCACCTGGAAGGTAAAAAAAAAAAAAAGAAAAAAATAAGAAAAACCAGGCCGCAATGCAATACATTTTATTAACTTTATAATAACTTTAGAACAGAACATATAAACTTTATTTAACTTTTGAAACTAAACGTTAACTTTTTTGCTTACTGGTGTTTTTTTTTTTTTTTCTTTTTTTACCTTTATAGGACAAACCTCTCCTTCCCCATGGGACAATGTGCAAAGCGCAAATCGCCCAAAGATGTGGCGAAGTACATTATGCACTTTGTCCCAGGTGAAAGGAGAGGTTTGCAGCAGCTCTGTGTGAATGGGCTCTAATAGCCCTGTGTGCCTGTCCTGGTGAGATGCAATCCCTATGCTAGGTGTACCTGTGTGTGGTACTTCCGGAAACACTCTCCAAAGCATAGGGCAGGGTGGTCAGGGCAGTCAGGACAGAAATAGCGGGTGTCACGCCTTATTCCACTCCTGCTACAGACACAACATCTTTTTCGGGGTGACGTTTGGGTTGAGGTACCAGGAACGACACTGGGGAAATGTCGCTTGTGTAGACAGCTAACTACACTGGTGGATGGGGCCACGGAACCTCCTGGGTACAGGAGGTTCTCGATGATCTCTTCCTGAAATTTGAGGAAGGATCCTGTTCTCCCAGCCTTACTGTAGAGAACAAAACTATTATACAGAGCCAATTGAGTTAAATATACAGACACCTTCTTATACCAGCGTCTGGTGCGTCGGGAAACTAAAGACAGAGACAACATCTGGTCATTGAAGTCCACCCCTCCCATGTGAAGGTTATAGTCGTGGACTGAGAGGTGCTTTTCAATGACACGGGTTGCTCGCTCAATTTGTATTGTCGTGTCTGCGTGAATGGAGGAGAGCATGTAAACGTAACGCTTGTCTCTACATTTCACCGCGAGCAGTTCTTCGTTACACAAGGCAGCCCTCTCCCCCCTTGCAAGACGGGTGGTAACGAGCCGTTGGGGGAAGCCTGCGTGACTAGTTCGCGCGGTGCCACAGCAGCCAATCTGTTCTAGAAACAAATGCCTGAAGAGGGCCACACTTGTGTAGAAATTGTCCACATAAAGATGGTACCCCTTGCCAAATAAGGGTGACACCAAGTCCCAGACTGTCTTCCCACTGCTCCCCAGGTAGTCAGGGCAAGCGACCGGCTCCAGGGTCTGATCTTTTCCCTCATAGATCCGAAATTTGTGGGTATAGCCTGAGGCCCTTTCACAGAGCTTATACAATTTGACCCCATACCGGGCGCGCTTGCTTGGGATGTATTGTTTGAAGCCAAGGCGCCCGGTAAAATGTATTAAAAATGTCTACGCAGATGTTTTGCTCAGGGGTATACAAATCTGCAAATTTCTGGTTGAAGTGGTCTATGAGGGGCCGAATTTTGTGGAGCCGGTCAAAAGCTGGGTGGCCTCTGGGACGGGAGGTGGTGTTGTCGCTAAAGTGCAGGAAACACAGGTTGGCCTCAAATCGTGCCCTGGACATAGCAGCGGAGAACATGGGCATGTGATGAATTGGGTTCGTGGACCAATATGACCGCAATTCATGCTTTTTGGTTAGACCCATGTTGAGGAGAAGGCCCAGAAAAATTTTAATTTCGGAAACTTGGACTGGTTTCCACCGGGAAGGCTGGGCATAAAAGCTTCCCGGGTTGGCGGATATAAATTGTGTGGCATACCGGTTTGTTTCTGCCACAACTAAGTCCAAGAGCTCCGCAGTCAAGAACAGCTCAAAAAATCCCAGGGTCAAACCGATCTGAGCTGTCTCAACCCGAACTCCAGACTGGGCGGTGAAAGGGGGAACTACTGGTGCGGCTGAAGTTGGGGACTGACAATCAGGATTTGCCAGCACCTCAGGGATTCTAGGGGGTCTACGGGCCCGTCTGTGCGGTGGCTGCGATGGGGTAACTAATGCACGTGCCACCGTACTAGCTTCAACTGCCCTTCTGGTGCTCGCCACTTCACCATGTTGTACGGCAGTGCTGGTACTAGGTCCAGGGAGGGCTGCGCTGCTAGTGTATGCCTCACCACGTAATCCAACAGCGCCAGCCCCACTCTGCTGCCCTTGAAGCGGATCCTGCGCAACCTGTGGTCTAGCGACACAGGGCCGGGTACACCTGGTGGTATCAGGGACCTCAACCTCCTCGTCCGAACTTTGGGTCAGACTGCCACTGCTTTCTACAGGTTCATATTCTGACCCGCTGGATTCGTCAGATGAGGGTTCCCATTCCTCATCCGACTGGGTCAGAAGCCTGTAGGCCTCTTCAGAAGAATACCTCCTGTTTGACATTTGGGCAACAAAATTTAGGGGTATTCCCTGAGACTACCCAAGAAAAAAAGCAAGCCTGTCTTACAAATGGGAGGTTAGCGAAGTACCGGAGGCCGCTGCGGTTGATAAAAAAATATCAAAACTGATTTTTATATTGCCGCAGCGCGTGTAAAGTGATTGTGCAATGATAAAAAAATAAAATAAAATTGTCACTGCGGGGCGGGCGTGGGCAAACGCACGTCTGGGCGACCGATCAGGCCTGATCGGGCAAACACTGCATTTTGGGTGGAGGGCGAGCTAAGGTGACACTAATACAATTATAGATCTGACTGTGATCAGTTTTGATCACTTACAGATACTAAAAAAGTACAAAAGCTGATTAGCGATACGCTAATCAGCGAGTAAGTGACTGAGGTGTGGTGGGCTGGGCGCTAACCGATCGCTAAACTACCTAACCAAGGGGCCTAAACTATCCCTAAAACCTAACAGTCAATACCAGTGGAAAAAAAAGTGACAGTTTACACTGATCACTTTTTTCACTTTCACTAGTGATTGACGGGGCAAGAAGGGTCGATCAAGGGGTTAATTGGGGTGCAGGGGGGTGATCTGGGGCTATGTGTAGTGTTTGGTGCTACTCACTGTGAAGCCTGCTCCTCTGCTGGAACCAACTGACGAAAAGGACCAGCAGAGGAGCAGGGAAGCCATTTAACACATCATATTTACTAATATGATGTGTTAGATGGCTTGTGATTCATTTTTTTTTAAATCGCCAGCCTGCCAGCAACGATCATTGGCTGGCAGGCTGGTGACGTGACCCCCCTCTAACTTTTGCCGGCCCACGATGCGCATGCGCGGGCTGGCTAAGCGCGTCATCTCGCGTCTCGCGTGATGACACGTATATGCGTGACTGTGCGCAGCGCTGCCGCCTCCGGATCCCGATCCTGCGTTAGGCGGTCCGGAGGCGGTTAAAGGGGACCTGTCACTGGGATTTTGTGTATAGAGCTGAGGACATGGGATGCTAGATGGCCACTAGCACATCAGGAATACCCAGTCCCCATAGCTCTATGTGCTTTTATTGTGTCAAAAAAACTATTTGATACATATGCAAATTAACCTGAGATGAGTCCTGTCCCTGACTCATCTCAGGGACAGGACTCATCTTAGGTTAATTTTCATATGTATCACATCGTTTTTTTTACACAATAAAAGCACAGAGAGCGATGGGGACTGGGTGTTGCAGATGTGCTAGCGGCCATATAGCAACTCATGTCCTCAGCTCTATACACAAAATCCCGGTGATAGGTTCCCTTTAATGACAATGTTTAATGTACCATATAAGAAAGTCGCTGGGTGCTAGACAGAGCAAAGCTGCTGGTTCTTAGCTGATCAGTCTTGCATGCATATTGTAAAAAGCATCAACCGGGTGCTATTTTGGGCCTCTTTTGATGTCCTAATTAAAGCGTATATGTGCAAAATAAAATAAAACTGTGTCAAGGACTTTTAATGACCTCTTAGGACAATATTATAGGGAAAATATAGTAAAAAAAAATAAGTACAAAAAAATACAATAAAATACAAATAATAGAAAATAATTAAAATACCTATGATAATCCAAACAAGTGTTGAGCAAATCGAGCTTCGGATCAGGGATCCGAAGTCGATTCTTTCAAACACTTTGGTTTAATACTGTCCAGAGACCTGTCTCCGTGAAGGCAAAATTAGTTTCAGAAAAAGTCTCGCAAGACTTTGGTAAATGAATT
This sequence comes from Bufo gargarizans, assembly GCF_014858855.1. Lineage (NCBI taxonomy): Eukaryota > Metazoa > Chordata > Amphibia > Anura > Bufonidae > Bufo > Bufo gargarizans. The sequence goes on from NC_058082.1 coordinate 202,748,061, forward strand.
TGGTAATCACTTCTGCGTCTTCAAAAAACGTTTAAAATAGCAACCCAAAGTTACGTTTGGTACCGAGGTATCAGCCAGTACCAAACCCGACTTCGGATTGCTAATTTTATATGTCTTTAAAGATGCAGAAATGAATACCAAACTCATCCGGGTGAAGCAAATGCTTTCTCCAGAGAACATTAAAATAAAGTGATTGAACGAATCGACTTCAGATCTATGATCTGAAGATAGATTCGCTCAAGCTTAATCAAAAGATTATAAAACACATTTTACTAAATTTGTTTTGGGTGTCAAATTGTATAGTATATTAGGGACTATAGTTGAAAAGAAAATTAATTCATTTTTGCAATTGTCCCTACATTACACACACAAAAATAGACCTATATGTTAATGTACAAAAGTTGCAAAAATTATTTTGGTAGTACAACAAATAAAAAGGTTAGGGCCATTAAGCCACCATTTACTCTAAGTCACAAAAAGGTGTCTGGTTATCAGACCTGGTGATTAAAAGGTTAAAAATATATATATTTTTTTTCCTCTGATGGGGCTTAGTGAGGGCTTTTGCAGGACAATTTTGGGGTAACTTTTTTTAATAACTGTTTACTCAATTTTTTAGCAAGGCATGGTGACCAAAAACAGCTATTCCAGCACTATCAAAATTTTTCTTTTATATGGCATTTAATGTGCGAGAAACATAACACGATATTTTAATAGTTTTAATTGTTATGGATGTTTTGCACTTTTTATGTAAGAAAAAAAGGAAACTGAGGGGTTGAACTTTTAATATTTGTTTTTAAATATTTTAAAAAATATTTTTAAACTTTCGTAAATTTTTATGCTTAATGTATTCATAATACACTGCAATATGTCTGACTAACTGCTTAGATGCTATAGTTGCTATTAAGTGTGGCATCCAAAGGGTGAAACAGCTGGTATACCACATCTGGCTCCCACAGACAAAGAACCGGACTGCTTAGTACACGTCTTTCTGAGTATACAGTGGGATGCGAAAGTTTGGGCAACCTTGTTAATCGTCATGATTTTCCTGTATAAATCGTTGGTTGTTACGATAAAAAATGTCAGTTAAATATATCATATAGGAGACACACACAGTGATATTTGAGAAGTATAATGAAGTTTATTGGATTTACAGAAAGTGTGCTATAATTGTTTAAACAAAATTAGGCAGGTGCCTAAATTTGGGCACCACAAAAAAGAAATGAAATCAATATTTAGTAGATCCTCCTTTTGCAGAAATTACAGCCTCTAAAGGCTTCCTGTAGGTTCCAATGAGAGTCTGGATTCTGAAGGTATTTTGGACCATTCCTCTTTACAAAACATCTTTAGTTCATTCAGGTTTGATGGCTTCCGAGCATGGACAGCTCTCTAAGTCACACCACAGATTTTCAATTGTATTCAGGTCTGGGGACTGAGATGGCCATTCCAGAACGTTGTACTTGTTCCTCTGCATAAATGCTTTAGTGGATTTTGAGCAGTGTTTAGGGTCGTTGTCTTGTTGAAAGATCCAGCCCCGGCGCAGCTTCAGCTTTGTCATTGATTCCTGGACATTGGTCTCCAGAATCTGCTGATACTGAGTGGAATCCATGCGTCCCTCAACTTTGACAAGATTCCCAGTCCCTGCACTGGCCACACAGCCCCACAGCATGATGGAACCACCACCATATTTTAATGTAGGTAGCAGGTGTTTTTCTTGGAATGCTGTGTTCTTTTTCCTCCATGCATAACGCCCCTTGTTATGGCCAAATAGCTCAATTTTAGTTTCATCAGTCCACAGCACCTTATTCCAAAATAAAGCTGGCTTGTCCAAATGTGCTTTAGCCCACCTCAAGTGGCACTTGTTGTGCTGTGGGCGGAGAAAAGCCTTCCTCTGCATCACTCTCGCATACAGCATCTCCTTGTGTAAAGTGCGCTGAATGGTTGAACGATGCACAGTGACTCCATCTGCAGCAAGATGATGTTGTAGGTCTTTGGTGCTGGTCTGTTGGTTGACTCTGACTGTTCTCACCATTCGTCGCTTCTGTCTCTCAGAGATTTTTCTTGGTCTGCCACTTCGAGCCTTAACTTGAACTGAGCCTGTGGTCTTCCATTTCCTCAATATGTGGAAACAGACAGCTGAAATCTCTGAGACAGCTTTCTGTATCCTTCCCCTAAACCATGATGGCGAACAATCTTTGTCTTCAGGTCATTTGAGAGTTGTTTTAAGACCCCCCATGTTGCTACTCTTCAGAGAAAATTAAATGAGGAGGGAAACTTACAATTGACCCCCTTAAATACTCTTTCTCATAATTGGATTGATCTGTGTATGTTGGTCAGGGGTCACTGAGCTTACCAAGCCAATTTGAGTTCCAATAATTAGTTGTAAAGGTTTTGGAATCAATAAAATGACAACAGTGCCCAAATTTATGCACCTGCCTAATTTTGTTTAAACAATTATAGCACACTTTCTGTAAATCCAATAAACTTAATTTCACTTCTCAAATATCACTGTGTGTGTCTCCTATATGACATATTTAATTGACATTTTTTATCGTAACAACCAACGATTTAAACAGGAAAATGATGACGATTAACAAGGTTGCCCAAACTTTCGCATCCCACTGTATATGGTGGAGGCCAAGAAAGGGATTTACCATATGTCAACATACTGTATAAATCTTCACTCTTAGGGTTTTCATGAAGTAGCCCCAAAAAGCAAAATTTTGGTCTCTACTAATCATAATTTATGGTATGTACATGAAATATAGATTTACTTAAAAATGATTGCAGATATTAAATTATTATTATTTTAAGGGATTTTCCCAATTGGACACCTCCTGTCTATATGTCTTCTTAGTTACTTTGTACATCATAGAGGAATTTCTCCTTTTGAGGAGCGAGGAAATCCACTGTGACTGACCAGGCATAGCTGAAAATTACATGGTCCCCAATTTAGCCGAATGGGTTGCATTAAACTACATTTTCTCTGCAGTGGCTGTAAATAGAATACCCAAGTGTTTACTCCTTTGGGAAGCCTGGGCAGCTTTAGGGAAGCATTTCCCCGTCAGAAATATGTAATTAGGATGCTTTGAGTCTGATATTCTTTAGACTGGTTGGAAATGTTCAATAACACAGCTCAACAATGATTTTGCTACTGAGAGAAAAATATGTAATTTACACTAAAATGAACGCACTGATTCCAAATATGAACTCAGAATTTGCCTGACACGTCTAGATTTTAAGTTATACATGCAAACCCTATTCAGTTATAATATTAATGAATTATATTGGAGATATTCCAATGGACATGTCCAGACCTGTTCGGACGCACTCAGGCTGATTTCAGCAGTAAGTATATAAGGCAAGCTGGACAGATTTTGATAAAGTGATCTGTTATAGTGCTATCAGTTTTGAAACTTAAGATGGATAAACGCAAATGTGTTAATGATCCAGATAATTTAAATATGTGGCAAATACACTACTTATGATCAGCGCAAGAATCTGACAAAGTGAGTGCGTCTTGCAGCTTGGGATGCATTTGTGCTAGTAGTGCAGAACTTCCTTGGGAACAGACGAGCTGCATACTATGCTGAATTAGTAGACAACATGCTTACAGCATATGAACAACTTGGCTGCCGAATGTCATTGAAAGTGCATTTCTTACATTCCCATCTAGACGTTTTCCCACCCAATCTGGGACACATAAGTGACAAACATGGAGAGCGGTTCCATAAAGATATTTCTACAATGGAGAACAGGTATCAAGTAGTGTTTGACTCAAATATTCGAATAGCAAATATTATTAGCGAATATCGACACTTCGAGAATTCGCAAATATTTTGAATATAGTGATATTTATTGGTCATTTCAAATATTCTAGATTGTTTTTTTCTTCAGTAACCTCCCTTCTTGCTTGTAGGCCAATAAGAAAGCTGCAATGGCTTTGTCTGAGCTTAGCAACATCCCTAGCAACCAATAGGAAAGTTGCCTACCTCTTACTATATAAGAAACTCACCAGCAGCCCTTGTATGCAGTATTTTGCAGATCTGAGAGAGACAGCAGTGTTATTGCTGTGCTCTCTACTTTCATTTGTCATTACATTACATAGTTAGTTAGTTAGTTAGTTAGTTAGCTTATATACAGTACAGACCAAAAGTTTGGACACACCTTCTCATTCAAAGAGTTTTCTTTATTTTCATGACTATGAAAATTGTAGATTCACACTGAAGGCATCAAAACTATGAATTAGCACATGTGGAATTTTATACATAACAAAAATGTGTGAAACAACTGAAAATATGTCATATTCTAGGTTCTTCAAAGTAGCCACCTTTTGCTTTGACTACTGCTTTGCACACTCTTGGAATTCTCTTGATGAGCTTCAAAAGGTAGTCACCTGAAATGGTCTTCCAACAGTCTTGAAGGAGTTCCCAGAGATACTTAACACTTGTTGGCCCTTTTGCCTTCACTCTGCGGTCCAGCTCACCCCAAACCATCTCGATTAGGTTCAGGTCCGGTGACTGTGGGGGCCAGGTCATCTGGTGCAGCACCCCATCACTCTCCTTCATGGTCAAATAGCTCTTACACAGCCTGAAGGTGTGTTTGGGGTAATTGTCCTGTTGAAAAATAAATTATGGTCCAACTAAATGCAAACCAGATGGAATAGCATGCCGCTGCAAGATGCTGTGGTAGCCATGCTGGTTCAGTATGCCTTCAATTTTGAATAAATCCCAAACAGTGTCACCAGCAAAGCACCCCCACACCATCACACCTCCTCCTCCATGCTTTACGGTGGGAACCAGGCATGTAGAGTCCATCCGTTCACCTTTTCTGCGTCGCACAAAGACACGGTGGTTGGAACCAAAGATCTCAAATTTGGACTCATCAGACCAAAGCACAGATTTCCACTGGTCTAATGTCTATTCCTTGTGTTCTTTAGCCCAAACAAGTCTCTTCTGCTTGTTGCCTGTCCTTAGCAGTGGTTTCCTAGCAGATATTCTACCATGAAGACCTGATTCACACAGTCTGCTCTTAACAATTGTTCTAGAGATGTGTCTGCTGCTAGAACTCTGTGTGGCATTGACCTGGTCTCTAATCTGAGCTGCTGTTAACCTGCGATTTCTGAGGCTGGTGACTCGGATGAACTTATCCTCCGCAGCAGTGGTGACTCTTGGTCTTCCATTCCTGGGGGTGGTCCGCATGTGAGCCAGTTTCTTTGTAGCGCTTGATGGTTTTTGTGACTGCACTTGGGGACACTTTCAAAGTTTTCCCAATTTTTCGGACTGACTGACCTTCATTTCTTAAAGTAATGATGGCCACTCGTTTTTCTTTACTTAGCTGCTTTTTTCTTGCCATAATACAAATTCTAACAGTCTATTCAGTAGGACTATCAGCTGTGTATCCACCTGACTTCTCCACAATGCAACTGATGGTCCCAACACCATTTATAAAGCAAGAAATCCCACTTATTAAACCTGACATTTCAGGTGACTACCTCTTGAAGCTCATCAAGAGAATGCCAAGAGTGTGCAAAGCAGTAATCAAAGCAAAAGGTGGCTACTTTGAAGAACCTAGAATATGACATATTTTCAGTTGTTTCACACTTTTTTGTTATGTATATAATTCAACATGTGTTAATTCATAGTTTTGATGCCTTCAGTGTGAATCTACAATTTTCAAAGTCATGAAAATAAAAACTCTTTGAATGAGAAGGTGTGTCCAAACTTTTGGTCTGTACTGTATATAATACAGATAGTTAGTGGGAGATAGTCAGTGTAGGTTAGCTAGTGATATAATGTAGCTGATAGGTTCTGATGTCCATTCACATATGCTACATACATAGTGCTGTATGTACAGTATGTATGTACTGTATGTATGTCTCTATGCTACATACATACATAGTGCTGTGATGTCACAAGTTCACAACAATACTTAGTACACCAATCACTAATAAGTAGTCAGACCTGTTAAAATGTTAAGTTGCACGTATTGCGCCAAAATATTCACATCATTGGTGCCGATTTCGCAATCGAAAATATATTGGAGCACTCTATCTGCATATAAAGCTATTGTAATGTTCTGCCATGCCAACCATATTCTCCAGTCTCAGGAAACTTCTAGCAGCTTGAAAAATGTAGCTATAGTGACCCAAGCCTGTATTTCGAGAGCATTACATGAATATTACATTGCTGATTTTTGGCGTTCAAGAAAATAATCTCGAATTTGCGAATGCTCGAGTATATGACGAATATTCTACCAAATATTCGCAAAATATCGCAAATTCGAATATTGCTCCTGCCACTCATCACTAGTATCAAGGCCGCTAGAATCCCAACATGATGGGGGACTACTGCTGGTTTTTGCAACAGAAAAATATGACCGTTCACAAACGCAAAAGCAGATGCCTGAAGCACTTTTACCAGTACTCGGCCTTGCTCAAGTAAGACTTTTAAGACTGAAAAATTATACTTTTTGAAATTTTGGCATTACATTACATTTTCATACACTGTTTACTACATAAACTTTGATGTCAATTAGGAAATTGTTGGAGTAAAACTTGTTCTGTTCAAAATTATTCAATGCTTTCCAAGTGCTTAATTCATTTAGGCATACTTATGTATGGCAAAATTTTGTGACGTGTTACAAAAATTCTGACTTCACTACTACAATGTACAGTGGGATGCGAAAGTTTGGGCAACCTTGTTAATCGTCATGATTTTCCTGTATAAATCGTTGGTTGTTACGATAAAAAATGTCAGTTAAATTGTTTAAACAAAATTAGGCAGGTGCATAAATGTGGGCACTGTTGTCATTTTATTGATTCCAAAACCTTTAGAACTAATTATTGGAACTCAAATTTGCTTGGTAAGCTCAGTGACCCCTGACCTACATACACAGGTGAATCAAATTATGAGAAAGAGTATTTAAGGGGGTCAATTGTAAGTTTCCCTCTTTTAATTTTCTCTGAAGAGTAGCAACATGGGGGTCTCAAAACAACTCTCAAATGACCTGAAGACAAAGATTGTTCACCATCATGGTTCAGGGGAAGGATACAGAAAGCTGTCTCAGAGATTTCAGCTGTCTGTTTCCACAGTTAGGAGCATATTGAGGAAATGGAAGACCACAGGCTCAGTTCAAGTTAAGGCTCGAAGTGGCAGACCAAGAAAAATCTCGGATAGACAGAAGCGACGAATGGTGAGAACAGTCAGAGTCAAGCCACAGACCAGCACCAAAGACCTACAACATCATCTTGCTGCAGATGGAGTCACTGTGCATCGTTCAACCATTCGGCGCACTTTACACAAGGAGATGCTGTATGCGAGAGTGATGCAGAGGAAGCCTTTTTCCCACCCACAGCACAAAAAGTGCCGCTTGAGGTGGGCTAAAGCACATTTGGACAAGCCAGCTTCATTTTGGAATAAGGTGCTGTGGACTGATGAAACTAACATTGAGTTATTTGGCCATAACAAGGGGCGTTATGCATGGAGGAAAAAGAACACAGCATTCCAAGAAAAACACCTGCTACCTACAGTAAAATATGGTGGTGGTTCCATCATGCTGTGGGGCTGTGTGGCCAGTGCAGGGACTGGGAATCTTGTCAAAGTTGAGGGACGCATGGATTCTGGAGACCAATGTCCAGGAATCAGTGACATAGCTGAAGCTGCACCGGGGCTGGATCTTTCAACAAGACAACAATCCAAACACTGCTCAAAATCCACTAAGGCATTTATGCAGAGGAACAAGTACAACGTTCTGGAATGGCCATCTCAGTCCCTAGACCTGAATTTAATTTAAGATCTGTGGTGTAACTTAAAGAGAGCTGTCCATGCTCGGAAGCCATCAAACCTGAATGAACTAAAGATGTTTTGTAAAGAGGAATGGTCCAAAATACCTTCAACCAGAATCTAGACTCTCATTGGAACCTACAGGAAACGCTTAGAGGCTGTAATTTCTGCAAAAGGAGGATCTAATAAATATTGATTTCATTTCTTTTTTGTGGTGCCCAAATGTATGCACCTGCCTAATTATGTTTAAACAATTATAGCACACTTTCTGTAAATCCAATAAACTTTATTTCACTTCTCAAATATCACTGTGTGTGTCTCCTACAGTATATGATATATTTAACTGACGATTTATACAGGAAAATCATGACGATTAACAAGGTTGCCCAAACTTTCGCATCCCACTGTATCAATAACATTTGTGTCACTTTTTTCCTATACGATATTACCATTAAAGTTGTGAAACTGCAGACACTACATAATATATAATAAAAAAGGATTGTAAAACAAGCTACAATGTGGCATAGCTGGCCTGCGGGAACGTCCCTGAGAAATCAGATGGTGGGCTTGGATAACCTTATCAGTAATATGTCCTTCTGTTGCTAAATCACTTAATCATTTATGTCACCCATTGTAAATCTATTATAAAAGATGATGAGCTCAGACGGACCAACAGCAAATATTCATATTTAAATGAGAAACTAATGTTCGGTAAGGCCACTTTCACACAGTCAGTGTTTAGTCAGTGATTTCCATCAGTAATTTTGAGCCAAAACCAGGTGCAGTTCAAAAACACAGAACATATCCAAATCTTTCCATTATACCCCATCTCTGTGTAGCCTCCACTCCTGCTTTTGTCTCACAGTCAGTGAGATGTGGATGCCTATTGTATAGGTCTGGGATGCTCAACCTGCGGCTTTCAAGCTGTTGCAAAACTACAACTCCTAGCATGCTTTGACAGCCTACAGCTATTAGGGCATGTTGGCAGTTGTAGTTTTTTTGGCCATTACTTGCCTCATGTGAATAAGCGTGTAATAATATGTCTCACATTTCAACAAACAAATGATGTACAACAAATATATCGAATCACAGAGTTGGCTGGTTCAGGGAAATGGCATTAAACGTTGAGAATAAAAAGATTCACTGTGAACATTATTCCTTGGTTTGCAGTAGCGATATAAAATCTCTAAGACTAAAGTTACGATTTCATTGTAATTATCAAACATAAATCTTAGCTTTATATTGATTTTGTGTCAGTGGTTCACTAGATCAATGATGTAATTATCTAATGGACTACAATGGGCACTGTTGAAGCATATTCATATGGCGGTCTTGTAGTTAACATATACTGCGCTTCCAATTCTGGATAGGTGAACACATATGACATGACTATCACCTTTTTACAGTTTATATGGCATGTAACGGTACATGGCAATAAAAAAGTAATTAGAGATTGCACTTACCTGGGAATAATATGAAAACTGAAAATACAAATAGATACAAGTATCTTTTTGATGAAAGTGAATGATAACTTGACTGCACAGTCCATCTCCTGTATAAAGGTGAATTGCCCTGTATGTCGATGTTAACGATGTTCTCCACACCCACTCTAAATTTGGAAAAAAAGATTTTAGAACATAAGTGATGTTATTTTTGTATCCAGGGACAGTATGACCAGTATATCAATCAACTAAGTGTTATTTTTATTACAATCCCACATCTCTTATAATATATGGCATGCTTTTATAATATAGGATGCACTTATTAAACATTTACTTCAAGAATGGAATGGTTGGTAATGGATGTGGCAATTAGTGTGGAGCGAATTTCCTTGTGCTTTGTGAAATGGTGTTAAAAAATGAAAAAATCATACTTACCTCATTGATTTGAGCGTGAAGAAGACACTGCAGCCATCTTGCTTGAAGATCCCATGCAAAATCTCGTGCGCGATGACGTATGACATCACCACACATGAAGATGTCATTACACGCTGCACTGGATCTTCAAGCAAAGTGGCCACGGTGGCCACTTTATGCTCAAATGGATGAGGAGAGTATGATTTCATTTATTTTTTTGGTTGATCCACCCCCATGAAAGTCCGTAATATTGCTACGACCATCAATGAACGTAGCATCTGAGGGGTTCAATGATGAGGGGCTGCACAATCACCGTTTACTATCATTGCACCCGCTATTTACAAAGAAATGCGGTTCCTGATAAAGTAATTTGACACAAAGCTTTTTTTTTTTATTATTCGGTAAAGCAGCCGAAACTAATCTTTTAGAACTTTGCTCATCTCTAATAGCAATGATTACAAGATCCAGCAGTTAACCTACTTTACCAAACCTAACATACAGTATCCACTCTACAATAATTGTTACTAGTTGTCCATATGATCTACTGCTCTACTGGGTCATGCACAATAAACAATATTGGGTGCCACTGTGCTGGCGATGGTTACTGTACCCTGGGGTAGAGATCAATCTTGCCTCACTGTACACTCAGCTGCATGCTACATAAGTAACAGGAGCCGATCATGAAGTGCTTAGCTGCAGGTTGTATATGCGGTTTAGGCTGTTCATTTAGCTTGTGCTGAACCCTGAACCACTGCTGCAGGGATCAGCTACTTCTGTCACTTCAGCTGTTCTAAAACTATAACTGCCTGTATTGCACCCTTGGAGCTCCCATAAAAGTGCATGAAGCATGCTGGGAGTTGTAGTTTTACAGCAGCTGGAGTGGCAGTGGTTGCTGATCACAGCACTAGTGTGACACTTAGCTGTAACTGATAGGAGCTGTTCATTAATGTAGTGCTGAACTCTTCTGATAGAATGCTAGAACTTGTTCCACTACTTTCACATTCACACTCTGTTGCAAGTTATACAGGTGACACACACACTCAGTTATGGGTTATACAGATTACAGGCACTGTCTGCTAGTGTAGTGCTGAATGCCATACCACTACTGTGACATACTCTGTCAGCCACAAGTGATAAAGGTGACATGCACACTTAGCTGCTAGTTATAAAGGTGACATGCATGTTCAGCTGCATATTATACAGGCAATATACACACTCAGCTGCAGGTTACACAGGTGACATACACATTTAGCTGCATATTACACAGGTGACATGCACACTCAGCTGCAGGTTACACAGGTGACATGCACACTCAGCTGCAGATTAACAGGTGACATGCACACTCAGCTGCAGGTTACACAGGTGACATACACATTTAGCCGCAGATTACACAGGTGACATGTACACTCAGCTATAGGTTACACAGGTGACATGCACACTCAGATATGGGTTATTCTGGTGACATGCACACTCAGCTATAGGTTATTCAGGTGACATACAAACTCAGCTGGTTCTATCCACTGGTGTAGTCAGTGGCGTACATAGAGAAGTAAGGGCCCCATAGCAAAGATCAAACCAGGCCCCCCACACAGGACATTTTTCCACTGCTTCATTTGCTAACAGTTGTTCCTCTAGAGGGTTGAGTCCTGACCAAGTTTTCACTTCCAGTAGAAGAGGAGATGATCCCAACTAAGACTGGGCCCCCTCTTGCCCTGGGCCCCATAGCAGTTGCATGGTCTGCCGCTATGGTAGTTACGCCCCTGGGCGTAGTACGGCAACCCTCTACCACTACTGTTGTATACACACGGCTGAAGGGTATACAAGTGACATACACACTCAGCTACAGGTTATACAGATGACATACACACTAAGCTGCAGATTATACCGATGATATACACACTTAGCGGCAGTTTATACAGATAAATTGCACTCTCAGAAGCAGGTTATACAGGTGACATGCACACTCAGCTAAATGTCATATATGTGACATACACACTCAACGTCTGATTATACAGATGACAAACCCACTTAGCTACAGGTTATACAGGTGACATACACACTCAGTTACAGGTTATATATGCGACATAGACATACACACTCAGTGGCATGTTATACAGATGATATACACACTCAGCTACAGGTTACACAGGTGACATATGCAATCGGCTGCAGGTTATACAGGTGACATACACACTCAGTGGCTGGGTATACAGGTGACATATACACTCAGCTGCAAGTTATACAGGTGACATATACACTCAGCTGCAGGCTATACAGGTGACATACACATTCAGCTGCAGGTTATACAGGTGACATACACACTCAGCGGCAGATTATACAGGTGACATATACACTCAGCTGCAGGTTATACAGGTGACATACACACTCAGCGGCAGGTTATACAGGTGACATATACACTCAGCTGCAGGTTATACAGGTGACATATACACTCAGCTGCAGTTTATACAGGTGACATACACATTCAGCTGCAGGTTATACAGGTGACATACACACTCAGCGACAGATTATACAGGTGACAATACACACTCAGCTACAGGTTACACAGGTGACATATACACTCGGCTGCAGGTTATACAGGTGACATATACACTCAGCGACAGGTTATACAGGTGACATACACACTCAGCGGCAGGTTATACAGGTGACAATACACACTCAGCGGAAGGTTATATAGGTGGCATACACACTTAGCTACAGGTTATACAGGTGACATACACACTAAAATATATTAGTGAAGGATTTACAGTAACTTCTTGTGCTTAGCATTACTGGCAATGAATTTTAGGGGGCCTAATTCCCCCCTTAAAAGAAGGTTTATGTGAAGATAGGTAAAATCTCATGAAGCAGAGATTGCATATATATGGGAAACTCATATTTCACATAAAAATCCTCCCAGACTCCAAAACCCTGAATTTGCAATAATCAACTCCTATCTAGACCCCGAGTTACACAACAACCCCCTCCAGAAATAAATAAATCTGTTTCTCTCAGGTAGTGCAGCACGCCTCTGAAAGGGATTTCACTTATTTCTCCCCTCGTCAAAAAACGTATTGAAGAATAGTTTTCCGATCGAGAAGAATACCATTGATTAAATATCCAAATCTGCTATTGGAAATCTTCTCTGGTCTTATTATTGACTATCCAAGAGTCTTATCTAACGCACACTGTATGGGGGAAATTTATTGAAACTGGTGTAAAGTAGAACTGCCTTAGCTGCCCATAGCAACCAATCAGATTCCACCTTACATTTTTCAGAGCTCCTTTGGAAAATGAAAGGCAACTAAGCCAGTTTTTGCTTTACATTAGTTTTGATAACTCTTGCCAAATGTCTGGAGAGCAAATGCTCATCTCATATCCAACAGTAAATACTCTGCCATTATAGAAAAAGATCTAAAGGATTATTTCATTTTAAATGATATTCCAGATATTGATATGGAATGTGCACCAAGAGTTTATCCGTGGTACGTTCATAAAGCTAGGTCCCACAATATCACACACACCATTGAAAATATCCAAAAGCTGGATATAGAAAACAAAAAATCAGTTTCCCCTGCCACCTCCGATAAACTGAACAAAGATTAAAGATTACTACGAAATCCTGTATAACTTTCAATCAGATCCTACAAATCCACAGTGTTACAAGACAGAATTAAAGAATTCCTAGATGTTAACCTCCCATCATTAACCCTAGAATAGCTTACCAAGTTAAACAAACCTTTCTTAGAAGGGGAAATCAATAGAGCAATCCTTGACCTCTCCACTGAGAAAATCCCCTGGCCCCGACGGTCTAACGAATGAGTATTAACGTCAATACGCACACATTCTCCAACCATGTCTTAAAAAAGGATTCAACAAAGCTGCAACAACCAGTAATTTCCCCATAGAAATGTTTCAGGCAACTATCATCACGATCCCCAAGCAAAACAAACCCCCAACTGACACTAAGAATTACTGACCAATATCTCTGCTAAATGGATTGACGATGTGAAAATTTTGGCTTCTAGACTCAACTCAATCCTATCCTCACTAATACACCCGACCAGGTAGGATTCTTCAAAGGTAGCCAAGGTCCTGACAATACGAAGAGGATGATATCGATCATACAACATTGTGAATCAAAACACTCCCCAACATACTGTAACCATTGATGCGAAGAAAGTATTTGATAGGGTGAACTGACAGTAAGCATGCAGCCATTCAAGCACTTTATTATGCCCCCTCCGCTAACGTTTGAACTAACAGTACTCTCTCAGATAGCTTTTCATTGTCGAATGGCACCAGGCAGGGCTAACCCTTTTCACCCATCCTATTTGTCCTAGCTATTGAGCCCCTTGCTTCCATGATACAACAAAACACAGATATTCATGGAGTCACAATAAGATGTGTAGAGTCAAAACTGGCCCAAACTGGCCCAATTTGCAGACTATATCGTCTTGACACTTAGGCCTCTTGCATGCGATGTAACTTTTTTGCGTTCCGTATACGGACCGTATGAGGAACCATTAATTTCAATGGATCCGTATTTCAGTTTTTTCCCATTCCGTCCGCATAATGGACAAGGATAGTACTGTTCTATAAAGGGCCAGCTGTTCCGTTCTGCAAAAAAACGGAATGCACACGAACTTCATCCGTATTTTTTGCGGATCTTTCTTTTGCGGACCGCAAAATACTGAAAAAGCCATACGGTAGTGTGCAAGAGGTCTTACATCCCTGAACCTTTTTTTTTTATTGGCCCAAGAATTCTGTACTCCAAAATTAATACTGAAAAATGTCAATCTCAATTTCTGCAAGAATTAAAAACTTAATTTACTCTCAATTAGCAGAGTAAGTAAGCGATATATCTAGGCATAAAACTGACTTCCCCGATAACAGCATTGTATGAACACAGACTTAGTCAAAAATATACCCACTGAGCTATTGGAATTCTCAAAATTCACTACATCTTGGATTGGCAGAATAGCTTCTTTTAAGATGTTCTTTCTTCCAGAAATGTTATACTTACTCAGATCCCTACTCATCTAAATTCCAAACTCCTTTTTCATGGTGTTAAGCAAGAAGATGAAAGATTTTATATGGAAGGGGAAGAAATCTAGCATGTCCATTGCACACAGTGACTTCCCAAACCAAAGCTGGGGGACTTGGTCTATCTATCTGACAGATTATTATAAAGCAATGATACTAGACCAACTTTCAGCATGATGGAAAAATGACTGAGATAAAGTATGGGTCCAAATAGAATGTCAATTAATATATATCAACCCACTTAGAAGTCGTTTGCTGGCCACATTGTGGAAAATCCCTACCAACCTCTCAAAACTGTTGGTGGAATTAACCTCTCAAAAAACATGGGAGCAATTTGTCAAATCAAAACTAAACACCATATCCTGTTACATATGCAGTAACGTAGTTTGTAAGGCTGAAAAAAGACATCAGTCCATCCAGTTCAGCCTGTTATCCTGCAAGTTGATACAGAGGAATGCAAAAAAAACAAGAGGTAGAAGACAATTTTCCTCACTTCCCGACTTCAATCAGGTAATCAGAATAACTCCCTGGATCAACAACTCATCTCTACTAACTATAACCTGTAATTGTCACAGCTGTATCATAGACTCGTTGTTATTCGCCGTGACACGTTAGCTGTGCATGCTGTTTGCCTGGGGCAAAGTGTTTGTGCAGCATGTGTGTGCTTTGCGCCTTTTTCCTGGTTCCTTCTCTGTCTGGTGCATCTGGGATTAACTACCTAGCTGGGTGTGGTCGCCAGGTGCTTGTATTGCCTGTGGCTGGTAGCTTGGAGTTCCGTTGTCCTTCAAGGCTGTGTCATGGTTGTGTTGTTGTGCGCCGTGACATGTTAGCTGTGTATGCTGGTTGCCAGGGGCAATGTGTTATTTTGCAGCACGTTTGTGTTTTGCTCCTTCCTTTGGGATCCTTCTATCGAGCACCCGAGCACAATGAAAGTCAATGGGAGAACCAGAGCATTAAACCAGGCACCTCCTGCTCTTTAGAGGGGAGGGTGTCTGGTTCATAGTAAAAGGTCAGAAATTGATGAAAATACTGAAGTGGTTCGGGAACAGCATGGGGAGGATGTCTGGATGCATCTTGGACTCCCAGATCGCTGCTGGGACCGATGTTGTCCGAGTAGTACGCCACTTTTACAGACTGACAATAATACGCAACAAAGATAAAATTGATTTTAGAGGAAAAATTGTTAGGAAACATTCTTTCCTGTATATTTACTTGTATATAAAGTACAAGTGCTGCCAATAATTACAAGGAAGAGGCACTCCGATACAACCTGTATATCACATAAAGGATGGCCTCATTCACATTGTGGCACAATTGTTCAGGTAGTGGGACTCCTACACTCATAAAGCCTATGCACTAAGTGAAAGGGCTGTCAAAAATTACAAGGATCCGGCACTCCAATGCACCCCTTATTACACATGAAGGGGGGCATCATACATACCCTTGAAAAATTGGCCTGCTGGTGACCCTCAAAATATTAGGAGCAAGGGCCTGCTGGTGACCCTCTAAAACATTAGGAGCGAGAGCAGGGGCCGTACATAGAAGTCATGGGGCCCCATATCAAAACTCAGAATTGACCCCCCCCCCCCCCCCCAATAAAAAGTACAATTATTAAAGCTGATAGTTGTTGCTGGGTGTTGCAGTGATATTGATGAAAAAAAATGTAATAAATGCTCATGCACATGACCGTTTGTATTTTGCGGTCTGCTAAATGCGAATCCGCAAAAAATACGGATGATGTCCGTGTAACATTTGTCTTTTTTTTGGGGGGAACCATTGTAACAATGCCTATTCTTGTTCACAAAACAGTGCGGTACTATTAGACATACGGATGCAGAGAGCACACTGTGTGCAGTCCGCATTTTTTGCAGACCCATTGAAATTAATGGGTCAGCATAAAAGCCACATTTAGAGTGCCTATATGTTCAGATGCTTTCCTCTGGTGGAGTAGAAAAGTCAGGGGCAATCCAGGCCTTGTTCATTTTTATAAGAGTCACCCGGTCAGCATTTCCAGTTGATAGGCAGATGTGCTTATCAGTTATTATGCCCCCAGCAGCACTAAATACACGCTCTAAAAAAAAACGCTGGCGGCGGAGCACGCCATCACCTCCAAGGCGTAGAGCCGCAGTTCGGACCATGTGTCCAGCTTGGACATCTAATAGTTTGTAAGGCACACATTGATCACTGAGGATGCTGACACGGTCTGCTACGTACTTTTTTACCGTCTTCCAAACTTTTTCCCTCCTTGTGACACTTGGCCACGCATCAGGTTGAGGGTGCTGGCGGAGTATCATAAAACTGTCTAAGGCCTTGGAGAGTGTTGCCCTGCCTCTGTTGGAACTGCTGTGTGTTCCCCTCATTTCCCCTCCTCGTTTGGCGAAGGAACTAAGTACTCTGCAACTAGCGTTGTCAGCTGATAGTTTTTGGACCAATTTTTCCACAAGGACCTTCTGGTATTGCACCATTTTGCTCATCTTCTCCTCCACAGGAATGAGAGATGAGAAGTTCTCTTTGTAGCGGGGGTTGAGAAGGGTGAACAACCAGTAATCAGTGTTGGCCAAAATGCGCATTTAGTGCTATCGTCTGTGGGTGGGTGGCTGGATATTTGCGCTTTCGTTCAAAGGCCTGGGGTATAGACATCTGTACGCTGCGCTGGGACACAGAAGTGGATGTGCTAGCTGATGGTGCTTGCGAAGGTCCAGGTGCATGGTGGGAGGTATCCCGGCCTGTGTCTTGGACAGGGCCAGGCCAGCACATAACACAGGGAAAGAGGAGGCAGTGGTGTGACCCGCAGACACTGATTGTGGACCCATGCATTCGGCCCACCTATTAGGGTGCTTTGATGTTATCTGGCGGATCATGCTGGTGGTGGTGAGGTTGCTAGTGTTCACGCCCCTGCTCATTTTGGTATGGCACAGGTTGCAAATGACAATTCTTTTGTCGTCACTTTCCTCAAAAAAGCGCCAGACTCCGGAACACCTACCCCTTGGCAAGGGAGATTACCGGAAGAGGGTGCTCCGGGAAACAGTTGCGGGGCCTGTTTGGTGTGGCCTGCATTCTACCTTTTGCCACCCCACTGCCTCTTCCAGCCTGTTGCGGTGCTGCGGATCCCTCCCTCTCTGTACTGCTGTCCTCGCTCGGTTTGCCAAATTCCCAGGTTGGGTCAGTGACTTCATCATCCAGCACCTCCTCTTCCACTGCCTCACTCTGGTCATCCTCCTGACTCGTTGACCTAACAACAACCTCAGTTATTGACAACTGTGTCTCATCCGCATCATGAACCTCTTGAGACACTAATTGCGGTTGACTTATTGGCAGCTGTTTCACATCATCATCATCCACCTCGTGAAACACTAATTGCCGCATCCTCATGTCCCTCTTCAAGCGGGCTTGGAGAGAGGCCCAAATTAAGGAATGGCGATGAAAACAGCTCCTCGGAATATCCGAGTGTGGGATCACTTGTTTGCCATGACTCTCCATGGTGGGTGGAAGGAGTATCAGGGTGAGGATTCTGTTGACCAGACTCTTGGCTACTGAGACTGGACTTTGTGGAAGACAGGGTGGTGGTTAACCGACTGGAAGCATTATCTGCTGCAATCCAACCGACCACCTGGTTACACTGGTGTGACTTTGAGAGTGGTGTCCTGCGCCGCCCTGCAAACTGGGACATGAAGCTAGGTATCGTGGATAAGTGTGTTTCTTGTGTTCTAGCAGCAGGCACAGTTTCACAGCGCCCAGGGCCACGGCCTCTGCGTGCACCATCAGCAGCACGGCCACTTCCCCGTCCCTTACTGCTTGCCTTGCGCACATTAAATGGTATATATGCTTGCAAGTATGTCACACGTACAGTAGCGCAGGTTTTGTAAGTGTATGAGCAAGCAAAGTACACAGAATGTCACAGATATTTTTAGGATGCGCACACGTTAAACAGGAGGTATAGGGTAACTAATGATGCTGTCACCACCGCCTAATAAAATTTACACTGAATGAATGTCACTGTTATTTAGGATGCGCACACGTTAAAGAGGAGGTATAGCGCAAGTAATGTCGCTGTCACCACCGCCTAATAAATAATTGCACTGAATGAATGTCACTGATATTTAGGATGCGCGCACGTTAAACAGGAGGTATAGAGCAAGTAATGTCACTGTCACCAGCGGCTAATAAAAAATTACAGTGAATTAATGTCACTGATATTTTGGATGGGCAAATGTTATACAGGAGGTATAGCGCAAGTAATGTCACTGTCACCAGCGGATAATAAAAAATTCCACTGAATTAATGTCACTGATATTTAGGATGGGCAAACGTTTTACAGGAAATGTAGCGCAGGTAATGTCGCTACCACCAGCAGCAAAAAAATTAGACTGAATGTCATTGATATTTCTGATAGGCAAACGTTATACAGGAGATGCAGCACAAGACTTTTGAGTCTCTAACAAGTATAAAAACTAAAATATTGCTATTTTAATCCCTACAATATCTCTTTCTTCTGCTCTCTAGCTCTCCCAGACTAAGACTTAGCCGAACACGTGTCATCGGGTGCTATATAGCACCTGATGACGCGTTCCAGCCAGCCAATCACTGTAATGCCAGCAGCCAACATGGCTACGGCATTACAGTGAATGGCAATATTTACCTGCACGTTTATTGTCTGCGTAGCAGCCAACAAACGTGCGGGGAGGAGACGCGAGCATCGCGCTCGAGCACACACGGTATTCGGCGGAACACTGTGATGCGCATGCTCGCCCAACACTAGTGCTGGAGCCTTGATCCTGTCCTGGGTGTTCCATCTGCCCAGTCCTTGAGGGCCACCTAGTGAGACATTGATGTCATCTCGATGTCACCTTCCCTTCCTTCCCCTATTCTATTTGTGGTGTGGTATGTACGGGTTGGTATTGTATGTCTAGTTGTTGTTCCATGTCTGTTCTGTGTTTCGTATGTATAGTCCTGCATGGATGCTAGACATGTTCCCTGTCTGTTTTGTTCCTTCAGTGAGAGGGCTCCAGGGTTCCCCGGAGGGGGAACAACAAGTCAGTGAGCAGCTCTCCCGGGGGCCGCCATGCACTCTGTCCGCATGGGGGTCCATACAGTTACTGTTTTGCTGGATTCCGTGTTAGTTGTTTTGTGCTGCGTCCTGTTTGGTGTTCAGGTTCCAGTACAGATGCATAGGTTCTAGTTGTTTCTGCGGCAGGTAAGTGCTTGTTGTTTTGGGTTCTTACCTGCCGATCCAGTGGCTGTTCTCTGTCTTTCCTTCTCCTTGCACCTAGGCTGGTGGAGACTCCTGTTCTTACGTGTCTTGGAATAACTGTTCGTCTCAGCCCTGTCTCTACTCCAGTGATTTTCAGAGCAACTCAGGGTCCGAGGTTACTGTTTATGAGCCCTCCTACCTTCTGGGTTTGCTCATACGGTTAGGAGTCAGGGCGAGGATTAGGGATGCTCTAGGAGGTGCCTTGCTCCCAGTCTCCGGTGTCCTTGCCTAGTTTCTCTTCCCTTTTCCCTTCAGTGTTCGGTGGGGAGTTTCCCCCACTACCCACCATGACAGTAATATAATTACTCTCCAGAAATACATCCAGGCCCCTCTTGAACTCTTTTAGTGAACTCACCATCACCACCTCCTCAGGCAGAGAGTTCCGTAGTCTCACTGCTCTTACCGTAAAGATACAGATATAAATAGATAAAATATCCCAGGGCGCAAGAATCCAGTCCAGATAGTAATAGTAAATAGAAACGCATTTATTGCAGAAGTACAACGTGTTTCGGGGAGTAGTTCCCCTTCATCAGGTACATAACACTGCATATGAAATCACATAAACACACAGCATTTAAATACACCAAAAAAAATAAGAAAAGGGGGCGTGGCTTGTGGCGAGGAGTCCCCAGCAGATGTGCATAGATAAAAAAGTTCAATAGTTGCTGATATAAAATATATATAATGATAACAATGCAGAGGCACCAACAATGCTGGTGAAGCCAGAAACGTGGGGGTGTAGTGCTCCGGAGCAAATATTGAACTTTTTTATCTATGCACATCTGCTGGGGACTCCTCGCCACAAGCCATGCCCCCTTTCTTAGCCCCGCCCACTTTTCCATTTTGTCGTGTTTTTTTAGTGTATTTAAATGCTGTGTGTTTATGTGATTTCATATGCAGTGTTATGTACCTGATGAAGGGGAACTACTCCCCGAAACGCGTTGTACTTCTGCAATAAATACGTTTCTATTTACTATTACTATCTGGACTGGATTCTTGCGCCCTGGGATATTTTATCTATTTATATCTGTATCCTACCACTTCTTGGAGACTTCAGGGATCTCCGACAAGAAGTCATCCCTCCGCGGCTGCAGATCCACCAGTGAACCGTGACTCCATCGCAGTCATTGACAAGCTTTTACTAGAGTTGTGCCTACAAATAGCACAACCACAAAAGGTGAGCCCTGTACTGGAACCATTTATTTTATCTGTCTACCAACGGTATTACCCTATGGTGCGCCCTGCTTTGTTTTTAACAGAATAAAGTAAATCCTGTGGATCCTTACCGTAAAGAATCCTCTTCTATGTTTGTGTAGAACCCTTCTTTCCTCTAGATGTAGAGGATGTCCCTTCGTTACAGTCCTGGGGATAAATAGATTATGGGAGAGATCTCTGTACTGACCCCTGATATATTTATACATAGTTATTAGATCTCCCCTCAGTCGTCTTCTTTCTAAAGTGAATAACCCTAATTTTGAAGATCTTTCTGGGTACTGTAGTCCACCCATTCCAGTTATTACTTTAGTTGCCATCTTCTGACCCTTCTCCAGCTCTGCTATGTCTGCCTTGTTCACATGAGCCCAGAACTGTGCATGATGCTCCATGTGTGGTCTGACTAGTAATTTGTTCTCATCACGGACTATCAATGACTATGTTCTCATGATGTGCATCTATGCCCCTTTTGATGCAAACCATTATCTTACTGGCCTTGGCAGCAGCTGCCTAACACTGGTTTCCACGGCTTAGCTTGCTGTCCACTAAAATTTCTAAGTCCTTTTCCATGTCATTGCATTATTCCTTCCCGTGTGCATAACCTTACATTTGTCAGTGTTAAACCTCATCTGCCACTTATCTGCCCAAGCCTCCAATCTATCCAGATCCATATGTAGCAGTGTACTGTTCTCTAACATGTTAATTACTTTACACAGTTTAGTGTCATACTGTAAAATTGATATTTTACCGTGCAAGCCTTCTACAAGATCATTAATAAATATATTGAAGAGAATGGGGCCCAACACTGATCTCTGTGGTACCCCACTGGTGACAGTGACCCAATCTGAGTGTGTACAGTTAATAACCACCCTCTGTTACTTACTTGAGCCAGTTACTTACCCACATACAGACATTTTCCCCCAGTGCAAGCATTCTCATTTTATGTACTAACCTTTAATATGGCACAGTATCAACTGCTTTGTATACAAGTCAACATATATGACATCCATTGATTCGGCACAGTCAAGTCTAAAACTTACTTCCTCATAGAAACTGATTAAGTTAATTTGACATGACCAATCCCTCATGAAGCCATGCTGATACAGTGTTAATAATTTGGTTTCATTGAGGTATTCCAAGATAGCATCTCTTAGAAAACTTTTGAACAGTTTACCCACGATATTAAACTTACCGGCCTATAGTTTCCAGGCTCTGTTTTTACCCCTTTTTGAATACTAGTACCATATTTGCTAAGCGCCAATCCTGTGGAATGCCGCCTGTCAATATAAAGTCCCTAAATTTCAGAAATAAGGTCTGTCTATGACATTACTTCATTGTCATCACATGTACAGCGCTATGGAATGAATGGCGCTTTAATAAAAAATAATAAATAAATTGTCTTAGGATATAGGAGTGTATGCCATCTGGTCTGGATGATTTGTCTATTTTAATCTGTTTAAGACACCAATGTACTTCTTCCTTGGTCAGACAGTGAACTTTTAATAGGGAATTTACTTTTACATCTGCATTTAATCTGTTTATTTTCCTCAGTGAATACAGAGAAAACAATATTTAATAGATTTGCTTTCTCCTCATCGTTCTCTGCAACTCCTCCCTTATCCTTCTGTAATGGCCCGACACCTTCATATTTATACTTTTTACCATATATATATAATTGAAGAACATTTTAGGGCTAGTTTTACTCTTTGGCAATGAATCCCTATGTCTCCAGTTTGGCTGTTTTGTTTTTTAATTTTACATATTATAGGAAAGACATCTCAATAGAGTTTCTAGAAGATACTATACCTAACTTAGACCTTTCCACTTGGAAAATATGGGGGATCTCTAACCTCAAGGATCTATATGATCCACAAGATAAACTACATTTCTCACACCTCCACATGAAGTGGAATGTCCCATATAAATATTTATACAAATTTCTTATTATTAGAGACTTTGTCCGAAGACATAATGACCCTTATTCCCAAAATTTGACTAACATTAAGTGCTTATTCTGCAGAGCTGAGACCGTATCATCATTTTATGTCTTAGTACAGGACAAACTTGAGGTAAGTCCTTCGAAATACACCCAGAGATGTGAGTCAGAACTGGATATTGCAATATCTGTTAATCAAAGGAGTTTGTCCTTTAAACACATTCATAAACTCTTTAGATGTATTACACACTGCAAAGCCATTCTAAAGACCCATTATAATTGGTATTTTACCCCAGCCATATTTAGGCTTATGTACCCTAACTGTACAGATAAATGCTGGAGGAATGTGGTCAGTTGGGTACATTGAAACACATTCTTTGGAATTGTCTTAAGGTACCCCTCTGGCGTGCCGCACTGAGAGTAATCAGTTATCTAATAACTGGAACTCACGTTCTGTCACCAGATAAGGCACTGTTATTAATTGACCTTGAATCTTTTCCAACACGTCAGAGAACGATAGTGGCTCACATTTTGATAGTCACAAAACTCGCAATTACCAGACACTGGAAAGAAACTGAACTACCACATATCAATGAGGCTCTGACACAGTTAAGAGAGTTCATAACTTTAAGAAGATACTGGCCTATCATAGCTTTAAAGGGAACCTGTCATCAACTTTATGCTAACCTCACTGAGGGCAGCATAAATTAGTGACAAAAATGCTGATTTCAGCGGTGTGTCACTTATGAGCTAAATGTAAGTGGTTGCCGAGAACCGGCATCATAATCATTGCAGCACAGGCCTTGAAAAGAGTCAAATCTACCTGAGAAGAGTCATGGTTATTCATAATCTCCTGATCTCCCCCATCTTCTGATGATTGGTAGTTCTCTCCTAGACAGAAAGCGAGAAAACTAGGTAAAAGACTGTCAGTCATCAGAAGGTGGGCAGGAGAGCAGGAAGTCATGAATAACCAGGACTCTTCTCAGGTTGCCGGGACTCTCTTCCAGGCCCAGTCTGCAATGATTGTGATGTTGGTTCTCTGCAACAACTTGTAACTTATAAATGACAGACCGCTGAAATCAACTCACCTGTCTCTACTTTATTCTGCTGTTAGTATGAGCAGCATAAAGTTGATGACGGGTTCCCTTTAACATGCAAAAATATACTTATGTATGGGACATATGGATAAAAAGGATATATTTCGCAGAGTAGAATGGTGACCTAATCTCCATGACTGAGATTGTTTGTTCAGACCTAGTTCAGTTATGTTTTAGTTCCAGGTTTCTTATGTTCCCTGCCCACTCCTCCCCCCTTTTTCATTCATAACCCCTTCCTATTTATTTTAATCACAATCTCTGGTTAGTAAAGGTGAATGTTATTCTCCAATAGCCTATGAGACTTTTCTTTTCATATAACTCATAAAGCTTGATCTCTGCTACTACTCTCTTATAAACCTTATCTCATGCTGATGCATATGACCAACTCTGAGCCCAGGATCTGTACAAATTCATGTTCTTATAAGCTAACAATATATCCGATTTAGTGCTTTGTACCA
The DNA here is from genome assembly GCF_014858855.1 of Bufo gargarizans. Lineage (NCBI taxonomy): Eukaryota > Metazoa > Chordata > Amphibia > Anura > Bufonidae > Bufo > Bufo gargarizans. Next base: position 202,772,695 of record NC_058082.1, read on the forward strand.
TTATTGTACTGTCAGTACACTTCTGTATTGTAGTGTTCTTGTTTTACAACTTGACATTTCAATAAAATGTATTGTCTCAAGAAAAGTCCTCTATCACTCAATTCCACAAAGCTATGGCAGTGTTTTGCACACACAAAAGACCTTCTCCTCATGGTGGAGCGGCGGCTTCTGCTACACAAAGGTCAGCTGCAGACTACCATCTACCCACGTCTAATGAAGCATGATGTGCTTCTCAGAGCTCCGAGCCCGTCCATACACACACTGCAGCTTGTGTGCCGGGACCACTTGTTATAAGGACTGTGTTGCGTTGGTCCCATAGTAGAGCAATGCCTGCAGATCAATCAGCAGTGACCACAGTCTCCTATCCATCATCTGCAGGAACATCTCATGCTGCTGCTTCTTCTTCATCCTCTCTGACTGGTCCCTCAGCAGGTGCTAAGCACTTATTGCAGACATTATCATGTAGACAATTCTTCCTGACAACAGTCAGTGCTATTGCATGCATGGCAACCGCACAGAAAGGCTATGACTTACCTCGTAAGCTTAGATTAATGTTGTTTTAGGGCCTGAGGTGCTGTCAGATGCTCTTCATCTTCAAGCCTTCATATCACCTCATGATCTGGCTGACACCTTGGCTATGGTCCTTCAGTATAAACGGTGCTGGGGATGCTGGCTGCTGCTGGTGGCCCCGACAGTCCTGCTACTGCTCAGCTCCTCCCTCAGGGATGTACAGCTTCCCAGTCCCTCTCTTAATGAACAAGTCTTCTGGCTATGATCTATAGCTCGTCTCTACTTTTCTCCTGCCCTTGTCCATGGACTGCCCACTGACTGAGCTACTGGGATCTCTTTAGAGAACTGGATCACAGAGTCTACCCAGCCTCATAACGAGGTCCCCTGAGAAATCCACAAGTTCAGAGACTGAAGTGCCCAACACCTTGTGAAATGCAGGAATCAGCCAGGTCACCAGGATGGAGCACAATTCCAGGGGTCTTCTGTGAAGTAAATAGCATGCATGTCCCCATTCCTGGCTGCTGCTGTGTATGGTGCAGCAGTATGCTCATTGATCACCCTGGTGCTAATGGGGAGGGGGGAATCATGTGTCATTGGATCATGAAAGACTTTCTATTGCGTTAAACCTCAGTGCAGACTAGCACATATTTCCTCCATGTGTCTGCGCTGCATCATGCATGTCATCTAATGGAGCTGCCAAATCTGGATTATGCTGCTCACTTCCCCCTGTGCATGCCTCTCCTAGATTTATAGCTTTGTCCTTGGCTGCATGAGCGAAACAAGCTGCTTTACTGGATACCTATTGTTCCTTTAATTGTACTTTGAAGTAACTGCAGTGTGTGCTTTGTATCAAGCCTGTGTAGATACTGCACCGTCTTTACTGAACCTAGGACTGCCTATGTCTGCTCTGTACCAGGTCTCCTCTCCCACATACTGTACCAGCCATAGCAAGTGCTAGTCACTTAGTGTGGGCACAGAAAACTATTCACATACACAGCTTGCATGCTTATCCAGGCGTGCCTAATAATAATGCATATTAGAAATGATAGATATGAGATAGATACATAGATAGATAGATAGATGATAGATAACAGATAGGAGATAGATAGATAGATAGATAGATGACAGATATGAGATGGATAGATAGATAGATAGATAGATAGATAGATACAAAAAACAAAAATACAACAGCAGCACGGTTAGAAAAAAAAACTAATTAGGGTGAAAATCCTCAGGGAAGGTAGGCGACCATTCCACTGTACAATTTCCAGAAAACGAGGCAGCACTCCAGATAAAAGTAAAAGGTGATGACCCAATTTATTCCCGGCAACGTTTCAGCCCACTCAATGAGGCCTTTGTCAAGGCTTGTCAAAGGCCTCATTGAGTGGGCTGAAATGTTGCCTGGGAATAAATTGGGTCATCACCTTTTACTTTTATCTGGAGTGCTGCCTCGTTTTTGGAAATATTAGATAGATAGATAGAAGCTTGGACTGGCCCACCGAGGAGGCAGGGGATTCCTCGGTGGGCCCCCAGTCTACTGCGCTTGGAGATAAGCAGGAGGAGTACCGTAATTATTTCTCTTGTTTCTCAGATGAGATAATTATTGTAGCCACTAGGTGGCAGTATTGCACAGCGATGCAGCCTCCTACTGGTGTAAATTGTATAGGAGGCCCCGCAGTATCTTCTAAACTTCCCCCTGCTGGCAGTGAAGGACAGAACATGTCTGGTCATCCTTCTGCCCTCCCTGCTGTAAAAAAAATTGGCTGCTGGAGAGAAGGACTCCTCTGCAGTGCTGGGCTGATTTCTCAGGTGTGTGACAGTAGTGAGCTGTAGGAGACTGTAAGGGGGGAATAGGGGATTTGTTTATAGCAGACACAGATCTGTGTATGTGTGCTGCTCTCTGCAGAGTTCAGATTGACTCTGCCCTAGGTCCCCCCCAATGCCTCTGCTTTAGGTACACCCCCATAAGTGCCCCAGCTCCAGATGCTCCCCCCACTCTAAATGCACCCCTAATATTGCCTCTTCTCCAGTTACCCCTGCTCCAGGATCCCCGCTATTAGCCTGCCTCAGGTGACCCTAATGCTTCTGTTTCAGTTATGACCCTCCGTTTGTGCCCTTTGCTCACATTGCTCCTCTAGCACCTTTGCTTGGGCTTTGTTAAAGGTTATGACCTGCAAAGGGGGTTGGACTTATGCCCAATAAATTCTGCATTCTCCAATATTGACACAAATGGTTTACATGGTGGTAGTGATGAATATTACGTATTTATATGCATCACTACAGCCATGTAAATATATACTGGTGTAGTGGTGGAGGATTTAAAGGGGTTTTCCAGGTTTTCAAGTTATCCTCTCCACACCATACGGCAAAACTATATGATTAGTAGGGTCCGATTCTGCAACCCCCACTGATCCCAGGATCGGGTCCGGTTCCCCCTTTTTATGGTGTGACAGGCTACACATATGCCCTGCTGCTCCATTTATTCTCTTTGGGACCACTGGAAGTAGCCAGCGCTGTACTCAGCCATCTACAGTGACCCCATAGAGAATGGATGGAGAGGCAGGGCATATGCTCGACCAGCCACTCAGTGAAGAAGGGGGATCAGTAGGGGCTCCAGCGTTCAGACCCCCACGGATCACTTAGTTATCCCCGATCCTGTGGATATAGGATAACTAGAAAAGTGGACACAGGTCATTTAACAGGCGAGCATTTCTATTTTAGTTTGACACATATTTTGGGACAGATTTTTAATTTTAATTGTATTTTATTTTTTTTACACCCAAAGAAAACCTTTAAAGATAGGGAATGTGAAAAGGTGAAACAGCTATGACACGACAGGTGATAAGTGTCTGATTGGTGGGGGTCTGACTGCTGGGACCCCATGATCAAGGGAACGAGGTCTTAAGACCCTTGTGTGCATAGATTGGCGGTAATGTAATTGAATGTCTCAGGGCCCTTTTTTTCATGATCAGCGGGTGTTCCAGCAGTCAGACCCCAGCAATCTGATCTTTATCACCTATCCTGTAGATAGGCAACAGGTCATTATGGTAGGACAACCCTTTTAAATAGACTGTAGATTAAGTGCAATCTGAGGAGGTTAAGATTTGGTAAATTTCATGCCAGACATTTATGCTTAAAGGGGTTAAAGGGTTTGTTTCACTTCAGTAAACGGCATTTATCATGCAGCTAATACAAGGCACTTACTAATATATTGTGATTGTCCATATTGCCTCCTTTCCATCACATTATACACAGCATGTATCCGTGGTCACTACCACCATGTAATCCAGCAGCGGCGGCCGTGCTTACACACTATAGGGAAAGGCTAGAAGTGCGCGTAGGCAAACACCTTTACCTATAGTGTGCAGCACGGCCACCGCTGCTGGATTGCAGAGTGGTAATAACCACGGATACGTGCTGTGTATAATGTGATGGAAAGGAGGCAATATGGATAATAACAATACATTGTAGTAAGTGTCTTATATTAACTTTCTCTACATGATAAATGCCAATTACTGAAGTGAGACAAACCCTTTAACCCCTTTAAGTGTTTTACACCTAATAGGGTTAGGCATAAATGTCTTGGTGTGTGCATTGCGTGTTTCCTATGTGTGATTGGTGTGTGCTATATATGATCTATGTATCAGTGGTATATGTGCAGTATGTGACATATGCATCAGTGGCATGTGAGCCATGTATAACTGTCTTGTGTCCCACATCTGAAGGATATCCATGTATGTGTAAATTCTGCCACATGTTTGTTTCTGCATTTTGCTGTGAGTGTCTACCATCATACTTCATCTTTAATATTCCTGTTATCACTGTAAGGGCTCATGAACACGACTGTTGGATGTTTTGCAGTCCGTAAACTGCGGAACCGCAAAACATGTATACTGGGTGTGTGCATTCCACATTATGCGGAACAGAACAGCAGGCCCCTAATAGAACAGTCCTATCCTTGTCTGTAATGCCGACAATAATAGGACATGTTCTATCATTTTGCAGAACGGCCATGTGGACATACAGACACAGAATGCACACGGAGTCATTTTTTTTGCGGCCCCATTGGAGTGAAGTGACATGGAAAAAAAAATAAGTTTGTGTGCAGGAGCCTTAAGGTGGCCCCCCAGAATCAGTTACACTGCTGGGCCCTAAGTACCCCAGTCTGACACTGCATAGATAGATAGATAATTGATATGATAAAGGAGATAGATAGATAGATAGATAGATAGATAGATAGATAGATAGATAGATAGATAGATAGATAGATAGATATGACATATGTGATATAAGATAGATAGATAGATAGATAGATAGTGCGACCAGGAGGCATTGGGGGGTTTCGCTCACTTTCTGTTGAAGTGCCCCAAATACTCAGCAGTGAGGGACGCTCATTTCAGGAGAACACAGCGGCCATAGCAGCACAATATATTACTGCCTGCCATAGACTGGGAGGAGCCTGATATACCTGGACTCCTATACCCGCACCCTGGATGTTTCCCCACCCCCCAAACCTACCCTATACCCCCACCCTGAATGTGTCCCCATCCCCCAATTAGGCAATGCTAAAATGTATTTAGTCCTGCCAATAAAGCTGATTTGATTTGATAGATAGATAGTTGATGATAGATAGATGAATGGATAGATAGATTGATAGACAGATATGAGATAGATATTACATAGATAGATAGGAGATAGATAATTAATGAGATAGACAGATATGAGCTAGATAGATAATTAATTAAATAGATAGATAGATAGATAGATAGATAGATAGATAGACTTTAAAATTAAATTAATAGAATGCATTGAAATTCAAATGCAACCTGGCCCCCAAAAAGATAGATATATATTTTTTAATAAATAGATTGCCAACTAATAGATATGAGATAGATAGATAGATACTTGATGGATAGATAGATAGATAGATAGATAGACAGATAGATAGATAATTGATGGATATATAGATAGATAATTAGATAATTGATGGATAGATAGATGACAGATAGATAGACAGATAACAGATAGAGATATAGATCGATAGATAATTGATGGATAGATAGATAGATAAATAGATAATTGATAGATAAATACATAATAGATAGATAGATAGAATTATATCTATGATATATATGATACATTTGTAAACAGGCAGTTCTTTATCTGTTCTTTTTATGACAAAAGCCATCTATACGTCACCAGGCGTGAAATCCCATTAGGATTTTGAGTCAGCATTTTCTAAATTCGAAACTTGGCTGTGCAATCTGATTTTCTACCATTAGAGGTCGCTGTGTTTCCACAAGGAAATCTGGTTAGCTGTTTAATAAGTGCATGTGATATTTCTTTGTCTGGTCTGTGGGTGGGTGACAATAAACCGTACAGTGCATTAGAATGATTTCCTATTCTAGGTGGTCTGCTAGTCTGACCAGTGCTTCTGGAACATGCATTGTTGGCACAAGTTATTTCTTGGAAACATATTTATCTATGTCTATGGCATTGATTGGTGTAGTCCAGTAGGACTTAGGAAATCATAAGCCAGCTCTCAGCATATACAGGATGTGAATAGTATACTGTGGATGTCTGAACTTATTAAAGAAACATCAAAAAAACTGGAATAACAATAGGGAAGCTCAGAATACAGTTCAATATTCATGCCAGCGGAGGGGGCACGGGGTCTAATAATCACCCTTGGTATAACCAGCTGCAGAATTTGTAGTGTCCATATTTTTATCTTTATTTCATCTATTTCATTTAATGTTTGTGTGTGTTGTTAAAAGATATCAACACTATCCACTATAACAGTGACATCTATAGCACCCCGCCCCCAAAAGAGTGACCTCCACAGCCGCCCACCCCTTAACACTGACCCCCCTAAAGTGCCCCACCTCCTTAAAATGGGCCCTTCCCAGCAGCCCACCCCTTTAACTTTGACCTTCACAGCAACCTGCCCCTTTAACAGTGAGTTCCACAGGGGCCCACTCCTTAACAGTGACCTTTACAGCACCTGCCCCTTAAAACAGACTATAGGTTATAGTCCCCTTAGCTGTAACCTCCACCATTCCCGGCCCCCTCAGCAGAGACCTCCACAGCATGGGTGTAGGAACTCCCAAAAATCTGGGGGGGACAGCATTTTTGCTTACCGGGTATATTCTTATTCAGTAAACTGCAAGTTGTTTATATCGTTAAATTTTAAATGTGTGTGTGTCACGACCCTTGGTCATGGTTGTGACTCTTGTAGCCGCATGCAGTTGCCTGCGGTCTTGGTGTTGTTGTCAATCACAGGTGAGGGCTATAGTATGTGGCAGCAGTGCAGCCTGAGCGGTGTTAGGCAGTTTGCTGCAGTAGGCATGCGGTTGCACCTGGCAACCTCTCCTATAGGTGTGCCTTTTATCAGTGTGCACGGGGTGTTATATATGTTGTGTGGACTTCCCCTTTAAGTTGATGTTTTCCCTTCCCTGGTGTTGGAAGGGTTAACTTCCTTCCTAGTGTGTGTGTGCACTGGGTGTGTCTGACTGTGGGTGTGGCTACTTGGCCCTATAAAGCCTCAGTGGAAGGCAGTAGTCAGAGAGGGTGCTTCAGCCATGCTTGCTGGAGACATCCTCCTGGTTATTTACCAACTGCCAGTGGGGGCCACCCTTCTGGTCATACTGTCACGGCTGAGGATGGGGAAAACCCTCAGCCGTGCGATGCCAGAAGATGTTAACGGCTGCTCGGCCAGGACGACAGAATTAGGGAGCAGGTCACCTACTAACGCATACCTAATCCGACCCTAACTCCTAGTTCAGGGATCGGCGGAGGGTGAGTAGGGATCCGAGGTTCCTGAGCATGGGCCCTCCTACCTTCAAGGTCGGCTCATGCAGCTAGGTGTTAGGGTCGGATTAGGGATGCGTTAGGAGGTGACCTGCTCCCTAATTCTGTCGTCCTGGCCGAGCAGCCGTTAACATCTTCTGGCATCGCACGGCTGAGGGTTTTCCCCATCCTCAGCCGTGACAGTGTGTGAGTGAAAAATCTTGCAACAAAAAAATATGCAATATCCATTCTGACTTTCTTCACTCAAACTGACTTTTAAGCATAAAGCTAAGGTTTAAAGAAGAATGATAATACTGAATGATAACAAAAGATTTAAATTCCTAACCTGGGGGGAAGTGGCGTGCCTAGGGTATTTGGCACCCGGGGAGGGTACTTTCTCTTGTATATATATATTAAAAAAAAAAATTAACACTTATACTTACCTCTTTGGCAGCGATGCGATGCAGGCCTCTTCCGGCCTGTGTCCCGCGCTGTACGGCTCAGGCGGCGCGATGACGTCATCGCCTGCCGGCCTAGTGCCGGCAGCCTATCAGAGGAACAGGAAAGGGACACATTTCTCCCCTGCTCCTCCGCACAGCCTTCTTTTTGTATCGCTGTCCTAAGGACGGCGATACAAACAGATCACTATGGAGATGCGCGCTTCCACACTGGACGCGTACAAAATGGCATAAAAAGGTTAACTAATAGAGATGGCCTGGTGGTCGTTTTGTGGCGAACTTTGCTTGTTCGCGATTCGCCGAACATATGGCGATGTTCGCATGCTCGCATGCACTTTGCATAGCACTGAACTTCAACCCATGAAACATCCATCAGGTGGGACAGGACAGCAAATTGAGACTTTTCAGCACATGGACACACCCTCACCCTATAACAGAACCCGATCTGGCAGCCATTTTACATTCTGTCTTTTGCCACTGTAGGGAGAGGTTGCTTTGTCGAGCAGGGACAGACTGTTAGGGACACCAAATGCTAGCTAATAGGGCCACAAAAGTTGTTTTAAGGACTGTTATAGTTGTGCTATTGATAGGTGTGATATACTGAGGGGTGTGATATACTTATAATATACTTTCTAACATAGAAAGTATATTATAGTGCATTTGTATTGTGCAGCAGTTATTGTGCGGTTGTGCTGCGATACCGCAGCAATTTAGAGGGACAAATGCTATGAGAATAACTAATTGCAACTAGTGTGATATACCTGTTGCCCCCCCAAAAATAATTGAGGGGTGCAATATACCAGCTTCCACAAAATACTGATTGAGGGGTGCAACATACCTGCTTTCACCAAATATTGATTCAGGGGTTCTATATATTTGTTTCCACAAAATATTGACTGAGGGGTGCGATATACCTGTTTCTACAAAAAACTGATTAAAAGGTTTTTTATACCTGCTTCCACAAAATACTGATTGAGGGCTGCGATATACCAGCTTCCACCAAATACTGATTGAGGCCTGTGATATACCCGCTTCCACAAATACTGCTCTTGGCACAGGTCATTTTTTAAATGACAGGCAGAGGAAGAGGCAGGCCGTTCCACAGGTGTACTGGGGGTCGGGCAGGGGAAGTTGAAGAAGGTGTGTGCGATTACGTCAGAGGACGCACTCTCTGCTGTGTGCACCCCCAAATACACCACCACCATAGCCCCTCCACCTGAGTCAGAGGAATTATTTTCCCATTCATTCCCAGACCTTACCAATGTGCAGCCATTCTTGGCATCAGATGAGGAAGAGGAGGAAGCAACGGCCGCCACCCAGCGGTCTGAAGACAGTACCCAGATCAGCCCAAGGAGGGAGGTTACCGCTGTTGCTGCCTACTCCGAGATCTCTAATGTCAGTGGTGGTGAAGGTGACGATAATGACGTGTCGATGGATGTCATATGGGTTCCCACAAGAGAGAAAGAGAAGGGGAGTTCAGAAGGAGTGACAGAGCAGCAGATAGGGAGGAGAAGGAGAAGCAGGCAGAACTCGCATGCACAGGAGGCAAAAAGCAGAATGCAAATGTATCTAGAGCTAGCCATCCACCATGCACGGTCACATCTTGCGCTCCCAGGACGCTGGCACATGGCCTGTGCTGTCAACGCATAAGTCGCGGTAAGCCCAACACTCACCTAGGGATGACCGTCTTAAGAAGGCACATGGCCTCCCATGACCGAGCCCAGTGGGAGCAATGCCGTCAGAACCCACAAATTCACACTCTCAGCGCTCCACATCCTACCTCTTATCCTTTTCCTCCCATTTGTCCTCCACCTTCCACTGTGCCATTGCTGCGTTCATCTGGCAGAAGGCAGGCTTCCGTGGCCCAAATGTTTGAGCGCAAAAAAAAGTTGATTCCGCCGGATAACCCTCTTGCCCAACGGCTGACCGCTGGCTTGTCAGAACTGCTAGCCCGCCAATGAATGCCATATAAACTGGTGGACTCAGTGGCCTTTAGAAAATTTATGGCCATTGGCACACCGCAATAGAAGGGTCCCCGGAAGGAAATATTTCCCCCAGAAAGGCATCCCGGAGCTATATGGCCACGTTCAGCAGCAATTGATTATATCTCTGGCACACAGTGTTGGTGCCAAGATACATTTGACCACAGACACGTGGTCTAGCAAACACTGGCAGGAAAGGTACATAACTTTTACTGCCCACTGGGAGAAGCATGTAACCCATGGCACCCTTGTGGATTTGGTGTTACCGCCACGGATCGCATGCAGGCCTGACTCTTCTTCTGCTCCTCCTACTCTATCCTCCGTGTCCTCCTCGGCTGACTCCTTCTTTTCCACTGCTACCGCCTCTTCTGCTGCACCCCCAAGCGCCCCAGAACCTATTCAATGTGCCAGGTGAAACAGTGCCATGCTGTGCTGCAGCTGTTGTCCCTGGAATCCAAAAGCCACACTGGTCCTGCACTGCTTTCAGCTCTGTGGTCACAGGCTGATCAGTGGCTAACCCTGCTCAATTTGACAGTTGGTAAAGTGGTGTGCGACAACGGTGCCAATCTGTTGAGCGCGCTGAAACAGGGTAAAATGACACACGTGCCGTGCATGGCACACGTCCTGAACTTAGCCCTGCAGAGATTTGTTGCCAAATACCCCGGGTCCAGGACGTCTTGTGGCAGGCCAGGAAAATCTATGGCAATTTTATAAGATCTTACATGGCCATGGCTCGCCTTGCTGATGTTCAGCGGCGACACCACCTGCCCGTCAGACGTCTGATTTGTGACAGCCCGACGCGCTGGAACTCCACCTTATATATGCTTGATAGGCTGCTCCAGCAGCAACGTGCTGTTAACGACTACCTGTACGAACTCTGCAGCTGGACAGGTTCTGGGGAGCTTGGTTTCTTTTTACCGCGCCAGTGGCTGCTCATGCGCGATGCATGCAAACTTCTGCGGCCATTTGATGAAATAACCTAACTGGTCAGTCGCAGCCAGGGCACCGTCAGTGACATCGTACCTTACGCCTTCTTTCTGGAGCGCCAGTGGCTGCTCATGCGCGATGCATGCAAACTTTTGCGACCATTTGATGAAATAACCTAACTGGTTAGTCGCAGCCAGGGCACCGTCAGTGACATCGTACCTTACGCCTTCTTTCTGGAGCGTGCATTGTGTCGTGTCCTTGACCAAGACATCGAGGAGCAGGACCTAGAAGATGAGGAAGTCGCAATCTGAAACAAGTCAGCAGGATTTTAAAGAGGAGTCAGAAGAGGATGGTGGCTAGGGGGACAAGGAAGAGAAAGAAGAGCAGGCTTTGAGGGTGACTTTAAACTTTTCGGAGATCCATGATGTTGTCCGTGGCTGGGGGGAGGAGACCGAGGATGACATTCTCCTGGGCGATTAGCAGGAGCCAGGGCACTCCACTGTTTCCAGTTTTAGTGCAAATGGGGGCCTTCATGCTCCAGTGTTTGAATAGGGACTCCCATATAAAAAGCATAAAGGGCAAGGACTAGTACTGGGTGGCATCTTACTTAGACCTCCGGTACAAACACAAAATGGCGGACATGTTACCAGCATCACAGAGGGCTGTCATAATTCAGCATTTCCAGGCCTTGCTGAGAAATATGCTGCATTCTGCTGTTGTGGGCGCTAGCAGAGGAATTTCCACCCACAGCGAAGTAGGTTCGGGTACTAAGAGGGCGGTTTGAAGATGTGTTGGTCACTTCGGATATGAGATGATTCTTGCAGCCAACCCATCGACAGCTGCCCTCCGTATCCAGATATAGGGAACGCCTAGGCCGACAGGCATCCGACTACATCAGGTTAACGGCCGATGTGGACACTCTAAGAAATGAGGAACCCCTGGACTACTGGGTGTGCAGGCTTGACCTATGGCCAGAGCTGGCACAATTTGCCATGGAACTCTTGGCTTGCCCCTCGTCAAGTTTCCTGTCTGAAAGGATGTTCAGCGCAGCAGGGGGCATCATGACTGATAGGCGCACTCGCCTAACTCACGACAGTGTGGACTACCTCACATTTCTAAAAATGAATGAGGCATGGATCTCGGAGGAATTCAACACCTTTGACGACCACGTGTAATTGCATTTCCTCATGCCAGCCCACACATATCCGCCACCTCCCAGAACAAAGAATGGTCCTTGCCTTATGTATATACAGCGGCATAAAAGCCTTTTCTGTCAGGTGAATACCTAATTTTTGGGGCCTCTACTCCAGTGGCCTACAGTAAAATTTTTATCCAGTGATCGCCTAATGTACCTCCAGACACATAATCACTAGTTCTTTTCTGTCAGATGAATGCATAATTTTTGGGACCTGTACTGGCCTACAGTAAAATTGTTATCCACTGACCGCCTAATATACCTCCAGCCAGATAATCACTTGTTCTTTTCTCTAAGGTGAATGCCTAATTTTTTGGGCCTGTACTCCACTGGCCAACAGTAAAATTGTTATCCACTGTCCGTCTAATATACCTCCAGTCATATGATCACTTGTTCTTTTCTGTCAGGTGAATTCCCATACTCCCATGGCCAGAGGCTCCAGCAGGGCACATTTTTGAGAGTCTCCCTTTAAGACGCATAAAAATAGCCCCTGATTAAAATACTTTTTTTTGTGGGAATCTTTGCCATTGATCCCCTCTGGTATGTCACTGTCCATGTTGTGGGACTATTTGTGCACTACTAGTAAGTATTTGGTGCCTGCAAATATGACCTGAAGGTTTTCATTAAAGTGAATGGGGCCCGCCACAAACGCGCGGTTAGCAAACATTTGATATTCGTCCATCACTATTAACTAACTCTTTCGAAGGATTTCAATGACTTTTTTCATAAGATGACAGGAGATAACACTGTGCCTTGTGTTATCAGAGTCAGCAGAGTGAATTTTAGCTCGGCTACATCTCCAAGTCTCTTTAAGGAATAACAGAACTAATGGTAATAGCCTCTTGTATGTCTCAGGCAAGCCTATGTAATGCCATAGTTGCAGAGTATAGTAAAACGCAGTCATAGTCTAATCTATCCATCCCTTGCTTTTCTATATCATACTGTCGCACATGGATGGGACTGTATTATAATTCCTGACATAAGAGTCCTAGCACATGAGACAATGCTGGGACAATAAAAACCACTAATTGGTGATATACCTGGTGGAAAGTGGGATTTTTTTTGGAAAAAAAAAAAAACTGTTTTAGTGACCATCCTGCCTATATATCTAGCAAAGGAGTACATATAAGAGTAGTTCCCCAGATTCTACTGGGTTTTTTGAATCTCCACAACAGACCAATTCACCTCCACTTTATATACTATCAATGGGATTATATGCTATCCATAGGTTATTGCCACCTACTAGCAAAAGGAATCAGACCAATCATGTCTGAGACCGCTAACTCCAAGGGCTTCCTAGCAAGCACATAGTGTGTATGATATGTGTGCCCTTGACATTTAGTATGCACAATATCCGTGGTCCCCGATTGTTGTAGTACTTCGTATACAAACTCTTGAGCGGCCAATTCAATTATTATGTAGTCAGTGCATGACACAGTTTTAATATCTCCTGTGCTGACTCCTAAGCGTCTCATACACAATATTGTATTACCATGGCGGAGCTAAAATTTGAATAATTTATTATATCTCGTTTAACTAAAAAATTAAACTTACTCTTATAATTTCATATCAATAGTTTTGTTGTAGAAAAATGTTAGCTTTTATGTTTTGACCATCTTGATATTTCACTGTATGAGGCCTCATGCACACGACAGTGTTTTTCACTGTCAGTGATTTGGCTTCAGTGGTCCGTGTCCCAATTTGCTTCAGTTGTGTTTCCTTGTGTCTTCCTTTTTTTTTGTCTGACAGGGGCAAAAAAAGGAAGGTTAATGAAAAGTGTAATTTTATTGCACCAAGGTCTTGTAGAAAAAAACAGACGCGGACACGGATGACATACCAGTTGTGCATCATTTTTTTTTGACGGACCCATTGACTTGAATGGGTCCGTCCTCCGTTTTCCACTGACAAGAGTAGGACAGGTTATATTTTTTTGACGGACTGGAATCATGGATCACGGACGCGGAGAAAAAATGGAGGACTATCAGTTTTTTTTACAGCTCCATAGAAATAAATGGGATCTCCGCTAATATGTGAAAAATGACGGAACGGACGAGGATGCACACAACGGTCGTGTGCATGAGGCCTTATTTTTTTGTTTCAACTTAAAAACTAGGGATAAGAGAATCGACTTTGGAAGAAACAATCAAAATTGTGTAGCTCTTATCTCTGATCTCCTGACCTCATAAACACTTATTTTAGCCATATTCCTAACAAATTGATAAGCATATGGCTTAAATAAGTGTTTATGAGATCAGGAGATCAGAGATAAGAGCTAAACATGAGCTGTCACATGGGATAAAAAAAAAAAAAAAAAAAGACTGTGACAGCTTGCAAACAGATCCAATTTAAGAACAGGGGGAACAGCACTCCAAGTGGAAAAAAACATAGAAAGATTGAAGTGTGGATGCACGCCACAACGAGGATTGGTCTAACTCACCCCAAATGTAAAGCCTAAAATAGAGAATTTAGGCAGCACTCCATTGGATTTCAAAGAGATAATATGTGATTTATTGCAGAAGCCTTTCTCAACCATCATCTCTTTTAAATCCTATGGCGTAGTGTCTGAACTTTCTATTTTGAGCTTGCAGACTGTTTTTAAACTCTGAACAACTGAGCATTTTTATTAAAGACCAATTGAAAAAAAATAGATTTTTAACTAAAAATTAGTAAAATGCAATCATAAAAAAAAAAAATCCTGGTTGTCCATAGCCTTTAAATTGATTGCCTCAGGATGACAATCCTTGTTCATTTCATTGAATGGCCACCAAATAATGCTATGGTATATTTCAGCTGCAGTTGTCATGAATGCCTAAATGCAAAAACAGATTGTCACTGGAATTAAAGGGATTGTCCAAACTACAGATATTGATGATCTATCCTCAGGAAAGATTATCAATATCAGATCAATGAGGGTCCCACACCCAGTACTCCCACCAATCAACTGTAGCGGGCTGCCAAGATGCTGGAGACTATATATTATATTCAGCAGGAGACAGACAGCTCCGTACACTGAGTAGTGGCTGTGCCGGGTACTGCAGCTCAACTCCCATGCAAGTGAATGAAGAGCTGAGCTTCAATACGCTGGTGCTGGAAACTATACAGTGTACAGAGGCTTCCGCCTCCACTCCATACACCGTGGGGGAGATTTATCAAAACTGGTGTAAAGTTTCATTTTTCACAGCTCCTTTGTAAAATGAAAGGTGGAATCTGATTGGTTGCTATGGGCAACTAAGCCAGTTCTACTTTACACCAGTTTGATAAATCTCCCTCTGTATGTTGCAGCTGATCCCTCGGGGTGCTTGGTGACGGACCCCCACTGATATGATATTGATGGCTCATCTGGATTTCAAGATCACTTCTTGCTGTCATTCAGTTGGACCCTTCATTGATTGCTTCCAGTGGATAAAAATCTCTCCTGATCGTGTGATGGACACAAGTACAGGACTTATTCCAGGTACAGTATAGTTATCAGGGATGTGGCTAGCCATGAGCCTTGCACCTATGTCATCATCACATGACAAGGATATATTTTTGTTCCTTGGTAGGAAAGACAGCAAACAGAGATCTTGAAAAGGGGGAATTAATAAAGTATATTAGAAAATTGTATAACTGTTTAGTATGTAAAATATAACATTTAGTTGTTGAAACTGGAAAACCCTATAACTAATTGGGCAGAATAGAGTAGGTAAAAGTAATGAGCATCAATCTGAACAGTTAGAGCCTAATTCACACGTCAGTGATTTGATCAGTGATTTTGAGCCCAAACCAGGTTTGGGTCAAAAACACAGAGCAGGTACAAATCTTTCCAATATGGTACATTCACACAACCGTAATTCTGGGTCTGCATCTGTTCTGCAATTTTGCGGAACGGGTGCAGACCCATTAATTTCAATGGGGCCACAAAAGATGCAGACAGGACACTATGGAGGAGATTTATCAAACTGGTGTAAAGTAGAACTGGCTTAGTTGCCCATAGCAACCAATCAGACTCCAACTTTCATTTTCCAAAGGAGCTCTGAAAAATGAAAGGTGGACTATGTGTGCTGTCCCTATCCGTAGTTCCGTTCCGCAAGAAATATAGAGCGATTGCGGACAAGAATAGGCATTTTCTATATAGTGTTGGACCTGTGCGTTCTGTAAAATGCGGAATGCACACAGCCTGTATCCGTGTTTTGCGGATCCTTATCTCTGAGTAGGCTTGACTACTGGTTTTGGCTCACAATAACTGATGGAAATAATTGACCAAATAACTGAAGTGTGAACCTGGCCTTAGGGTAGATTTATCAAAACTGGTGTAAACAAAACTGGCTTATTTGCCCATAGCAACCAATCAGATTCCACCTTTCATTTTTGGGAGATCCTGTGGAAAATGAAAAGCGGCCCCCAGTGTCTTTATTTTGCAGCAGAATATTCATTGAATTAATCATGTTTCATCGGTGCAGGTCCCAGCTGTGGTCATGTGTCTTGCATTGTTGTGGGGCATTTCTGGCTTTCTCTCTGCTATGAGGGCATCTCTGGGGAGATTTACAGCCTAAAAGCAGTCTGGACAGGCAGAAAATGCCCAATATTTACCATAGTGGCCAACTATGTATTAGACATGTTAGACACTTTTCCTTATGCCTCCTCTTGGTTAGACCAATATTTTCCACCAAATTTGTAGTGCAATTGTGGCTAATTTTAAGGTGCCTCTTTCTATACCCTACTCCTTTTCTTAGACACTTTTTAAAAGTGTCTAAAGCACATACACTAATAATGTGCAATGTATGTACACCAGTTTTCTGGTGCTAAATCAGTCCAGATTCTGATGAAGTTCGCTAGTAAATCCCCTTCACTGTTCTAATAGCAAAAGATAAGTTACAGATACTGATTTGGTTCCATCTTTGGTCGGTCTATTCTGTTCTGGGAATATCTGTGGCAGGTACATGGAGGAACATTTATCAAGACTGGCTTTCCCATACAGCTTTATTGATCCCTGTGCGCCAGAGTGAGATAATCCAAATTTATTAAGTCAGATGCCTCTAAATAAATTAGTTGCATCTTGCAGTCCATGAATTAGGGGCTGGTGTAGACTACAGTTATAATTTACACCAGTTTCTGGCGTAAGTTATAGTAAATCCAGTCAACTACATGAAGCCCTGCCCCTTCCACCATGTCGTGCCATTTTTCTTGCCACAAAAGATGCTCAAAAAGTCACAAATTATGGTGCAAATATGTGCTATAATTTGCAACTTTTTTTTGATGCCACAAAAGTGACGTAAATAGCTTAATAAATGTCTCCCATGGAGTAAAAGATATGGAATGTCAGCAACATATCCAAAGTCTGTAGACACAGTCTCCCTGATGCCATGGTTCTACAAACATACAGTTGTGTTCAAAATAATAGCAGTCAGACATCACTCACCTGATCAATCACCGTTTTTGGTAGAAATTATATTTCTACATGGCAAATAATTTACTAGTAGGTGTAGTAGAGTAATAGAAACCCAACAGACCCAACAATCATGACATCCATGCTGCTGATTCTCTTTAATTCAATCACTTATTGAAAGGGGCATGTTCAAAATAATAGCAGTTCAATGAGTGAGGTCATACATTCTTTGAAAAACAGGTGGCAATTATTGCCCTTATTTAAGGAAGGAAGGCAGAAAATGTTGTACATGCTGGTTACAGTGCATTTCTCTCTGAAATTCTAAGGAAAATGGGTTGTTCCAGACATTGTTCAGGAGAACAGTATACCTTGATTAAAAAGTTGATTGGAGAGGGGAAAACATATAAAGAAGTGCAGAAAATGATAGGCTGCTCAGCTAAAATGATCACGAATGCTTTAAAATGGCAACCAAAACCAAGACGTGGAAGAAAGCGAAAAACTATCATTTGAATGGATAGAAGAATAGTCAAAATGGCAAGGACTCAGCCAACAATCAGCTCCAGGAAGATCAAAGAAGGTCTAAAGTTACCTGTGAGTACTGTTACAACGCCTATGTGAAGCCAAGCTATCTGCAAGAAGCCCCCGCAAAGTCCCACTGTTGAAAAAAAGACATGCTGAATAGGTTACAATTTGCCTCATTGACTAAAGAGACATTTTCTGGACTGGTGAAAGTAAGATTGGTCTTTTTGGGTCTAGTGGCCGGAGACAGTTTGTCAGATGACCCCCGAACACTGAATTCAAGCCACAGTACACTGTGAAGACAGTAAAGCATGGTGGCGCAAGAATCATGATATGGGGATGTTTCTCATACTAAGGTGTTGGGCCTATTTATCGCGTACCAGGGATCATAGACCCGTTTGAAAACATCAGAATACTTGAAGAGGTCATGCTGCCTTATGCTGAAGAGGAAATGCCCTTGAAATAGGTGTTCCAACAAGACAACGACCCCAAACACACCAGTAAACGTGCAACATCTTGGTTCCAGACCAACAAGATTGACGTTATGGCATGGTCAGCCCAATCCCCGGATCTTAATCCAATAGAAAACTTGTAGGGTTACATCAAGAATGCTGTTTCTGAGGCAAAACCAAGAAATAGACAAGAACTATGGAATGTAGTCCAATCATCCTGGGCTGGAATACCTGTTCACAGGTGCCAGAAGTTGGTTGACTCCATGCAATACAGATGTACAGCAGTTCTCAGAAACAGTGGTTTTACAACTAAATATTAGTTAAGTGATTCAAAGGAAAGCAAAATCTTCAAACATTTTTCAGTTTATATAGTGAATGTTTGAGCTTGTAAAGAAGAATACAAACACTGCTATTTTTTTAACAGTCTAATATTCACTTTTCTTCAATTTTTTTAGAGGAACAACACAAATTTGATATATTTTTCTTAATGTTTTGATTTGGAATAGAATGTGTAGTGTTCCCAATGCATTTGTGTATATGGAAATAAAAGCTATCAGAAGGATTTTGAGCTTTGTTCACTTTTTTAAACACACTGCTATTATTTTGAACAGAACTGTATGTATAGCAGAAACACTATGGGACACATTTATTAAGACCGGCATTTTAAACGGCACTCTTAATGAGCCCTAAAGCTGGCGGTGGATCGCCAAAGCTATGTGGAGGCACAGGCTTCCTAGCTCTCTTACATTTAGACCATTTGCTATGCCTAAACCAGGCATAGAAAATGAGAAATAGTGATGGACGAACATCGGCCGGGACGTTTCACGAATGCGCGTTCGCAATCAAATGTTTGCGAAACGCGCGTTCGCGGCAGGCCCCATTCACTTTAATGGCAGGCAACCTGAAAAACCTTTAGGTCATACTTGCAGCCACCAAATACTTACTAGAAGTGCAAAAATAGTGGCTGGAGGGATATTAGACGGTCACTGGATAACAATTTTACTGTAGGCCAGTACAGGCCCCAAAAATTAGGCATTCATCTGACAGAAAAGAACAAGTGATTATGTGACTGGAGGTACATTAGGCCATCACTGAATAACAATTTTACTGTAGGCCAGTGGAGTACAGGCCCCAAAAATTAGGTATTTACCAGACAGAAAAGAACAAGTGATTATGTGGCTGGAGGTACATTAGGCGGTCACTGAATAACAATTTTACTGTAGTGCCAGTAACTTCACACTTAAGCTCTGGCCTGATGCACCTGCACGACCCCTACCACCCCTGCGTAATGGCCTGCCTCTTTCTCTACCTGTCATTTTGAAAATAACCCTGTACCAAAGTCCCTAGAGAAGAGCAGTATTTGTGGAAGCAGGTATATCGCATGCCTCAATCAATATTTGGTGGAAGCAGGTATATCAATCCCCTTCATCAGTATTTTGTGGAAACAGGTGTATCTCAGACCTCAATCAATATTTGGTGGAAGCAGGTATATTGCACCCCTCAATCAGTATTTTGTGGAAGCAGGTGTATCGTAGGCATCAATCAGTATTTGGTGGAATCTGTTATATCAAACCCCTTAATCAGTATTTTGTGTAAGCAGGTGTATTGCAGGCCTCAATCAATATTTGGTGGAAGCAGGTATATCGATCCCCTTAATCAGTATTTTTTAGAAGCAGGTATATCAAACCCCTTAATCAATATTTTGTGGAAGCAGGTGTATCGCAGGCCTCAATCATAATTTGGTCAAAGCTGGTATATCAATCCCCTTAATAAGTATTTTGTGGAAGCAGGTGTATCGCAGGCCGCAAATCAATATTTGGTGGAAGCAGGTATATCAATCCCCTTAATCAATATTTGGTGGAAGCAGGTATATCAATCCCCTTAATCAGTATTTTGTGGAAGCAGGTATATAGAACCCCTTAATTAATATTTTGTGGAAGCAGGTATATTGCAACCATCAATTAGAATTTTGTGGAAGCAGGTATAGCAAACCCCTTATTCAGTATTTTGTGGAAGCAGGTATATCGCACCCCTCAATCTGTATTTTGTGGAAGCAAGTATATCAAATCCCTCAACCAGTATTTTGTGGAAGCAGGTGTATCGCAGGCCTCAATCAGTATTTGGTGGAAGCTGGTATATCAAACTTCTTAATCAGTATTTTGTGGAAGCAGGTATGTCACAGGCCTCAATCAATATTTGGTAGAAGCAGGTATATTAATCCCCTTAATCGCTGTTTTGTGGAAGCTGGTATATTGCAAGCCTTAATCAATATTTGGTGGAAGCAGGTATATCAATCCCCTTAATCAGTATTTTGTGGAAGCGGGTATATAGAAACCCTTAACCAATATTTTGTGGAAGCAGGTATATCGCACTCCTCAATCAGTATTTTGTGGAAACAGGTATATAAAAAAACCTAAATAAGTATTTTGTGGAAGCAGGTATATCGCACTCCTCAATCTGTATTTTGCGAAAGAAGGTATATCGCAGGCCTCAATCATTATTTGGTGGAAGCAGGTATATTGCACCCCTAAATCAGTATCTTGTGGAAGCAGGCATATTGCACCCCTCAATCAGTCTTTTGGGGGGTAACAGGTATATTACACCCATTGAAAATAGTTGTTCAATAACGCTTGTCCCTCTATATACCTGTGGTATCGCAGCAGAACCGCACACAGCTGCTGCACAATACAAATGCCCTATATACTTTTTATGTAAGAAAGTATATTATAGGTATATCACACCCCTCAATCAGTTGTTTTTGGGGCAACAGGTATATCACACTAGTTGCAATTAGTTATTCCAATAGCGTTTGTCCCTGTATATAGCTGCGGTATCGCAGCAGAACCGCACACATCTGCTGCACAATACAAATGCGCTATAATATACTTTCTATGTTAGAAAGTATATTATAAGTATATCACACCCCTTAGTATATCACACCTATCGATAACACACCTATACCAACTTTTGTGGCCCTATTATATAGCGTTTGGTGTCCCTAACAGTCTGTCCCTGCTGCACAAAGCAACCTCTCCCTACACTGTCAAAACACAGAATGTAAAGATCGGGTTCTGTTATAGGGTGTCCATGTGCTGAAACGTCTCAATTGGCTGTCCTGTCCCATCTGATGTTTGCGTCATGGGTCAAAGTTCGGTGCTATGCAAAAGAAGACATCACCATATGTTTGCATGTTCGGCGAATAGCAAACACGCAAAGTTTGCCGCGAAACGACCGCCGGGCGAACCACAAGGCCATCTCTAATGAGGAATGAGATGGGCCTATCGACCCGTCCCTTTCCCCACCCATGTGACTCCCACTTTTTTAGACTTGGTGTGAGTGGGGAAGAGGTAGCAGATTCTGCCACACCATGGCGTGCAACAGAATCTGTAACAGATATATATTTATATATATATATATATATATATAGTGTGGGGTTTTGCTCTGGTAGACTGGCTAGCAGACGCAGTATAGAGGCAATCACAAAGCCTTTAACCTAAACAGTTCGGTGTTTATTCACACATAAGGAAAAACAAAATGACTGTTCACCGTCTTGGTGTTTGTTCAGCCCATGCGATGTCCATAGAACAAAATTTTCACCTGGTTAGCAGTTTTTATCCGCAGTCCACAGCAGGCTTTAGGGGCCTGTTTCCCGGCATGCGGCTCTCAGCCCTTTTGCACGGCACAAATTCACAGGTCCCAAAACACAGAGACTCCCCAGCTTCTCTGTCTGATGGAGGAAAAACCACACCCAGCTAAGACTGCTGGCTGGGTTTTATATAGGCAAAAAAAGACCTGGCCTGGAGCGTGGGGAGAAGCCACCCACCCAGCACTTTGGATACTCCCAGTAAGAGCTGACCCGGATTGGCTTTACAGCCATAATAACAACAAAACAGTTTCAGTCAACACTAGCTGCCTCTGACACTTAAAACTACTGGCTCTTACCTCACCATGGCCAGGAATCTTGGTGACACACCTTCCATCAATGACGGCCCTGTGCGCCTTCCTACAATGGTCATCTGTGGAAGACAAACTGTTAAATGTGGATTGTTCTGGGGCATCTGTAAAAATAAGTTTTGAAGTAATCAGCCAAATGAGCTTCCCCAGAGAATGTTAGATATTCAGTATATGGTTCAAACAACAGCTCTGATTATTATACCACTCCATTAAGTATCTTATGTTTTTCTATCATTGTTATACTGTGGGCATCTGTGATGGGCACACCTGTTATAGGGGATGTTGGTAGGAAACTCATGGTTTAGCAGAAATGGATGTGGTTTCATGGGAAAGGGGCATGGCCTAAACGCACCTCCATGTGCCAAAAAATTAGCCAACATTTTGATGTATTTTGGAGTAAAACTAAGCCAATCTGTAGGTATAAACAGATTTATTATCCAGAATTAGTCACCTATCACTATATTATGCCATCAATGTCAATGCCATATCTGAGACCCGATCCTATCTCCAGAACATACATGGAAAATCTCTGTTCACTGCTAAGTACTGGGAAGTCAGAGAATAGCCATGTACTGTCTTGACTATTTACAGCATTTCCATAATGGTGAATAGAGAAGTGGCTGCTCTTGCTCCCTATACACTGCTATGCGACTTCAGAAAATAGCCAAGCACGCTCATTTGGCCATTTTCAGAGCTTCCATAGAAATGAATGCGCAGTTTGCTGTCCTTTACTTCAGGGGCCCCATTCTGTAGATACAATGGATCCGCCCAAAAAATGGATCCACCCAAAAAATCGGATGCCATACGGAACGTCATTCGTTTTTTTTGCGGATCCGCAATTTGCGGACCGCAAAACACATACGGTCGTGTGCATGTAGCCTTAGGAAAATATTATTTGGTCAGTAAGATGGATCATACCAATGGCAACAGCATTTTTTTTTTAAATCTCAGGCTTTTTGTGTATTGTTTTTATAATGCTGTCTCAGATCTCCATACTGAGTCATATAAACATCAGAAGTGGTCATACGATATCTATACCCTGCATAGCAACCCTGTAGGCAATCTAGTCCTCTCCTACCTCAGAGCAACAATGGTTCTTCCCCTTCCATTATGGCAAAGGACCTGTATATTGTTTCTGCACAAAAATCTCCTGCTGTCTGCCCTGATTCCCATGAACATAAAAAATAAATAGATATAAAAATAGAAAAAGCTTGGCTTTAGAAATGTGACAAAGAAAATAAAATCCTCTGTGTCGACTCATCATAATTAGTGTTCAGTGAATCGAAGTTAACAAAGTGGAATTCGATCCAAATTTAATCCACCACAAATCCAAATTTCTTGGTGCTTTGTGGTAACAAATCAATTTTTCCTGAAATGGCGGTAAAAAAAAAACCATACTTCACCCATTTGATAATGGAGAGGCTGTTGCAGCCATCTTGATTGAAGAAAGTGCACCAAATCTCACACTGACGTGTAATGAGGTGAGCATGTATTTTTTTAACTCCTGGGGGTGGCAAAATCGCTGTTCCCCGCTACATACAATGAAATGCGATTCATGATGAAGTACTTCATAACAAATAGAATTTCTTGCTGAAGTTTGGCGAGGCAGCCGAATCAATTTTTTTAAAACTTCGCTCATCACTAATCATAAATAACCACATGAAGTGGCACACTGTTTGTAATATGCAGAGGCATAAGATAAAACTCATAGATCCCAATACAAAATCAGTAACAGGCAGGGTTGCCAACCATCCAGAAATTTCTGGACATTCCGTAAATATAGGTGACTTTTTTCCTGTGTCCATGAAAAAAAAAGAGATTTTTTTGAGGCTGGTGGTACTTAACTAGATTATTTTGGTGGTAATTATCTTCATTTTACAGCTCACAGTAAATGCTGGGAATGAGCTCGTATCAGTATATTGAGCTATAGACATGTATTACTTATAATATTCATAATTTGTCCGTGATTTTGGGATAAGTTGTCAAGAAAAAAAAAATATTCTGGTTGGCAAACCTGGTAACAGGGTCCCCACCTACCATGTACCATCTACAATACTTATGTCTTCTTTAGTGGCAGGCGAGCCTTTGTGTCCCATCAGGCACAATGGCCCATGTGCAACTGTCACCTCTGCACCAACTATGGCAATGCTTTTGGTACTTTTTTTTTTTATCTTCATCTTATCTCTTGAAACTATAACAATTAGCACATTACCTTGCAACTATTGAAACATGTTGCAGCTATTAAAAATGCATACATACTGTATAATACTGCAATATACAGTACAATATGTGCTTTGTCAAGTGCACATCTCAGGAGCCTAGAAGCTGCTACTACTCAATACATGGCACTTTTTCCCAAACCATAATGCCTTAACTGCCATAATTCTGACTATTACGTCTATTGCAAAATCTTTAGACTTCTACCAGAAATTTACATTGATGCAGATTTGTAAACTGTCTAGTAGCAGAAATACTGCACAGGCTGCTTTTCTGCTCTTATTAATATAAGATTCAGTTTTGTTTTTGTTGTTTTTTTTAGTCCCTTTTACTGAACACTCCACCTTACATTAAATTATGAGGAAACTGTAGAACCTGCTAGAAAACTGCCAGGTCTGAACATTTCATTGTGAGGATGATAAATATTGCTATAGTGTTCGGACAACAGAGCATAGGTCCATCATATTGCATCATAAAGATTCTCCGTAAAGTGCTTCAGGAACACTTTTAGAGTTTTAGGATGCATTATAAAGGCATAATGTTGGACTTTTTGCATTGGTGAAACTGCTGACGGAAACCATAATCATGCACAGAAAACAGAATACAAATATTTCAAATTTGAAAATTGAGATATTTGAAAGAATATGTTGCAGTATCTGGATTTAATTAAAAAAAATAATGTGATACAATGCTTGTAAAGAGAACCAAGCTACAATCACATAGCTACAAACACAACTTTTTTTATATACAGTATGCACATTTTTGCAAATATACTTTTTCTCTCTACATGTTTGATGGCTGGAAGAGTTCTTGCTGCTGGGATGTTAGCGTTCTGCCCAACATTCAAGTAGATCAGATGTCTCCACTTTCCCCTCTCACAGCATGCAGTCTCAGACAAGAAGATAAACTGCATCCTCATTTCCCTCCACTCTCTTCCTTCTTGTTATCTAATTGTTCTTTTCCTCTAGATGGATTTTTTGGTCACTGATGATCGCAGTCATTTACATCTTAGGATTCCTTACAGCCAAAGCTGTGGGGATCTCTATGGTTAGAAGTCACACTACTGGCTTTACTATTGGGCAGATCTATTGGGTACAGATGTGGTTGTTAATTATGACTAGGGATTTTGACAGTGATAGTCTTTAAATGAATAATAAATAAATGACTAAAAATAAAAATTGCATTAAAGGCATAATGTTATGGATATTCAATGTGTGCAACGAAATTCAAGCATGGTTGTTGACTGCAATGCATTTCCCAGTTATAGCACTTTGGGGCTATCAAATGCAGCTTGTTTGTTAGAAACCACTATAACATTTAGTGTTGACACATATGTAGCCTATTTGTATCATTTTAACTTTTTGAACATTGTTTTTGTTTTTTAAAGGAACACATTTTCTTAGTTTTTTTTAGGGTTTTATAGGCTTGTTATTGGCTTCTTTAACCAATCATATTCAGTTCACAAACCTCAGCATCTTTATTTTTAGATCACTAGCTATCTACTAAATGGACCCAAAACCTTTATATGGAATTCTTTATTTTCATCAAAGACTCCTGATAGGCCATTGAGGTTACATATATTCATAATATCCGGGTTAGTGATGCTGGTATGCAATAAATAGGTCACTGCAAAGTTTTATTGCAATACACAGTACATTAACTAAAATATTAGTTTAAAAAAAATCGTTTTTTGTGCACACTACATTTTCCCTTTTGGTAGCTACCGAGGCTGTTTATCCTTCTGGTAAATTTGACCCTGCATTCAGTGGTGCACTAACATACTCAGTAGCTTCACTGCTCCCTTCCATTCTCTTCAGTGGCAGCATAGTGATCTTATAGAGAGATGGGTGAAACGGCACAGACATATTTCATTCATTCATGCCTACTCCTAAATGACCCTTCAAACCAAGGAACTGGAATTGACTTAATTGGCAAAGAATTCAGTTTATTTACTGAGCCCTATATTTGTATACCCATGGCTAAAACAGAATTGCATTTTGGTGCACCCTTCTGGCACCCACTCCTGGCACATGCCTCACCACCTCTCCTTGAATGTAAGCCCATACATTGTTGAAATTTTAGAATTTAAGTTGTTTGGTAGATGTTACTTGCATCTAACTTTAGGAGAGACTCTACCATACCCATGTTGTCTTAAAGGGATTCTTCAGGAATTTCATATTTATGTCCTATCCTTAGGATATATCATCAATATGAGATCTGACGGGGGTCCGATTCCTGACACCCCACCAATGAGCTGTTTGAGGAAGCCATGGAGATAACTGGAGATCTAATCAGTGCCACAGGCATCTTACAGATTACCAAACACATTGCTGTCCATTGGATATCCGCTGTGCTTGGTATTGCAGCATAGCCCGATTCACTTGAATGGGACTGAGCTGCAACTAGGTAGAGGTCTAAGTGCTCACGGAGCACTGCAGCCCCTTGATACAGTTAATCAGCATGTGTGCTGGGAGTCAGACCCCACTGATCTGATATTGATGATCTATCCTGACTAGGCCATCAATATCAAAATCCAGGATAACCCTTTTGAAATATGTTTGTGCAGATTAACTTTAGTGAACCATAAAATATATTTGCATAGATGACTGTATAATCAGATATTTTTTCCATCTTGTTTTTTCTGTGTTTTTCATTCATTGTTCTTCTTGTAAATGTAACTTCCATTCAGATAAGTTTCACTAGCTGTACCTTGAAAAAAGTAAGCGAGGAAACACCTGAGTATACAAAAAACTTGAAGAATTTTATATATGTATATATATATATTTATATATATATATATATATATATTATATTTTATAGTAGATGTATGATCTACAGGTTAGAAATGAATGAATGGGCTCTTCTTGCCTGACCCCAACCCCCTCCCCCCACATTGTCTTGAACAGACACTTGACCCTTGGGTTTAGTATTCCTATATCTTAGAATGCTCAAACGGAGAAATTCATTGATTTCATAAAGCAAGTGCTGTAAATTAATTATACATGGATACATGTTTCCATGGGAGTGATTGTTGTACCCTGTTATCTGTCACTCTAATTAATAGTCTTAGACTAGGCTCACAAATGCCATTTTTAGATGATTTTTTATAGATTTTTTAAGGTGTGAAAATAAAGCATACAGATGTTAGCTGTGATTGAATGGAAAATATGAATTTTCCATCACACAGGACATTTTTTTATGAAATGTCTCGTACTTTGTAGAGTAATATGTTTGTTTTGCAAAAGAAAAAAAAAACATTAAGAAATAATTGTCTTGTGCTGGCCTTTTTCCCCATTTTCAGATTTGCTTTTACTGCTTCTTTGTGATGTTTTTTTTTTTTTACAAATAGTGGGACAGATTTATTAAGGTAGGTTTATTTTGCAGCAGAATATTGTGCCTTGCAGGGGAATACACAAATCTTATAGTGCCCTGTAGCAAAATTTGGTATGGGCCCCTGTACTCCATTGTACTTGCTAGTATGCACACATCATACACTCCCAGGTGGCGCAGAATGCAAAGTGCAATGCCATACATTTCTGAGAAATGTATGTTTTTTTTTATTGAGTAGAATAAATGTTAATTAAAACAATTGTCATAAAAAAAGCTTCCCACTATCCAATATCTATATCAGTCTATGCCGCTCATTCTGAATGACATATTTCACAATGTTACTTATTACACCAGAAAACTGGCATAAATGTAGAGACAAATCTCCCCCATACAGCTCTAAATCATTGCTTCCCTTCACATAATATATTACTAAACTGGCTGCCCACAGCCACCACTAGGGGGAGCTCAGTGCATAGGAATTAATACAGTTATGTAACATAGTAACATAGTACATAAGGCCGAAAAAAGACATTTGTCCATCCAGTTCGGCCTGTCATCCTGCAAGTTGATCCAGAGGAAGGCAAAAAAAAAAAAAACTGTGAGGTAGAAGCCAATTTTCCTCACTTTAGGGGAATAAAAAATTCCTTCCCGACTCCAATCAGGCAATCAGAATAACTCCCTGGATCAACGACCCCTCTCTAGTAGCTATAGCCTGTAATATTATTACACTCCAGAAATACATCCAGGCCCCGCTTGAATTCCTTTATTGTACTCACCATCACCACCTCCTCGAGCAGAGAGTTTCATAGTCTCACTGCTCTTACCGTAAAGAATCCTCTTCTATGTTTGTGTACAAACCTTCTTTCCTCCAGACGCAGAGGATGTCCCCTCGTCACAGTCACAGTCCTGGGGATAAATAGCTGATGGGATAGATCTCTGTACTGACCCCTGATATATTTATACATATTAACTAGATCTCCTCTCAGTCGTTTTTTTTCTAAAGTGAATAAACCTAATTCTGATAATCTTTCAGGGTACTGTAGTTGCCCATTCCAGTTATTACTTTAGTTGCCCTCCTCTGGACCCTATACAGCTCTGCTATGTCTGCCTTGTTTACAGGAGCCCAGAACTGTACACAGTACTCCATGTGTGGTCTGACTAGCGATTTGTAAAGTGGTTGGCCTACGTATGTTCTTAACATGTTTGTGATTTGTACTGAGTTCCCCTAGTGAATGTTCAGAGCTGAGCCCCTCTTCCCCTCAGGCCCCATATGAGTTGCATGGTCTGCCTCCATCGAAGGTACACCACAGCACCTTTACAATTTTTATTCTGTGCCAAATTTATGATTTTGATTTTTAAATAAGTCTAAATCTGTGTTGGTTTAAAAAAAGGGTAATGGACCACAAAACTCTTTATTTGTGACACAATGCCCCATAGGACTTTTTATGTCACCTTGGAAGACTTATGTCTAGCATGTCATAAATTAAAGAAAAATGTGGTGCATACATTTCATATATTTGCTGCAGAAAACATGGGTCACAAATTCTGGTGCAAATCAGACACAGTCTAGGCACAGTGAGATTGATACATCCGCCCAAGGGATGTTTTGCCACTTGCATTTTTTTTCAAGTAGTGCCTTTATCTATAGGACATTTATAACAGTCCCTGAACATGCTGTGATAAAAAAAAAAGCCATTTACCCCCAAAAAGCAATGCAAATGAAAAAAAAAGAAGCAGTATGCCTCTTTATCATACCCACAGGCCTGAGATACCTGGAAATATAGCAATTGCATACTCTGGCAATATCAACATTCTTATTTTATTTATTTTCCTTGCTTATATAGCACCACATATTCTGAGGTGCTTTACAGACATCACTCAATGTCCCCAGTAGGGCTTATCATTTAGATTCCCTGGTATGTCTTTGTTTGTTGCAAATAAAGGGAGAACATATAAGCTCCATTCAGATGACATCCTTGGTTGGATTTGAACCGAAGAACCTCAGCGCTGCAAGGCACCAGTGCTAACCACTGAGCCATCATTCTGCCATGTCTTGCATTCCTCATATCTATAATCACATATATGGTTACATTTTACTGTCAGATTAGGCTTAACTGTAAACATGTCTCTTCTTTTGCAGGAATGCAGTTGAAGAAAACAAAAGACTCTATGCCATTTATGATACAAGGTAAGTAGTTCTTTAGTTTACACTTGTAATGTGAAAATAAAGGCAATTTCTTACATAAATCTCAAGTACATTGTATATTGGGTTTATTTATCTGATTCATAGTAATGGTCATACTGCAAATAAAGCTGTATACTGAGAATACAGTATATTCATCCTTCTTTATTATGAGCATAATTTATACCACAAGTGAAACAAATGGTCAGCATTGAATGAGCCACAGGTAAAGAGCATCTGTCAGCATGATCAACCCTATTAAACCAGGCATATAGCCTGGCAGGGCTGATCATGCTGACAAAAACAATACCATGATTATGTATTTCCGTGGTCCTAAACTGGAGAAAAGTAAGTTTTTATTGATATGTAAATTATCTTACTAGAGCACAGAGATGCCACCAGAGCCTTCAAAGCAGCAGTTAGTAACACCCCTACAGCTTTAGTACATCCCCTCTTTCCCTGTCTCTCATAAAGAATGATATATTAGAATATCTGTGACATTTTCAACACCGTTCGTCATAGGGATCAGGGATTGTAATATGGACACAGAATAATTTTTTTGCTAACAGATCGTATTAGCGTTGATGAATTTGGGTCCGCTGCACAATTGTACAGGGCGAAATATTTAACTAACTGTATCATTAAAATAATGGACTAACACTGAATGTCGGTGCAGTAGAATGTGATGCCCATGGCGATATATTACACCTGCAGCCACAGTAATTAAAGCAGAATGCATTAGCTATGAGACATTTTGCTCCACTGCTCATTTGAACACAGCAAAATATTTAACTGCGGCCTAATACTGACGCTATGTAACGCAACAGCTAACAGAATGCATTTGCTATGATGAATTTGGCTCCACTGCTTATTTGAACAGGGCGAAATATTTAACCATGGCCCAATACTGATGCTATGTACCGAAAAAGCTAATAGAATGCATTCGCTATGATAAATTTGGCCCCACTGCTCAGTTGAACAGGGCAAAATATTACACCGTCCTAGAATACTGACACAACGTAATTGTTTCGCTAACATAACAGATTAACATGGCAATATATTGTGCCTGCCTTATATACTGAGGCACGCTGGGGGAGATTTATCAAAACTGGTGTAAAGGAAAACTGGCTTAGCTCCCTGCCTCAACCAAACAGATACCACCCTTCTTATCCCAAAGGAGCTCTGCAAAATAAAAATTGGAATCTGATTAGTTGTTATGGCCAACTAAGCTGTTTTTCCCTTTACACCAGTTTAGATAACTTTCCCCCACTAACTGTATGAGTAAAATTATGGATTAACACTTACTGTGGATGCAGTGGAACATCATGCACACAGTGATACACTCAACCTGCAGTCTCCCTACAGTCTCCCTGCACTGTCCCTGCACTCATCCTCTCCAATATTCTTTATTAAACAAGTTTTCAGCAACACTGTACCTAGCGCATGAGCACTTGCCATGTCTCTGCCTATGCCCAGCTCAGGGTGAAATGGCAGAGACTGTGCAGGATAACACTTTTATGGGGCTGTGACATCACAGGGGGATTGCTAACAGCGAATTGGCTGGCTGCACGGCATTATCGGTCATATCAAGTGCCTGGACTTCTTGCTTTCACTTTGTAACATGCGCAGCCACCATTTTAGAAAAAAAAATGATTTGTTACCACGAAGCGCAAAGACATTTGTGGCAAATTGAATTTTTCCTAAACTTTGGAACAAATTCCACTTTGGATGCTGTGATTTTAGTTTTTTTTAGAAAAGAGGTGCTTTTAGAATTTTTTAACTTTAACTATATTTAAGTCCCCTTAGGGGGCTTGAACATGTGATCTTGTATTATACACTACCATACTTTACTGTACTACACATAAGGATATTTAAAGACATTATATTGCATCCTGGCATAGGTAGAATACTAGGTGCAATAACATTGCTACTTACAGCGCCGAAATACACTGAACAAAAATATAAACGCAACACTTGCGGTTTTGCTCCCATTTTGCATGAGCTGAACTCAAAGATCTGAAACATACATTCTACATACACAAAAGACCCATTACTCTCAAACATTGTTCACAAATCTGTCTAAATCTGTGTTAGTGAGCACTTCTCCTTTACCAAGATAATCCATTCCACCTCACAGGTGTGGCATATCAAGGTGCTGATTAGACAGCATGAATATTGCACAGGTGTGCTTTAGACTGCCCACAATAAAAGCCACTCTGAAATGTGCACAGTTTTGCCTTACTGGGGAGGGTGTGTGGTATAAAACCAGTCAGTGTCTGGTGTGGCCACCATTTGCCTCACCCTGTGCAGCACATCTCCGTTGCATAGAGTTAATCAGGTTGTTGATTGTGGTCTGTGGAATGTTGGTCCTCCTCAATAGCTGGAACACGCTGTCGTATACGCCAATCCAAAGCATCCCAAACATGCTCAATGGGTGACATGTCCGGTGAGTATGTTGGCCATGCAAGAACTGGGATGTTTTCAGCTTCCAGGAATTGTGTACAGATCCTTGCAATATGGGGATGTGCATTATCATGCTGCAACATGGGGTGATGGTCGTGGATGAATGGCACAACAATGGGTCTCAGGACCTCATCACGGTATCTCTGTGCATTCCAAATGCCATCAATAAAATGCACCTGTGTTTGTTGTTCAGAACATATGCCTGCCCATACCATAACACCACCGCCACCATGGGCCACTCAATCAACAACGTTGACATCAGCAAACCGCTCTCACCCACATGACGCCACACAATCTGTCTGCCATCTGCCCTGAACAGTGAAAACCGTGACTCATCCGTGAACAGAACTCCTCTCCAATGTGCCAGACACCATTGAATGTGAGCATTTACCCACTCAAGTCGGTTACGACGACGAACTGCAGTCAGGTCCAGACCCCGATGAGGACGAGCATGCAAATGAGCTTCCCCGAGACGGTTTCTGACAGTTTGTGCAGAAATTCTTTGGTTATGAAAACCGATTGTTGCTGCAGGTGTCCGGGTGGCTGGTCTCAGATGATCATAGAGGTGAACATGCTGGATATGGAGGTCCTGGGCTGGTGTGGTTACGCGTGGTCTGTGGTTGTGAGGCCGGTTGAATGTACTGCCAAATTCTCACCATTGGAGACAGCTTATGGTAGAGAAATGAACATTCATTGCACAGGCAACAGCTCTGGTAGACATTCCTGCAGTCAGCATGCCAATTGCACGCTCCCTCAAACGTGACATCTGTGACATTGTGCTGTGTGGTCTAACTGCACATTTCAGAGTGGCCTTTTATTGTGGACAATCTAAGGCACGCCTGTGCAATATTCATGCTGTCTAATCAGCACCTTGATATGCCACACCTGTGAGGTGGGATGGATTATCTCGGCAAAGGACAAGTGCTCACTAACACAGATTTAGACAGATTTGTGAACAACATTTGAGTGTAATGGATCTATTGTGCATGTAGAAAATGTTTGAGTTCAGCTCATGCAAAATGGGTTATATTTTTGTTCAGTGTAGTATGGCACTGAGGAGCAAGGGGTTTAACTGTCTAAATGTAAGATAACATTAATAAATCTACGTGTTGCAAATTTTTGCTACAATCTAAAGAGATAATAACTATGAAGAGAATTTATTACGGGAAGAGTTTATAAAGTCAGTTTTGTGTTCTGTCTACATTGCCATAATTTGCACCAAATGTATCAAACATCACATGTTGTATGACTTTTGTGGGGGTGAGGCAAGGGTGGGGAAAGGTGTCACTGTCCGCATTACGGAAAAGGATAGTACTGTTCTATTAGGGGACATCTTTTCCATTCCGCAAAATACTGAAGGCACAGAGACGTCATCTGTATTTTTGGCGGATCCATTTTTTGCAGACCGCAAAATATATGCAGTCGTGTGCATGAGCCCTAAAAGAAGAGCTAAAATTATACTTCTCCTTCTTGCTGGATCTACTTTTAGGTGTGGCTCAAAAAATGCTTAAAAACAAAAAACAATGATTTTCCCCCCAAAAAATGCTGAGTCTGAAACCAGCCTTATAGGAAATTATAAAGGTTTACTTTGTTATGTGGGTATTATTCTTTTAGTACAATTTGTTCTCATATAGTTATTTAGCCCTATGGGTAAGAATAGAGATGAGCAAATTTCTTAAAAGTTCCATTTGGCTAATTCGATGAATTACCTTGTCACGAAGTGCATCTTTTGTAAGTAGCGGATGCAATGACAGGGAGCTGCGATACGCCGCCCCCGTCATTGTACCCCTCAGATGCCACGTTCATACATCATCTGAGTGTAAAATTAACAATAAAAAAAATTAAATCAAACTTACTGCCTTCATTTGCTCACAACGGGCCGGCGGCCGCTATCTTGCTTGAAGATCTCAGCTGAAATCCTAAGCGAAGCGATATTACATCATGACGCCGACCAGCGTGATGATGTAATCTCACGCCGCACGGGATTTCGGCCGAGGTCCTCAAGCAAGATGGAGGCTGGCAGGCCGTCGCGAGCAAATGGAAGAGGTAAGTTTGACTTTTTTGTTTTTTATACTATTTCAGGGTAAATTGATTCGCTAACGTGAAGCACAAGGAAATTCAGCTTCTAGGCGAATCAAATTTATCCTGAAATTCGGATCAAATTCTATGTCGTGAGATTCGATACGCTCATCTCTAGGTAAGAAGGAAGGCAGACCAGAGCAAACTGTCTCTGAGTGCGGAAATGCAGTAAAAGTAAATATAAACATTGACTACATTATGAAATACCAAGAGTATTCACAGGGGCAAAAACGCAATATAAAGAACAATGTCCAGATGTTTTGCTATAGTGCAATGGTGCTATTGATTAGTTTCATTCGCTCATTCATTACATATAATAAAGATCATTTTTAACAATGAAAAAATTATGACATGTGGACAGGTAATTTATTGCTCGAAAATTGCTGTATGTGCATTTGACCAAATCTGGCATAGTTCGCAAATAATAACATTTCTTTCTGAACAGTTCAGCAAATTTTATTTTTATGCTGTGTGACTTGATAGTTGGCCAAGCTAAATATCAGATATTTGATTCAGTTCTCCTGAGGTTTACTATCCATGTGGATCTTTCTTTTAATGTGCACTGTAATTAACTATAAAATATATTTTTTACTGGGGAAAGTCATAGCAAGGAAATTGTGACACATGAACCACTGAATGAGCCCGTATTTATATTATGTACAGAGCCAGACGGGTGAGCACTAGGGATGAGCGAATCGACTTTGGATGTTTCATCCGAAGTCGATTTGCTCATCCCTAGTAAACACCCATTTAGAGCACAGCTTCTTAGCCTTTTTCTACTAGGGCCTCAGCAGCCAGAACATTGTAAGGCATTTGCATCACCAATGGTTGTAGTCCACGCCAAAATCATTAAGAATTGCTTCAAATTGTCTTAAAATATATCTTCTGAAATCAGCATACAAAAAAAAAATAAGCACAAAAACAGTCAGCTATATATTGTAGGGCAGTATTAGGTCACCATATTAAGGCAATATTCTTTTCTGTTAAAATATTTGTTTTTTCAAAATCAATCAATGACAGTTGATTACAAGCTCAGTAGGCAGATGGTGGTCCATCAATCCCACTGCAAATGTGAAATCAAGAAGCAGTACAGAATGACATATTGCTAGGAAATCATTAAGAGACAATAGTGTTGAGCAAATCGAGCTTCGGATCCTAGATCCGAAGTTAATTCGCTCCAAACTTCATTTTAATGCTGTAGGGAGACCCGTCTCCGTACAGCATTAAAGGGTATGGCCTCTGACGGGGTAAACATAGCTATCATAACTTCGGCTATTGATTTTTAAACTTTAAAACCATTTTAAAACATGTATCCGAAGTTGACCTCGATTGCGTCTTGTATGTCGGTACCGAATCCGACTTTGGATCCATGTTTTAAAATGGTTTTAAAGTTTAAAAATCAAATCCCCAAGTTATTTATCGAAGTCCCGCAAGACTTCGGTGATACTGTAGCTCCTTGTGCCTCGTCTGAACCCATACATTTGAATGCTGTCCGTACAGCATTCAAACAAATTTTTGAATAAATTGACTTCAGATCTAGGATCCAATGCTCAATTCGCTCAACACTGATAGCTAATACAAACTAAGGTAGTGGAAGGGAAGGGAGGGAAAGTATGGAGAGACAGTGGGTGGTGAGGTGAAAAAGAGATATGATAATTTAAGATGTAGGTCAGAGAGATGAAGTAACAGTTCCGACACTGCGATTTGGCCATTGTATTATAATCTTTTGTGCATTGTATGGTGGAATTATTTGGACACTAACTGGTAATGTTTTTGTACATTTTATGATAGTTTTTGAAAGACTGTTATTGTCCTGCTGTTATATATTGTAGCTGTTTATTTGTCATCGTTCACTCTGTAGCCTGCTTTCCTGCTCTCCCTCTTCTTCCAAAAAGGGGCCTTTAAGGCTAGGTCTACAGGACGACATGTGTCGTGCGACAGATAGGGCATAACTACACTGCAACATTTGTCGCGCAACATTTTATTGCACCAATGCCGCGCAACAATTTTTCGAATGATAGCTTATGGTGTCGCGCTGCGACTGCGACGCGACAGTCAAATAGATTTTTTGCGACTGTCGCAGTTGCAGCATGTCGCAGTGCGACACCATAGACTATGGTTATAAAAATTGTTGTGCGACATTGGTGCGACAAATGTCGTCGTGTAGACCTAGCCTAATATTATTTGACCAGTGGCCTCCAGGAACCTTGATGTGGCACTGGCCTTGTAATGAAAGCTTAAATAGAATACTGCATGCTATAGTTAGAACGTATCAATTAATTCAGGCTGGTTATTTGACAGAATTTGCAGGCTAATAATTTATTTAAAATAAATGAATGAAAAAATTATGTTCATGACAATTGGAAGTTTTAGCATTTGTAACTTTTATTGAGGTAATTATTTTGTTTAACTCATTTGTTGTTATCGCTTAAACTTCTACTCGAGCCTCAATTCTAAATCTGTAACACAGTGTAATGTGCTAGGAGGCAGCAGACCCCTGAACATCTACCGAGTATACTGAACCAGACAAGACAAGGGAAAAGCCAAAACAAATGCTTTATTAAACAAGACAAAACAGGATATAACAGGAATTAAACTGGACAAACAGGTCAGTAACAGTGGCAGATGAAACACCGGTCACAGAAAGAGCAGCATGGACATGAGACAGGCAGATGCCTGGACCCCATGCAGAATGGATGCATGGCAATCACAGTCAGCGCTGTCCGGAGTGCTGTCCGCATCTTTTGCGGCCCCATTGAAGTGAATGGGTCCGCACCCGCGCCGGATGCGGAACAAAACCACGGTCGTGTGAATGAGCCCTACCCCTGCTGCTCGGTATCTTCAAAGAAGTCCCACCCTTGTTTAACTATGCTCAGGTATGATAGTGATGTCATATGAGAAAATAAGAATATTTATCAAGAGGATGTCTTCACATCTCGATATTTTCGTTATTTGATTTAAAAGCAAAATAGAAATAAAAATATGTAATTTATGTACTGTATGCTATTACCTCTCCTGGGATCTAGGAGAGATATGCACTTACAGTGCTGCCCATAATTATTCATACCCCAGGCAAATTTTGACTTAAAGAGGACCTTTCACTAGAATAAAAAATCTAAACTAAGCGTACAGACATGGAGAGCGGCGCCCAGGGATCTCCCTGCACTTACTATTATCCCTGGGCGCCGCTCCGTTCTCCCGGTATAGGCTCCGGTAGCTTCAGATTTTCGGCTCAACTGGGTGGAGCCTGCCGGCGTCTCCTTCTCCCAGGCTGTAGCGCTGGTTAATCGCAGCGCTCAGCTCATAGCCTGAGAGTTTTTTTCTCTCTCTCAGGCTATGAGCTGAGCACTGCGATTGGCCAGCACTTCAACCTGGGAGAAGGAGACGTCGGCAGGCTCCACCCAGTTGAGCTGAAAATCTGAAGCTACCGGAGCCTATACCGGGAGAACGGAGCGGCGCCCAGGGATAATAGTAAGTGCAGGGAGATCCCTGGGCGCCGCTCTCCATGTCTGTACGCTTAGTTTAGGTACGTGGGCATGCAATCGTCTACCATTCAGACCCTTGCATGGACATAGCAGTCAGGGAGAGCTCTTAGGGTTTTATAGGGCTCACCCATATGCTCCTTAGTTTGGGATCAAGCCAGTCGGATGTTTATTTATAAGTTCCAGCTATCTGCAACATCATCCGTGACAGGTCTGAATCCGTGGAACCCAGCACTGTGCAGTGTCCGTTGGATTGTCTGCCTTGAGACATTGCCACCAGCAGAGCCAAGATTCACCAGGATGTCCTTAGTGGTGATTCGTTGATTTTTTTTTTTTCCACCTCTATAACTATTCTCCTGGCCAGCACAAGTGTCACCTTTGGCTTCCAACCACGTCCTCTGAGATTTTCCACAGTGCGAAATATCTTATATTTTTGGCTCAAATGTAAATCAAAGCTGAGAAATGTTTTTTTCCCACAATAATGCCTCTTGTACATCGTCTTATTATCTTTTGGGAGATACCTATGTAATTTCCCGTAAAAAAATTACTTGCTGGTTGAATAAAAGTAACTTTAAGTCAAAATTTGCCAGGGGTATAAATAATTATGGGCAGCACTGTATATACTTATTTGAAGGCATAAATGTGAGATGTTGAACATTTTACATCTAATAACCTTACAAATGCTGTTAAACGTATTATGAAAGCAAATACAGCATTTTACATATGAACGTTAATTATTTCCGTAGTTATGCAACATATAAAAGTTTAAATTCTTATACTCAGCATGAACTTTTAAGACCTTAAGGCCTTTCACACGAGCATGACAGATTTGCTCCGGATGCGTTCAGTGAAACTCGCACCATTTTGTAAGCAAGTTCAGTTAGTTTTGTCTGCGATTGTTTTCATTTTTTTTCGCGCAGGTGCAATGTGTTTTGATGCGTTTTCCACACACGTGGTAAAAAACTGAAGGTTTGCAAACAACATCTCCTAGCAACCCTCAGTCAAAAACGCATTGCATACGCACTTGTTTGCGGATGCAATGCGTTTTTCACTCAAGCCCCATTCACTTCTATAGGGCCAGGGCTGTGTGAAAAAACGCAGAATATAGAACATGCTGCGTTTTTCATGCAACGCAGAACTGATGTGTGAAAAAAAGACCCAGTGAAATGAATGGGTCAGGATTCACATTCATGTCACGCATTTCACCCACGCGGAAAACTTGCTCGTCTTAAAGAGGTCTAAGAGTTTTTAATACTTAAGAAAGTCTTCCTCCTTTCTTTTTAATCATTTTTTTACCCTGTAAGATTGACATGACACATTTGGCTAAAGAAGCCTGCCCTGACTAAGATTCCATTACAGTTTTTTATCACAATTTTGACCAAATAATTCTAATACAATAAAGACAAATCTAACCTGAATTGCTACAGTAGGCAAGATTACGACTGTGTGACTTTCAGTGGCTAATAAAATCCAATGTAATTACCTTTCATAATAGTATCTCAGTTTCCTCAAGGGTTTACATTAAACTTTAGCTATACTTTCACAGTTATTAGGGGATAGCTTATACAATAATTCTTTAGTACACTTTTAATACTAAAAATGCTCAGTTTAGTATCTCAGGTATTTATAATACAGTAGCTAACCTGAGAGTTGCAGGATTTTATTCCTCTTGTACTATTCTTTTCCTTTTTATTACATAAATATTACATTTTACTGTAATATTCAGTGAGAGACACTTTTAAGGGGTTCTCCGAGACTGGGAACCCCTTTTGATATTGGCAGGCAGGATACAGAAATTATAAAAAAAAGAAAAAGAAAAGAAGACTCACCTATTGGACGCTCCACTTCTAGTCCCCACTGGACCGGAGCTGTCATCAAAAAGTACATATTGTACTTCATGACACTGTTAAAATTCCCTTAGGATACGGGGAGTATGCCATCCGGTCCTGGCTATTTGTCTATTTTAATCTTTTTAAGTCGCTGTTGTACTTCTTCCTGGGTCAGAAAGGACACTTTTAATGGGGAATTTATTTCAACATTCAGCATTTCATCTGACAGTTTATTTTCCTCAGTGAATACATTGGAGAAAAAAATATTTAACAGCTTTGCTTTCTCCTCGTCGCTCTCTGCGACTCCCCCCTCATTACTCTTTAAAGGGCCGACACCTTCAGATTTATACTTTTTAACATTAATATAATTGAAGAACATTTTAGGGTTAGTTTTACTCCCTTTGGCAATTAATCTCTCGGTCTCTAGTTTGGCCGCTTTTATTTGTTTTTTACATGTTCTATTTTTTTCCTTATAGTTTTTCAGTGCTTCCGTGCTACCCTCCTGTTTTAGTGTTTTATATGCTTTCTTTTTGTCATTTATTGCTTTCTTTACAGTTCTGTTTATCCACATTGGTTTCTTTTTGTTCCTTAACCTTTTATTCCCATACGTTATGTACCTCTCACAATGAGATTTTAGGATGCTTTTAAAGATATCCCATTTTGTGGCTGTGTTTTTATTTGTGAGGACTTTATCCCATTTAGTTAGGCCTATGGCCTCTCTTAGTTGGCTAAATATAGCTTTTTTGAAGTTTGGTATTTTTGTTCCTCCCTGTAGAAACGCTCTTTTGAATGATAATTGGAAGGTTATTACTTTATGGTCACTATTTCCCAGGTGTCCCCCAACCTGCACGTCTGTTGTTCTGTCAGGCCTATTGGTTAATACTAAGTCCAGTATGGCCGTCCTTCTAGTCGGGTCCTGAACCAGTTGGGAGAGGTAATTGTCTTTGGTTATTGCCAAGAACCTGTTTCCTTTATGAGATATGCAAGTTTCAGTTTCCCAGTCTATATCTGGGTAGTTGAAGTCCCCCATAATAACCACTTCATTATGATTTGCCGCCTTGTCAATCTCATTTAGTAGTAGATTTTCCATGGACTATGGTATATTAGGTGGTTTATAGTAAACTCCTATTAGTAATTTATTATTGTTTTTAGCTCCATGTATCCCTACCCACAGTGACTCCACATGTTCATGTCCCTCACTTATATCTTCACGGAGTGTGGGCTTTAGACAGGACTTTACATAAAGGCAGACCCCTCTCCGGTTTTGACGATCCTTTCTAAACAGACTGTAACCCTGTACATTAACTGCCCAATCATAGCTATCATCCAGCCATGTCTCAGTTATTCCCACTATGTCATAGTCCTACTCACACATCACTAATTCCAGTCACCAGTTTTATTAGTCAGGCTTCTGGCATTAGTATACATACATTTGAGAGGTTTATGTATATTTTTTACCCTACACCTTTCCTTATGAACTGTTCTAGTCCCTCCTTCCATTCCTCCCCCAGTCCCACTACCTTGCCCCCGGTCTCTATCTGCACTATCTTCCCCTCCTATAACATAATTACCCTCCCCCAGTCCCTAGTTGAACTCCTCCAACCTTCTAGCCATCTTCTTCCCCAACACAGCTGCCCCATCCCCATTGAGGTGCAGCCCGTCCCTATGATAGAGCCTGTAGCCGATAGAGAAGTCGGCCCAGTTCTCTAGGAACCCAAACCCCTCCTTCCTACACCAGTTCTTGAGCCACTTGTTAATCTCCCTAATCTCCCGCTGCCTATCTTGTGTGGCCCGTGGTACAGGTAGTATTTCGGAAAATACTACCTTTGAGGTCCTTGCCCTAAGCTTTTGACCTAAATCCCTGAAATCATTTTTAAGGACTCTCCACCTACCCCTAACTTTGTCATTGGTTCCGATATGGACCATGACCGCTGGATCTTCTCCAGCCCCTCCCAGTAATCTGTCAACCCGATCCACGATGTGTCGAACTCTAGTGCCAGGAAGACAGCACACTGTTCGGCGATCACGGTCTTTGTGACAGATTTCCCTATCTGTTCCCCTAATAATTGAGTCTCCCACTACCAGCACCTGTCTGGCCTGCCCTGCTCTCTTGGTCCCCTGCTTGCCGGAGCTGACATTCCCCTGACTGGCAGAGGAAGTGTACGGCTGCGGCAGTGCTGTCCCTGGACTGACATCCCCCTCATCTGCCAAACGTGCAAATTTGTTGGGGTGTGTCAGATCAGGGCTAGCCTCCCTGGCACTCTTCCCTCTACCCCACTTTCTAACTGTTACCCAGCTACCTACCTCACTTTCCTCAGCCTCCTCTCTGTCACCCTCCCCCTCATCTACCCCATAGAGTGCTTGCTCGGTGAGAAGCAAACTCTTTTGCAAATTGTCAATGCCTCTCAGTGTTGCAACTTGCCCATTTAGAGACTCGATTTGCGATTCCAAACGGGTAATTTGCTCACATCTTGAACAGCAGTTCCAGGACTGCATACATCATGCAAGATGTGCACTGGACTGCGTTGTCAATTGTGCAACACATACTAAATGGGGATTACACCACAAAAGCGAAAAATACAATATAATGTAACATAGTAACATAGTAACATAGTACATAAGGCCAAAAAAAAACATTTGTCCATCCAGTTCGGCCTGTTATCCCGCAAGTTGATCCAGAGGAAGGCAAAAAAAAAAAAACCCCTGTGAGGTAGAAGCCAATTTTCTCCACTTTAGGGGACTATAAACTTCCTTCCCGACTCCAATCAGGCCATCAGAATAACTCCCTGGATCAACGACCCCTCTCTAGTAGCTATAGCCTGTAATATTATTAAGCTCCAGAAATACGTCCAGGGCCCTCTTGAATTCCTTTATTGTACTCACCATCACCACCTCCTCAGGCAAAGAGTTCCATATTCTCACTGCTCTTACCGTAAAGAATCCTTTTCTATGTTTGTGTACAAACCTTCTTTCCTCCAGACGCAGAGGATGTCCCCTCGTCACAGTCACAGTCCTGGGGATAAATAGCTGATGGGATAGATCTCTGTACTGACCCCTGATATATTTATACATATTAATTAGATCTCCCCTCAGTCGTCTTTTTTCTAAAGTGAATAACCCTAATTTTGATAATCTTTCAGGGTACTGTAGTTGCCCCATTCCAGTTATTACTTTAGATGCCCTCCTCTGGACCTTCTCCAGCTCTGCTATGTCTGCCTTTTTTACAGGAGCCCAGAACTGTACACAGTACTCCATGTGTGGTCTGACCAGCGATTTGTAAAGTGGTAGTACTAAGAAACTGGCTAATTGCAGTCCCCCACTGAAGTCCCTGAATCTAAAGTCACTTAATCTTAAGTCACACACTTACGCAACCACGCGTCACGGTCAAACTCGCGTTATATATCTCCTTATATAAATATAAATGCAGCTCACTACACCAGCCTGGTTTGTTTTCCCTCTGGATTCAAAAAGGCTGTGCTGCTCTCACTGCTGAGTTTTTATAGTCTCCAAATTAGACAGCCACACCCTAATTAGACAGCCACACCCTAATTATTCACCTGTGCAACCCTTGGAGAAAATGTGTCATCACAGCACACAATACAGTAAAACACAGCCACTCATCAATGTCCACAAATAATTTAGCTGTCAGATAATCCCTCACTTAATCTTAAATCACACACTTACGCAACCACACTTAATCAACCATGTGTCAATTTATTTTTTCTCTGTAATAAATATAATCGCAGTTGCAAGCCAGTGTGTGTCAGGCCCACAGACTGTACTGTGGTCACTGGCCAGGCCACCACTCATATAGGGTGTCACAACACATTGCTCCGTGCACGCGCAGTGCCCCGACTTGGGAGTAAGAGGACCGACCAAGCTGCTTTTTCCATCTCCCGGTTCCTAAAATCAATTCAGTTTGGTGTATCAGAGTTTGGTCTGTCACTGTGCAGGCAGTCAAAGGTACCCAGCCTAATTTTTTTTTCACAAAAGGCAATCCCTGATATGGGACGTAACAGGGATTAAACTGATGAGAATAGTACTACAGAAAATAACACTCATATCGGGTGTGACAGTAAATTGCACGGCACAGACGCAGTGACCGTGGATTAAAACAAAGGGGAGGGAGCCAGCGTTTTTTTAACTATCCCCGTTTGAAAAATCAATTCAATTCACCTTTCAGGGACCCTTGGTGTTGTACGTGGCTGGGTGGAGGAAGAAACCTTCAATGACATCAACGGGACATGGCTAGCTTGGTATCCAACCTTGTGCAAATGGGGAGTTTGCGGTTGGGCAAATGGACTGTTTGCAGTTGTTTGCAGTGCATTAAAAGGGGAGTTTGGTCTGTCAATGTCTGTGAAGCGAGCGTAACCCTTACACTACCTGATTGATACAACATCATACCTGATCGTATACACACACTGGATGTTTTAAACCACGTTGTTCAAAAAAAATTAGGATTGTTAGGTGATTTATGCCCTTTATGGATTAAAACCCAACTCTGCGTCAACTATGTAATTTTCCATGGGAGTTTTGCCATGGATCCCCCTCCGGCATGCCACAGTCCAGGTGTTAGTCCCCTTGAAA
Organism: Bufo gargarizans; assembly: GCF_014858855.1. Taxonomy (NCBI): domain Eukaryota; kingdom Metazoa; phylum Chordata; class Amphibia; order Anura; family Bufonidae; genus Bufo; species Bufo gargarizans. Next base: position 202,817,018 of record NC_058082.1, read on the forward strand.
CAACTTTTCCATCACTACTGTGGCTAGAAAGAGTCCCTGTGGGTTTTAAAATTTGCCTGCCTATTGAAGTCTATGGCGGTTCGCCCGTTCGCGAACATTTGAGGAAAATTTTACGTTCGCGACATCTCTACTTTGGAGGTGCTGGCCTGCCCTGCTGCTAGCGTTTTGTCTGAGTGTGTATTTAGTACTGCTGGTGGCATTATAACAGATAAGCGTATCCGCTTGTCCACTGGCAATGCTGACAGGTTGACTCAGATAAAAATGAACAAGACCTGGATTGCCCCTGACTTCTCAACTCCACCAGAGGAGAGCTGAGCTGATGATGAACATAAAGGCAATTTCAATCTATCATTGATAATGTACTCAATCTACTGTAGTGTATTCCTATGCACCTTTTCCACCACAAAAAAAGATTATATGGTTGAATCTTGTTTCTCCTCCTACTCCTCCTCCAGATTGTATATATTCCCTTTTTTATAGGGTCAGCTCAACTGCAGGCCCCCAACTTAAATCTTATTGTAGGGTCAGCTGAATGGCATGCACTCGCATATAATGTTTTAGAGCATCAGCTGAACAGCATGCACTTGCATATAATGTTTTAGAGCATCAGCTAAATAACATGCACTCGCATATAATGTTTTAGATCATCAGCTGAACAGCATTTACTCACATATAATTTTTTAGAGCGTCAGCTGAACAGCATGCACTCGTATATAATGTTTTAGAGCATCAGCTGAACAGCATGCACTTGCATATAATGTTTTAGAGCATCAGCTAAATAACATGCACTCGCATATAATGTTTTAGACCATCAGCTGAACAGCATTTACTCGCATATAATGTTTTAGAGCATCAGCTGAACAGCATGTACTCGCATATAATGTTTTAGAGAGTCAGCTCACCAGCAGGGACTCGCATATAATGTTTAGAAGTCAGCTCACCAACAGGCCTTCGCCCTTCATGTTTTGGATGGCAGATCAGCAAGCTCTTGCTCCAAATGTTTTTGAGGGTCACCAGCAGGCCACCAATCATAATTTTTCAAGGGTGTGTATGATGCCCTCCTTTATGTGTACTAAAGGGTGTATTGTAGTGCCGGTTCCTTGCAATTTTTAACAGCCCTTTCACTTAGTGCATAGGCTTTATGAGTGTAGGAGTCCCACTACCTGAACAATTGTACCACAATGTGAATGAGGCCCTCCTTTATGTTATATACAGGCTGTGTACAGGCCTCTTGCTTGTAATTTCTGCTGCACTTGCACTTTATATACAACTGAATATATATCCAGTAAAAATTATTTTTGGGGGGGTTTTGTGCGTATGTCAGTCTGTAAAAGTGGCATACAACTCGGACAACATGGTTCCCAGCAGCAACCTGGGAGTCCAAGATGCATCCAAACATCGTCCCTATGCTGTTCCCGATCCATTTTGGTGGTGTTTCTGTCACTTTCTGACCTTTTTCAATAGACCAGGCACCTTCCCCTCTTCAGAGCAGGGGGTGCCTGGTTGTCTCCCATTGACTTGCGGGCCCTAAGTCGATCAGGGTTTCCGCCAGCACCTACATTAGTGGCTCCAAACCCCACTTCAACTCCAGTCCCACCTCCGAATTATCTGCGAGCAGCACCAGTCAGTCATCAGTCGTGAGCTGAAAGCAGTGGAGCACTGCAGTGGGGAAGCGGCAACAGGCCGGGCTGAAGCTGATATGCTTAGGGGACCTACAGCACACCACCGCAGAGCTGTGGCAGGGGATAAGAAACCAGACTGAGCTGTGGCTTTCGCCACTCAACCTAGAACCAGGCATGGTTGTGTCTTATAATTGCCTTATAATCGCGGCTTTGGAGTTTGGCAAACTCAGACACATCCCATGCCTAGCCCACGTGTTAAACCTTGTGGTTCAGTGGTTTCTCAAAACCCACCCCAATTTGTCTGAGCTACTAGTGAAGGTGCGCCGCGTGTGTGCACATGTCCGAAAGTCCTCGACAGCTTCAGCTGGTCTGTCAACGCTTCAGCAGCGCTTGCAATTGCCAGCTCACTTGTTGTTGTGCGATGAGCACGCGCTGGAACTCCACGTTCCACATGTTGGCCAGCCTTTGTGAGCAGCAGAGGGCAGTAGTGGAATACCAACTGCAACATGGTCATCGCCTTTCCAGTCAGCTTCCACTATTCACAAGCGAGGAATGGGCATGGATGTCTGACCTCTGTGAGGTTTTTAGAAACTTTGAGGAATCAACACAGATGGTGAGCGGCAATAACGCTATTATCAGTGTAACCATCCCACTTCTGTGTCTACTCAAACGCTCGCTGCTCATAATTAAGGACGACGCTTTGCATGTGGAAGAGGTGGAAAATGGGGGAAGACATTAAACAGGGTAATAGCAAGACCACCCTCAGTTCGTCTTCTCAGCACGAATTGGACGATAAAGAGGAGGAGGAGCAGAAGACGGTTGCCTGCGCTACAGAGGGTAGTACCCATGGAAGTTTAATTCCATCTATTCAGCGTGGGTGGGCAGAAGAGGAGGAAGAGGATGAGGAGATTGAGAATGATCCTCCTGATGATGACAGCGAAGTCTTGCCTGTTGGTACTTTGGCACACATGGCTGACTTCATGTTAGGCTGTGAGGAGAAAAAGGGGTAGAAAGCCTGGGTTAATCAGATCTTAAGGAATCAATTATCCAAAAGATAGGAGAAACTAGAGGCGCCATTGGAGTAGGAGTATATTGAGATGAATAAGAAATGAGAAAGGCAGATCACCTAGGGGTGTTTGGAGGGATGAGGCTGCTATTGGTGTATCAACGCTGTAAAACAGTTAGCATGTAGAGCAAAGGAAATCTATAAATGGCGAGTACCAAAGAGGGTTCACTACCGGGTAATGGACCCAGAATGACTGGTCGATATAGAGCCCCAGATGAAAGTGCCAAATCCCTAAGTAAAATGGTAGAAAATTCAACCACAACTATCAGCATAAGATGAGTAGTTCAAGAGGCCATCACAGCCATGCCTACTATTGGCATGGCTGTGATTGGCCAGTGCAGCATGTGACCCAGCCTCTATTTAAGCTGGAGTCACGTAGCGCCGCACGTCACTCTGCTCTGAACAGTGTAGGGAGAGGTTGCAGCTGGGACTGTTAGGGCGAGATTAGGCAGTGATTAACTCCTCCAAAACACTTAAGTCAGTGATCGATCTACAGCTGTGGATCATTGAACTGCTGCTATTCAATTGCTCACTGTTTTTAGGCTGCCCAGAGCGTTTTTCAGTCACTTTTTTCTGGGGTGATCCGCTGCCATTTTGTGTCTTGTGGTGCGCCAGCACAAGCTGCCACCAAGTGCATTTAACCATCAATAGTGTGGTTATTTTTTTGGCTATATCCTACATCAGGGGCAAGCTGTCACCAAGTGCATTTAACCATCAATAGTGTGGTTATTTTTTGGCTATATCCTACATCAGGGGCAAGCTGTCACCAAGTGCATTTAACCATCAATAGTGTGGTTATTTTTTGGCTATATCCTACATCAGGGGCAAGCTGTCACCAAGTGCATTTAACCATCAATAGTGTGGTTATTTTTTGGCTATATCCTACATCAGGGGCTTGGCTGTGCTTACTATTTTATTGAGGGGTGAAATACAATTGCCAAAATAGCAGTACCCTAAATCTGGTGTTTCAGCTGTGGCCAGCCAATTGTAATACTGTCTGCTGTCTGGCAAAGGATATATTTTTGTTCAGGGTTGAAATACAATTCCCAACTTAGCAATTTCCTAAATTAGTGGTTTCTGCTGCATCAGGGCTACTTTAAATCTATTCATTAAAAGGGTATATTAGATTCAAGGTGCTGATAGGGTCATTCTCAATAACTTCACACACACGCTACTGTGCATTTCCAAGTCTAATTCTGTCTGTAAACGTATACCTGTCACCCAGCGCCTAAATAATAGGCCTCAAATTTATATTCATCTAAATCTGTGGTTATTGCTGAGGCTGGTCAAGTTATTTTGGGTCCGTCAAAGCACAGTTTTTGTTCAGGGTTGAAATACAATTCCCAACTTAGCAATTCTCTAAATTAGTGGTTTCTGCTGTATCAGGCTTACTTTAAATCTATCCCTAAAAGGGTATATCAGATTCAAGGTGCTGATAGGGTCATTCTCAATAACTTCACACACATGCTACTGTGCATTTCCAAGTCTAATTCTGTCTGTAAACGTATACCTGTCACCCAGCGCCTAAATAATAGGCTTCAAATTTATATTCATCTAAATCTGTGGTTATTGCTGAGGCTGGTCAAGTTATTTTGTGTCCGTCAAAGCACAGTTTTTGTTCTGGGTTGAAATACAATTCCCAACTTAGCAATTCTCTAAATTAGTGGTTTCTGCTGTATCAGGCCTACTTTGAATCTATCCCTAAAAGGGTATATTAGATTCAAGTTGCTGATAGGGTCATTCTCAATAACTTCACACACACGCTACTGTGCATTTCCAAGTCTAATTCTGTCTGTAAACGTATACCTGTCACCCAGCGCCTAAATAATAGGCCTCAAATTTATATTCATCTAAATCTGTGGTTATTGCTGAGGCTGGTCAAGTTATTTTGGGTCCGTCAAAGCACAGTTTTTGTTCTGGGTTGAAATACAATTCCCAACTTAGCAATTCTCTAAATTAGTGGTTTCTGCTGTATCAGGCCTACTTTAAATCTATCCCTAAAAGGGCATATCAGATTCAAGGTGCTGATAGGGTCATTCTCAATAACTTCACACACACGCTACTGTGCATTTCCAAGTCTAATTCTGTCTGTAAATGTATACCTGTCACCCAGCGCCTAAATAATAGGCCTCAAATTTATATTCAGCTAAATCTGTCGTTGTCAGCTAAATCTGCTGTGCCTTTATTAGTGTAATACGGTACCTAAATAGATGGCCAGATAGTGTTAGGTGTCTGTAAAAAAAGGCCTGAATTTGAATTTAATACATTGGGCCAAATAATATTTTTCTTATTGTGGTGAACGGTAACAATGAGGAAAACATCTAGTAAGGGACGCGGACATGGTCGTGGTGGTGGTGTTAGGAGAGGACGTGGTGCTGAGAGAGGACGTGGCCGTTCTGCCACAGCCACACGTCCTAGTGTACCAACTACCTCAGGTCCCAGTAGCCGCCATAATTTACAGCGATATTTGGTGGGGCCCAATGCCGTTCTAAGGATGGTAAGGCCTGAGCAGCTACAGGCATTAGTCAATTGGGTGGCCGACAGTGGATCCAGCACGTTCACATTATCTCCCACCCAGTCTTCTGCAGAAAGCGCACAGATGGCGCCTGAAAACCAAGCCCATCAGTCTATCACATCACCCCCATGCATACCAGGGAAACTGTCTGAGCCTCAAGTTATGCAGCAGTCTCTTATGCTGTTTGAAGACTCCGCTGGCAGGGTTTCCCAAGGGCATCCACCTAGCCCTTCCCCAGCGGTGGAAGACATAGAATGCACTGACGCACAACCACTTATGTTTCCTGATGATGAGGACATGGGAATACCACCTCAGCACGTTTCTGATGATGACGAAACAAAGTTGCCAACTGCTGCGTCTTTCTGCCGTGTGCAGACTGAACAGGAGGTCAGGTATCAAGACTGGGTGGAAGACGATGCAGGGGACGATGAGGCCCTAGACCCCACATGGAATGAAGGTCGTTCCACTGACTTTCACAGTTCGGAGGAAGAGGCAGTGGTGAGACCGAGCCAACAGCGTAGCAAAAGAGGGAGCAGTGGGCAAAAGCAGAACACCCGCCGCCAAGAGACTCCGCCTGCTACTGACCGCCGCCATCTGGGACCGAGCACCCCAAAGGCAGCTTCAAGGAGTTCCCTGGCATGGCACTTCTTTAAACAATGTGCTGACGACAAGACCCGAGTGGTTTGCATGCTGTGCCATCAGAGCCTCAAGCAAGGCATTAACGTTCTGAACCTGCATGACCAGGCACCTGCATGCAAAGCATGAACTGCAGTGGAGTAAACACCTTAAAAACAAGGAAGTCACTCAGGCTCCCCCTGCTACCTCTTCTGCTGCTGCCGCCTCAGCCTCTTCTGCTGCTGCCGCCTCGGCCTCTTCTGCTGCTGCCGCCTCGGCCTCTTCCTCCGCCTCTGGAAGAAACGTTGGCACCTGCCGCCCAGTAAACAGAGGATGTACCACCAACACCACCACCTCCGTCACTAAGCATCTCAACCATATCACACGCCAGCGTTCAGCTCTCCATCTCACAAACATTTGAGAGAAAGCGTAAATTCCTACCTAGCCACCCTCGATCCCTGGCCTTGAATGCCAGCATTTCTAAACTACTGGCCTATGAAATGCTGTCATTTAGGCTGGTGGACACAGACAGCTTCAAACAGCTCATGTCGCTTGCTGTCCCACAGTATGTTGTTCCCAGCCAGCACTACTTCTCCAAGAGAGACGTGCCTTCCCTGCACAACCAAGTATCTGATAAAATCAAGTGTGCACTGCGCAACGCCATCTTTGGCAAGGTCCACCTAACCACAGATACGTGGATCAGTAAGCTCGGCCAGGGACGCTATATCTCCCTAACTGCACACTGGGTACAAAGAGCTGTTTGGCGCAAGAGCTGTTTGGCACATGCCAGCATTTCTAAACTACTGGCCTATGAAATGCTGTCATTTAGGCTGGTGGACACAGACAGCTTCAAACAGCTCATGTCGCTTGCTGTCCCACAGTATGTTGTTCCCAGCCGGCACTACTTCTCCAAGAGAGCCGTGCCTTCCCTGCACAACCAAGTATCTGATAAAATCAAGTGTGCACTGCGCAACGCCATCTGTGGCAAGGTCCACCTAACCACAGATACGTGGACCAGTAAGCACAGCCAGGGACGCTATATCTCCCTAACTGCACACTGGGTACAAAGAGCTGTTTGGCGCACGTCCTTCCGCCGCCAAGGATCGCAGGGCAACATTCTTTGCCTCCTGTTGCCTCCTCCTCCTACTCGGCTTCCTCCTCCTCTTCTTCCACCTGCTCATCCAGTCAGCCACACACCTTCACCACCAACTTCAGCACAGCCCGGGGTAAACGTCAGCAGGCCATTCTGAAACTCATATGTTTGGGGGACAGGCCCCACACCGCACAGGAGTTGTGGCGGGGTATAGAACAACAGACCGACGAGTGGTTGCTGCCGGTGAGCCTCAAGCCCGGCCTGGTGGTGTGCGATAATGGGCGAAATCTCGTTGCAGCTCTGGGACTAGCCGGTTTGACGCACATCCCTTGCCTGGCGCATGTGCTGAATTTGGTGGTGCAGAAGTTCATTCACAACTACCCCGACATGTCAGAGCTGCTGCCTAAAGTGCGGGCCGTCTGTTCGCGCTTCCGGCGTTCACATCCTGCCGCTGCTCGCCTGTCTGCGCTACAGCGTAACTACGGCCTTCCCGATCACCGCCTCATATGCGACGTGCCCACCAGGTGGAACTTCACCTTGCACATGCCGAACAGACTGTGCGAGCAGCAGCAGGCCATAGTGGAGTTTCAGCTGCAGCACGCACGGGTCAGTCGCACTGCGGAACAGCACCACTTCACCACCAATGACTGGGCCTCCATGCGAGACCTGTGTGCCCTGTTGCGCTGTTTCGAGTACTCTACCAACATGGCCAGTGGCGATGACGCCGTTATCAGCGTTACAATACCACTTCTATGTCTCCTTGAGAAAACACTTAGGGCGATGATGGAAGAGGAGGTGGCCCAGGAGGAGGAGGAGGAGGAAGAGGGGTCATTTTTAGCACTTTCAGGCCAGTCTCTTCGAAGTGACTCAGAGGAAGGTTTTTTGCAACAGCAGAGGCCAGGTACAAATGTGGCCAGCCAGGGCCCACTACTTGAGGATGAGGAGGACGAGGATGACTAGGAGGTGGAGGAGGATGAGGATGAAGCATGGTCACAGCGGGGTGGCACCCAACGCAGCTCGGGCCCATCACTGGTGCATGGCTGGGGGGAAACGCAGGACGATGACGATATGCCTCCCACAGAGGACAGCTTGTCCTTACCTCTGGGCAGCCTGGCACACATGAGCGACTACATGCTGCAGTGCCTGCGCAACGACAGTAGAGTTGCCCACATTTTAACGTGTGCGGACTATTGGGTTGCCACCCTGCTGGATCCACGGTACAAAGACAATGTGCCCACCTTACTTCCTGCACTGGAGCGTGATAGGAAGATGCGCGAGTACAAGTGCACGTTGGTAGACACGCTACTGAGAGCATTCCCAAATGTCACAGGGGAACAAGTGGAAGCCCAAGGCCAAGGCAGAGGAGGAGCAAGAGGTCGCCAAGGCAGCTGTGTCACGGCCAGCTCCTCTGAGGGCAGGGTTAGCATGGCAGAGATGTGGAAAAGTTTTGTCAACACGCCACAGCTAACTGCACCACCACCTGATACGCAACGTGTTAGCAGGAGGCAACATTTCACTAACATGGTGGAACAGTACGTGTGCACACCCCTCCACGTACTGACTGATGGTTCGGCCCTATTCAACTTCTGGGTCTCTAAATTGTCCACGTGGCCAGAGCTAGCCTTTTATGCCTTGGAGGTACTGGCCTGCCCGGCGGCCAGCGTTTTGTGTGAACGTGTATTCAGCACGGCAGGGGGCGTCATTACAGACAAACGCAGCCGCCTGTCTACAGCCAATGTGGACAAGCTGACGTTCATAAAAATTAACCAGGCATGGATCCCACGGGACCTGTCCATCCCTTGTGCAGATTAGACATTAACTACCTCCCCTTAACCATATATTATTGTACTCCAGGGCACTTCCTCATTCAATCCTATTTTTATTTTCATTTTACCATTATATTGCGGGGCAACCCAAAGTTGAATGAACCTCTCCTCTGTCTGGGTACCGGGACCTAAATATATGACAATGGACTGTTCCAATGTTGGGTGACGTGAAGCCTAATTCTCTGCTATGACATGAAGACTGATTCTCTGCTGACATGAAGCCAGATTCTCTGTTACGGGACCTCTCTCCTCTGCCTGGGTGCCTGGGCCTAAATATCTGACAATGGACTGTTCCAGTGTTGGGGGACGTAAAGCATGATTCTCTACTATGACATGAAGACTGATTCTCTGCTGACATGAAGCCAGATTCTCTGTTACGGGACCTCTCTCCTCTGCCTGGGTGCCTGGGCCTAAATATCTGACAATGGACAGTTCCAGTGTTGGGTGACGTGAAGCATGATTCTCTGCTATGACATGAAGACTGATTCTCTGCTGACATGAAGCCAGATTCTCTGTTACGGGACTCTCTCCTCTGCCTGGGTGCCTGGGCGCCTGGGCCTAAATATCTGACAATGGACTGTTCCAGTGTTGGGTGACGTGAAGCATGATTCTCTGCTATGACATGAAGACTGATACTCTGCTGACATGAAGCCAGATTCTCTGTTACGGGACCTCTCTCCTCTGCCTGGGTGCCTGGGCCTAAATATCTGACAATGGACTGTTCCAGTGTTGGGTGACGTGAAGCCTGATTCTCTGCTATGACATGAAGACTGATTCTCTGCTGACATGAAGCCATATTCTCTGTTACGGGACCTCTCTCCTCTGCCTGGATGCCGGGGCCTAAATATCTGACAATGGACTGTTCCAGTGGTGGGTGACGTGAAGCATGATTCTCTGCTATGACATGAAGACTGATTCTCTGCTGACATGAAGCCATATTCTCTGTTATGGGACCTCTCTCCTCTGCCTGGGTGCCGGGGCCTAAATATATGACAATGGACTGTTACAGTGTTGGGTGACGTGAAGCCTGATTCTCTGCTATGACATGAAGACTGATTCTCTGCTGACATGAAGCCAGATTCTCTGTTACGGGACATCTCTCCTCTGCCTGGGTGCCTGGGCCTAAATATCTGACAATGGACTGTTCCAGTGTTGGGTGACGTAAAGCATGATTCTCTGCTATGACATGAAGACTGATTCTCTGCTGACATGAAGCCAGATTCTCTGTTACAGGACCTCTCTCCTCTGCCTGGGTACCTGGGCCTAAATATCTGACAATGGACTGTTCCAGTGTTGGGTGACGTGAAGCATGATTCTCTGCTATGACATGAAGACTGATTCTCTGCTGACATGAAGCCAGATTCTCTGTTATGGGACCTCTCTCCTCTGCCTGGGTGCCGGGGCCTAAATATATGACAATGGACTGTTACAGTGGTGGGTGACGTGACGCCAGATTCTCTGCTATGGGACCTCTCTCCAATTGATATTGGTTAATTTTTATTTATTTTATTTTTATTTTTATTCATTTCCCTATTGTCACGGTGGGGAGTGGGGAAAACCCCCCACTGTGCAATAGCTGTTGCTGCAACGCCAGATAGCAGGGAACAGGGAGCTGGTCACCTCCTCACGTAACCCTAAGCGCTCTCCCTGGACTCCTAGCGTATAAGCCGCCTCATAAGGTAAGGGGGCTCATACTCTCCAACCTAGGACCCTGCTATCCCTGCTACACCCTAGGCCTGATGACAGGGCAGAGAATGCCTGTGCATCCTCGACACGGATGACTGGCGTCTCCAGAGGCCCAGTAGCTGACAGGATGCAAGGCAATGGGGGAAACCGTACGGCAGGTAAGACACAAAGCACAATAACAATGTTATCTACTCTTACCTGCCGCAGCCAAGATGGAAAGAGGCTCCGGGCTGGGAAACCCACGGTCTTGCCTTCGCTTAACCCCTCCGGGTAAGCACGCCCCTTTCGGAGCCATCACACACCATAATCAAACCTCTCAGACAAAACCCACACCACAACTACATACACCAGGTGGGGTGAGGAATGACAAACACACCGGAGGGGACAACAGACACAGCAAGGGAAACAGAATAATAAATAAGGGTGGCTCACACAGACAGGATTACAAACAGCCCAGGAGCAGAGCTCCACACCAAGCTGAGCCAAATCCAAACTGAACCCTCAGACTCCAACACACCAACATATAAGGAGGCCTGAGGTCACACCCACACAGAGACACACCCAATGTTCACAACACACAGAAGGGGATTAACCCTTCCAACACCAATGAAAGGGAGGACAGCAACTAAAAGGGGAAGTGCATACAACTCAAACCCTGTGGACACCAAACAGGGAATGTGCACACATATAAAACACGTTGCCAAGGGCAACCGCACGCATGACTGTTGTCCGCGACAACCGCACCTGAGGCAACCACTAAGTGCCCCCAGCTGCGGTTGACGAACTCCAAAACGCGAGCAACCGCATGCGGCTCCCAAGGAGTCACGACCAAGACCGAGGGTCGTGACACCTATCCACATTTGTTTGCAGGGGAATTACCTACATGTTGCTGCCTTTTGCAGCCCTCTAGCCCTTTCCTGGTCTGTTTTACAGCCTTTTTAGTGCCGAAAAGTTCGGGTCCCCATTGACTTTAATGGGGTTCGGGACGAAGTTCGGGTCCTGGTTCGGATCCCGAACCCGAACATTTCCGGGAAGTTCGGCCGAACTTCTCGAACCCGAACATCCAGGTGTTCGCTCAACTCTACTTAACAGTCTATGAAAGAAAAAGGAAAAGGTCTGGTGCCGTGTTAGCCAATAGAAAAATAGTTTAGTGCTCTCATTAAGAGAAACAAAATAAGAGTATTGCAGGTTTGATACCTTTTAATGGCTAACAAAAATAGAAGTAATGATATTACATAGCGAGCTTTCGAGACATCACCCGTCTCTTCATAAGGCGAACTACAAGAATATATGAAGAAACAGAAATATACAGTACAGACCAAAAGTTTGGACACACCTTCTCATTCAAAGAGTTTTCTTTATTTTCATGACTATGACAATTGTAGATTCACACTGAAGGCATCAAAACTATGAATTAACACATGTGGAATTATACACATAACAAAAAAGTGTGAAACAACTGAAGATATGTCATATTCTAGGTTCTTCAAAGTAGCCACCTTACTGCTTTGCACACTCTTGGCATTCTCTTGATGAGCTTCAAGAGGTAGTCACCTGAAATGGTTTTCCAACAGTCTTGAAGGAGTTCCCAGAGATGCTTAGCACTTGTTGGCCCTTTTGCCTTCACTCTGCGGTCCTGCTCACCCCAAACCATCTCGATTGGGTTCAGGTCCGGTGACTGTGGAGGCCAGGTCATCTGGCGCAGCACCCCATCACTCTCCTTCATGGTCAAATAGCCCTTACACAGCCTGGGGTCATTGTCCTGTTGAAAAATAAATGATGGTCAAACTAAACGCAAACCGGATGGAATAGCATGCCGCTGCAAGATGCTGTGGTAGCCATGCTGGTTCAGTATGCCTTTAATTTTGAATAAATCCCTAACACTGTCACCAGCAAAGCACCCCCACAACATCACACCTCCTCCTCCATGCTTCACGGTGGGAACCAGGCATGTAGAGTCCATCCGTTCACCTTTTCTGCGTCGCACAAAGACACAGTGGTTGGAACCAAAGATCTCAAATTTGGACTCATCAGACCAAAGCACAGATTTCCACTGGTCTAATGTCCATTCCTTGTGTTCTTTAGCCCAAACAAGTCTCTTCTGCTTGTTGCCTGTCCTTAGCAGTGGTTTCCTAGCAGATATTCTACCATGAAGGCCTGATTCACACAGTGTCCTCTTAACAGTTGTTCTAGAGATGTGTCTGCTGCTAGAACTCTGTGTGGCATTGACCTGGTCTCTGATCTGAGCTGCTGTTACCCTGCGATTTCTGAGGCTGGTGACTCGGATGAACTTATCCTCGGCAGTAGAGGTGACTCTTGGTCTTCCTTTCCTGGGGCAGTCCGCATGTGAGCCAGTTTCTTTGTAGCGTTTGATGGTTTTTGTGACTGCACTTGGGGACACTTTCAAAGTTTTCCCAATTTTTCGGACTGACTGACCTTCATTTCTTAAAGTAATGATGGCCACTCGTTTTTCTTTACTTAGCTGCTTTTTTCTTGCCATAATACAAATTCTAACAGACTATTCAGTAGGACTATCAGCTGTGTATCCACCTGACTTCTCCACAACGCAACTGATGGTCCCAACCCCATTTATAAGGCAAGAAATCCCACTAATTAAACCTGACAGGGCACACCTGTGAAGTGAAAACTATTTCAGGTGACTACCTCTTGAAGCTCATTAAGAGAATGCCAAGAGTGTGCAAAGCAGTAATCAAAGCAAAAGGTGGCTACTTTGAAGAACCTAGAATATTACATATTTTCAGTTGTTTCACACTTTTTTGTTATGTATATAATTCCACATGTGTTAATTCATAGTTTTGATGCCTTCAGTGTGAATCTACAATTTTTATAGTCATGAAAATAAATAAAACTCTTTGAATGAGAAGGTGTGTCCAAACTTTTGGTCTGTACTGTATATACAATAAGAACAGAGGCATGGGGGAATGAATGGACATTTGAAAAAAAACAGAACAACATATTAAAGATCTTGAGAATGAGTCCTTAATTATCTTACAGATAAGGGGTGTGAACGTATTATGGTCTCTGAATTGATGTTTTCTCAGAGACCTGGTGCCCCGACTATGTCTATAGAAGATCTTGTAGTGTGTCATAAATCCCGGGGACAAATTCAGTCCAGTATTCAAAGTGTCAAGCAGTGTTATAAATTTGTATTCCCAAATACTCAATATCAGAAAGTATTCTTAGTGATTCTATTTCATAATAGTTTGTGCACATGATTCTTAATAGGGTTGAGCGAATTGTAGTATCCGAAGTGGGCTTCGATACGAATTCCATGGAAAATTAGTTTCGCCACAAAGACAAATTTCCTTCGTTTTCTGATGTGGCGTCTTCTGATTTAGACTCTGGTGACACCACAGATAATTCTCAATCCTCTTCAACATGTTTTTCAACAAGTGCCATTTCTCCTAACCACGCAAGTCATGCAAAAAGTGCATTGGCAGAGACGGATGCAAACACTGGCGAGGGAAGGAGAAGACGTTATCACTTGAGGAGGCACAAATAAACTATGTTCTGAATCTTTCTGCCCAGATATTGAGTGATGATCATGTCTCACTCATGAGCAAAGGACTGGGCTTTTCACCTAGTTGTCATTTTGATTTGTTTTGGACTATCGTAGATGTCAGTCATTTCTCCCGTTTATTAACTGTTAAGAGACATTTTTCTTTAATGGATAGCGCAGATGAATCCAAAGAAATAAGCGTGACACATAGTTTGTCTCCTGAAAATAAATTGCACACTTCTATTGCACAGCCCTCTTTGTTATATCAGGATGAATTGTCCAGAACTATTTTGAGGCATTTGGAGTTTGAATCCATGAGGGAATATGTCCAAGCACTAGCAATTGCTATTCTGAATCCTGACTTTTATCCAGTCCAGTCCAGGACTTCAGTGCTGGATAATTTTCAGGATTTGGTGGAGTCTGAATTAGTTTGTCTTCATAAAGCCTCTTTGAATAATGTGCAATGAGCATGTTAATAACTAAAAATGAGAAATTAGCACTTTATGACATAAAGAATAATGAAAGGATAGTAGCATGTAGCAGATAAACAGGTATGGTTGTTGTTCTGGATTCTGCACTTTATAAGAAGCTGAACCTAGAACTTTTATGCAATACTTCCACCTATCACAAATTTACCTTGTGACCCTAGCCCACAATTCAGAGACTCTCTTGCCAAACGTTTGGCTGAGGGTATTGTCTCTAGGAGTTTTGAATGAAGAAATTAGAGACTTTTTACTAGTCCCTTATCCAATTGTCCACTATATTCCACTCACTGCCCAAAGTCTACAAGGAGTTATTTTCTTCTGCTATGAGACCTACCCTATAGTTGTAGGTATAGGCTCTTTGAATGAAAGACTAGGTCAGTGGGTGGATCAGATCTTGCAGCCTTTAGTACTACAGGTCCCAGGTTATCTCTGTGATAGCAAGCATGTTTTGCAGTCTCTTCAGGGCATTCAGTGGAAATCCAGTTATTATTGGGTAACTTGTGATGTTGCCTCTCTGTATTCCAGCATACTGAATGAATTGGCACTACAGGCTCTGTCGCATCACCTGAACAGTTACAGTTCTTACAATAATGAGCTAAAACAGTTTATTTTGTACTCAGTAGATTTTTTACTGAAACACAGTTATTTTGATAAATAATTATTTTTACAGATGCGAGGCGATCTATGGGTGCCAAATTCGCACATTCTTTAGCCAACCTTTTTGTGGAACCTAATATGGTAGATTTATAGATGACCTCCTCATTATATGGGGGGGTTGCCAAAAATACATCATTTCTTTTGAAACCTTTATCAATAACAATGATTGTAACTTGAGTTTCACTTTAAATTATGACACAATGAATATAAATATTTTGGATTTGTCGCTCACTGCATATAATCATGATATTGTTTCTGCCACTTACACTAAACCCACTGTGGGTTATTCTTTCCACTATACATTATCAAAAATATTCTGAAGGGTGAGTTTATAAGGTCTAGATGTAACTGTTCAGATGATGTGACTTTTCAAAATGAATGCCAAAGAATCTCTAGTCATTTTTTAGTGGCATAATATCCCACCTTGTCATTGGATTGAGGCGTTAAATATGCTTTCCGAACTAGAAGAAGGGACTTTTTGGCTTCATCTTCTAGGAGTACATGTATGAGCCAGCCCGAAAAGAAAGGTGTTGTTTTTTCTACAATATATAGCTTGGATTAAAGACAGGTTGTCAACATCATAAATAAATATATTCCCATACTGTACCAAGATGAGATTTTTTCAAGAATTTTACTTGGGGGTAATAAATGTGTTTGTTAAAAGGGCCCCTACTGTAGGTTCTATACTTTCCCCTAGCATGTTCCTCTCTGAAAAACCATCATGGACTTGGTTGAAATCGAATGGATTTTATAGGTGTGGACACAAAAACCTTTTCATCATATAAAACTAACATCAGTTATCAGATATCCTCTTATATTAATTGAAATGCGAAATACGTTGTGTACCTCATCTGCTGCACCTCTTGTAGACTGCAGTTCGAGGGATTCACTACTAATACCTTAAAAACAAGGATTCAGAAACATTTATCCGATGCAAACAATGAAAAGGCATTGAATGCCTCTGCGGTTTCTTGCCATTTTTTTGATGTCCACAGGGGTGATTTATCTTTTTTCACCTTCTGTGGAATTGAAAGGGTATTTAAAGGGAACCTGTCACCAGTTTTATGGTGTCCTAACTAAGGGCAACATAAATAAGTGATTGATTCTCTTAGCACAATGCTGGGTCACTTTCTTTAATTCACCCAGTCAATCTGCCAACATCTTGTATTAAAAAGCTCTAACTGATAATGATGAGTCATGAATATTCATGAGCTCCTGACTCTCTCCGCCCACCTGCTGCTGAGTGACAGTTTGTTTCCATATGAATCAGCAGCAGGTGGGCAGGGGAGTGGCTATAGCTCTGAATTAAATATACGCTGGACTCAATGACATCACGCTGGACTCGAATCAGCTCATTAGCATGCGGCATCTGGCATCTTTGTGTGTATATTATGAGGTAACCATCTGTCACACCAGTAAGTGAATACATCTAAGGCCCTTTTTAGTAGTTAATGACTGTATATAATTCGTTAGATTATAATCAAATATACACATGACAGGTTCCCTTTAAACAATACAGAGGGGGGCGATCACAGGAAAAGTTATTGTCAAGGACAACTTTTTGGATTGTTATGCTTGAGACTAGATTTCCAACAGGTTTAAATAGGAGATACGATGTTATTTATTAATATTGATATTGGAAATTACAGTGCTGCCCATAATTATTCATACCCCTGGCAAATTTTGACTTAAAGTTTCTTTTATTCAACCAGCAAGTAATTTTTTGATGGGAAATGACATAGGTGTCTCCCAAAAGATAATAAGACGATGTACAGCTATTACAGCAATCAAACACTTCCTATAATTGCAGACCAGCTTTTTGCATGTCTCCACAGGTATTTTTGTCCATTCATCTTTAGCAATGAGCTCCAAATCTTTCAGGTTGGAGGGTCTTCTTGCCATCACCCTGATCTTTAGCTCCCTCCACAGATTCTCAATTGGATTCAAGTCTGGACTCTGGCTGGGCCACTCCAAAATGTTTATATTGTTGTCTGCAAACCATTTCTTCACCACTTTTGCTGTGTGTTTAGGGTCATTTTCATGCTGAAATGTCCACTGGTGCCCAAGGCCAAGTTTCTCTGCAGACTGCCTGTTGTTGTCATTGAGAATCCTCATGTATTGCTCTTTTTCATGGTGCCGTTTACTGTGATTAGGTTCCCTGGTCCATTGGCTGAAACCCCCCCCCCCCCCCAAAGCATTAGGTTCCCACCACCATGTTTGACAGTGGGGATGGTGTTCTTTGGGTTGAATGCTTTTCCTTTTTTACGCCAAATGAAGAAAACTTCATTGTGACCAAACAATTCAATTTTTGTTTCATCTGACCAGAAGACCAAAAGTCTTCTTCTTTTTACAGATGTGCTTTTGCAAAGGCTAAGCGAGCTTTTGTGTGCCTTATCTGGAGAAGTGGCGTCCTCCTTGGTTTGCATTGTGCAGTGTCCGTTGGATTGTCTGCCTTGAGACATTGCCACCAGCAGAGCCCAGATTCACCAGGATGGTGATCCTTGGATTCTTTTTCACCTCTCTAACTATCCTCCTGGCCAGCACAGGTGTCACTTTTGGCTTCCGACCACGTCCTCTGAGATTTTCCACAGTGTGGAACAACTTGTATTTTTTGCTCAAATGTAAATAAAAGCTGAGAAATGTTTTTTTTCCACAATAATGCCTCTTGTACATTGTCTTATTATCTTTTGGGAGACACCTATGTCATTTCCTATAAAAAAAATGACTTGCTGGTTGTATAAAAGTAACTTTAAGTAAAAATTTGCCAGGGTTATGAATAATTATGGGCAGCACTGTATATCTACAGTGGTTCTCTGATTGAGCTGGTAAGGGGGAGATTCCCTGTATCATGTTTCTTTTTAGCCCATGCAAAATCTCATGCACAGTGACGTATGATGTCACTACACCGGCGAGGGTGATGACGTCATCACTCACCGCTCCAGATTTCGCTCGAGATCTTTAATCAAGGTAGTCACGGCGACCTCTTCACGTTTAAATGGATAAGGTGAGTATTATTTTTAATAGATTAACCCCTGAAAACCCTCACTATTCTCAGATCCCGTGATCAGTGATGAACGAGGCATCTGAGGGGTTTAATGATGGGGAGGCTCAATCGGGGTTCCCTATCATTGCGCTTGCTACTTACAAAGAAATGCACTTTGTGACAAAGCACTGTAATTTATCGCAAAGCGACTTTGTAACATTCAGCAAGCAGCCAAATCGAATCTTTCAATAATTTGCTCACCACTAATCCTTAACAACTATGAGAAGCATTATAGATAGTATGTATCATACAGTAGATTTTCCCCACACAATTGTTGAATAGAACAGATTCTCCGCACACAGTGCTGACAAATAGCAGATTTTTCCCTACACACTGTTGGCACATACAGAAGATTGCTTCCACACAGCAATAATACTAAGCAACAGGATAACTTGATACCGCATAGCAGAATGAAATGTTGAAGCAGACACTTTTCTACACTATTATAACCACAAAGTGGAACGGTTACTTCTTTATCAGCGTTCCTGTGGTGCATATGATACTGAAAATACAGAACTGCCACAAACACAGTAATGTTTATTGACCAATACCCCACCCTAATGTCTATACTCCCCATAACCAGTAGTACAGTATGAGTCTAGCACTGCTTTAGTGCATTTCCTAACTCTTGCAAAGGGCTACATGGAATGTACAGTGAAATGTACATTACTTGGAATGAGTTTTATTAGAGAAACATAAGTGCATGTGCATAACTAAATAATAGATAGACATAACAGTGCATAGATATTATACAACCAACATCACTAAGGTCATCCTGCATCATCCTGTGGATCTAATACATATAACAAAAAATTGTATTGCAGTTATAGTAAAAAAAAAAATCTACATTCAGAAGAAAATGTTATGTGTCCCTTTTTGTGGTTAAAATCATATTACACTTATAGAAGCACACCCAATCAGTAACATATCAAAATAAAATATTGGAATTAAACCTTTACT
Organism: Bufo gargarizans; assembly: GCF_014858855.1. Classification (NCBI taxonomy): domain Eukaryota; kingdom Metazoa; phylum Chordata; class Amphibia; order Anura; family Bufonidae; genus Bufo; species Bufo gargarizans. The sequence goes on from NC_058082.1 coordinate 202,836,106, forward strand.
GCAGAGGTAACTGTTTAGTAGAGCAGATAATGATAATGTAATATGGCTGTCCTAATAAAAACATATAACATCCCATCATATAAAAATGACATTGTAACATACATTTTTTTACAAAGCAGATGTGGATCTGCTGTGTCTACTGAACAGACTTGACTTGGAGCTACTCCTAAGGGCACTGTCTAAGTATCTCCCCTGGTTTTCACACCTTAAGGCCTCATGCACACCACCGTTGTGTGCATCCGTGGCCGTTGTGCCGTTTTCCATTATTTTTTCGCGGACCCATTGACTTTCAATGGGTCCGTGGAAAAATCGGAAGCTGCACCGTTTGGCAGCCGCGTCCGTGATCCGTGTTTCCTGGCCGTGAAAAAAATATGACCTGTCCTATTTTTTTCACGGCCAACGGTTCACGGACCCATTCAAGTCAATGGGTCCGTGAAAATCACGGATGCACACAAGATTTTCATCCGCGTCCATGATCCGTGTCCGTGATCCATGTCCGTTTTTTCCTATCATTTCGATGGCAAACTTGACTTAGATTTTTTTTTCATTTTTCATGTCCGTGGATCCTCCAAAAATCAAGGAAGACCCACGGATGAAAAAACGGTCACGGATCACGGACCCCGTTTTTGCGGACCTTCGTGTGCATGAAGCCTAAGTCCTAAGCAGGGACGTGGGCTCTGCTGCAGGGGAACCACCAGGCTGCTACATCTTGGAATACTGTCTGTTCAGTAGATTGCTCACCCACAAGGGAGACTCTGGTGCAAAACACAGAGAGTTCAGGTAGACAGAAGCTGAGGTCTGGCCAGTCATTTTGCAACCCAAAAACAGTCCGAGGGTCAAGGCAGGCAGCTCAGAGCCAGTACAGAGATCAGGCAGAGGTCAGGTCAGGCAGCAAAGGGTCAAATCATTGCTCCCCAGACAAAACGAGCCATTTTAAATAATAAAAGGTATTTGGAATATATTTATAATAAAGTAATATTTAAGTATTTTCAGTAACTTTATTTTCTTAATTCCTGGAGAACCCCTTTAAAAGAAAGATATCTATGGAGGTTACGGATAGGTCCGGGCACTGCCTATGACTGACAATGTCAATTTTTTTTTTCTGTGTTCTAGAATCGTGATTGACTCTGCCCCTCTCCCGACATGGTAACATTAAGGATGATAATGTGGCCTTCCAGTCCACCATGATATTGGAGACCAGAGTGTCCATGGCTTCAGTGCCGTAGAGTGGCTGCAGTTGGTGTGGCAGCTCAGGCCCATTAACTTGAATGGGACTACGCTTTGCATAGGTTATGTGACCAATGAACGTGACATCACTGGCCTAGGGGGAGACCGGGATGCAGAAGCTTTTTCAAAAAGCTGGTCGGCAGAGGAGTCCCGAGAGTCGGATTCCCACCTCTTAGATATACACTCACCTAAAGAATTATTAGGAACACCTGTTCTATTTCTCATTAATGCGATTATCTAGTCAACCAATCACATGGCAGTTGCTTCAATGTATGTAGGGTTGTGTTCCTGGTCAAGACAATCTCCTGAACTCCAAACTGAATGTCAGAATGGGAAAGAAAGGTTATTTAAATAATTTTTAGCGTGGCATGGTTTTTTGTGCCAGACGGGCCGGTCTGAGTATTTCACAATCTGCTCAGTTACTGGGATTTTCACGCACAACCATTTCTAGGGTTTACAAAGAATGGTGTGAAAAGGAAAAAACATCCAGTATGCAGCAGTCCTGTGGGCGAAAAATCCTTGTTGATGCTAGAGGTCAGAGGAGAATGGGCCGACTGATTCAAGCTGATAGAAGAGCAACGTTGACTGAAATAACCACTCGTTACAACCGAGGTATGCAGCAAAGCATTTGTGAAGCCACAAGACGCACAACCTTGAGGCGGATGGGCTACAACAGCAGAAGACCCCACCGGGTACCACTCATCTCCACTACAAATACGAAAAAGAGGCTACAATTTGCACAAGTTCACCAAAATTGGACTGTTGAAGACTGGAAAAATGTTGCCTGGTCTGATAAGTCTCGATTTCTGTTGAGACATTCAAATGGTAGAGTCCGAATTTGGCGTAAACAGAATGAGAACATGTATCCATCCTCTGATGGCTACTTCCAGCAGGATAATGCACCATGTCACAAAGCTCAAATCATTTCAAATTGGTTTCTTGAACATGACAATGAGTTCACTGTACTAAAATGGCCCCCACAGTCACCAGATCTCAACCCAATAGAGCATCTTTAGGATGTGGTGGAACGGGAGCTTTGTGCCCTGGATGTGCATCCCTCAAATCTCCATCAACTGCAAGATGCTATCCTATCAATATGGGCCAACATTTCTAAAGAATGCTACCAGCACCTTGTTGAATCAATGCCACGTAGAATTAAGGCAGTTCTGAAGGCAAAAGGGAGTCCAACACCGTATTAGTATGGTGTTCCTAATAATTCTTTATGTGAGTGTAGATTACCTATTCTAAAGATAGACCATCAGTATCAAAATCCTGTTTAACTTGGAGAACCCCTTTAAATACCCTGTGTTGCAAGCAACAGTGTTCCCTTAAAATCCTGACTGAGATCAGATGTGCCCTATGGGCAGAGAGACACAGAGGGAGGCAAGAAGCAGGGCTTAGCCTGGATGAAGTTGGCAAAAGAGGCACTACTTGGCAGCTGTGCATGCTGGGAAGAAGCAAAGACAGGGACCACTAGAGTGAGATGGCGTGGATACAGACTTCTAGTGTAACAAAAGGTACCTGGCTAGGCATTTATGGGTTAAGTATAATGAGTATATACATAGATGCATAGTCAGAACAGGAATATGACGCGACTCACTCTGCAGCTGATATTTAATATTGCAGCACAAAAGCTGCTGCAAATGTTTAATAAAGACGCATTGAAAAAAAAAGATTTTTAGCCCAAAAAGGGTAAAGGAAAGTTATAAAACGAATTGCCTCCAAAGGTGTTCATAGCCTTTAAGCTTGTACTATTGAGTTGTGCAAAAAAGTAAACAACAGTTCATCTTTAATTGTTTGACTTTACACTATAGTCATGGTCTTCATCCACCGAGCTCACTAATGTACAGTAGCAGTTCGAACCAAGGTGTATACATACATTACTGCAAGGATTTTCTTTATATTCTGTTATAATGAGGTAATTTTACAGTTAATTAGACTATATCCTCCATGAATGATGATGGCCGGGGTATCTAGATTTTCTCACAGCTGCTTAGCTGCCTTAGTGAAATAAATGTACACATACAGTAAATCACATTTTGAGCATTTTTCACATAATATAGTAAATTCATTCAATGACTATCAGCACAAATAACTATTTCCATGATCTTGGCATATCTTGGTATACCTGTCCTTTCTTTGGCTCCATCTTGCGTATCATAGACCTAATTGGTCCACACTACAATGCTGGGTCTACACAGCCGGTGTCCATGCTTTGCAGATCTGAGGCCTACGATCCGCAAAACCGACGCAGTCATGTGAATGGGGCCTTATAGTTTCTTATGGATTTTTTGTCTTTTCACCTCCCCCAATTTTTTTTATAAAAAGTTATCAAAAAAAGCATACACTCCAAAATGGTATCATTGAAAACGGCAGACTGACACAAAAAGAGAGTCCTCACATAGCTCCATAGTTATAAATATAAAAAAAAATACAGGGGTCAGAATAGCAATGCAAACAAAAAAATCATTTTCTTTTAGTATTAAAACACAATAAAAAAATATAAATATAAATGAGGTATTGCTGTACTTGTACTGATCTGGAGAATGAAGGGGACAGGTCGATTTTACTGTATAGGGAACACCATAAAACTGAGGAGGAATTGCGTTTTTTGTTTCTAATTCCACCACATTTCAAAAAAATGTCCAACTTCCCACTGCATCAAATGCAATATTAAATAGTGCCATTAGAGAGTACAACTTGTCCTACAAAAAACAAGCCCTCGTGCAGCTATATAATCATAAAAGTAAAACAGTTATGGCTTTAGGAAGACACGGACAATGAGTGTAGAAAGACATGACATTAAATAGGCACATAGTGGAGAAGCATAGAAATTATATATCAGAGATGGCCAACCTGCGGCTCTCCAGCCGTTGCAAAACTACAACTCCCAGCATGCCCAGACTCACTAGAGCTATGAGCCTACAGCAGAGCATGGTGGGAGTTATGAATTTAAAACAGCTAGAGAGCCATAGGTTGGCCATCCCTGTCATATATGATATGGCTGAGCAACACGATTGATGATATAAGAATGTGGCTGAAATTCATGGAAATTATATTAGGAGAATTGCATGGAATTCATTATTGAAAAGCATATTTTAGGGATGCATGGGAATGATTATACAAGGGTCTAATGATATTTAGGATAACACAAATACAACTCTAACATTGTGGCCATGTGATCTTGAAGATCATGGGCATAGCAACTAGAGATGTCCCGAACTATTCGCCGGCAAATAGTTCCCGGCGAACATAGCTTGTTTGCGTTTGCCGCAGCAGGCAAACATATGCGATGTTCGGTCCGTCCCCTATACGTCATCATTGAGAAAACTTTGACCCTGTACCTAACAGTCAGCAGACACATTCCAGCCAATCAGCAGCAGACCCTCCCTCCCAGACCCTCCCACCTCCTATCAAATAGCAAGGACAGCATCCATCTTAGGGACAGCATCCATCTTAGATTCATTTGGAAGCTGCAGTGTCACAAATTTGACTAAGTTGTAATCGCAATGCGATTAATACAGGTTATATTAATCGTATTGCGAATTCAACTTAGAGCTGGGTTCCTAATGGGTACAGTGGCGTTGCTATGGTTGGTGTCACCCGGTGCTGTAGAAAATGGTGTCACCCCTGCCCCCCCCCCTCTCCCTGAAGCCATAATAAAGAGATAAAGAGAAAATAAAGAAGTCACTAAGTCATCTCCAATCAGATATCTGCATAGACCCAGAGTCTTGGTCTATGTGCAGATATCTGATTGGAGCTGACTTCTTATTTTCTCTTTTGCACATAAACATTTAAACTATATTCCTTAGTAAAAATGACCAGTCCATACCATGTGGGTCTATATTTATGAGGGCCCCCCTGAGTAAAGATTATTAAATGTGGCCAGGTGACCCCAGCCCACAGTTCAACCCAACCCCTTATGTCTCCTGGCCTGGGGCCATCTCTATAATAATCCACCAGTAATTTATGAATGGGGTTAGGTTATTAACTTATTATTATTGGGGTATTATTAAAATAATTTGGTCTATAAAGTCAGAGCCTCTCTACCTACCTCCTCCTCCCGACACCAGAGACTCCTGCAGGGCAGCTGCCGTGGCGCCCCACCGCTCACCAGCCTGCAGTGAGTCACACCCTGTCCCCCTTTACCACGTGACGGTGCGACCAATACAACCATTATGAACTCAGACCTAGCAATGCGATTAATACAGGTTATATTAATCGCATTGCGAATTCAACTTAGAGCTGGTTTCCTAATGGTTGTATTGCTAGAATATAACGAAGATTGAGAATATAGTGCTATATTCGTTATATTCGTCAATTCTAGCAGTACAACCATTAGGAACTCAGATCTAAGTTTAAATCGCAATGCGATTAATGCAGGTTATATTAATCGCTTTGCGAATTCAACTTACCACACTCTGCGTCAACTCCGTAATTTTCCATGGGAGTTTTGCCATGGATCCCCCTCCGGCATGCCACATTCCAGGTGTTAGTCCCCTTGAAACAACTTTTTCATCACTACTGTGGCCAGAAAGAGTCCCTGTGGGTTTTAAAATTCGCCTGCCTATTGAAGTCTATGGCGGTTCTCCCGGTTCGTGAACATTTGTGGAAATTCGCGTTCGCCGTTCGTGAACGGAAAATTTTATGTTCGCAACATCACTAATAGCAACTACTTTGTCAATGTCCACAGCCCTCCTCTGTAGCTCTGATATGTCTATGCCCCATGTTAGTCAAAATTCATGTGGACCATAGAACTGTTAGATGTGACTACAGATGAGGTCTCATTGCTGAGAAACCAGTTGTTTTTGTTATTTTTCCTTTAAAATGACTTACTTTAAGCCATATTTTTACAGTATTTTAGTGACGCTAATTTAAAATTTCCATGTTATTATCTATGGTTTAAAAAATCCCAAAATCTTGCACTGCCCACTAAGCCTGATAATAGTCTGACAATTCCTGCTTTCTAGAGGTCACATTTCAGATGTCATTATCATCACAGACATTTCATTACAATGAAAGATACATCTAATAGATACTGTGTAATACAGGATATCATTCACTGTAGGTGATGGTTACAGCATATCGACTCCCCTCCCTGTACATTGACCTCTGAACAGGTCACAGAAAACTCTCCCATAGAAGTCAATGACTTCTTTCCACTCTATTGTGTCTATGGCCATGGTAGCTGCTGTGACAACAAGCTGTTAACAACAGCTCAGGCAAAATTGCTGCTTCCATCATCATGAACAGTTAATAAAATGTAAAAAAAAATCTACAATCATGAAATAAAAATAGATTATAAATAAGTAATAGGTTTCATAATCTGGTTTTAATTAGCAAAAACATTTACAGTAAACGATGTTGTCCCTTTAAAAACAAATCCAAGGCTAAGAGGCCTCTTTTTAAAGTACTGTTCCACAGTAGTGTGCCTAGGGTGTTTGGTACCCGGGGCGGATCCTTTCTTTGGCACCCCCCCCCTCCCAATACTTAAAAAAATTGTCATAACTCACAATAGCATTGCCCTCATTGTACAACCTTCACAGCAGTTATGCCCATGTTGTGCCCCCCTTAGTACTTATCCCTTCATTGTGCCCCTTTCACAGGAGTAATGCCCTAGCTGTGCCGCCTTAACAGTGGAAATACCCTGTTTGTGCCCCCTAACGTAGTAATAATGTCCATTGTGCTCCCTTCATAGTAATAATACCTATTGTGCTGTCTTCACAGTAGTAAAGCCCTCTGTGCCCCCTTCACAGTAGTAAAGTCCTCTGTGCCCCCTTTATAGGAGTAATGCCCTCTGTGCCCCTTTATAGTAGTAATGCCCTCTTTGCCCCTTTATAGTAGCAATGCCCTCTGTGCCCCTTTATAGTATTAACATCCTCTGTGTCCTCTTTATGGTAGTAAAGCCCTCTGTACCCCGCTTATGGTAGTAATGCCCGCTTTGCCCCTTTTATTGTAGAAATTTCCTCTGTGCCCCCTTTGTAGTAGTAATGCCCTCTGTGCCCCCTTCATAGTAGAAATAGCCCTCTGTGCCCCCTTCACAGTAGTAAAGCCCTCTGTGCCCACTTCACAGTGGTAAAGACCTCTGTGCCCCTTTTATAGTAGCAATGCCCTTTGTGCCCCCTTTGTAGTAATAATGCCCTCTGTGCCCCCTTTGTAGTAATAATGCCCCATGTGCCCCCTTCACAGTAGTAAAGCCTTCTGAGCCCCTTTTATAGTAGTAATGCCCTTTGTGCTCCCTTTGTAGTAATAATGCCCTCTGTGCCCCCTTTGTAGTAATAATGCCCCCTGTGCCCCCTTCACAGTAGTAAAGCCTTGTGTGCCCCCTTCATAGTAGTAAACCCCTGTGTGCCCCCTTTATAGTAGTAATGCCCTCTGTGCAGTAGTAATGCCCTCTATGCCCCATTTGTGGTAGTAATGTATTCTCCTCTGTGCCCCCTTTGTAGTAGTCATGCCCTCTCTATGCCCACTCTGTTTTAAAAAAAGCAAAAACAAAAAAACACAGTACCTACTCACCTTGTCCCATTCCTGACACTCACATCCAGCTCTCCCCTACAGACACAGATCGCTATGCAGCACTGTGTAGGAGGAGCTTAGGCATATTCCCAGGCTTCAGGCTCCTCCCACACGATCTGTGTCTGTAGGCTGAATGGTGGAGCACTGAAAAGTCTTCCTGCTTTACCATTCTGTGCACCACGAGCCTGAAGGAGGGGAGGAGCGCAGGAAACCGAGCGGTTAGCGTGTGACAGGACCGCAGCTCCCAGCGCTCCAGCAATGAGCGCTTCCATCTGTGTTGATCGAAAAGCTCATTACTTCATTACTTCTGCCCCCCTTAGCACGCCACTGCAGTTCCATGCCCTAGCAGCCAAAAAAGTGCTGAGACAATGCCCTGATTCCAATATATCCCTTATAGTACATACAGTTAATATGATGCAGCATTTACTATTTAATTTATGATATATATAATATATATGTATATATATACACTCGCCTAAAGAATTATTAGGAACACCATACTAATATGGTGTTGGACCCCCTTTTGCCTTCAGAACTGCCTTAATTCTATGTGGCATTGATTCAACAAGGTGCTGATAGCATTCTTTAGAAATGTCGGCCCATACTGATAGGATAGCATCTTGCAGTCGATGGAGATTTGAGGGATGCACATCCAGGGCACAAAGCTCCCGTTCCACCACATCCCAAAGATGCTCTATTGGGTTGAGATCTGGTGACTGTGGGGGCCATTTTAGTACAGTGAACTCATTGTCATGTTTAAGAAACCAATTTGAAATGATTTGAGCTTTGTGACATGGTGCATTTTCCTGCTGGAAGTAGCCATCAGAGGATGGGTACATGGTGGTCATGAAGGTATGGACATGGTCAGAAACAATGCTCAGGTAGCCCGTGGCATTTAAACGATGGTCAATTGGCACTAAGGGGCCTAAAGTGTGCCCAGAAAACATCCCCCACACCATTACACCACCACCACCAACCTGCACAGTGGTAACAAGACATGATGGATACATGTTCTCATTCTGTTTACGCCAAATTCGGACTCTACCATTTGAATGTCTCAATGCAGTTCATGCTCCGATTCTCTCCTTTGCCCTGTGCTAAATCGCTCAGGGCAAAGGCATTTTTTTTGAGATCCGGTGACTTACCGGGCTCTCCATGGGGCTGCCAGGAAGCCCGATGTCGTCACCGGCGCTAATGGGCGGGATTTAGCGCTGCCCTAGCCAGTAAAACGGCTAGGGCAGCGCTAAAGCCAGCCCATCAGAGCCAGAGACTTCACCAAACACACTGCCGGGCGGAAGTCTCAGCCCGGCAGTGTTTTATGATAAACAAAAGAGCCTGTGCCCTGCTCTATTTAGCGCAGGGCAAGGGAGCGCATCGGAGCATGAGATGCTCCGATGCTAACCTCAGGGGGGCTGCCTGGGTGAAAATATGGGTATGTCTGGGTTCAGCTCTGAACCCGGACAACCCCTTTAAAGTAATACATTGCATTTTGTTAGGCTGGAACTCTAGGGTCATATATATTCTGCAATGTCTTGAAATTTAGCATGTCATACAATTCCATATAAGTACAGTATATACCATGTCCTGCTCAACGCTTGTGCTAATCACCCATGATACTTCGCCATAGGGCCTTGGCCTTAATTGTTTTGTAAACTGTTAAAAAAAACAGTCAGCAGATCATGACGGCTTATGCTTGCAGTTTATTCTCTCAGTGCACTGAAGCTTTGCAGCTCTGCACGTTTTCATTGGATGGCTCCCATGGCTAAAGAGAGATTTTTCTGATGACAATACACTGGGGGAACTGTTATCTATTCACTATATCTTAATATGATCTTTACAGCAGCTCAGAAAAACTGAAAGAACAATATATTTTTTCTATATATTGCACTATAAGGCCCCGTATTTTTGTAAAAATGTGGATTGGATGTGGACCCATTTTTTTCAGTAGGGCCACAAAAAATGCCCACCGTGTGTTGTCTGAATCAGTATGTCCGTTCCACTGTCCCGCAAAAAAGATGTTCTGTTCTTTTCCATTTTGCGGACAAGAACAGGCATTTTTAACATAGAATAGGACGTGTGGATCAGAAAAATGTGGAATGCACACAGCCGCTATCCGTGTTTTGTGAATCCACAATTTGCGGACCGCATAATGGATACAGTTGTTTGCATGGGGCCTAATGGTGGATTCATGCAAAGGGTTAGTGTAATTTTTTTCACTTTTGTATTTTTTTGTTGCGCTTTTGCACATACGGTTTTTGGTGCAGTTTTTTCTCATGTTAGCTGAAAGTCTATGTGAACTATTACATTTAGGAGACATACGTTTTTTTTTTACACTGGTGTTAAAGCCATGGTGTCTTTGTCGCGCATGGTGTCTTTCTCTAAAGAGAAAAAATGCCTGAAAAAAATGCTGTCCACAGGTTTTTTTAAAAATTGCACAAAAATAAATCGCAAGTAGTGTATTTTTAGTGGTGGATAGACATTCCAGAATAGCGTGTCAAGGAGCCCTAATAAAGCCACAGATTTTTTTAAAATCATTAATTCCTATTAATTTAATTCCACAATCAGTACTTCTATCCCTAAATAACTAATAAAACTCGACATAGTCGGTCGCCTCACTAATGCCATTCTGTACAGAAAAGTGCTCGTGAAAGCAGACTGTGCTGAGGTCAGTCGTACTACAGAGTATAGGCAGATTAGCCAGCTTCAATTAGTAAAATCCTATTTGATGCAAGCGGCAGGGTTTTAAGTGCAGCACTTGCAAAGTGCCGTGATGCTTGGAATATGTCAATTACGGCTCCGATCGGATTGTAGAACTTAATGGGGGACTGTAACGGCGGAGAATAGCATTTTTTTTTTCCCACTCATTTCCGACGTACGGCGCAATACGGGCTGGTTTAGGTGTGAAATGACTACATGGCTGCCTAATAATTGAAGCCTCACCCTACATCTGTAGACAGGGCTGCAAGAGCACCAGCGGTGAACAAACCCTTCAACCACAAAGGGTTAAATAGCAAAATGTGTCTCTGCTACATGTGTAAGTGCCATGCTACCTCTACATGTCCAGAGCTCTCAGGAGATGCCATATGGCCTCTCAGCATCATTACAGTAGCAGCAAATGGCACAGATCTGCTGAGGATTCTTCACCACACAGGGAATCATTGTGTTGCTGCTGCTGCTGCCAACTGTACCCAGTGCTGTGGAAAGCAGAGAGTTAAAAGTGAGGACTGCTGTCAGGTTAACACTAGAATTGCTGGAGCAGAGTGAGCACTGAAGATGCCTGCACTTCCATAGGCTAGCTGCTCCTGCTGTGTATACTGCATCCAGGCTCCAGGGTTCTGCTGCTGGGGGAGGGAATCCCAGGATCTCCTCCCGTCACTCACACACGTGTCTCCAGCCTCTGCTGAGGAAGGGAAATACCAGAGCTGTATATGTGGCTTCAGCTGCGGACACTTAGGAGCAATGCTGCAGTGCTGAGTCCTTTCTAGCTGCCTTCAGATGACTGTGACTTGTATCTATGGAGAGACTGAAGGCCTCCACAGAAGCAATGTGGCTCCACATGGTGAGGGACAATCTGCAGCGGTGTGACAGTTGTGTAGCCTGGTGGTGACATTCCTTAGATGATCGACCACACATGGTGCCCTCTCCAGCGAACAGAATCCTTGTCCCTCTACCTGGCAGCTCTACTCTTCTTCACCATGTCAGCAGCATTTGAGAAAATACAAGAGACACATGCAAACTACAAGTCCATCATCCCTGGGATTATTACTGGTGCGATTTCCTTAGGTAACGTCATCCAGTGGTAGAAAAGCAGATGAAATGAAGATCTCAACCTTTTACTGAGAGGATAACTCCCATTATTGTTTCATGCTTTTCAGTTTAGGGCATTCCCCTAGTGCTCACCCTCCTTTTCCACATTCAGACCCCCAATTGCTCTCTTCTTGGCAGAACTATCTCAACACCCTCCACAAATTCACACCATTCAGTTTATGGCACCAAGAAGAGCCCATGTCCGGTGCCTAATGTTACTGGTTGAGGATTGCCTGTGTCTCTAGAGACCCTTTGGATGTAAGTTCTGAGGTTTCCTCCTGTAGACCCAGAAGCTTGGTGCAGGTGGTGGATCTGCCCCCAGTGGCTACTTCTCATGGTGCACGGGAACTGTGGAGGCATGTGGAGCTCTCTTGGAGGACGCCTGTTTGGGTTAATCTCTGCTCCAGTCTTGGTTGCAGTTGTGTGCTGTGCCCAAAGGTAAGTTTGCCTATTGCATGACGTTTGATGCTTTCATTAGGCTCAATGCTTCAGTGATTATGGGATCTGCAGTTGCAGGAAACCTTCCAATTAGCTTGCAATGATTAAACAAACTTCTTATAAAAGTGATTGTTTCCTTCAAAACTTTGCACCCTGGTGAACTCCATTGTATTTCTCCACAGTGCCAATGATCCCGGTAACATGTCTTTTGTGAAGGAAACAGTGGACAAACTGTTAAAAGGCTATGACATCCGTCTAAGACCAGACTTTGGAGGTAAATGATGAAAAAATACCTGTTATATATAGATAACACATAGATAATATAGTTTACTAAAGCATTTCTTTGTCAGATACCACCTTAGTAAAGCTTGCCAAGGTTAATGCTGCCCATGTCCTGGTGAGCAATCCTCTGATAAAAAAAGATTACCCTTCAGACCAATTATTACTATTTTTTTCCAGGTTCTCCAGTAGCCGTTGGAATGAATATAGACATTGCCAGTATTGACATGGTGTCTGAAGTCAACATGGTAAGCCCATATCTGCCATAATGTCTTCCTTTTGCTGACTCATGGTCGGTGTTGCCAAAAGTTTGTCCTATAAATATGTATTACTGGGATTTTATGGGATCTTTATGTTTTGTTTTTTAACTTTACATTGTGAGTGCAATGTCTTATGGTGAGGAAAACGAAGTAGAAGTAAGGAAGTATTTGGGTGAAGTCTATTTGAGTCTGTGATTTTGTGAAGGCACCACTGTATATACTGTAGTCTCCCAACAGTATACGGATGTAGCAGGGTTAACTACATGATTTGTGAGACATGTTATCTAAACTAAGTGCAACTAAATGCGTTAAGCAATTGCTTTTCAATGGCTTTTGTTTCAAGATAAGGCGATGAGTTAAGAAATTTGAGTTAAGAGTCTGTGTTACCCCTGCTACATCTGTAGCTGTCTATGGTGCTGAAACTTTTCTGACTTGGCTGCTTCATTAGCTGTGCATGAATAGCTCAGTGGAACTGTGTATTACATGCTCATCAAAAAAGAGTGGAGGAAGGTATCAAATGCATTTTGGAGAGTTGATTGGTACCTCAATGACTCGGGAGTGAGAAAGATGTAGATAGATAGAGTTTGGAATGGAATATGATCATGTATCTTACTTTTATATTTATAATATGCATTTTTGAGCATTAGTAGAGTGCCAAATCCCCAAAAATCAATTCCCAATGGCATGAATATTTCATATCGGTGTATCACATAAATTTCCATGGCTACCATGACCCAAATATCTGTGATTTAGGAGCTCATTTATAAATCAATGAATTGGTTTGGAACTGAGTTTAAATAGAATAATAAAAATGACATATTTTACATTTTAAACTAGTAGGAATATTGTAGGAACAGGTATCCAGACTATATTTTTTACATTTTTACTACTGCTGTACATGAACAAACTGTAAAAGGTTTCTATGTCAAATAAGTGGCTGTCAAAAATTGGAGATAAATTGTGATACATCATACAAGTACAGTGAATATATTATATGCTTTATATATTTCCTGGGCTATGTAGGTATTGTATTCATTCTCCTAATAGCACTATGATCAATAACACACCCTAGCATTAATATTCCTCTTTTTAATATTGTGCTGATGATGCAGTTTTATGTTGTATAAAGTGCCTCGGGCCTCTTTGCAATAGTGTTAGGAAACATTTCTGCATGATAGAGAAAGTGCATTATTAATTGTCCGGAGGAACTGCTGCTTCCATTATCATTTTTTTATTCTAGTTCGTAGCTCTTGTATAGGAAGCTGTATTGCCTTTTGAGCTTGTATTTGTAATAAAATATTAGGAGTTGCATATGTTTTATGAACTATATTATCATCCCCTCCCAATTTCTGAGAACTATAGTACATTTCCCATTGTGTGGGAAACATTACAATGTTAGAATACATATATATTGTTAATAAAACAATTATTTTTACATGTAAAGATCAGGAATCTCTTCTTCCATAGAAATTATGTTGCTAGACAGAAGTTTAAGGAATTGCTCAATATACCATATGTGTCATGAGTGTGTTGCTTTAAAAATATTTGGGACCGTTTAGAACATTAGGTGTAATTGAGCAGAATCACTAAATTGCTACATTAGTTGAAATCTTGGCACACTGCCTGTATGTTCAAGTACTTTGTGTGTTTTGTAAGTTTGAAATAACCGGCTAAATACTTGGTTACCACGAGGGGAACATGTTCAGTAATAATTATAGAGTTCACAGCCTAACACAAGTGTCAGAATAATCTCAAACAAATAAAAGTATTATGTCAATCCTGTTCAGTCATTCCTAAGGACTCATGCATACTGCCGTTGCCTGGCCGTGGCCGTATTGCTGCCTGCAAATATGCGGGCACCTGCCGTGTGCTTCCCACATCACGGATGCGGACCCATTAATTTGAATGGGTCCCCAATCCGGAGCTTCGGTGCGTGTTTCTGTCTGTGCCTCTGCACCGCCAAAAAATAGAACCTTTTTTTATGGTGCGGACGGATCACGGATCCATTCAAGTTGAATGGGTCTTGATCCGTCCCGGCCGCCTCATGCATGTTGCCCGTGCATTGGGGACCTCAAATTGCAGTCCCCAATGCATGGAACGGCCGCACAACGGCCGTGTGCATGAGGCCTAAGTCCTAAGCTAATTTGTGTGCATTTATATATTAAGATATAGGTTGTCTTGGGTTGTGGACAGACATAGATTGTTCTACGAATGTCTGTAATCAGTTCCTTTAAATGTTGTCTACTCTGATTCTTTCCAGATTTGCAGATTTGCAGATTTTCTCACTGAAAGTGCTATCTTTGCATGTTCTTTTGGTCAGTTGGGAGTTAATAGTGCCAATTCCTTAGTTTCAACTCAGTTTTGTACAGTTCCACACGCCCTTACTCTGTAGAGTCTCAGTTTTAGGCTACTTCTGGTTGTTTCAAGCATCACTGTGCAACTTCAGTTCTTAGTTCAGTGTCCATTCATATCTCCTTAACATGCAAATATTGATTTGCAAGTTAGGTGTGGTCTGCCTCTATTTCTCCTGTTGTTGCCCCGTTGTGGTGGTGTGTGCTGGTCTCTTCTCTTGTACAGTGTCTATCAATTCTTTTTTACCTAACTCTTCCTGTATCTTGATGGCCATTCCTCATCTCATGGTTGGTAGCTATGGCTACTTTATCATTACAATTATTGTATGTTAATTTAGAATCTCTTTTTGACGTTGTCCTAAACTTGACTATTGTAATAAGTAACGTTCCATAACTCCCATTACTTCTTTGATGGCTGGTACCAAAGTCAGTGTCACGGGCAGTGTTGCAGAAAACAAGAAGTAACAAATAAAGATCCGACTGACTTGATCCCAAACTAAGGAACAAAAGGGTGAGCCCTATTAAAGCCCTATAGCTCTCCCTGATTGCTCAGCCCATGCAAAGATCTCTGTGATAGAAAGTTGCATGTCCACATACCTAGACTAAGTGACACCTGAAAACCCTATAATAGTGAGGGGACACGACCACCGGCTCCCTGCACTTAATACGGAGGGAGTCAGGGTCACCTAGAATCAAGTCAACAGGAAAACACAAATAAAGGGATAGACTTATGTGAGAAACCAACAGTAGAAAACTTCTAGCAGTGAACACAATCCAGGAAGTAGTATAAACCGCAAAGTGAGGCAGTATGGGAGGGGATATAAAGGGAGGCAATCACTGCTAATAGATGACAGCTGGAAGAGGGAGAAGAGATGTCAAAGCGAAACCAAAACAAAAGAACATCATGCAGGAGGTACTGAAGAACGTCTGTCAGAACTTCTCAGAGACCTGGCGGTGACAGTCAGACTTTTCTGTGGATCAGTGGGATGGACTCCCGACAGATTAAGCTCTGTTTTGTAGACCATGTAACTCAATATTTTCCTCATTTTCTGTCATTCCTCATGTATTTATTTGAAGTTTATAGAAACATAGACTGTGTCGGCAGATAAGAACCATTTGGCCTGTCTAGTCTGCCCAATATACTAAATACTATGGATAGCCCCTTGCCCTATCTTATATGAAGGATGGCCTTATGCCTATCCCATGCATGCTTAAACTCCTCCACTGTATTTGCAGCTACCACTTCTGCAGGAAGGCTATGCATCCACTACTCTCTCAGTAAAGTAATACTTCCTGATATTACTTTTAAACCTTTGCCCCTCTAATTTAAAACTATGTCCTCTTGTAGCAGTTTTTCTTCTTTTAAATATTCTCTCCTCTTTTACCTTGTTGTTTCCCTTTATGTATTTTAAAGTTTCTATCATATCCCCTCTGTCTCGTCTTTCTTCCAAGCTATACATGTTAAGGTCCTTTAATCTTTCCTGGTAAGTTTTATCCTGCAATCCATGTACCAGTTTAGTAGCTGTTCTCTGAACTCTCTACAAAGTATCAATATCCTTCTGGAGATATGGTCTCCAGTACTGAGCACAATACTTCAAATGAGGTCTCACTAGTGCTCTGTAGAACGGCATGAGCACCTCCCTCTTTCTACTGGTAATTCCTCTCCCTATACACCCAAGCATTCTGCTAGCATTTCCTGCTGCTCTATGACATTGTCTGCCTACCTTTAAGTCTTCTGAAATAATGATCCCTAAATCCCTTTCCTCAGATACTGAGGTTAGGACTGTATCACTCATTTTATATTCTGCTCTTGGGTTTTTACGTCCCAGGTGCATTATCTTGCACTTATCAACATTAAATTTTAGTTGCCAGATTTTTGACCATTCCTCTAGTTTTCCTAAGTCCTTTTCCATTTGGTGTATCCCTCCAGGAACATCAACCCTGTTACAAATCTTTGTGTCATCAGCAAAAAGACACACCTTACTATTGAGGCCTTCTGCAATTTCGCTGATAAAGATATTAAACAATATGGGTCCCAGAACAGATCCCTGAGGTACCCCACTGGTAACAAGACCTTGGGCTGAATATACTCCATTGACTACAACCCTCTGTTGCCCAAAGACTGCACTATATTGATAAGCCTTCTATGTCGGACAGTATCAAAAGCCTTACTAAAGTCTAGATAAGCAATGTCTACTGCACCTCCTCCATCTATTATTTTAGTCACCCAATCAAAAAATTCAATAAGATTAGTTTGACATGATCTGCCTGAAGTAAACCCATGCTGTTTTTCATCTTTCAATCCATGGGATTTTAGATGTTCCACAATCCTCTCCTTAAGTATGGTTTCCATTAATTTCCCCACTATTGATGTCCGGCTTACTGGCCTATAGTTGCCCGATTCCTCCCTACTACCTTTCTTGTGAATGGGCACAACATTTGCTAATTTCCAATCTTCTGGGATGACTCCTGTTGCCAGTGATTGGTTAAATAAATCTGTTAATGGTTTTGCTGGTTCACCGCTGAGCTCTTTTAATAGCTTTGGGTGTATCCCATCAGGCCCCTGTGACTTATTTGTATTAATTTTAGACAGTTGACTTAGAACCTCTTACTCTGTAAAGACACATGCATCAAAAGATTCATTAGTCTTCTTTCCTAACTGAGGTCCTTCTCCTTCATTTTCCTTTGTAAAAACTGAACAGAAGTATTCATTGAGGTAGTCAGCTAGTTCTTTATCTTCTTCCATATACCTTCCTTCTTTTGTTTTTAATTTGGTAATTCCTTGTTTTAGTTTCCTTTTTTCATTTATGTATCTGAAGAATGCCTTATCGCCTTTTTTCCCTGACTGAGCTAATTTCTCTTCTGCCTGTGCTTTAGAAGCTCTTATAACTTCTTTGGCCTCTCTCTGCCTAATCTTTTAAATTTGCCTGTCATCCTCGTTGTTGTTTTTTATAATTCCTAAATGCTATCTTTTTGTTTTTAATGATTTTGGCTACTTTTGCTGAGTGCCACAGTGGTCTCTTCCTTTTTTTGCTTTAATTACAATTTTCTATTGCCTTCAATAGTGCCACTTTTAAGTAGTCCCATTTCTCCTGGACTCCAATGAAACTGTTCCAGTCTAATAGGGACTCGTATACCACTAATCTAATTTTAGAAAAGTCAGTTTTTCTAAAATCTAAAACTTGTTTTTGTGTGGTGTGACTCAGTCACTGTACTTATAGTAAACCACACTGACTGGTGATCACTAGATCCCAAGCTTTCCCCTACAGTAATATCAGATACCAAATTCCCATTTGTGAATACTAAATCTAAAATGGCCTCCTCCCGGGTTGGCTCCTCCACTACTTGCTGTAGAGATAATCCCAGTAGGGAATTTAGAATATCTGTACATCTGGAAGATTGAAGTCTCCCACAATGATAATTTCCCCCTTCAATGTAATTGTAGCTATTTCCCCAACTAGTAGATCATCTAATTCTGTGACTTGGCTAGGTGGTCTATATATCACACCTACACGAGTTACCTTATGATTATCAAGCTGCAAGGTAACCCAAACTGACTCTAAATTGTTCTCGCTAACTTGTATCAAACTAGATTTTATGCTATCTTTCACATACAGGGCCACCCCCCCTTCTTGCCTTCTCTGTCTTTCCTGTATAGAGAGAACCCTGGTATTGATATATCCCAGTCATTACTCCCCTTGAACCATGTCTCAGTAACAGCCACTACATCTATATTCTCAGATGCCATTATAGCCTCAAGTTCATTGATCTTATTCCCTAGACTGCGAGCATTTGTAGACAAGACTCTGAGCTTGTCATTTCTTAACCTTTGTGCTACTGGCCTCTTCTGGCATTGTTCCGGGGGGCAGTCGGACTGCTGGATTATCACTCTTTTGCCCCCCTTTCCTAGTTTGAATGCTTCTTAGCAAATACTTGGAACTGTTCACCGAGGACATTCGTTCCCTTGAGAGAAAGATGCAAACCATCTTTCTTGTACAGTTCTTTTCCATTCCAACAAGAGCTAACATGAGACACAAAGCCAAACCCTTGGTTCAGACACCATTCACCAAGCCATACATTGAATTCCTTAATGCGCATCTTCCTGTCATGCTGAAGGTTCTGCACAGGCAAAACTGCAGAGAATGAAACAGTTGATGCAACCTCCCGTATATCCTTTCCAAGTGTGTGAAAAGCTTCTTTCACCTTTGAAACCTCATTGCAAGCCAGATCGTTTGTCCCAAGATGGAGAATAACATCCACTTCCCTTTCCTGCTTTGCTTGCCTAGCAATAGTAAGGATCCGTCATCTATCCCTGCTAGCGTTAGCACAAGGGAGACATCTCACAACACCATTCTCCTCAAACTTCACACCTCTTATGATGGAATCGCCCACCAACAGCTGCTTACTATCAATCCTCACCTTCTCCTTTTTGTCTTTGGCTGCAATCTTACATACTTTAGGCATGGGAGATGATTGTTTCCACTGTGCTTGAGCCATCCTCCATGTTGCTCTTGCACTCTGAAAGTGCTGCAAATGAATTATGGAGAGCCACAGACTGTGGGACATGCCTTCTATCCACAACTCTCAGTCTACCAGAACCTACAGTAACCCATCTTCCATTTCTAGGGGGCCTCTGTGGCAGTGGCATTGCAATGTTCTCAGCCTGAGTTTGTTTAGTGGTTAATTTAAAAATCTCATATTTCAAAAAGGTAATTTCCTGCTGCATTATGGAGAGCTGTCTACAGATCAGACAGTATCCAAACCTCTGAAGAGTGGAACCTGAAATAAAAGCACAACAATTCCTGCACAGAACCAGGTCTGCCATTGTAAAGAGGGGAAAGATTTTAAAGAAACAAATCTTACTTTTTTAGATTGTATCCACCTCCAGATTACCTCCTGAGTATCTCCAATGCTCTTGTAGATCATCTCTTGGTAAAGCAGTCTTGGAAAAGCAGCAAGCTATAATTAGCAAGCTAATACTGTGTGGATATATATACACACACTCCCACAAAGGCTCCTCCCCCAACAACAAATTAACACCTTACTCGCCTATGCTCATTTGCAATCAGACAATAGAGATACTGTGTCTAGCAAATTCCTTACCTCTTTTGAAACACAGTGTCTGAGTATCCACCAGAAACACCACTGAAGTTCTGCTACAGTGGAAAAACTCTGAGTTAGACTAAGTTAGTCTCCTGAATATCTCCAATGCTCTTGTAGATCAGCTCTTGGTAAAGCAGTCTTGGAAAAGCAGCAAGCTATGTGTCCAGTTTCCTGTAATGTTTCAACAGACATCTACACATAAAATGTGAAGATAACCCTACATAGGATATGTTATATGCAAACTTTCAAAATAAATGATTCTGTAAAACCAACCAAACTTTCAATAAGAACCCTTCTAAAAATGTGTTTGTATTTGTTACACCTGAACCTTCATCTGGAAATTTCCCTAGTCTCTATAAATGCTAGAAGTTTTTTATGCTTCTTTAACGTGTATATTTTATTGAATTGTGTTGTGTCTTCATTTTTTGTGATAGTTTTGTATCAGCTCTTTTTGCATATATTATCAAACTAAAGAGCAGTGTGCTTGGTCCATACACAATAGCTTTGCAACTTAACGTGTTTGATTTAATTACTGGTTTAGAGCTCGCAAGACACCGTAGTCAGTGCTAGCTTTGACATCAGTACATTTTCTGTTATGATCAGTGATTCTCCTTAGACTTTTTGGGATACTTGCCCATATTTAGAAAACCTCTTGCAATCTCCAAGTAAGGGCTCATGCACACAAACTTATATTCTTTCCGCTTCCATTCAAGTTTTTTTGGTGGACCCTATGCAGAACCATTCATTTCAATGGGTCCGCAAAAACAATGGAAGGGACTCCGTGTGCATTCAGTTTCATATTTCCATTCTGCAAAAAAGTAGTGCATGTCCTATTATTGTCCACAAATCACTGTCCGAGGCCCCATTCAAGTCAATGGGTCTGCAAAAAATACAGAACGCACACGGAACACATCCGTATGTCATCTGTGTTTTGTGGATCCATACTGTAGAAATTCTATGCCCAGCCCATATTGCTCATGTGTTTGGTGATTAATAAGTTACTATTTCCGTTTCCGTTCTGCAAAAAACATATCGCATATGGAAACCATACAGATATGTTTTGTGGAATAACGGAATGGAAGAGGATTTAAATCAGAGAAAAAAAAAACTCAGATACGGAAACGGATTAGTGAAAAACAGACCGCAAAACAACAACGGTTGTGTGCATGAGCCCTAAGCATGATCTAAAAGTTTAATTTTGTTCTTACAGAATCTGCATTTTTTTAAAAAAAGATTTCCTTACTCATCCTCTTAGATTTTGGCGCACGTTTTGCAGAAAAACAAATACCAGCTCCAAGGTGGTATAAAAAGTGTTGCATAATTCTGATAGAGTGAAGAGCTATGATACACTGTGGAACAAATGGAAATTTTTGTGGAGCATTTTGTTGCATCTTTCCATCACCGCTTTCTAAAATAACACCATGGATTTAGGGCTCGTTCACACGACCGTTGGTGTCCTTTTCCTGTATTGTGGACTGCATTTTTGGATCCGCAATACACAGGCACCATTCCGTTGTCATTCCGCATCACTGATGCGGACCCATTCATTTCAATGGGTCCGCAAATACGGAGATGCGGAATGGAAGCACGGAACGGAACACTACGGAAGCACTACAGAGGGCTTTCTGGGGTTCCGTTACATTCCTATCTTTTTGCGGAACAGAGGGATCGCAGATCCATTCAAGTGAATAGGTCTCCAATCCTCATGCGCCTGCCCCACGGTCATGTGAATAAGCCCTTAGACTCACTTAACAAACCAAATACACACTGATTATAAATTTTGTGCACAGTAAAAATGGTGCAGGCACAATATTCTGGCACAAAATATACCTAACTTAAACACTTCCCATCTGGGCCATTTACCCCCTTCCTGACCAGGCCTAATTTTGAAAATCTGACATCCCTCACTTTATGTGGTAATAATTTTGGAACGCCTGTACTTATCCAAGTCATTCAGAGATTCTGTTATCGTGACACATTGTACTTCATGATAGTCATAAATTTGAGTCAATTTATTTCACCTTTATTCATGAAAAAATCTAAAATTCACCAAAAATTTAGAAAAAATCTCAATTTTCTAAAATTCTATTTCTCTGCTTTTAAAACAGAAAGTGATACCTCATAAAATATTTATTACTTAACATTCCCCATATGTCTACTTTATGTTGGCATCATTTTGGAAATGTCATTTTATTTTTTTAGGACGTTAAAAGGCTGAGAATTTTAGAAGCAATTCTTAAAATTTTTACGAAAATTGCCAAAACCCACTTTTTAAGGACTAGTTCAGATCTGAAGTTACTTTTTGGGGCCTACATAGTGGATACCCCCATTGTAGAAACTACACCCCTAAAGTTACTTAAAACCGATTTTACAAACTTTGTTAACCCTTTAGGCGTTCCACAATAATTAAAGGAAAATGGAGATCAAATTTTAAAATTTCACTATTTTGGCAGATTTTCCATTTTAATCCAATTTTTTCTTTAAAACATCGATGGTTAACAGCCAAACAAAACTCAATATTTATTACCCAGATTCTGTGGTTTACAGAAACACTCCACATGTGGTCATAAACTCCTGTATGGGCACACGGCAGGGCGCAGAAGAAAAGGAACTCCATATGGTTTTTAGATGACATGTCCCATTTGAAGCCCTCCCTGATGCACCCTTACAGTAGAAACTCCCAAGAAGTGACCCCATTTTGGAAACTAGGGGATAAGGTGCCAGTTTTATTTGTAATATTTTTGGGTACATATGATTTTTCGATCATTCATTATAACACTTTATGGGGCAAGGTGACCAAAAAATTTGTTGTTTTAGCACAGTTTTTATTTATTTATTTTTACAGCATTCACCTGAGGTGTTCGGTCAAGTGACATTTTTATAGAGCAGATTGTTACGGACGTGGCGATACCTTATATGTATACTTTTTCTTATTTATTTAAGTTTTACACAATAATAGCATTTTTGAAACAAAAGAATTATGTTTTAATGTGTCCATATTCTGAGAGCTATAGTTTTTTAATTTTTTGAGAGATTTTCTTATGTATGGGCTCATTTTTTGCGGGATGAGGTGACGGTTTTGTTGGTACCATTTTGTGGGACATATGCCTTTTTGATAACTTTGTGTTGCACTTTTTGTGACGTAAGGTGACAAAAATTGCTTGTTTTGACACAGTTTTGTTTTTATTTTTTTTACGGTGTTAACCCGAGGGGTTAGGTCATGTGATATTTTTATACAGCTGGTTGTTACGGACGCGGCAATACCTAATATGTATGCTTTTTTAGATTTATTTCACTTTAACACAATAATAGCCTTTTTGAAACCAAAAAAATGATGTTTTAATGTGTCCATGTTCTGAGAGCTATATATATATTTTTTTTTTTGAGAGATTTTCTTAAGTAGGGGCTCATTTTTTTGCGGGATGAGGTGACGGTTTTATTAGTACCATTTTGTGGGACATACGCCTTTTTGATCACTTGATGTTGTACTCTATATTAATTAACATTCTCCATATATCTACTTTATGTTGGCATCATTTTGTAAATGTAATTTTATTTTTTTAGGATGTTAGAAGGCTTAGAATTTTAGAAGCAATTCTTCAAATTTTTGCGAACATTTCCCAAACCCACTTTTTAAGGATCAGTTCTGGTCTGAAGTCACTTTTTGGGGCTTAGTGGAAACCCCCCATAAATGACCACATTGTAGAAACTACACCCCTCAAGCTACTCAAAATGGATGAAAGGAAAATGGAGATAAAATTAAAAAATTTCACTTTTTGGCAGATTTTCCATTTTAATCCATTTTTTTTAACACATCGAGGGTTAACAGCCAAACAAAACTCAATATTTATTACCCTGATTCTGCGGTTTACAGAAACACCCCACATGTGGTCATAAACTGATGTAAGGGCACACGGCAGGGCACAGAAGGAAAGTAACACCATATGGTTTTTGGAAGGCAGATTTTGCTGGACTGGTTTTTAGATGCCATGTCCCATTTTAATCCCCCCGATGCACCCTTACAGTAGTAACTCCCAAAAAGTGACCCCATTTTGGAAACTAGGGGATACTTTTTTTGGTACTATTTTGGGGTACATATGATTTTTAATTGTTCTATGTTAAGTTTTTTTGTGAGGGAAGGTAACCCAAAAATTTCTGTTTTGGCACTGTTTTTATTTTTTACAACATTCATCTGACAGGGTAGATTATGTGCTATTTTTATACAGCAGGTTGTTACGGACGCAATGATATCAAATATGTCTACTTTCTTTGTTTTTTGTTTCAGTTTTACATAATAAAGCATTTTTGAAAAAGAAATTGTTTTTGTGTCTCCATTTTCTGAACTCTGCCGATCATCTTGTGCAGGGGCTTGTTTTTTGCAGGAAGAGTTTACGTTTTTATTGGTACCATTTTTGGGTACATATGATTTTTTTTAACATTCATTATTACACTTTATGGGGCAAGGTGACTACAAAATTGGTAATTTTGGCACAGTTTCTATTACCAATGTGACATTTTAATAGAGCAGATCGTTACGGACGTGGCAATACCTAATATGTATATTTTGTCTTATTTATTTAAGCTTTGCACAATAATAGCAATTTTGAAACAAAAAAACTATGTTTTAGGCCCCTTTGACACGGGCGAGTGTTCCGCGTGGGTACAATGCGTGAGGTGAACGCATTGTACCCGCACTGAATCGAGACCCATTCATTTCTATTAGCTGTGCACATGAGCGGTGATTTTCACGCATCACTTGTGCGTTGCATGAAAATTACAGCATGCTCTATATTGTGCATTTTTCACGCAACGCAGGCCCCATAGATGTGAATGGGGCTGCGTGAAAATCGTAAGCATCCACAAGCAAGTGTGGATGCGGTGCGATTTTCACGCATAGCTGCTAGGATGAATGTCTATTTACTGTATTATTTTCCCTTATAACATGGTTATAAGGGAAAATAATAGCATTCTTTATTACAGAATGCTTAGTAGAAGGTCATCACATGATGTATCATCACATAATACATCACATGATCCATCACCATGGTGATGGACCATGTGATGAGCTCAGTGATGTCACCTTAGGTCCTTTGACAGGTCCTGAAGAAAGAACAGGAGACCGGCATCTATGCGATCAATTGGAGGAGGTGAGTTAATTTTTTTAATTACTTTTTTAACCCTCAATTGATCTTCTGCTAAGCATTCTGCATTAAAGAATGCTATTATTTTCCCTTATCACCATAAGGGAAAATAATAAAATGTACAGAATATTAAACCCAAACCCGAACTTCTGTGAAGAAGTCCGGGTTCGGGTCTGGGCACCAAGCATGCCGATTTTTTTCTCATTCTCATTAAAATGCTTTGCACTCACGGG
This sequence comes from Bufo gargarizans, assembly GCF_014858855.1. Classification (NCBI taxonomy): domain Eukaryota; kingdom Metazoa; phylum Chordata; class Amphibia; order Anura; family Bufonidae; genus Bufo; species Bufo gargarizans. The sequence goes on from NC_058082.1 coordinate 202,861,461, forward strand.
GAAAAATTGCGCATTTTCCCACAACGCACCCGCATCTTTTCCCGCAACGCCTGTGTGAACCCAGCCTTGGTGTTTCCATAGTCTGAGAGCCATAGCTTTTTTTATTTTTGAATGATTGTCTTAGTGTCTCCTTTTATGCGGGATAAGCTGACGGTTTAATTGATACTATTTTTGGGGCATATGCTTTTTTTATCACTTGGTGTTGCAATTTTTGTGATGTAAAGTGGCAAAATTGCTTTTTTTATACCGTTTTTATTTTTAATTTTTTTGGGCATTATTATTATTACGGTGTTCACCTGAGGGGTTAGTTTATGTGGTATTATTATAGAGCAGGTTGTTACAGATGCAATACCTAATATGTCAACTTTATTTATTTATTTCACTTTAGCACAATAATAGCAGTTTTGAAGCAATAAAATAATCATATTTTAGTGTCTCTATTATCTGAGAGTAATAGATTTTTTATTTTTTGACCGATTGTCTTAGGTAGGGTCTCATTTTTTGCGGCGTGAGGTGATGGTTTGATTGGTCCTTTTTTGGAGGGCATACGCTTTCTTGATCACTCGGTGTTGCAATTTTTGTGATGTAAGGTGACAAAATCCCTTTTTTTATACAGTTTTTATTTTTTACAGTGTTTACCTGAGGGGTTATGTCATGTGATATTTTTATAGAGCTGGTTGTTACGGACGAGGCGATACCTAATATGTATACTATGTTTTATTTATTTCAGTTTAACACAATAATAGCATATTTGAAACAAAAAAAATGATGTTTTAGTGTCTCATGTTCTGAGAGCTATAGTTTTTTTTTTTTTTTTTAGCGATTTTCTTATGTAGGAGCTCATTTTTGGCGGGATTAGGTGATGGTTATATTGGTATCATTTTGTGGGACATACACCTTTTTGATCGCTTGATGTTGCACTTTTTGTGATTTAAGGTGACAAAAATGGCTTTTTTGACAAATTTGTCATTTAATTTTTTTATGGTGTTTATCGGACGGGGTGGATCATGTGATATATTTATAGAGCCAGTTGTTATGGACGTGGCGATACCTAATATGTGTTTTTTTATTTATTTATTTTATTATAAAATCAGGGGGAAAAAAACTTTATTTCTGACTTTAACTTTTGGGGGTCTAGACCCCTCTGCAATGTATTACAATACATCTGTATTGTAATGCATTGCCTGTTAGTGTTTACACAGAGTAATACACTAACAGGTTGCCTAGGAGTCCCAGCCTAAAGCTGAATCTCCTGGGCACCCGTAGAAGGCAGGTCCCGATGCCGTGCAAGACATTGGGCAGCCTGTGCATGGCATCGGGCTGCCTTCTCAACCTTTGGTTTCCTCCACAGCAGTATGGGACCCGATGAGTTACCACAGCCAACCTCTTCTATGTCCCGGTCAGTGCTGACTGCGGCATAGAAGGGGATAATGCGCCGACATCTGTGTTTTAACCGATGCCGGCGCATACAGCTAGGGTCCAGTCCCTTGCAGCTGATCGGGCAGTCGCAGCTCCTGCACCCGCCATAATAGTACGGCGCTGGGCGTCAAGTCACGTCCTAATGCGCCTTACTATTACGGTGCTGGTCGGTAAGGGGTTAATTATGTAGAAACCTCTTTACCCAGAAAATCCATCCAGTGTTACAGTGTAAAAATGTTTTAATTAATGTTTCATAGATTAAGACTGTAATGAGTAACAGTAAAAACAGTAAAATGCCTTTATTACAGCATCTGATGGTCCAGAAATTATGATAGCTCAGCACTTTGTTTTGGCACAGAACTGAAAGATAATCTATAATGGAGCAGAAAACAAAACACATTTCATTACATTGTATAATATAGTTTGTTTCTGCTTACAATAAAAAATGAAAATTATTCTTTGTTCTGCATCCCTGACATGTAGATTCTCAAATTATATCAAGTCAATTATGTTTTCCCAGAGACCCTAAAAAGTACAGAAAATACTGGCAGTTCCTATTTTATTTATGTTCCCATTGACAATTTTGAAATATTATGTATGCATACTATTAATCTGTGGAGTTTCATCTATATTATGTCAAAAGAACACCATTCCAAATACTGTAAAGCAAACCATAAAACATACAAGAGAATGTTAAGTTAACTCCTTAGTGACCAGCCTGTTTTGGGTCTTATTGACCCAGCATTTTGCTTCCTTTTTCTTTTTTCCTTGTTTTTTCAGAGCTATAACTTTTTTATTTTTCAGTCTATGTATGAGGGCTTGTTTTTTCTGGACAAGTTGTACTTTTTAATGGTTTCCTTTTAGGGTACACATAACTTCATGATTAACTTTTGTTAACTCTTTTTCGGAGGGAAATGGGAAAAACAGCAATACTTCCACAGTTTTTATGTTATAAATTTTACAGCGTTTTCAGTATAAATAACATAATATCTTTATTCTCTGGGTCAGTACAATTACAGTGATACCAAATACATATAGTTGTATTTTTGCTACTTTTGTGCAATAAACCCCCTTTTTTTTAAAGGAAGAAAACCTTTTTTGCATCACCGAGTTGTGTGAGGGCTTGATTTTTGCAGGACAACTGCAGTAGTTTTCATTGGTACCATTTTGGAGTAAATTAAGCTTTTTGATCGCTTGTTATTAAGTTGTTTTTCAGTTCAACTAAGAATAAATTTGCAATTTTTTGAACTTTTAATTTTTTACAGGGATAATTTACATGATTTTTATGTAGGGTGGATCGTTACAGACGTGGCGATACCAAATATATTACTTGAAAAGTGTATGTTCTGTTAGAGCAGGAGCACGGTTCTCATGTGAGAGCCGAGCCCCCGCTCCCTGCTGCACGGGAGATCCTTGCTGAGCTTAGACTAGGCCACCATGAAATAGCGGCAGCCCAGCCTAAGACACCTTAGTGACTGCCGTAAAAAGTCATATGGGTAGTCACTAAGGGGTTAAGAGAATACATCACTATGATTCCGAATCTGACTGTAACATAAACTAGTGACAGAAATCCTAATTCAGATGCATGCTTTTTTTGTGTTGTCTATTTTTGTAATCCCTGTTAAGCAGCTCCAGGGGGACTCAAGTTCTGTAAATGTGTGCATGCTAAAAACCCTGAGGAGTCCCACCTCATGAGTACCAGGCGCCAACCCCCCAGTTTGGCAGCTTTTGCCCTATACACAGTAGAGGAAGACAGTTGTCAATTATCCACAGGAGTTTGAGGGGAGGACTCAAATATGAGAACTCCAGTGCTTGGGCCCCCATGGATTTACCCAACAGAGATTTTAAAAAAAGAAATGCTCATAAAAATGAATCAGGGTCACTTGTTTATGCTTCAAACAGATTGGACAGCATAAATCTTTCACACACAAAGTAGAAGAGAATCTGCTTCCTAACTTTCTCACATTCACTCAGAAGCAGCCCCAAGATCATGGAGGACATTTCAGAGAAGTAATGATATTTGTGGCTGAAAATATAGTATTTGGGCTGAGATATAAGCTTCTAATTTAGCTGCACCAGTCTTTTTGTCTGTTTTTGTCTCTTCTGTCCCACTCAGCTTTGCTCACTTCTCCCTCTCCCCTTTCCATAGACTTGTATTGACATGTGTAATCCAATGATCCTTCTGTGAGCTGCTCCATCCTGGACAGCTTCAAGAGAAATTTTAAAGAGAAAAGCATTTAGCAAGGGGGAAGGAGATAAATAGTAGAAAACAGAAGACATTTCTCTTTGATAAGATATATAAAAAAAAATGATTATGGTTGCTTGTACTATTACTTTATGCAAAGTTTGCATTGCCCACCTGATATACCTATTCTCAGCTGTTTAGTAGTTTATGCAGGACACGAGTATTCCCATAACTTCTGGAATACTTGTTCATGCTCCACGTGCTCATGCATGTACATGTTCTGTACATAATTGTCTATTTCACAGGCTAAGGCCTCATGCACACGACCGTTGTGTGCATCCGTGGCCGTTGTGCCATTTTCAGTTTTTTTTCGCGGACCCATTGACTTTCAATGGGTCCGTGGAAAAATCTGAAAATGCACCGTTTTGCAGCCGAGGCCGTGATCCGTGTATCCTGTCCGTCAAAAAAATATGACCTGTCCTATTTTTTTGACGGACAACGGTTCACGGACCCATTCAAGTCAATGGGTCCGTGAAAGAACACGGAAGCACACAAGATTGGCATCCGTGTCCGTGGCCGTAGGTTGCTTTCATACAGACGGATCCGAAGATCCGTCTGCATAAAAGCTTTTTCAGATCTAAGTTTTCACTTCGTGAAAACTCATATCCGACAGTATATTCTAACACAGAGGCGTTCCCATGGTGATGGGGACGCTTCTAGTTAGAATACACTACAAACTTTGTACAAGACTGCCCCCTGCTCCCTGGCAGCACCCGATCTCTTACAGGGGGATATGATAGCACAATTAACCCCTTCAGGTGCGGCACCTGAAGGGGTTAATTGTACTACCATATCCCCCTGTAAGAGATCAGGGCTGCCAGGCAGCAGGGGGCAGACCCCCCCTCCCCAGTTTGAATATCGTTGGTGGCACAGTGTGCGCCACCCATCGGGCCCCCCTTCCTCCCTCTAGTGTAATAAATCATTGGTGGCACAGTGTGCGCCCCCCATCGGGCCCCCCCTTCCTCCCTCTATTGTTATAAATCGTTGGTGGCACAGTGTGCGCCCCCATCGGCCCCCCTCCCTCTATAGCAGTAACAACATTGGTGGCCAGTGTGCGGCCTCCCATCTCCCCCCCCCCCGATAATTGGTGGCAGCGGAGTTCCGATCGGAGTCCCAGTTTAATCGCTGGGGCTCCGATCGGTAACCATGGCAACCAGGAAGCTACTGCAGCCCTGGTTGCCATGGTTACTTAGCAATAGTACACCAGTAGAAGATTCATACTTACCTGCTTGCTGCTGCGATGTCTGTGACCGGCCGGGAGCTCCTCCTACTGGTAAGTGACAGTTCTTTAGCAATGCGCCGCACAGACCTGTCACTTACCAGTAGGTGGAGCTCCCGGCCGGACACAGACATCGCAGCAGCAAGCAGGTAACTATGAATCTTCTACTATTGTACTATTGCTAAGTAACCATGGCAACCAGGACTGCAGTAGCGTCCTGGTTGCCATGGTTACCGATCGGAGCCCCAGCGATTAAACTGGGACTCCGATCGGAACTCCGCTGCCACCAATGATCGGGGGGGAAGGGGATGGGAGGCCGCACACTGGCCACCAATGTTGTTACTGCTATAGAGGGAGGGGGGCCGATGGGGGGCGCACACTGTGCCACCAACGATTTATAACAATAGAGGGAGGAAGGGGGGGCCCGATGGGGGGCGCACACTGTGCCACCAACGATTTATTACACTAGAGGGAGGAAGGGGGGCCCGATGGGGGGCGCACACTGTGCCACCAACGATTTACTACACTAGAGGGAGGACGGGGGGCCCAATGGGGGGCGCACACTGTGCCACCAACAATATTCAAACTGGGGGGGGGGTCTGCCCCCTGCTGCCTGGCAGCCTTGATCTCTTACAGGGGGATATGATAGTACAATTAACCCCTTCAGGTGCCGCACCTGAAGGGGTTAATTGTGCTATCATATCCCCTTGTAAGAGATCGGGTGCTGCCAGGCAGCAGGGGGCAGTCTTGTACAAAGTTTGTAGTGTATTCTAACTAGAAGTGTCCCCATCACCATGGGAACGCCTCTGTGTTAGAATATACTGTCGGATCTGAGTTTCACGATGTAGCTCATATCCGACAGTATATTCTAACATAGAGGCGTTCCCATGGTGATGGGGACGCTTCAAGTTAAAATATACCATCAGATTGGAGAAAACTCCAATCCGATGGTATAAAAGATCTCCAGACTTTACATTGAAAGTCAATGGGGACGGATCCGTTTGAAATGGCACCATATTGTGTCAACGTCAAACTGATCCGTCCCCATTGACTTGCATTGTAATTCAGGACGGATCCGTTTGGCTCCGCACGGCCAGGCGGACACCAAAACGACTTTTTTTTCATGTCCGTGGATCCTCCAAAAATCAAGGAAGACCCACGGACGAAAAAACGGTCATGGATCACAGACCTACGGACCCCGTTTTTGCGGACCGTGAAAATAAACTGTCGTGTGCATGAGGCCTAAGAGCAGCATATTTAAAAAAAAAACTTTTTATTAACAGGAGAGAAAAGCTTTAACAATTAACAATCCAATTTACAGGCCAGAATACAATCAGAATCATAAAAGCCATGTTTACATTTTCTCTAACTAATGCGCTGCTGCAAATGCCTTATCTCAGTATCAGAAATAGCAGTGTCAATTACCTTCAGGTAGCCCCATTAAACGGGCTGAGCGGGGGAGCCATAAGCAGATGACAAGGTTTGTTGCAATCTCAAAGTTGAGTACAAAATGTGGGGTGACTTACACCATAAACCCTAAACCTTGTCAAATTTTTTAGGTTTATTACGATGTTTAAATACCAACAATATATAAGGTAAAATCTGGTTTATCTGAAATTTTGACACGCTTAACGTTGGTGTATTGGGGCTATACCATCTCAGGGCAATACATTTGCGTGCCAATAACAATGATTTCTTCAGAAATATCGTCATATAGTGATCCCAGCTTTCTTCATTTAATAGTCCCAGGAGACATACTTCAGGAGTGCATACTACCTGGACAGGCAATAGATTGGAAAGAAAGTCTGCTACCTCCTTCCAGAATGCAGCAATTGGGCTGATTCACATCATGTGCCAGAAGCCTACCTCCAGTTCTCCACAGCGTGGACATGATGTAGATGGTGATCTGCCCATTTTGTGTAACCTGATTGGTGTGAGATATGTCTGGTGAATAATGTAAAGCTGGATTAATTTGTTATTGATTGCTGGTGATACTTGTAAATGCGATTCCAATAAAGCACTAGCTTTCACATGTATTAAGTGCAAGTATATTGTTGAGACTAAGCCACTTGGTCCTTGAAGTGGGTATTTAGAGATCGTGGTATATGGCTCGGGTACTTACTCTGTATGGCAGATCTAAGTTGAAGGTATGAGAAGAAATGAGTTTGAGGGATACCATACTTTTGTGATAGATCCGAAAAACGCCATTAACATGCCCATGTCATAAATATCTCCAACAGTTTTCCCCCTAACGATTTCCATCTGTCTGCCCCCATAACCACCTGTACCTGCAGTAGTGATTGATTGTCCTACAGAGGTATATCTGAGACAACGGGACACTGATTTGACCTCTCTCCAGATTATTTGAGCTAATTTATGTAGAGGAAGTAATGGTTTCTGAAATTTTGCGGATACTTCTAAAACCGGCCACAATGTGTGGCAGTTCAGATGGTGTTTCAAAAAATACTCTGAAGTAGGCAATTCCTCTGCCGTGTACCACGTATGGATGAGTCGCAGTTGGCCTGCTAAGTAGTATCTAATATATAAAGCTAAGTGTATGTATGTGTGTGTATGTGTATGTCCACTAAAGGAATCTGCACCGTCGCATTTACAATCACGAAATTTGGCACACAGGTACATCAGGTGACCGGGAAGGTTTTAGACCAGGTCTCAGCTCTCTAACATGTACCGTTCCTGAGATATTCCCAAAAATGCATTAGCCAATAGAAGTCTGGTCACATGACACTTATCTGCCAATAGAAGCTAGCATGCCCTTAGTCTTCACATGCACACAGTTTTAAACCAGGTTTCCATAACAACAGAGCCATTTTTTTCATTGCTGTAGGTTAGCTTTAAAGGGGCAGGGCACTGTGGATGACACTGTTAAGCTGTGGAGGTCACAGTTCAGGGGCAAGTAGGGTGGCCATTCAGGCCACCCTCAAAAGACGGACTTAAAAACCCTGCCCCAGCTAAGCCACGCCCCTGACCCAGTTAGACCGCTCCCCTCCAACTCCGCAGCTGACGGGGATTGAAAAAATAAAGGATCTCTGTCCACCCTAGGGGCACGCTGCTGTGGTGGTCACAGTTAAGGGGATGGTCTGCTATGGAGGTCAGTGTTAAGCGGAAGATTGCTGTAGAGGCCACTGTTAAGGGGGTGCGGTATTGTGAAAAGCACTGTTAAGGAGACGGGGTACTGTGGAGGTCAATAATAAAGGGGCTGCTGCTGTGGAGGTCACTGTTAAAGGGGCAGGCCACTGTGGAGGTCACAGTTAAGGGGGCAGGACGCTGTGAAGGTCATTGTTAAAGGGGCGTATGAAAAATCCCAGCAGCTGTGTCTTCATAAATGCATATACATTATTCTTTGTTGAGATCATGTCTCCCAAACAACCAAGACGAGTTTCGGCAATATGCCTTCATCGAGAGGTAAATCATTTTACATACAAATCCAACATATATATAGGTAATCAATCAGGCCATTTGTGATAATGTAAAACGCCGAAGCTGGCCGCAATCGACAAATAATAGCCAATCCACTTCAAAACAACATGATATCAGAGAGGCATGAGAAGGCTCTTAAAGGATCGCAAAATAATAACATAATATTCACTCTAAGACATTTATAAACAACATTTATACATTTATAAACAAGAAATAATGCTCCAATTACTGTCAGGATTTTTCAATGAGTAGCAGAGGTCTATAAAATATAAAATAAACCATCAGAGGATACAGAATACAAAGATCAAATATCAAGGTGCATAATTTCATAGTCCCTATTAAGGCCTCTTGGATGTAATGTATCTAATGTATGGCTCCAGTATGCCTCCCTCCGTAATAAAAGCTTCTTGATATCGCCTCCTCTCCTTGGTCTTTTTATTTGCTCTAACACATGAAATCTCAATTGAGCAATGGTTTGTTTATATTTATCAAAATGAGAAGGGATGGGTAGCATTAAGTTTTTTGTCCTAATAGTTGACTTGTGCTTACAAATCCAATCTCTAACTGCCTGCATTGTCTCACCAATGTATAATAGGCCGCACGGACACAAGTCGACTATGAGGACAAAAAACGTAATGCTACCCATCCCTTTTCATTATGATTGATTTCAACAAAGAATAAAGTATATGCATTTATGAAGACACAGCTGCTGGGATTTTTTGTTCCGTATTGAGTGGAGTTCGCTTCCCTGTGCAGCGTGAACACACGAGTGAGTGCCGGCCAGCTGGCTCTGCTGTTTACTGTTAAAGGGGCGGGCGCTGTGGAGGTCTCTGTTAAGAGGGCAGGGATCTGTGGAGGTCACAGTTAAGGGGGCGGTCCGCTATGGAGGTTACTGTTAAAGGGGTGGGAACTGTGGAGGTCACTTCAGGGGGCGGGATATTGTGGAAATCACTGTTAAGGTGACGTTGTACTGTGGAGGTCACTAATAAAGCGGCTACCGCTATGGAGGTCGCTGTTAAAGGGGAGAGCACTGTGGATGTTACTATTAAGGGGGTAGGCCACTGTGGAGGTTACTGTTAAAGGAGTGGGAACGGTGGAGGTCACTGTTAAGGGAGGAGGGGACTGTGAAGGCCACTATTAAAGGGGCAGTAGGGTACTGTGAGGTCACTGTTAAGGGAGAAGGGTACAGTGGAGGTCACTGTTAAGGGAGCGGGGTATTGTGGCAGTCACTGTTAAAGGGGCAGTCGCTGTGGAGGTCTCTGTTAAGGGGGCTGGGAATGGTGGAGGTCACAGCTAAGGGGACGGTAACCTATGGTCAGTGTTAAGGGGCGGGTGCTGTAGAGATCACTATGAAGGGGGTCGGGTGCTGTGGAACTCACTATTAAAGGGGCAGGCTGCTGTAAAGGTCATAGTTAAGGGGGTGGGCTGCTGTGGAGGTCCCATTTTAAGGAGACTGGGCATTGTGGGGGGGTCAGTGTTAAGGGGTGGGGGCTGTGGAGGTGACTGTTAAGGGGCGGGGTACTGTAGATGTCACTGTTATAGTGGATACTGTTGATATCTTTTAACGACACACACACAAACATTAAATGAAATAGATGAAATATACCCGTGCAAAGCCAGGTCCTTAAGCTAGTATAAAATAATCCGGAAGTGTCATACCTCCCTCCGATTTTGGGCGCCTTAGTGTATCCAGGCTTAGTTTAGCACGTGATCTGCCCCAAATAAATACCCTAGTTAAGGAGTCAATTTCTTTGAAAATTGATTTAGGTATGTGTACTTCTGATTGTTCAAATGCGTAGAGAGCCTTGGGGAGTAAAATCATTTTTATTGTTAATATGCCCTGCTACAGAGATGGGCAGTGATTTTCAGCTTTGAAATTTGTTTTGTATATGTTCAATTAAAGGGTAAATATTAAGCGACAGTGCCCGGAAATATCGCTTAGTAAAATTCACGCCCAGATACTTAAATGTGTCTACCACTTTTAACCGTGCCACATGGGAAGGGCCTGTCCAGTCTGCTCTGCATAGGGGCATGTATACAGATTTCTCCCAATTAATTATTAGTCCAGAGTACTCCCCGAATTTGTCTATCAAGTTGCGGAGAGACGTACCAGGAGATGACAAATATTTAATCATATCATCAGCATATAGTCCAATACGGACCTATCTTTCATCCAGTGTCACGCCAGTTATGTTATTACTAGTCCACACTCAAATGTCCAGCATCTCGGTGACAAGGGGCAGCCCTGTCTTGTTCCTCTACGAAGAGGAAAGCTTTCAGATGTTTCTTCATTTATCAGTAGCCTGCTTACCGGGAGTATAGGATAGTAATCCATCTAAGGAACTGAGGGCCAAACCCAAAGCCTCAGGTAACCGAGCAAATAAGCCCATTCTATGAATCAAGTGCCTTGGCGGCGTCTAATGAAGCTAATGCCCAATCTGCATTCAGGGAGTAGCTCACCTGATCGACAACCTGAACTTGTCTAATATTCTCAGTGGTGGACTTCCCAGAAATAAATCCCGTTTGGTCCTGGTGGACCAGTGACAAAATTACCTTATTCAGGCGGGTCGCTAATATTCTAGTAAGGATTCTGTAGTCCACATTAAGCAATGCTATGGGCCTATGCATTGGAACTGCATTCCAGGGGGTCTTTGTTAGGTTTGAGTAGGAGTATAATAGTGGCTTCCATAAATGAATCGGGCAGGTGCCCAGTCTCTAGAGCTGAGTGGTAAGTAGATAACAATTGGGGGGGCTAATACTTCCACGTATCTGGCATAGACCTCTTTGGGGAGCCCGTCGGAGCATGGAGACTTTCTGTTATTGAGGTCTGAGATTGCCTACAGTACCTTCTCCAGTTATTGGTTGATCTAGTTGGGCACTTAGTGATATAGTAAGATTAGGGAGAGAGATGCCCTCTAAGTATGTGGCAATATCTGTTTCAGATACTGTTATGCTGGACCTGTACAGGTTTTTGTAAAAGTGAGTGAAAGTTTGAATGATTTCTGCCTGGGTATGAAATTCCTGCCTGGTAGAGGTCCTGACTGCTAGAATTGCAGAGGAGGGTAGGGAGTGATGAATTAGCTGTGCAAGCAACTTAGCTGATTGATTGCTCAGCTCAAAAGCGGTCTGTTTCACAAATAAGTTTCCTGTCCGCTTTGTTCTTTAGTTTCATCAAATATTGTCTACCCGCCTGGTGCGAAGCCGCCCTGTTAGCATCAGTCAGGTGTCGAATGTATTGCTGCTCTAGTGTAGTTCACTGAGTTTCTAGCATCTATCTCCGAGCGTTTGGTGTCTTTTAATATAGGAAATACTGTAATGTAAAGATCCACGTAGAAACGCCTTTAAAATGTCCCATACAAGGGCCCGGTTAGGCTGCCCCTCATGTGTCTTCAAAAACTTGGACAACTGGTAAGGGACCCCATCTGCGGAGCTCAAGAGATTCAGCCAGAGCAGATATATACTCATTCTATACATACGTGATGGGGCACTACGTATTAGAGTGCCTATTATTATCGAGTGGTCTGATATTTAAAATATGGAACAAAGATATCACAACGCGTTTTAATTGCCCACCATATAATCAATCCGGGTCAGGGAGTTGTGCCCGCCATAATGGCAAGAATATATGCTATACGTGGAGTTCATAGCCCTCCAGAAGTCAAACCATCTAAACTCAGTTAGGAACCTATTTAATTGTGAGGGGTTCCCTCCATTTGGGAAGTTCCCCTCATCTAGAAAGTGGTCTAAGGGTGGGTCTAATAGCATGTTCAAATCTTCCATACATATTATGTTGGCGTGTGGGTGGGTAGCCGTAAAGGTAGCTGCCAGATACAGGACTTGCATAGAGCCGGAGAGAGGGTTGTAAATGCCTAATAAAGTGTACTGTACATTGTCAATAAGAGAGTGAACAAAGACATATCTGCCCCCTGGATCAATAGCTAAGACTTTTACCTCCCAGCGTAGTTGTTTGTGTATCAGCAGGGAAACCCCCCTCGAAAAGGAAGTATGGTAGGAGTGTGCGCCCCACTGAACCCAGGTCTTCTGCAGGACCCGTGAAGTGTTGGTAGTATAATGCGTCTCTTGTATACACAGAATCTGTGGGCCAGAATTTCTGATATAGACCAGCACCATAGATCTTTTGTGTGGCGTGCCCAGTGCCCTGACATTCCATGATAAAATCTTTAAGTCAGCCATGGATCCCAGGGCAGATATGTGTTGTTAGGGGTTAAATACACTGCAGTAAGTTTAGTAATGTGCAACAGCACTGTATGAAGAGTAATACGTATTTGTGAACACATAACCATCGTAAAACTAGATGAACAACCTAAAAACCACTAACTTTGTGATTCTTGTAAAATCTGTGTTAGTTCTGGAGTAAACTTCTCAATCCAGACTATAGGCCAGTAAAACCGGGATGCCTCTGCCGGCAGTGGTGGTTGGCAGAAGCATATGGGTTGTGGCTACAATAATGGTACAACTGTTAAGATATATTAGTAAATACTATGGCCCTTTAAGTATCTGCAATGGTAGACAAAAGTAGAGTCGGGAGGCTGAAAATAAGAATATCTGAAACTTAGCAACTTAATCAAACCAGTTTCTCAAGGTCCTCTGGGAACCAGTACTTTTGTATTGCCAATAGCCTCAGCGTCTCGGAGATGTTCGCCGCAGGGCCAGCCACTTCTCCAGGAGAGGTAAAGAAGACCTTCCTGTTGCCATCTACCACTCGGAGCTTGGCAGGATAGCCCATGGGTATACTGGCCTCTTTCAGGCGTCTCTTGACATCTAGGAAAGTGGCACATTGTTTCTGTAGCTCCATGGAGAAATCCGGAAACTCGGATGGAAACCCTGGTGTTGTCATATTTGATTTCTTGTCGTCGTCTAGCTAGTGCCAGTATGCTGTCCCTTTCTTTACAATTGAAGAATCTTGCACGCATAGGCCAGGGTGGGGCCCCAGGTGGGGGAGGTTTTGCTGGTATTCTGTATGCCCTTTCTACCACATACGCTGTAGAGAAGTTTGCATCTTGGAAAAGTTTCTTAATCCATTTTTCTATAAACTCGTCAAGAGAGCGGCCTCCCGCTCTCTCAGGCAAGCCAATTATTCTAATGTTGTTTCTGTGGAGCCTATTTTCAAGGTCGTATGGTTTCTGCCTCTAGAGCTCCGCTTTAGTGTTAAGATCAGAAATGGATCTGGGGACAGTAGCAGTGTCATCCTCTATGCGTGATATACGTTCCTAAGTGTGCTGAACCCTGTCTCGTAGGTTATGTAGGTCTTGGCGTAGGAGCCCCAGGTCAACCTTAACTTCATCTAGTTTCCCTGTGAGGGATGTCTTACATGCTGTAATGGCTTCCAGAACTTGAGCAGATACTTGTTTTAGTGTGAGATTGTCATGGTCCTCCTCAGGGAAAGTGATTGGTGCTGATAAATCTGATGCAGTGCTGGCTCTGGTATGCACATTCCGCTGTGGTAGTGGTGACCTGGAGATCTCTTCTGGTTGTTTAGCAAATTCCCCCAGTTTTTCGTCTGTGGTTTTTGCGGTCCCATTGTTATGTCAGGAGAGAAACAGGCGATAAAAGGGGTTGTCCCACAAAAAATATTGTAAAGTTTTCAAACCAGCACCTGGATCTGAATACTTTTGTAATTACATGTTATTAAAAATTTTGCATAGCCCCTGAGTTATTCAATAAAATGTATTTGTATAGCGCCACCTTCTGTTTGTTTGTTTTTTCTTATTTCTTTGACCTGCTCAATGAGAAGGCCGCACATGCTCAGTTTCATCCTTCAACTGCCTCCTGAGCTGTGATAGGCATAGCTGAGAGACACCCCTGAACTGCAGCAGAAAAGACACTCCCCTGAGCTGCCAGCTTGAAATAAATCTAGCAGAGTAATGAATGGGGAGATCTCTGGATCCATACATGGTACAGGGCTAGTTCTAGCTTGTTAGAAAGAGATTGTTATGTACTATATGATGTCTGATTTTCATTTTTTACATTAGTCATGGCATAACCCCTTTTAATGGAGGAATCAGATGACAGTGCCTTATATATTGGGGAGCGTTTTCTTGTCCTGTAGAATTTCTGGCAAAGGTCAGGGGGTGTTCCCCCTGGGTTGTAGTGGGCTTTAGCAGGTGAGTATAGATGTAGCAGGGGGTTCAGACAATCAGAGTTTGCAGTACGATAACTTTATATGAGAAACTTGTGGCTGTGTGTTGTGATATGGAGAGTTCTGAGGTACGGTATTTACACTGGCAGATGTTTGTGCCGTTCTGGGCTCCTCTCTCCTTCTTCTGCTGCTTCAGGGAAGCAGTCAAGATGGCTGAATGGTGGGAATTAGAGGGGGCTGTGGACCCTACTGCTATCTCCCCTCTACCACTAGCTATGCCGCTTACTGATTCCCAGTCCCGGACCTGTGGTTCTCACCAGGCTGTGGGAGTTGTCTGTGCCTGGCAGGTCCGCCGCTCCGGCGGCACACATGGCTCAGCTCCCGGAGTGCCTCACTCCGTTTCCCTGCAGGGTGAGTTTTTTTTTTTCTGCCTACATGTTCCTGTCGGCAGTAGGGCACTTTCCTGGGTCAGATTTTGGTTGTAGAAGGGCAGGATTTATCCTTAATGTAACGCCAGCCGCGGAGCCCCTCTCGGACATGTCCAGTCATCTTGGCTGCTGGCCACGCCCCCCGATACCAAGAACAGCATATTTTAATGGAAAATCTCAGTGTTGACAATGTTAATGTATGCATTATGTATACATTAGTGGTGATCACATGCATAAATGAGTTGGATTAAGTCAATTCATCAATGAATCCTAATGGCCAGTAAATCAAGCGAGTTAACAAAACTATAATTAGGCAAAGAATTTACTACTTCATGAAAGTGATTTTATTTTACCTTGAGCCCTGTATTGCTCACAGTAGGGATCCCCTATTTAGAAAATGTTAACTCGGTACATCATAATGGTACTGCTGACTTCTGATTCTCTTGCGGTAAAAAGACTATCATACTATTATTTACATTAAGTGTCATATCTGTATGGGAGTTAACAGCTTAGGTAAAATGATACCCAGCAATAATGTGTACTGCACAGTTTATAATATCATGAACCTGAAAGCATTCAACCTGATATTTCTCATTAATCAACCATACAGCCTGTTAACATTGAAATTGTAGCACCAAGAAGGAAAAGTTGTGGAATTATGGAAATCACAGGATCAATAGACATGTTAATGATATGCAAAAGATACAAAATTGAAACAAAATATTCAAAGTCTTGGCATGCTATCAATGAGGTTATTAATGGTTGCCTGAGGAATGTTTTGGGCACACAAATCATCAAGATCTGCTGCTGGCAGCTCCCTTTGCAATTTTTAACCACTGATGTCCCAGATGTGCTTGGTATAAGACAAGTCAGGAGACGCTGCAGTCCATATTAGCACATTTAGGCAACAGAGGTTGCTCACAGTAGCAAAAACAACATACAGCTTGGCCTTGTCCTGTTTAAACCGCTTCTGAGACACTTTGGAGGAATGGCCGTACCACTGGTTCTACGACTAAATCAATTTAATACTGGGCTGATAGTGTACCTGAAATGAAGACTAGAGTGGTCTGACTTCTATACATTATGCCACCCAACAATAGAAATCCCAGGAGTAAGACCAGTGCGACGTTCTTTTGTGAAGGCCTCTTCAGGGTGTTACCCAAGTGGTCTCCAAACCAATATCTTACTATCATTGCATCCAAGACAAAAGCGGAACTCGTAACTGTGGATAGATCTCCATTTCAGTCTCCATTTCTGGCTTGGTGCAAAAGCCTTTTGATGGTTTGTATAGACACTGTTTGCCACCCTAAGATTGCGATGTGACATCCAATTTCACTTGCAGTACAGAATGATTTGCTACTGTACAGTTGCAAGAAAAAGTATGTAAACCCTTTGGAATGATATGGATTTCTGCATAAATTGGTCATAAATTGTGATCTGATCTTCATCTAAGTCACAACAATAGACAATCACAGTCTGCTTAAACTAATAACACACAAGGAATTAAATGTTACCATGTTTTTATTGAACACACCATGTAAACATTCACAGTGCATGTGGAAAAAGTATGTGAACCCTTGGATTTAATAACTGGTTGCACCTCCTTTGGCAGCAATAACTTCAACCAAACGTTTCCTTTAGTTGCAGATCAGACGTGCACAATGGTCAGGAGTAATTCTTGACCATTCCTCTTTACAGAACTGTTTCAGTTCAGCAATATTCTTGGGATGTCTGGTGTGAATCGCTTTCTTGAGGTCTAGCCTCAGCATCTCAATCGGGTTGAGGTCAGGACTCTAACTGGGCCACTCCAGAAGGCGTATTTTCTTCTGTTTAAGCCATTCTGTTGTTGATTTACTTCTATGCTTTCGGTCGTTGTCATGTTGCAACACCCATCTTCTGTTGAGCTTCAGCTGGTGGACAGATGGCCTTAAGTTCTCCTGCAAAATGTCTTGATAAACTTGGGAATTCATTTTTCCTTCGATGATAGCAATCAGTCCAGGCCCTGATGCAGCAAAGCAGCCCCAAACTATGATGCCCCCACCACCATACTTCACAGTTGGGATGAGGTTTTGATGTTGGTGTGCTGTGCCTCTTTTTCTACACACAATGTGTTGTGTGTTTCTTCCAAACAACTCAACTTTGGTTTCGTATGTCCACAGAATACTTTGTCAGTAATGCAGTGGAACAACCAGGTGCTCTTGTGCAAACTGTAAACGTGCAGAAATGTTTTTTTGGACAGCAGTGGCTTCCTCTGTGGTATCCTCCCATGAAATCCATTCTTGTTTAGTGTTTTACATATCGTAGATTCGCTAACATGGATATTAGCATATGCCAGAGACTTTTGTAAGTCTTTAACTGACACTCTAGTATTCTTCTTCACCTCATTGAGCAGTCTGTGCTGTGCTCTTGCAGTCATCTTTACAGGACGGCCACTCCTAGGAAGAGTAGCAGCAGTGCTGAACTTTCTCCATTTATAGACAATTTGTCTTACCGTGGACTGATGAACAGCAAGGCTTTTGGAGATACTGTTTTAACGCTTTCCAGCTTTATGCAAGTCAACAATTCTTAATCATAGGTCTTCTTAGAGCTCTTTTGTGCGAGGCATCATTCACATCAGGCAATGCTTCTTGTGAAAAGCAAACCCAGAACTAGTGTGTGTGTTTCTATAGGGCAAGGCAGCTGTAACCAACACCTCCAATCTCATCTCATTGATTGGACTCCAGTTGGCTGACACCTCACTCCAATTAGGTCTTGGAGATGTCATTAGTCTAGGGGTTCACATACTTTTTCCACCTGCACTGTGAATGTTTACATGGTGTGTTCAATAAAAACATGGTAACATTTAATTCTTTGTGTGTTATTAGTTTAAGCAGACTGTGATTTTCTATTGTTGTGACTTAGATGAAGATCAGATCACATTTTATGACCAATTTGTGCCAAAATCCATATTATTCCAAAGGGTTTACATACTTTTTATTGCGACTCTATGTGCCATTCTTTTAATCAGAAAATCCATCCATGCAGAGGTTCTCCTATTTGCACCTCTTGTCATCGTTGTTCTCCCAACCACCGGTACACACAATGTTGAACAGTGTTGACATCTCGGCCTAGGCACATAGTGATCTTCCAGCGTGATAAACCAAGATCAAGGAGTCTCTCAGATCAAGGATTCTGACCCTCTGTTTACAACAAGTGATTACTGTCATGTCGGTTACCAAGAGGCATTACACAATCATACCACATGACTTGATTAAATTTTTCAGGTTTCATGTAGCTAAAACACTTTGCATTCAATCTGTCTTCTATGCCCCTCCCATATGCCACAGATTGGAGCATCTGCCATTTACTTGATTTGCATAATCTTACAGCTTTAGTAATTGGTATTTGGCAGTGTCCCAACTTTTGTGTGTCGTCTCCAATTGTGAGACATCACAAACACAATTGGAACTGATCTCCCACAGCACACTGACTTGTGTGTCTCTCACTACATTCTAATACAGTACAGCCTGAGACATCTGTTCTCCCTAAAGACTTGTATGCTTTCCCCCTTCTTCACTCTCTGATCTGCCATGTACAACGTCTTCTCTCTCACTGCTGCTATCTCTAAGGGTCCATTCACACATCCGCAAAATGGGTCTGCATCTGTTCCGCAATTTTGCGGAACAGGTGCGGACCCATTAATTTTCAATGGGGCCGGAATGTGCTGTTCGCATCCGCATTTGTGGATCCGCACTTCCGGATCAGCACTTCCGTTCCGCAAAAAATTTGAATATGTTCTTTTCGTGTCCGCCATTGCGGACAAGAAAAGGCATTTTCTATGAGAGTGCCGGTGATGTGCGGTACGCAAAATGCTGAACGCACATTGCCAGTGTCCGTGTGAATGGACCCTAACACTGAGAAAAGGGTGGAGGTGAGAAGGAAAAGTGTACACAACCAGGAGCAGTATGCTGTAGGATCTGTGTCAGAAGTAGCAGGAAATCCAGCTATGTGAAGGAATTACACAAATTCTACAGCAGCAAAATGGTAGGAAATTTTAATGAAGACTATTTAGAAATGTGTTTAAAGTGTAACTGTTGTTTTGGTTTAAAGAGTCTCAGCAAATGCTGAGGAGAGTCTGTATTGAGAATTCTATTGAGCACTAAAGATGCCTGTGTGAAAGAGGTGAGATAGGCAGGGAGATGGACAGTAACAAGTCAGGAACTGGGGTAGTGACAAGAACCAGGCTGGAAGCCTCTGTATGTTATGCACTCAGTTTAACTGAAGACTGAAGACAGACTATCCTGTTCTTTACTACAAAGAAACATATTTCCCTAATAAAGTATATTACAAAAATGTTTAACATCCCATTTCCTACACTATGGTAAAATTAAACTGAAACGACAGTTACACTTTTTAAGGTTGCAAAATAAGAACATCAATACATACCAAAATAATTGACTAGACAGCTATTCCCATCGCTATAAGAAAACTTTGGCATAATTTCCCAGTATGGCTTAGATTTATTCTACATTTTCAGAGCATTTTTAACAAAAGCTTAAGTACAGCTTTCAGTTCAGATTATAGCTAAACAAATGGTAATTGGATATAACAGATAACATGTTATTCAAACAAAAGGATCTGCACTAAATTAGCCTTTGTCAATTCAGTCATTACAAAAAATTACTCTCATTATGCAAAAAAATGTAAATCGCAAATGCCAACCACAGAACTGAGTCACAGCTGTTTTAACCCCTCAGTCACTGGAGCACTACTTTACATGAAAGAAAACACACAAATTCATTGTCTGCCCATAAGATATTATTTAGTGAGACTTCAGATTATTATTAGGCTTGTATTACATTGATATTAAGCTGCATGTACTGTAGATAGTGGCCATGACCTTGTTCCCTATGGAGCAAAAGTCACAAGCAGCCTTTAGAATTATCCCAAAATATCCACCAAAGTTTTTTTGTTTTTTTGCCCGAGATTGTTTATGATGTTTATTTCCTATATGATGGAATTTTGCATGCAATTTTTGCAATTCTTATACAGTAGCGTAATTTTCCTATGTAATCCTAGCTTTGTTAAGTAATTCTGTTTAGATTCATGAAAAGAATGATCCTGACATTTGAAGGGTGGCATCATTTAAAGTTTGTAGTTTGTGTATAACAAGCTGTCGTTTCTTCACTCGGTCACTTGTCAGTGTCTGTAGCATAGAGACTCCTGGTGGCTATGTACTGCTTGTGGTGTCACCACTAGGAGACTGAGCTGCTAGATGGAGTTGATAAAAATGGATCTCTCTTGCAAATGAATGACATGCATGTATTTTGTAAGTGGCTGTAGCTGCTGAATGCTGTGGTAACACTCTGTTTGAGGATTGAGATTCTGATCCACACCGACAGAAGTCAAGTACTGTGAGAGAGGTATCGAGTGGCCTTATTGGGAGGCCCCTGAAAGCATCGCCTCTGAGTTGGAGCAGAGGACCACTGGAACACACCAGTCAAGTGAAGTTGTGAAAACCTTAGCTGTGTAGACTAGATCAGAATGAGCAGAGTTCTTTCTATAGAGGATGAGTAAGATAGTAACAGATCTTTCATAAAACACACACACACACATCTACTTGTACTGGTTATACAAGCAAAAGAAAGTAAGTATGCCTAGGGGAGTTTTCAAAGAACATAAAATAAATAGCTACAAAATTAAAAAAACAAAAAAACACATTGGAGCAGACCTATTAAAGGGAATCTGCACTTGACAGCTGAAAGCATTTGTGTTGGTCCCATGTTTATATGTGCCCCCATTACTGAGAAAAATGCTACTTTAATGTATGCAAATTAGCATCTAGGAGTAACAGAGGCATTGCCGTTACACCTAGAGGCTCTGTTTTCTCTGTATTTGCTGCACCCTCTGCACTTTAACAGGGCTCTGTCAAAGTGGAGAGAGAGCAGTAGTTGCAAAGAGCAGACCCCCTAGGTGTAATGAGAGAAGACCCTCTAGGTGTAACGACAATGCCCCTGTTGCTCCTAGAGACCCATTTGCATATATTAAAACTTAATTTTTCTCAGCAATGTGATCACATATGAACATGGGACCAACACAGATGCCTTCAGCTGCCAAGTGCACATGTAACAGGTCAGCCAGTGTCATAGGTACAAATCTGCTGACAGGTGCCCTTTAATTTAAGACAGATTTATTTTTTAGCAGAATATTGTGCTTGCACCATTTTTAGTTTCTCCCATATCTATGATTTGAATTGTTAAATGTTTCTAATTCTCTGATATTATGTAGTGTATGGAAAATGAGACATAATGCAACACAAAAATCCCAATTTATGATGCATTGCACTATAAATCTTTATACTATCAGAAGGTTATAACACTTTTTATAATACCTTGGAGCTGGTATTGCTTTTGTCCAAAACGTGCCAAAAACTAAGAAAGCACCAAAGAAGGCGCAAAAGTGGTCTAGATAAAATGTGCACAAAAAGTGGCTAAAAATTAAATGTGTCTAGTATATTGTAGAGGAAGCGTGAGCCACATGTTCTAGTGCAAGTGAAAACACTTTCTAGGCGCAGTCACATTGATATATCTGCCACCTTAGTTTTTTTACTTATTTTCATATAATTTATGAACCTAAAATTAAATACGAGACATTTTTTTTTAACATTACAAGAGGGAAATGGGAAGAAGTGTAACTGTTAATAGTTTATATCCATAATAATAATCAAAATTGCTACATGTACATCAAAATTAATCATTAAATGAAATTTTTGTTCATTTGCTATATAGCCACAAAATTAAAGGCTACCTAAATTTCCACTCAAAGAATGTAAGGTAAAGCTGTGCTTCTCAGAGTGCACTGCACCTTGAGCTTGCAGAGTATGGATCCCATATACTTTTTATGGATCTGCACTGTGCAAACTGCAAAAGCAGAGCTGAATCAAAGCAAACCGAAGGTGCAGAACCCTATTCTACATTCCATGTTTTGAGTGAGGTTTAGATACTAGTGTTGGGCGAGCATGCTCGGCCGAACACCATTTTAACTCGGCCAAACACCGCGTGTGCTCAAGCACGAAGCTTGAGTCTCCTCCCCGCAGCCAATAAACGTGCGGGGAAGTACTGGCACTCACTGTGCCTACGCTACATCTTCTGTATAACGTTTGCACATACAAAATATATGTGTCATTCAGTGTAATTTTTTCTTAGCTGATAGTGACAGCGACATTACCTGTGCTACATCTCCTGTATAACGTTTGCGCATCCTAAATATCTGTGATATTCAGTATAATTCTTTCTTAGCCGCTAGTGACAGCGACATTACCTGCGCTATATCTCCTGTATAACGTTTGCACATCCTAAATATCTGTGACATTCAGTGTAATTTTTTCTCTGCCGCTGGTGACAGTGACATTACCTGCGCTACATCTCCTGCATACCGTTCGCGCATCCTAAATATCTGTGACATTCAGTGTAATTTATTTGCGCATACACTTACAAAACCTGCACTACTGTACGTATGACATACTTACAAGCATATATACCATTTAATATACTCAAGGTGAGCAGTAAGGGGCGGGAAAGTGGCCATGCTGCTGATGGTGCACGCAGAGGCCGTGGCCCTGGGCGCGGTGAAACTGTGCCTGCTTCCAGAGCACAAGAAACACACTCATCCACGATACCTAGCCTCATGTCCCAGATTGCAGGGCAGCACAGGACACCACTCTCGAAGTCACACCAATGCGACCAGGTGGTCAGTTGGATTGCAGCAGATAATGCTTCCAGTCGGTTAAGCACCACCCTGTCTTCCACAAAGTCCAGCCTCAGTAGCCAAGAGTCTGGTCAACAGAATCCTCACCCTGATGCTTCTTCCTCCCACAATGGAGAGTCTTGGCAAACAAGTGATCCCGCACTCGACTATTCCGAGGAGCTTTTTTCATCGCCATTCATAAATTTGGGCCTCTTGCTAAGCCCGCTTGAAGAGGGACATGAGGAGATATTGTGCACTGATTCCCAAACTCTTGAGCATCCACAGTCAGAAGAACATGATGGTGGTAAACAGCAATTAGTGTTTCACAAGGTAGATAATGATGATAAGACACAGTTGCCAATAAGTCAACGGCAATTCGTTTCTGAAGAGGTTGATGATGAGGATGAGACACAGTTGTCAATAAGTGAGATTCTTGTTAGGTCAAGAAGTCAGGGGGATGACCGTAGTGAGGAAGTAGAAGAGAATGTAGTGGACACTGAAATCACTGACCCAACCTGGGAAGGTGGCAAGCCGAGCGAGGACAGCAGTACAGAGGGGGAGGAATCCGCAGCACTGCAATAGGTTGGAAGAGGCAGTGGGGTGGCAAAAGGGAGAAGATGGACCACATCAAACAAGCCTGCAAGTGTTTCCTGGATCATCCCCTTGCGGCAATCTCCCTTGCCAAGTGGTAGGTGTTCCGCAGTCTGGCGCTTTTTTGAGGAAAGTGCGGACAATAAAAGAATTGTCATTTGCAACCTGTTCCGTACCAAAATGAGCAAGCGTGTGAAAACTTGCAACCTTACCACCACCAGCATGATCCACCACATGGCATCAAAGCACCCTAATAGGTGGGGTGGGTCCACAATCAGTGTCTGTGGGTCACACCACTGCCTCCTCTTCCCCTATTTTACGCGCTGGCCAATACCCTGTCCAAGACGCAGGCCTGGATGCCTCCCGCCCTGCACCTGGACCTTTGCAAGTACCATTAGCTAGCACGACACCCCTTCTGTGTCCCAGCGCAGCGTACAGATGACCATACCCCAGGCCTTTGAACGAAAGTGCAAATATCCAGCCACCCACCCACAGGCCATAGCACTAAGCGTGCACCTTTCCAAATTGCTGGCCCTGGAAATGTTGCCATTTAGTCTTGTGGACACTGATGCTTTCCACAGCCTGATGGCGGTGGCAGTCACTCGTTACTCAGTCCCCAGCCATCACTATTTTTCACGGTGTGCCTTTCTCGCCTTACACCAGCATGTGTCCCGTAACATGAACCGTGCCCTGACCAATGCAGTTATTGGGAAGGTCCACTTAAATACTGACATATGGACAAGTGCTTTTGGCCAGGGATGCTACATTTCCCTGACGGCACACTGGGTGAATGTTGTGGAGGCTGCGAGTGAGTCGTACCCTGGGATGGCACAGGTGCTACCGACGCTAAGGATTGCGGGCCCTGTTTCCATCAGGATTTCTGCCACCACCTACATTAGTGGCTGCAACCCCCCCTTCTCCTCCTCCTCTGCCTCTTTTTCCACTTCCATCTCTGAATTCTCATCTTGCAGTACCAGCCTGCCATCAATCAGTAGATTGAAGCAGTGTAGCACTGCAGCGGGGAAGCGGCAACAGGCCAGCTGAAACTAATTTGCTTAGATGACAAACAGCACACTGCCACAGAGCTGTGGTAGGGTATAAGGGACCAGACTGAGCTGTGGCTTTCGCCAGTCAACCTACAACCAGGCATGGTTGTGTCTCATAATGGCCGTAAATTGGAGGTGACTTTGGAACTCAGCAAGCTAACGCACATACCATGCCTAGCCTACGTGTTCAACTTAGTGGTTCAGCGGTTTCTCAAAACCTACCCCAATTTGCCTGAGCTACTGCTGAAGGTGTGCCACGTGTGTGCCCATTTCTGGGAAGCCATCTACAGCTGCCGCCGGTCTGGCAACGCTGCAGCAGCGTTTGCAATTGCCAGCTCACCGGCTGTTGTGCGACTTAAGCATGCGCTGGAACTCCACTTTACACATTTTGGCCAGGCTTTGTGAGCAGCAGAGGGCAGTAGTGGAATACCAGCTGTAACATGGTCGTCACCTTTCCAGTCAGCTTCTGCTCTTTACAAGCGACGAGTGGGCATGGATTTCTGACCTCTGTGATGTTTTACGCAACTTTGAGGAATCAACACAGATGGTGAGTGGCGTTGCCGCTATTATAAGCATAACCATCCCACTTCTGTGTCTACTGAAATGCTAGCTGCTCACAATGAAGGCGGATGCTTTGCATGTGGAAGAGTTGGAAATGGGGGAAGACCACCCTCAGTTTGTCTTCTCAACGTGAATTGGATGATGATGATTATGATGAGGAGACGGTTGACTCCGCTACAGAGGGTAGTACCCATAGCAGGTTTATTCTATGTGTTCAGTGTGGATGGGCCGAAGAGGAGGAAGAGGATGAGGAGACTGAGAGTCATCCTTCTGATGAGGGCAACAATTTCTTATCTGTTGGGACTCTGGCACACATGGCTGACTTTATGTTATACTGCCTTTCCCGTGACCCTCGCATTATACGCATTTTGGCCAACACCGATTGCTGGTTGTTCACCCTTCTCGACCCCCGCTACAAAGAGAACTTCTTATCTCTCACTCCTGTGGTGGAGAGGACTAGCAAAATGGTGCAATACCAGAAGGTCCTTGTGGAAAAATTGTTCAAAACGTTTCCAGCTAACAACACTGGTTGCAGAGTATGTAGTTCCTTGGGCAACCAAGGAGGGGAGACGAGGGGAACCCAAAGCAGTTCCAACAGAGGCAGGGCAACACTCTCCAAGGCCTGGGATAGTTTCATGACACCCCACCAGCACCCTCACCCTGATGCGTGGCTTAGTGTTCAAGGAGGGAAAAGTTTTGGAAGATGGTGAAGGAGTAGGTAGCAGACTGTGTCAGCATCCTCAGTGATCCCTCTGTGCCCTACAACTATTGGGTGTCCAAACTGGATACGTGGCATGAACTGGCGTTCTACGCCTTACAGGTGCTTGCCTGCTCTGCTGCCAGCGTTTTGTCAGAGCGGATATTTAATGCTGCTGGGGGCATAATAACTGATAAGCGCATCCGCCTGTCAACTGAAAATGCTTACAGGTTGACTCAAAATGAACAAGGCCTGGATTGCCCCTGACTTCTCTACTACACCAGAGGAAAGAACATAAAGGCACTTTAAATGTGGCTTTTATGGTGTATTGAATACACTGTATTCCCATGCACCCCTTCCACCAAAAAAATGGTATATGGTTCAATCTTCCTTTTCTCGTCCTCCTCTTCTGTCATATCAACATGCTTATTAGTCTGGCCTCGCTCCTAATGTTTTAGAGGGTCAGCTCAGCAGCAGTCCCTCACCCCTAATGTTTTAAAGGGTCAGCTCAGCAGCAGACCCTCACCCCTAATGTTTTAGATGGTCAGATCAGCAGCAGGCCATCACCCCTAATGTTTTAGAGGGTCACCAGCAGTACCTTGCTCCTAATGTTTTTGAGGGTCACCAGCAGGCCATCAATCATAATTTTTCAAAGTTGCCCTCCTTTATGTGAAATAAAGAGTGTATTGGAGTGCCTGTTCCTTGTAATTTTGGGCATCCCTTTCACTTAGTGCATAGGCTTTATGAGTGTAGGAGTCCCACTACCTGAACAATTGTACCACAATGTGAATTAGGCCCTCCTTTATGTGATATACAGGTTGTATAGGAGTGCCTCTTCCTTGTCATTTTTGGCAGCACTTGAACTTTATATACAAGTAAGTATATAGGAATGTTTCCTAACAATTTTTCCTCTAAAATCGATTTTATCTTCGGTTTTGTGCGTATTCTTGTCAGTCTGTAAAAGTGGCGTACTACTCGGACAACATAGTTCCCAGCAGCGACCTGGGAGTCCAAGATGCATCCAGACATCCTCCCCATGCTGTTCCCGAACCATTTCTGTGGTGTTTCCATCAATTTCTGACCTTTTCCTATGAACCAGACACCCTTCCCTGTTCAGAACAGGGGGTGCCTCTTTTAATGATCTGATTCTCCCATTGACTTCCATTGTGCTCTGGTGCTCTGTACAGCACCCGAGCATCCCACAGTGTTCTACTCAAGCACCAGAGCACTTTGGTGCTTGATCAACACTATTAGATACCCTTTAAGAGATCATTTACTATATTGGACAAAATACTGTAGCACTAGTAGACACTTTTTAGATTTTCAGAATCTGAGTTGCAAGAGTCAAATTGTGATTTCTAGATGAGGTCAAAGCATCCTCAACAGCAGGTCTTGTTGGGTTAGTAGTACCTGCCAAAAGCTGTCCAAGTAAGGGCAACCAGCAGACTGGTAACTGGGTCATGAGTGCCCAAGGCTCATTCTTGTGTGTGGTCCAATCCCACTGTCACACAGATTGCAGAAAAGGTGAATTAGGGGTGCACACTCTGGATACCAGGCCAGTAATGACAAGTGATGCATGCTGATGTAGTTGTAGACTGTACAGTGTTATTTTCCTTGTACAGTTCTGATTTTGTTTTTGCAGATAGTCAATGTGTTTGCTTAAAACTGCAGTTATCGCTTCATAAAGTCCAATTAGTGCCAATTTGTGTCATTCCCATGGTGCACATAACAGCAGTTCTTCAGTTTGCATGTTGGTCTTAAAAACCTTAAGCCTGGTTTCATTAATTTCTGCACTGAACTGTCTTTAAAAAAATAGAACTGAATATTCATTATCGTAAAAAATCAAACACAAGTAAGAACCCAAAGCAACTATATCAGACAAAAGTGATAAATTGACTTCAAAATAGCACTATGACTACTGTACATATAGTAGTACATGGCGTATAGTAGTATGCGACCCGACCCTTTCCTGTACATCTTCTAACGTTTTTATGGGGTGATTGCGTACTACATTCAAAGCATGATGTGAGGAGTGGAGGAAAGGTTTTGTAATCTAAAAACATATGGCTTCGGGATGCCTGATTGAAAGATTCATATGCCTTGACAATATACGGATATAGAAACGTGTAGGGTCTTGATGTTTTATGAATACTGGTCTTTAGTGGTGGCTATTAGGAATCACCCTTAGTGTCGCCTGAGATGCCAGCTATCGGGGGCAAGGGTTCCTTAGAAATAATATAGCCACTTATGTGGAGGAGTTGGGGAGTACCATGCACTGCATGTGTCTCAGTCCACGTTCTTGACAGTTTTTGTGATTTTTGACAGTCACAGTATGCTATCATACTGATAATTGAATCTGAATACATAGTTGCGTTTATTGTAAGGCTACTTTCACACTTGTGTTTGGTGCGGATCCGTCATGGATCTGCACAGACAGCTCCATTTAGATAATACATTTGTCTGCATCAGAACAGATCAGTTTGCATTATCTTTAACATAACCAATACGGATTTGTCCTGAATATCATTAAAAGTCAATGGAGGATGGATCTGTTTTCTATTGTGCCAGATTATGTCATAGAAAATCCATCCCCATTCACTGTACATTGTGTGCCAGAATGGATCCGTTTGGCTCAGTTTCGTCACAATGGAGACGAAACTGAGGCAAACTGAGGTAAACTGATGCACTCTGAGCGGATCCTTTTCCATTTAGGGCAAAACTGATCCGTTTTGGACCGCTTGTGAGAGCCCTGAACGGATCTCACAAACGGAGAGCCAAAACACCAGTGTGAAAGTAGCCTAACTTGTTGATTACACTGTGTCCAAACTGTGGTGTTCCCTACAATGGCCAGAATTTTACTTTTTTCATTTATTTATTATTTTGTATGTGTATGGGCTTTTAGTGTATAGCAATAATGTTTATATATCTTATTTTGACTCATATCCACATATCAGTGAATAGCTTGGCTATTGTACATGGCTGGAAGTTTGAGTTTTACTCCACAATTTCTCTACCACCTTAATCGCCATTGTATTCAAAAAAGTTATTGGCCACCTTTTTGCAATCTCATTACTCAAACCTTCTGTCAGTTTTGAAAATTAAAACTGTTTCTATAAAATATAAATTTTCTGTTAAGCTTATTATATACCTTCCCTAATGTCAACCCTAGCTACAGCCGCCACTTGAAAATCTTCAATTGCTTACTCTTTCTACCACTTCTTATGGATTGTAAGCTTGTGTGGGCAAAGCTCTTGCTCCTTATATATCCAGTAAGCACTGTTCTTTTATGTTTCCTGTACAGTGATTACTATTACATAAAGCGTGACACAGAAAATCTATAATAATTAAAATTACACTGTGTAAAAACTGAAAAATAAGCTTATCCACCAGAGTGGAGAAATCTTTGTGACCCTCGCCCATTGGGGGGATCTGCCTGTGTTTCCTGGAAAGCCACTTCTGCAGTCTGTCTGGGTAGTGGATATCGTGACCAGGAAACCTGTATAAGGAGTGACTTGTTGCAATCTGTGCATCTGCAGATGCTCTTTACTACACAGAAAATTAAAATTTAATTTGTCTCTAGTGTGTATATGTATGTGTGTCTGAGACAGGGAAAATTGATAAATAGATTTTTGGTCCCATAGATATAGCTACATAGATTTAGTTTAGCACCTCTGCCCCATCCCCCCCATCTAAAGTTTTTTTTTTTTTTTACATTGTGGAGTCAAGGTCTGAAATCTGAGGGCAGGACCCCATGGAGTGGCATCCCAGAGGCTGTGCCAGACAGCATGTTGATGTAGTTTGATGTTTTTAAATACAGCCTTTGCACAATGCTGTGGAACATGGCACTATATTGGCAATGGTAAATAAATAAAATAAACACAAGTTCTCAGTCTTGACAATTGCTGCCTGGTATTTGAGCATACAAGCAAGATTTAGACATGACCTGCCAGAAGACAGTTGTGGATACTCCAACATTAGTTTGGGAAGTGAGCAACTTTTTGGAGTGTCCCTTTAAATGTCACTTTAAAGCATGCCTACACTTTCAGATGAATTTCAGAATAAGCTGCTGTGTGTGGGCACAAAAATAATTTCATTATTTCTGGCCATTATATAACTTGTATTCTGCATTTTTAGCAGTTTTTCAGTCTGCAGACTCCATCTCTAATTTCTTCTTGAGTAAGTGAATGGAGACTACTGTCATGATGTCCCCCATACAACAGAGAGAAGTAATCCTGTTCTATAATTTTTTTCTCTCTCATAATCACTCAAAAGCACCTTACAGGGTATTATAGTTCTAAACAGTATTGATCTGAATAAAGCACTTGGGGTGAGATACAATACTAACTGCAGCCTCTTTGTCTATGTCTCTCTGCCTTTTTCACTGCATCTCCCTCCACCACCTTCTCATCTGCCTATAGATATATATGGGCACCTATACTTTGAGCCTTCAGTGCAATGACTTTAACAGAAAATTCTGAATGTTTAGGGAAGAGAGGGGAAAGAATAAATGAGCTGATAACTGAAGAAAGAGGCATTTTTCTTCGATAACATATATTAAAATGTTTCCTATATTTGCATGTGCTATTGATTTATGCAAACCTATGTGAAAAGTTAGTGACCATTTACTTTCAACTAAATATGAATAGCCGGAAACATCATTGTTTTAAAGGGAACCTGTCACTGGGATATTGTGTATAGAGCTGAGGACATAGGTTGCTAGATGGCCACTATCACATCCGCAATATCCAGTCCCCATAGCTCTGTGTGCTTTTATTGTGTAAAAAACAACAATATTTGATACATATGCAAATTAACCTGAGATGAGTCCTGTCCCTAACTCATCTCACATACAGGACTCATCTCAGGTTAATTTGCATATGTATCAAATAGTTTTTTTTACACAATAAAAGCACATACAGCTATGGGGACTGGATATTGCGGATGTGCTAGCGGCCATCTAGCAACCCATGACCTCAGCTTTAAACACAAAATCCCGGTGACAGGTTCCCTTTAAGTGTCATTGTGGTAGATTTGTGAAAACTGACTCAAAGCAAAATTATCTTTGTTGCTCATAACTCAGAAAAAAATGAAAGATGGGCTGTGATTGGTTGCTAGTTTTCATTGAGCCAGATTCATAAATCTCCCCAATAATAGTTCTAGCCAAATCACCAATGTCGAAATATGATAGGCGGCATATTATATTACTGGTTGTGTTTTTATGTAAATAAAAGGTAACATTAATAAGTCATAAGAGAAGTAAATGCTGAAAGCAGCATCAACAATAACTTGTTTCAAAGTTGTATTAGGTTAGAATTTAGTTTTCATTGCATTATATAGTTTATTTTACCATATGGTAAGGTAGAATTAGTCTAGAGCTACAGGACAACTTCAGCTGCAATACATATTGCATGGCCAGCGATTGCAATGTAGTGCTGTCCACATCACAACTAAAGAAAGTGAATGCAGTCAGAACACTGTCACAACACAGCTATCACAAGAAATCCAGTTGTGACATTATGCAGGTGACAATGCAACCCCACTCACTGTTCCTGGCTGCAATTCAGGCACTGCTACACTATACTCTTTGATTATATTACATGTGGTGTGGCTACAGTTAGTAAGATAAAAAGACTGTAATACATTGTTAATCCAGGTAAAGCATGGAAAGTGTTTAGGGCGTCTCACAATGTTGGATGTTCCAGCGAAACATACAGTGGATAGTATTCACTTGTGTTCTATGTGCTGACATTATTAAGGTACATCATATTAAAAAACAAAAGGGAAATGCTGTTTCTGTCTTCTCAGTGCAGACTCTAGATGTTTAATGATCAGTTAACTATTTAAATCAAACATTTTAGGCAAAAATGTTTTGTGTAATACAGGGTAAGGAACATTTTATCAGCAGAATCTAGAAGCACAGATACATAGAAGGAAGCTCATTAGCATGTATCTGTAAAAAATATAACCAACTCTGTGAAGATCATGTAGAGTCAGTATATTATGAGAGGAGCATTGAGTACTGAATATTTAAAGAGGCCCTTTACTTACAGTAAATCTAAATTTGTCAGGAGAAAACATTGCAATTTGATTGCCGCCAAACCTCCTTCTCTGTCCTTAGTTCAGTGCCAACATTGCTTTGAGTTAAATTTTTTAATTATTTTAGGCAAAATGCTTGCTAGAAATGTACTACTGCCCACCGTAAATTTACTGTGGAAGTCGGGTATTTAAATATCGTGCTTGCAAGCTCTGCAATGTCCACAGCAGACACCCAGGGCTAATGTATGTGATTGACGATAACGTTGATCTCACACATCTAACCCCTCAGATCAGGGGCGTAGCTAAATGCTCATGGGCCCTGGTCCAAGAGTTCAGATTGGGCCCCCCCCTTCCCTCAGTGTTTTGTGGCTAGGGAAGCACATAGCCTTCATGCTGCCTGCGGCAAAAAATTGAAACAGTAGACCCCCCTAACCCCCCCATGCCAAATTCTTGACCTAACCCCTTCCCTCCAGCCAGAGCTATAACCTGACCAGCATGCACTTTCTATAATACTGGTGTCTTTCTATAATACTGGTATCTTCTTATGTGGCACAAGGGTCTTTGGGCGCCCTCAGGCTTCTGGGTCCGGTAGCGACTGCTACCTCTGCACCCCCTATAGCTACACCCTGCCTCAGATGCTGTGATCAAATGTGATGGTAGCATCTGGGAATGCATTCAACAGGTCCCCCTAGTGGGCATTGGGGGAATCGGATAGTTTGTGCGGTGGCTTTGGTCCTCCTGAATGATCTGAGGCTGCCGCAGATACGTTCCTATGGGCTCTATAGAAACATTGTGAAATGCTCATAGACTCCAATGCTAATGCATTGGAATCTATGATAGAAACAATCTAATGATTGCTTGTTCAAGTTCCCTAGGGGAACTATTTAAAAGTGTTAAAGAAGGGAAAAAAAGTCTTTTGATATTTTATATTTTTTTATTTTTAAATTTGTAATCAAATTTAATCCTTAAAATTTGTAATCCCAAAATGAAAATAAAAATAAACTTTTAGGCATCGACACGTGCAAAAGCACCAGTACTATTAAAATGTAAAAATATTTATCCCATATGGCAGGGCTCCAGATGGCGACCAAAATGGTCCCCAATGCAACTTAGAATTTCAAAATGGCGACAGGACTTTGTAGTCCTGGGGCGGTCACAGTTCCTGGGCTCTCAGTGCCTGGAGTGGGCGGGTATGGACAGAGCATAGTGCTTGATCCCATGCTGAAACTTCCTAAGGCAGCTGGTGCAGGTACAGGTAGTGTTCTCCTGGGCAGTGCCCTATGCAGGGGGTGGGCAGCAGGCCTATAGTGGCAGCACATGTCTGCCCAGTCACCATGGCAGAGGTCATTGAAAGGTATATGAAGGCATTCACCTGGCACTTTCATGGCATGCTGGGGGAAGGATCTTTAATTCTATGTGTATCTGTGTGACCAGGCTCTGAGGCTGCTGCAATGGCCAGTCCTCTGCCTCAGTGTGACTTGTGGAGGATGAGTACTGGACAAGCAGGCGGGGAGGAAAGCTCAGTTAAATCATGTACAATATCTCAGGGAGTGAGTAACATTGCCCTGGCCTTGTGTGGAAAGCCTTCACTCCAAAGTATGTCATTGCCCTTCTTTTCCATCACACGCCCAGCATCATGTCTATACAGATGTGCCATCACTAACTACTGTATAACTTATTATAGAGAAGCCATGGGGGTAATGTGCTAGTAGAGGGGCTCCTGCCAGTCACAGACCGCCTGGCACTGACCACCACCCCACTTGTGCCGTTCCTTTCACTGTAGTTATGCCCCAGGTCATTGAAGGACTGGTGAGGATATCTTCATGTATAGACTGCTAGGTGTCTGGGAACCCCTCCAATAATGAAAAAGTGGCCCCACTCCCTATGGAGCTCCATGAAATAAATGCAGCAGCAGGTAGTGTATGCACATGCCACCCCATTCATTCTCCACTGCTGGGGATAGCTGAGGACAGTGCTGGGCTATTTCTGGCGGTCGCATAGAGAATAAATGTAGCGCCAAGGCACATGTTCCACCAGCCTCTCCATTCATTTCGGGGTATGGGGCAGTCCCAGTGGTCAGAAGTATAAAACTATCCTGTGGATTATCACATTACCAGAATACCCTTTTAAAGGGGTTGGCCCATCTCGCAATTTGGTGGCATAGGATAGGTACGGCCCCCAAAAAGAACGAGGGCACACCATGTATGCACGCCCACCCTGTATTGACTTTTATGGGAGTGCCGAAACTTCCTGGAACTTCCATAGAGGTGAATGGAGAGTTGATCATGCTTGCGTAGTTCACTGTCCATTCCCTTCTATGGGAGTTCTGGAAATAGCCGAGAGCGCCTGCCGCACATGCATGGGGGCCCTGTTCTAGAAATAGGTGGGAAACTGAGTGGGCTGTAGCTTAGAAAACCCCATGCTCCTTTTCATCCCAGCTATATTATATGTATTTGAAATTTGGCGATTAAAATTTTTATTTGGTTCCTACATTTTTCAGGTTAGGAGCCAATGGCTCCTTGATATTTCTTTTTTAGTCTGGAGCACTGTATGGGGAATGGCTTAATGGAAAAAACCATCAAAACCTCCAATATTTATTTATTTTTTTGCCATTTCATCCCCCCTGAAAAAAAGAAGTAAATAGTGATCAAAGAAGTCATACACAGTGATCAGAAAAGTCATCTGATCTGAGGCAATGGGGCTAATAATGGGGGCTGATAAAAGGCATAAGGGCTGATATGGGGGCTTATGAGAGGCATAGGGGCTGATGAGAGGCATGGGGGCTGATATGGGGTGATTATAGGCATAGGGGCTTATATGGGGGCTGATTAGAGGCATGAGGCTTTTATCTGAGGTCTGATTGGGGGTCATTTACATTGTGGTCTGATCTGAGGTCTTATTGGGGTCTTATTAACATTGAGGGTCTGATTGGGGCTATCAGCTGAGGTCTGATTAACATTGGAAGTCTGATTGGTGGTCTGACCTGAGGTGTAATGAAAAATATTTTATTCTTATTGTCCTCCTCTAAAACAGGTACATCTTATGAACCAGTGCGTCTTATAGGGCGAAAAAAACAGTAACGGGTTAGTTTTACCGCATAGGAAACACTGTAAAAATAAAACCCATAAAATTGTGGTGCAATTGTGTTTTTTTTATTATTCCACCCCATATGAAATGTATTTTCAGCTTCCCAGTACATTTTATGCAACATTGAATGGTGCCATTAAAAAGTTTAACTTTCCCCACAAAAAAAACAAGTGTGAAAAAATAAAAATAAAATGTATGGCTCTGGGAAGGCTGGGAGCAAAACATGAAAATGAAAGAATGGAAAATGACCTGGTCCTGAAGGAGTTAGGGTGACAAATTCACAATCTTCTAGCGGATTATCATGCTGTAATTTGATGTTAGCAGTGGAGAATGTGGTGTCAGATAGAGTTGTTTCCAGAGCCCACTTTTAAAATTGCATATAGGTATACTAAGTATGGTTGATGTTACCTACAGAACACTTCTGCTGCTGTTTAGATCCATTGGAACAACACACTGTTGTGTTAAAGGGGCAACATGTGATGCATCAGTAGATGGAACCGGAGGGAGGTCATGTGAAAGGTGGACACTGCACAGTAACATAACTGTAGGAGTGGAAGGTGGCACTGGGATGTGTACCTGTTTGTATGAATAACCCCCTTTTAGTCATGTCCCTACTGATGCAACTAGAGAGCTTCAAAAGAAGAGAGTGGGGGCTGACCAAACAAGGAGAGAGGGCACAGAGGAAAGTCTACTGTACAAAGAAAATGTATGTGATGAGCAGACATCGTGAGGAGAAGTGGCAGAAGTGATGACAAGTCAAAGGTCCTTCTGGAAAAGGGGGTCGATCAGACTGGTGGAGATAGTAAGGCAGGGCAAGAGCTGATGGGAAAGCTGGGTGAGAGCTAGTGATGGACTAACATCGGCGGGGACGATCAAATGTTCGCGAACTGCGCATTCGCGGCAGGCCCCATTAACTTTAATGGCAGGCGAACCTGAAAAACCTTCAGGTCATATTTGCAGCCACCAAATACTTACTAGAAGTACACAAAAAGTCCCACAACATGGACAGTGACATACCAGAGGGGGATCATTGGCAAAAATTCCCACAAAAAATATGTATTTTAATCAGGGGCCATTTTTATGCATCTCAAAAATGTGCCCTGCTGGAGCCTAGAAAATTTTTATTTTAGGCCACGGGAGTACAGGCCCCAAAAATTAGGGTTTCACCTGTCAAAAAATAACTTGTGATGATGTGGCTGGAAGTACATTAGGCGGTCACTGGATACAAATTTTACTGTAGGCCAGTACAGGCCCCAAAAATTAGGCATTCATCTGACAGAAAAGAACTTGTGATGATGTGGCTGGAGGTACATTAGGCGGTCACTGGATACAAATTTTACT
This sequence comes from Bufo gargarizans, assembly GCF_014858855.1. Classification (NCBI taxonomy): domain Eukaryota; kingdom Metazoa; phylum Chordata; class Amphibia; order Anura; family Bufonidae; genus Bufo; species Bufo gargarizans. The sequence goes on from NC_058082.1 coordinate 202,897,394, forward strand.
GTCGGCCAGTACAGGCCCCAAAAATTAGGCATTAACCTGACAGAAAAGGTCTTTTATGCCGCTGTATATACATAAGACAAGGACCATTCTTTGGTCTGGTTGTTGGCAGATATGTGTGGGCTGCCATGAGGAAATTCAATTACACGTGGTCGTCACAGGTGTTGAATTCCTTTGATATCCATGCCTCATTCATTTTTAGAAATATGAGGTAGTCCACACTATTGTAAGCTAGGCGAGTGCGCTTCTAGGTCATGATCCCCCCTGCTGCGCTGAACGTCCTTTCGGACAGGACACTCAATGAGGCGCAAGCCAAAAGTTCCATGGCAAATTGTGGCAGCTCTGGCCACAGGTCAAGCCTACACACCCAGTAGTCCAGGGGTTCCTCGCTTTTCAGAGTGTCCACATCGGCCATTAACCCAATATAGTCGGACACCTGTCGGTCTAGGCATTCCTTGAGGCTGGATCTGGAGGGCGGCTGTCGATAGGTTGGCTGCAAGAATGATCTCATATCCGAAATGACCAACGCATCTTCATACCGCCCTCTTTTTGCAGGCTCGGTAGGGTTTGTACATGCTCCTGTTTTGTGGGTGGAAATTCCTCTGCCAGTGCCAGAACAGCGGAATGCAGCATCTCTCGCAGCAAGGCCTGGAAATGCTGCATTCTAACAGCCCTCTGTGATGCTGGTAACATGTCTGCCATTTTGTGTTTGTACCGGGGGTCTAAGTATGTTGCCACCCAGTACTTGTCTTTATTTTAAATATGGGGGTCCCTTTTAAAACACTGGAGCACGAAGGCCCCAATTTGCACTAAATCGGAAGCTGCTCATTGCCCACGAGAATGTCGTCCTTGGTCTGCTCCCCCCAGCCACGGACAACACCAGGGATCTCCGAAAAAGTTTAAAGTCCCCATCAAAGCTTGCTCTTCTTGCTCCTGCTCCCCCAGTCACCACCCTCCTCTAACTCCTCTTCAGACTCCTGCTGACTGGTCTCTGATGGAGCCCCCCTGGGAATTTATTCAACATTGCGACTTCCTCATTATTCAGCAAGACGTCCTGGACCCCAGGGAATTTGGCAACGAATCGCTGCACAACTAAGTTCAGGACGTGTGCCATGCACGGCACGTGTGTCATTTTGCCCTGTTTCAGCACACTCCGCAGATTGGCACCATTGTCGCACACCACTTTAACAACTGTCAAATTGAGCAGAGTTAGCCACTGATCGGCCTGCAACCGCAGAGCTGAAAGCACTGCAGGACCAGTTTGGCAATTGGCTGCAAGGCACAGCAGCCGCAGCACAGCATGGCAATGTCTCACCTGGCACGTCGAATAGGTTCTGGGGAGCTTGGGGGGTGCAGCAGAAGAGGCGGTAGCAGTGGAAAAGGAGTCAACCGAGGAGGAGATGGAGGAAGGAGTAGGAGGAGGAGAAGACGAGGCAGGCCTGCATGCAATCCGTGGCTGTAACTCCAAATCCACACGGGTGCCACGGGTTACATGCTTGATGGCCATCAGAAGGTTCACCCAGTGGGCAGTTAAAGTTATATACCTTCCCTGCCCGTGTTTGCTAGACCACGTGTCTGTGGTCAGATGTATCTTGGCACTGACACTGCATGCCACAGATATATTAACTTGCCGCTGAACATGGTCATATAGCTCTGGGATGCCCTTCTGGGAGAAATATTTCCTTCTGGGTACCTTTCATTGCGATGTGCCAATGCCCACAAATTTTCTAAAGGCCTCCGAGTCCACTAATGGCAGTAGTTGGCAGGCTAGCCGTTCCAGCATGCCAGCGCTCAGCCGTTGAGCAGGAGGGTTATGCGGCATCATCAACTTTTTACGCTCGAGCATTTGGGCCATGTAAGTCTGCCTTGTGCCAGATGAACACGACGATGACATGGTGGAAGGTGGAGTGGAAGACAAATGGGAGGTTTTGGGGTGCACACAGCAGAGAGTGAGGAGGGTGCAGATACAGAGGATGAGGAGGGTGCAGAAGCGGAAGGCGGAATAAGCCACTCAACCAACTCTGGTGCGTCCTTTGAAGTAATCGTATTTGCCTTCTCCAACTTCCTACTTAGGCTCCAGCCTGGTGAACCTGCCTGACACAAACCACCACTGAGGAACGGCCTGCCTCTTCCTCTGCCTGTCATTTTCAAAATGACCCTGTGCCTAAGTCCCTAGAGAAGAGCAGTATTTGTGGAAGCAGGCCTTAATCAATATTTGTTGGAAACAGGTATATCAAACCCCTTAATCAGTATTTTGTGGAAGCAGCTATATCCCAGGCCTCAATCAATATTTAGTGAAAGGTATATCAATCCCCTTAATCAGTATTTTGTGGAAGCAGGTATCTTGCAGACCTCAATCGGTATTTTGTGGAAGCAGGTATATTAATCCCCCTAATCAGTATTTTGTGGAAGCAGGTATAGAGATCCCCTTAATCAGTATTTTGTGGAAGCAGGTATATCGCAGGCCTCAATAGTAGTTTTTTTTTTGGAAGATGGTATCTCGCAGGCCTCAATCAATATTTGGTTGACGAAGGCGTATTATTCCCCTTAATCAGTATTTTGCGGAAGCAGGTATATCAATTCCCTTAATCAGTATTTTGTGGAAGCAGGTATCTCAGAGCCCTCAATCAATATTCGGTGGAAGCAGGTATATCAATCCCCTTAGGGCTCTTTCACACTTGCGTTCTTTTCTTCCGGCATAGAGTTCCGTCGTCGGGGCTCTATGCCGGAAGTATCCTGATCAGTTTTATCCTAATGCATTCTGAATGGAGTGAAATCCGTTCAGGATGCATCAGGATGTCTTCAGTTACGGAACGGAACGTTTTTTGGGCGGAGAAAATACTGCAGCATGCTGCGCTTTTTGCTCCGCCCAAAAATCCTGAAGACTTGCCGAAAGGCCGGATCCGGAATTAATGCCCATTGAAAGGCATTGATCCGGATCCGGCCTTAAGCTAAACGTCGTTTCAGCGCATTGCCGGATCCGACGTTTAGCTTTTTCTGAATGGTTACCATGGCTGCCAAGACGCTAAAGTCCTGGCAGCCATGGTAAAATGTAGTGGGGAGCGGGGGAGCTGTATACTTACCGTCCGTGCGGCTCCCCGGGCGCTCCAGAGTGACGTCAGGGCGCCCCACGCGCATGGATGATGTGATCGCATGGCACATCATCCATGCGCATGGGGCGCTCTGACATCATTCTGGAGCGTCCTGGGAGCCGCACGGACTGTAAGTATACTGCTCCCCCGCTCCTACTATGGCAACCAGGACTTTAATAGTGTCCTGGCTGCCATAGTAACACTGAACGCATTTTGAAGACGTGTAATTCCGGCAAGTGGCGTGTAATTCCGGCAAGTGGAGTACACGCCGGATCCGGACAACGCAAGTGTGAAAGAGGCCTTAATCAGTATTTTGTGGAAGCAGGTATATCGCAGGCCTCAATCAATATTTTGTGGAAGCAGGTATATCAAACCCCTAATCAGTATTTTGTTGCAGCAAGTATCTCGCACGCCCCAATCAATATTTGTTGGAAGCTGGTATATCAATCCCCTTAATTAGTATTTTGTGAAAGCAGATATATTGATTCGCAGCCCTCAATCAGTAAGTTGTGGAAGCAGGTATATCAATCCCCTTAATCAGTATTTTGTAGAAGCAGGTTTATCGCAGGCCTCAATCAATATTTTGTGGAAGCAGGTATATCGCATGCCTCAATAAATAGTTTGTTTAAGCAGGTATATCAATCCCCTAATCAGTATTTTGTAGAAGCAGGTATCACGTAGGCTCCAATTTATATTTATTGAAAGCAGGTATATCAATCCCCTTAATCAGTTTTTTGTGGAAGCAGGTATATCGCAGACCTCAATATATTTTTTTGTGAAAGTAGGTATATCAGTCCCCTTAATCAGTATTTTGTGGAAGCAGTTATATCGCCGGCCTCAATCAATTTTTGGTGGAAGCAGGTATATCAAACCCCTTAATCAGTATTTTGTGGAAGCAGGTATATCACAGGCCTCAATCAATATTTTGTGGAAGCAGATATATCAAACCCCTTATTCAGTATTTTGTGGAAGCAGGTTTCTTGCCGGCCTCAGTCAATATTTTGTGGAAGCAGGTATATCAATTCCCTTAATCAGTATTTTGTAGAAGCAGGTATATTGCAGCCCTCAATCAGTATTTTGTGGAAGCAGGTATCTTGCAGGCCTCAATCAATATTTGTTGAAACAGGTATATCGAACCCCTTAATCAATATTTTGTGGACGCAGGTATCTTGCAGGCCTCGATCAATATTTGGTTGAAGCAGGTCTATCAATCCCCCTAATCAGTATTTTGTGGAAGCAGGTATATCGCAGCCCTCAATCAGTATTTTGTGCAAGCATCTTTATCAATCCCCTTAATCTGTATTTTGTAGAAACTGTTATATCACACCACGCTGTTTATTTGGGGCAACAGGTATATCGCAGGCCTCAATCAATTTTTTATGGAAGAAGGTGTATCACACCCCTCAGTCAGTTTTTTGGGGGGCAACAGGTATATCACACCCGTTGCAATTAGTTGTTCCAATAGCGCTTGTCCCTCTCTATAGCTGTGGTATCGCAGCAGAACCGCACACAACTGCTGCACAATACAAATGCACTATATACTTTCTATGTTAGAAAGAATATTATAGGTATATCACACCCCTCAATCTGTTTTTTGTTGGGCAACAGGTATATCACACCCGTTGCAATTGGTTGTTTCAATAGCGTTTGTCCCTCTTTATAGCAGCGGTATCGCAGCGGAACTGCACACAACTGCTGCACAGTACAAATGCACTATAATATACTTTCTATGTTAGAAAGTATTTTATAAGTATATCACACCCCTCAGTATATCACACCTATTGATAGCACACCTTTACCAGCCCTTAAAAGGACTTTTGTGGCCCTGTTAGATAGCGTTTGGTGTCACTAACAGCCTGTTCCTGCTCCACAAAGCAACCTCTCCCTACTCTGGCAAATTACTGAATGTAAAATGGCTGCCACATCGGGTTCTGTGAGAGGGTGGGGGTGTTTCCATGTGCTGAAACGTCTGAATTTGCTGTCCTGTCCTACCTGATGGATGGGTCATTGGTTTGGCACAATGCAAAATAATATGGCACCGTGAACATCACCATATGTTCGCATGCTAGGCGAATCGCAAACGCGCAAAGTTCGCCGTGAAACGAACGCTGGGCGAACCGCAAGGCCATCTCTAGTGAGAGCCAACTAAAAAGCCAGGTGGTGTGGAAGCCACTGAGAAAGCCAAGGACAGGAAAAACATTAAGTGCCTTTCCAGTGTTTCCTGACAAGCTTTATGATGCCTGAGATAGACTATAACTACAGTTATATGAACTGTGAAACTAAATTTGTAACTAACATGCTAAATGAATGTCCTTATGAGCAAACTTATAGTTTTTGTATTACACATATCTCCTGTCATCTACTTGCCTGACCATTCCTCTGCAAGGCTGTTCCCAACAGACTCCTTACAAACCCCTGTCTCAAGCATATTATAGGACCAATATACAGGTGCATTGAGAGCTAATCCGTTCTGCCTGATGTTGAATCTCCTGCTGCCAACTTCGTCAGGAGATGATGCAGCTTACTGATTTTGACATACTCTCTTTAAATGTCAGTGGATACACAGAAACTACTCTTAAATGACTAAATTTCTTGGCTGAGAGCTGGATTGGCACTGTGCTAACAGCAGATTTGGGAGAAAGCAGCTTGTCAGCAGTCATCCCCATCATGACTCAGAATGCTATAAAAAATTTTGGGTCTAGTGCATTGCTTGCTATTGCTTTCTGTTCTTAGGTTGTTCTTACATTTCTTTCTGTTTCTTTTGATAAAAAGTCAATTAACATACTTCAATGATTTTTGGAATCTATGTCTCTGGCAAGAAATCATGGTGTATTGTTACATAGTTACATAGTTATATAGTTACATATTTAATACGGTTGAAAAAAGACAAACGTCCATCAAGTTCAAGCAAGGGATAGGTGGGGAGGCGAATACCAGAAGGAGGTGAGACTTCTACACGTTTTCATAAGCGTTTATGTAATTTACTTTTAAGAATTCGTCTAAACCCTATTTGAAACTGTCCATTTTTCCTGCTGTGACCACGTCCTGAGGAAGTCAATTCCATAGATTCACAGTTCTTACAGTAAAGAAGATTTGCCTGGATGCGTCTTGGACTCCCAGGTCGCTGCTGGAAACAATGTTGTCTGAGTGGTACGCCAATTTTACAGACTGACAATAATACGCACAAAACCGAAGATAAAATCGATTTTAGAGAAAATATTGTTAGTAAACATTCTTTACTGTATATTTACTTGTATATAAAGTCCAAGTGCTGCCAAAAAGTACAAGGAAGAGGCACTCCGATACAACCTGTATATCACATAAAGGAGGGCCTCATTCACATTGTGGTACAATTGTTCAGGTAGTGGGACTCCTACACTCATAAAGCCTATGCACTAAGTGAAAGGGCTGCCAAAAATTACAAGGAACCGGCACAACAATACACCCTTTATTACACTTAAAGGAGGGCACCCTTGAAAAATTATGATTGATGGCCTGCTGGTGACCCTCAAAAACATTAGGAACAAGGGCCTGCTGGTGACCCTCTAAAACATTAGGGGTGAGGGTCTGCTGCTGAGCTGAACATCTAATACATTAGGGGTGTGGGCCTGCTGCTGAGCTGACCATCGAGAAAATTATGGTTGAGGGTATGCTGGTGAGCTGACTCTCTAAAACATTAGGGGCAAGGGCCTGCTGCTGATCTGACCATGGAAAAAATGATGGGCGAGTGCCTGCTGCTGAGCTGATGACCATCGAAAAAATTATGGTTGAGGGTCTGCTGCTGAGCTGACTCTCTAAAACATTAGGGGAAAATGCTTGCTGCTGAGCTGACCATGTAAAAAAATTATGGACGAGTGCCTGCTGCTGAGCTGACCATCTAAAACATTATGGGTGAGGGCCTGCTGCGGAGCTAACCATCTAAAACATTATGGGCGAGGGCCTGCTGCTGAGATGACCATCTAAAACATTAGGGGCGAGGGCCTGCTGCCGAGCTGACCATCTAAAACATTATGGGTGAAGGCCTTCTGGTGACCCTCTAAAACATTATGGGTGAGGGCCTGCTGGTGACCCTCAAAAACATTATGGTTGAGGGCCTGCTAGTGACCCTCAAAAACATTATGGGCGAGGGCCTGCTGGTGACCCTCTAAAACATTATGGGGCCTGCTTCTGATCTGACCCTATAAAACATTAGGAGCATGTTGATATGATGGAGGAGGAGGACGAGAAAAGGGAGATTGAACCATATACCCTTTTTAGTGGTGGAATGGGTGCATGGGAATACAATGTATTCAATACACCATAAAAGCTACATTCAGAGTGCCTTTATGTTCAGCTGCTTTCCTCTAGTGGAGTAGAGAAGTCGGGGGCAACCCAGGCCTTGTTCATTTTTATAAGAGTCAACTTATCAGTTGTTATGCCCCTAGCAGCATAAAATACACGCTCTGAAAAAACACTGGCGGCAGAGCAAGCCAGCACCTCCAAGGCGTACAGTGCCAGTTCGTGCCACGTGTCCAGCTTGGACACCCAATAGTTGTAAGGCACAGAAGAGATCACTGAGGACACTGACATGGTCTGCTACATACTCTTTCACCATCTTCCAAAATGTTTCCCTCCTTGTAACACTAGGTCACGCATCAGGTTGAGGGTGCTGGCAGGATGTCATAAAACTGTCCCAGGCCTTGGAGAGTGTTGCCCTGCCTCTGTTGGAACTGCTGTGTGTTCCCATCGTCTCCACTCCTCGGTTGGCCAAGGAACTACGTACTCTGCCACCAGTGTTGTCAGCTGGAAATGTTTGAAGCAATTTTTCCACAAGGACCTTCTGCTTATTGCGCCCTTTTGCTTGTCCTCTCCACCACAGGAATGAGAGATGAGAAGTTCTCATTGTAGTGGGGGTTGAGAAGGGTGAACAGCCAGTAATCGTGTTGGCCAAAATGCATATAACGCGAGGGTCACGGGAAAGGCAGCCTAACCTTAAGTCAACCATGCGTGCCAGAGTCCCAACAGACAAGACTTTGCTATCCTCATCAGGAGGATGACTCTTAATCTCCTCCTCCTCTTCTACTCATCCACGCTGAACAGATGGATTAAAACTTCCATGGGTACTACCCTCTGTAGCGGAGGCAACCGTCTCCTCCTCCTCATCATCATCATCCAATTTGCGCTGTGAAGATGAACTGAAGGTGTTCTGGCTATCACCCTGTGTACTGTCTCCCCCCCCCCCCCCCTTTCTCCTCTTCCACATGCAAAGCGTCCGCCTTAATTGTGAGCACCGAGCTTTTGATTAGACACAGAAGTGGGATGGTTACGCTGATAAGCGTTATTGCCACTCACCATCTGTGTTGATTCCTCAAAGTTGCATAAAAACTCACAGAGGTCAGACATCAATGCCCACTCGTCGCTTGTGAAGAGCTGAAGGTGACTGGAAAGGCGACGACCATGTTGCAGCTGGTATTCCACTACTGCCCTCTGCTGCTCACAAAGCCTGGCCAACATGTGTAACGTGAGTTCCAGCACGTGCTCACGTCGCACAACAGTCGGTGAACCATTTCGGCCGAAGCTGTTGATGACTTACGGAAATGGGCACGCACGCAGCACACCTTCAGCAGTAGCTCAGGAAAATTGGGGTAGGTTTTGAGAAACCGCTGGACCACTAGGTTGAACACTTGGGCTAGGCATGGTATGTGTGTGAGCTTGGTGAATAGAAAGTGTAGCAGGGCACACCTACACTTGAGGTCACACAGGAGAGTATAGTAAATAGTTATATATTTTATTTTGTTTATGTCAAATCTAATACAAGAAAATATACCTATAAAATTATTAAACAATATGCTATATAGACTTATATTCCTCTAAAATGGGTATCGCTAAAAAATGTAACAACACATGTGTGATCCTATGGGAAGGATATCCTGATGGTCAAGTTCCTTACTACTGATCGTGTCCAATACACTTGGTATATTCAGGTTTGTAATATCGAAGTTCACAGGTTGAATGCCGTATAGTCAGAGTGTCAATCACTCCAGTTTCTTTTACCGTAAGTTGACAATGCAACAGATCGCTCTGCCTGTGTATACACTCGTTCGGCACTTTTGTTACTTACAGTTCTGTAGGTTTGTGCCGACTGTGCTGGAATTTCACGTGGCGTCCCACGTGTGATGCGTTATTCAGGCTGCTGTATATCCTCCAGGAGATAAAATCAGGGATCCACGGATTACAAGGGATTTGCCAGCACTTAACACAGGGGAAGACGAGGCAGTGGTGTGACCTGCAAACACTGGTTGTGGACCCAGGCATTTGGCCTACTTATTAGGTTGCTTTAATGTCATGTGGCGGATCATGCTGGTGGTGGGGAGGTTGCTAGTGTTCACGCCCCTGCTTATTCTGGTACGGCACATGTTGCAAATTACAATTCTTTTATCGTCCGTACTTTCCTCAAAAAAGTGCCAGACTGCGAAAAACCTACCCCTTGGCAAGGGAGATTAGCGCGAGGGGGTGCTCCAGGAAACAGTTGCGGGCCTGTTTGGTGTGGCCCGCCTTCTCCCTTTTGTCACCCCACTGCCTCTTCCAGTCTGTTACTGTGCTGTCCTCGCTCGGATTGGCACCTTCCCAGGTTGGGTCAGTGACTTCATTGTCCAGCACCTCCTCTTACACTTCCTCACTAGTGATGGACGAACATCGGCCAGGACGATTCGCGACCGCGCGTTCATGATCAAATGTTCGCGAACCATGGATATTCCTCTGTCAGTGCCCACAACAGCAGAATGCAGCATCTCTCGCAGCAAGGCCTGGAAATGCTGCATTCTGACAGCCCTCTGTGATGCTGGTAACATGTCCACCATTTTGTGGTTTTACCGGGGATCTAAGTACGTTGCCACCCAGTACTGGACCTTGCCGTTTATATATTTTTCTTTATATGGGGGTCCCTCTTAAAACACTGGAGCATGAAGGCCCCCATTTTTACTAAATTGGAAGCAGTGGAGAGCCCTGGCTTCTACTCATCGACCAGAAGAATGTCGTCCTCGGTCTCCTCCCCCCAGCCACGGACAAAACCAGGGATCCCCGAAAAGTTTAAGGCCTGCTCTTCTTGCTCCTCCTCCCCCCAGGAACCACCCTCCTTTGACTTCTCTTCTCATCATATGGCCACAGAAGTCTGCATTCTTTGCGCATGAGCAGCCACTGGCACAGTGAAAAAAAACAAGCTCCCCAGAACCTGTCCTGCTGCAGAGTTCGTACAGGTAGTCATTAACGGCATGTTTCTGCTGGAGCAGCCTATCAAGCATATACCAGATGTACTTCCAGCGGGTTGGGCAGTCACAAATCAGACGTCTGACGGGCAAGTGTTGTTGCCGCTAAACGTCAGCAAGGCGAGCCGTGGCCATGTAAGCTCTTCAAAAATGGGCAGAGATTTTCCTGGCCTGCCGGAAGACGTCCTGGACACCAGGGTATTTGGCAACTAATCACTGCACGACTTAGTTCAGGACGTATGCCATGCACGGCACGTGTGTCATTTTGCCCTGTTTAAGCGCGCTCAGCAGATTTGCACCGTTGTCGCACATCACTTTACCAACTGTCAAATTAAGCGGGGTTGGCCACTGATCGGCCTGTGACCACAGAGCTGAAAGGAGTGCAGGACCAGTGTGGCTATTGGCTTCCAGGCACAACAGCCGCAGCACAGCAAGGCAACGTCTCACCTGGCATGTCAAATAGGTTCTGGGGAGCTTGGGGGGTGCAGCGGAAGAGGCGGTAGCAGTGTAACAGGAGGAGTCAGCTGAGGAGGAGACAGAGGATGGAGTAGGAGGAGGAGAAGACGTGGCAGGCCTGCATGCAATCCGTGGTGGTTATATCAAATCCACACGGGTGCCACGGGCTATATGCTTAATGGCCGGCAGAAGGATCACCAAATGGGCAGTAAAAGTGATGTACCTTCCCTAAAGACACAAATAACATTTCTGTGTGATCCCAGGAATATAAAATGAGCAGCAGTCCCAAAATTGGGAGTAAGTCCCTTCTCCAATAAAATGTAAATTTCTACATTTATCGCCGTAAGTTTTGAATATATGCCGTCAGCTTTTTTATTTCATTCAATTTTTATATATGAGAACATTTTGTGATTGTATTAATTTGTATTCGGGAAAACTGGAAATTTTATCCTAAGCTCATGTGATCAGGGATTATTTAAATCAGAGCTCGGGTGGATTTGATTGTGACGCCTCGGACGAAGCGAAGGCAAAGTCCGGGTCAGGAATTTTTACACGCTATATGCAAGTTGTCTTATTGTAAGTACAATAAATTATACCTTTTAAAGAAGATTCGGGAATTGCACTATGATCTGTTCCTCTTGAAGGAAGTCGCTTTGCTGGTTGATATCGCGACCATATACCGGGGATGCATCTGTGAAGCTGCAAAATCTTTGTGAAGACTGCCTGTTTGTGAAAAAACTCCCCATTCCAGTTTAGCATGGACCCATATGTAAGTACCTTCCCTGCCCGTGTTTGCTAGATCATGTGCCTGTGGTCAGATGTATCTTGGCACCAACACTGTGTGCCAAAGATATAATAACTTGCTGCTGAACGTGGCCATACAGCTCTGGGATGACCTTCTGGTAGAAATATTTCCTTCTGGGCACCTTCTATTGTGGTATGACAATGGCTACAAATTTTCTAAAGGCCTCTGAGTCCACCAATTTATATGGCAGTAGTTGACGGGCTAGCAGTTCCAACAAGTCAGCGGTCAGCCGTTGGGCAAGAGGATTATCCAGCATCCTCAATTTTTTACGCTCGAACATTTGGGCCATGGAAGCCTGCCTTGTGCCAGATGAAAGCGATGACTGCATGGTAGAAGGAAGGTGGAGTGGAGGACAAATGAGAGGAGAGAGGAGAAGGAGAAGAGGCAGGAAGTGGAGTCCTGGGAGTGTGGCTTTGTGGGTTCTGATGGCCTTGCTCCCACTGGGCTTGGTAATGGGAGGCCAAGTGCCTTCTAAAGGCGTTCGTTCCTAGGTGAGTTATGAGCTTACCGCGATAGCACAGGCAGCAGATGGCAGCACTATTGTCAGCAGCTGACTCGTTAAAAAATGCCCACACTGCGGAGCCATGTGCCGGCGTCCTGGGAGCGCAAGATGTGACCGTGCATGGTGGATCGCTCGCTCCAGATACATTTGCAGTCTTTTTGCCTCCTGTGCACTGCGAGTTTTGCCTGCTTCTCCTTCTTCTTCTCCCTATCTGCTGCTCTGTCCCTCTGAACTCCCCTCCTCTTCCTCTCTTGTGGGCACCCACATGACGTCAATCGACACATCATCATCACCTTCACCACCACTGACATTAGAGATCTCGGAGTAGGAAGCAACAGCCTGAACCACCCTCCTTGGGCTGATCTGGGTACTGTCTTCAGACCGCTGGGTGGCGGGCGTTGCTACCTCCTCTTTCTCATCCGATGTCAAGAAGGGCTGCACATCAGTAAGGTCTGGGAATGGATGGGAAAATAATTCCTCTGACTCGAGTGGAGGGGCTGTGGTGGTGCACACAGCAGAGAGTGAGGAGGGTGCAGATAGGATGAAGAGGGTGCAGAAGTGAAAGGCTGAGTGAGCCACTCAACCAACTCTGGTCCGCCATTTGAAGTTATTGAAAGCGCCTTCTCCAACTTCCCACTTAGGCTCTGGCCTGGTGCACCTGCCCGACCCCTACTATGCCTGTAAAACGGTCTGCCTCTTCCTCTGCCTGTCATTTGTTAAATGACCCGCTGCATAAGTCCGTAGAGAAGAGCAGTATTTTGTGGAAGAAGGTATATGGTTTCCCTCAATCAGTATTTTCTGGAAGCAGGTGTATTGCAGCGCTCAATCAGTATTTAGTAGAAGTATATAGCAATAGCACCCCTCAATCAGTATTTAGTGGAAGAAGGTATATGGCACCCCTCAATCAGTTTTTTTTCAGAAAAAGGTATATAGCACCCCTCATCAGTATTTGGCAGAAACAGGTATATGGCACGCCTCAATCAGTATTTTCTGGAAGCAGGTGTATTGCAGCGCTCAATCAGCATTTGGTAGAAGAAGGTATATCGCAATAGCACCCCTCAATCAGTATTCAGTGGAAGAAGGTATATGACACCCCTCAATCAGTATTTGGCGGAAACAGGTATATGGCACCCCTCAATCATTATTTTGTGGAAACAGGTGTATCACCACTAGTGATGGACGAACATCGTCCGGGACGGTTCGCGAATGCAATCACATGTTCGCAAACCGCAAGTTTGCGGCGGGCCTCATTCACTTTAATAGCAGGCAATCCTGAAAAACCTTCAGCTCATATTTGTAGCCACCAAATACTTAGTAGAAGTGCACAAATAGTCCCACAACATGGACAGTGACATACTAGAGGGGGAGCAATGACAAAAATTCCAACAAAAAATATGTGTCTTAATCAGGGGACATTTTTATGCGTATTAAAAGTGACATTCTCTGAAATGTGCCCTGTTGGAGCCTAAAAAAATACGGGAGCACAGGCCTTAAAAATTAGACATTCACCTGACATAAAAAAAATTCTGAATATGTGGCTCGAGGTAAATTATGCGGTTAATGGATAAAAATTTAACTGTAGGCCACTGGACTACAGGCCCCAAACATTAGGCATTCACCACTGGACAGAAAAGATCAAGTGATTATGTGGCCGGAGGTATATTACGCGATCAATGGATATAAATTTTACTGCAGGCCGGTACAAATACAGATTAAATACATATGTTTAAAAGAACTAAAAGTATAAAATTGGAATGATAATAGTTGAAATTCGATAACACGTGGTCATCACTGGTGTTGAATTCCTCCAAGGCCGCAACAATTATTCATTCACCGTACAGAAAAGAACAAGTACCAGTAAGTATGTGTCATTGGATATCAATTTTACAGCAGGCCATTGTAATACAGGCCCCAAAAATTATGCATTCAGCGTACGGAAAAGAACAAGTACCAGTAAGTATGTGGCTGGAGGTAGATTACATGGTCAGTGGTTATCAATTATACAGCAGGCCAGTGTACTACAGGCCCCAAAAATTGTGCATTCAGCGTACAGAAAAGAACAAGTAAGTATGTGGCTAGAGGTGGATTACACGGTCATTGGATATCAATTTTTCAGCAGCAAAACCGCAAACAAATGCTGCACTACCCAAATGCACTATATAGAAAGTATATTATTGGTATATAACACCCCAGCTTCAATTAGTTATTTTGGGGGGCAACTGGTATATCACATTAGTAGAAATTATTTGTTCCAATAGCGGTTGTCACTCTGCGTAGCTGCGGTAACGCAGAAAAACCGCAAACAAATGCTGGGCTACCTAACTGCGCTATATAGAAAGTATATTGTTGGTATATAACACCCATGCTACAATCTGTTTTTTTGGAGGGCAACTGGTATATCACACCAGTAGAAATTATTTGTTCCATTAGCGTTTGTCACAACTGCTGCACAATACAAATGCACTATAATATACTTTCTATGTTAGAACGTATAGTATAATTATATTATACCCCCCAGTAAGTCACACCTATTGATAGCACACCTATTCCAGTCCTTAAACCTATTAGCTAGCATTTGGTGTCCCTTACAGTCTGTCCCTGCTCCACACAGCAACCTCTCCCTACACTGGCAAAATAATGAATATAAAATAGCGGTCAGATCAGTTTTATTTATGAGGTAGGGGGTATGTCTATGTGCTAAAACGTCTCAGTTGGCTGTCCTGTACCACCTGATGGATGCGTCATGGGTCAAAGTCCTTCACAATGTAAAAGAATATAGCATCGGCGGATATCGCCATATGTTCGCCCGTTCGGCGAACCGTGAATGAGCAAAGTTCACTGCGAAACGACCGCTGGGCGAACTTCAAGGCCATCTCTAATCACAGCCCTCAATCAGTATTTGGTGGAAGAAGGTATATAGAAATAGCACCCCTCAATCAGTATTTTGTGGAAGAATGTATATAGCACCCCTGAATCAGTATTTGGCGAAAACTGGTATATGGCACCCCTCAATCAGTATTTTGTGAAAGCAGCTGTATCTCAGCCCTCAATCAGTATTTGGTGGAAGAAGGTATATAGCAATAGCACCCCTCAATCAGTATTTTGTGGAAGAAGGTATATGGCACCCCTCAATCAGTATTTGGCGGAAACTGGTATATAACACCCCTCAATCAGTATTTGGTGGAAACAGGTATATAGCACCCCTCAATCAGGATTTTGTGGGAGAAGGTATATCGCACCCGTTGCAATTAGTTACTCCAATAGCGTTTGTCCCTCTATCTAGCTGTGGTATCGCAGCAGAACCGCACACAACTGCTGCACAATACAAATATACTATAATATAATTTCTATGTTAGAAAGTATATTATAAGTATGTCACACCCCTCTATATTACACTTATCGATAGCACACCTATACCAGTCCTTAAAAGGACTTTTGTGGCCCTATTAGCTAGCTTTTGGTGTCCCTAACTGTCCCTGCTCCAAAATGCAACCTCCCCCTACACTGGGTTGGGGGTGTGTTCATGTGCTGAAATGTCTCAATTTGCTGCCCTGTCCCACCTGATGGATGTGTCATGGGTCAAAGTTCGGCGCTATGCAAAAAAAATGGCGTGTGCGAATATCGCCATATGTTCGCATGTTTGGCGGTCGAAACGCAAGGCCATTTTCTATTCTTCACTCTGGTCATCCTCCTGACTTGTTGACCTAACAACCACCTCAGTTATTGACAACTGTGTCTCATCCTCATCATAGACTTCTTGAGACACTAATTGCCGTTGACTTATTGGCAACTGTGTCTCATCATCATCCACCTCGTGAAACACTAATTGCCATTCCCCACCATCATCTTCTTCTGACTGTGGGTGGAAGGAGTATCAGGGTGAGGATTCTGTTGACCAGACTCTTGGCTACTGAGACTGGACTTTGTGGAAGACAGGGTGGTGCTTAACCGACTAGAAGCATTAACTGCTGCAATCCAACCGGTCTGACTTCGAGAGTGGTGTCCTGCACTGCCCTGCAAACTGGGACATGAAGCTAGGTATCGTGGATGAGTGTGTTTCTTGTGCTCTGGCAGCAGGCACAGCTTCATCGCGCCCAGGGCCACGGCCTCTGCGTGCACCATCAGCAGCACGGCCACTTCCCTGTCCTTTACTGTTCGCCTTGCGCATATTAAATGGTATATATGCTTGCAAGTATGTCACATGTACAGTAGCACAGGTTTTGTAAGTGTATGTGCAAATAAAGTACACAGAATGTCTCAGATATTTTTAGGATGCGCACACATTAAACAGTATATATAGCGAAGTAATGTCGCTGTCACCACCGCCTAATAAAAAATGACACTGAATGAAGGTCAGTGATATTTAAGATGCACAAACGTTATACAGGAGATATTGTGGAGGTAATGTAACTGTCCGCAGAGGACACCGTCTATGGAAAAAGTACACTGGATGTCAGAGATATTTTTAGGCTGCGCACACGTCAGACAGGAGATGTAGCGCAGATAATGTTGCTGTCTACAGCAGCCAAACAATTGCAAGCTATTTAGCGCAGGTTGCGCTAAAAATATATATTGCTGCCAGATACAACTATAGTCCTTAAAAGGACTTTTGGGTCTCTAACAAGTTTTAGCAATCTAGCGCAGGTTGTGCTAATTATATATATTGCTGCCACACACAACAATAGTCCTTAAAAGGACTTTTGGGTCTATAGCAAGTATAAAAGCAAAAATATTCCTATTTTACTCCCTACACTATTTCTCCCTTCTGCTCTCTAGCTCTCCCTGACTAAGGCTTCATTCACACCTCCGCAATTGTGGTCCGCATCTGTTCCACAATTGTGTGGAACGGGTGCAGACCTATTAATTCTCAATGGGGACGGAATGGATGCAGATAGCACACAGTGTGCTGTCTGCATCTGCATTTCCGGAGCGCGCTGCCGATCTTCCGGTCCGCGGCTCCGGTAAAAAATAGAACATGTATATTTCAAAAACCCTTTAATCTCCAATATCTTCTTAATTTCCCCCCATACGTATTCTATTAAATTTAATATCCTATTTTCAGTATTTTTTTCCCCAAAAAAACCTGATTCCAACACCTCTAAGTGATTACATTCTTTTTTCCATCCCCATTTATTTAATTCTTGTCTACCCACCTGACTATCTAAACTACCCTTTATATTCCCGTATTGTGTTATTAAAAAATAAAAAAACAAATTAGGGACCGCTAATCCTCCCTCCTGCACTGGAAGCTGAAGGACTTCCTTCTTTATCCGAGGGATCGCACCCTTCCAAATAAAATCCCCCATTAATCTATCAAATAGTTTGAAAATGTTCTGCGGTATTCTCACTGGGGCATTTTGTAATACATAGAGTATCTTCGGGAGGAGGACCATTTTTATTAGATTTACTCTACCTTGTATTGACATTGGTAGTCTTTTCCATATGTGTATTTTAGTTCTTAATTCTTTTATTAAGGGAAGGACATTTAGTTTTTCATATTCTTCTATATTTCTAGAGATTTGTATCCCGAGGTATTTAAAATTTTCATTTTTTTTAAGAACGTGTACCCGTGTATCTCCCTGTAATTGTCCATCTCCTAATAATAACATGTGTGATTTCCCCCAGTTAATGTTTAAACCAGAAAAAAAACCAAACTTATCTATTGTCTCCATCACTTTATTAAACTGATCCCCAGTGTTTTGCAAAAAAAGTAAAATATCATCCGCGTACATTAACACCTTTTCTTCCCCACCCACATATTGAAAACTTTCAATCTCCCTATCATTTCTTATTATATTTGCCAAAGGTTCAATTGCAATAGCAAATAAAAGGGGGGAGAGAGGGCATCCCTGCCTTGTGCCACGAGATAGGGCAAACGGCAGGGACAAGCTCCCATCCACAACCACTCTAGCCCTAGGGTTACAATATATTAACTGTATCCACCCTATAAATCCCTCCCCTATGCCAAACCTCCTTAATACTGCCCATAGATACTCCCATTCAATACAATCAAAAGCCTTTTGGGCATCCAATGAAAGTATCGCTTTCTCCCCTGCATCTGATCTATTAGCTTCAATGTTGAGAAATAACCTTCTTATATTGGAGTATATTGTTCTACCCGGTATAAATCCTGTTTGGTCTTTATTTATTATTACTTTGATAACCCTTGAGAGCCTATCAGCCAAAACTTTCGCCAAAATTTTGACATCCGTGTTCAGCAGGGATATGGGCCTATATGAACCAGGATCTGTTTGTTCTTTTCCTTTTTTTGGAATTAGTGTAATAATTGCTTCCTTCATGGAATTAGGTAAATCGCCTAATTTTCGGGCCTCATCCAATGTTGTTTTTAGTTCTGATACCAAAACCTGAGAGAAGGTTTTGTATATTTCAAAAGGAAGTCCATCTCCTCCTGGAGCCTTCTCGAGTTTAACCTTCCCCAGAGCCAGATTTATTTCTGCCACCGTTATTTCTTTCTCCAGATATTCTCTTTGCATCTCAGATATCCTACTAAAAGCAATCTTATCTAAATATGAATCTAACTCTTGTTTTGAGTATTGCACCCTGGACTTATATAGCTCTAGGAAATACTCCCGAAACACATTTTTAATGCCTTCAGGTATAGTGGTTAATTTACCCGTTTTATCTTTAATTGCGCCGATCCATGATTTCCCTTTTTGATTCTTCACTATATCTGCTAGGATTTTACCAACCTTTTCACCCTCCGAGGCTACCTGGATCCCTTGAAAAAGCAATTCTTTCCTACTTTTTTCTAATTGATATATCTTCAACTTTTCTTGTTCTTCCTCCCATACTCTCTTGTTAACTACAGTAGGGTACCTCATACATGTCATTCCTGCCTCTTGCAATTTTTCCTCCAGTACCTTCCCGTTTTTCCTAGTACTTTTTTTCCAATAATCTACTTTTTTAAACAGTATTCCCCTCAAAAAGGCCTTGAAAGTGTCCCAAACCACCAGTCTACTGACAGAACCCTTATTTTCCATAAAAAAAAGTTTTAACTCCTCAGTTATACTCTCCTTATCCGAGATCAATAATAACCAATGGGGGTTGAACTTGAACAATGGCAAAATATTTTTTTTATTCAAATCCAGCTCAATTACCATTGCATTATGATCTGACAAGGCCATAGGTGTATACTTTATCGTGATCCTATTTTGGGACATTAAATTTTTATTTCCAAAAGTCATATCTATTCTCGACCAAGTTTGGTGTGTTTTTGAATAACAAGAGTACATAACTTCATCCGGGTTCTGGACCCGCCATACATCTACCCAATTAAATTCATGAACTAATTTACATAAGTCTACATTTTGTGCTCCTCCCCCTCTACCAGACATCCTATCCCTGAGTGGATCCATAACCGCATTGTAATCGCCTACCGCAATCAACATACATTCCTGTTTATTCAACATAAATCTATACAGTAGATACAAAACATCTGATTTATATGGTGGTGGAATATATATATTTGCGATCACAGTTTTAATCCCTTCTACATAGCAATGTAAGAAGAGGTATCTGCCATAGCTGTCCGCCTCACATGCCAGACCTTCAAACTTGACTTTGTTATGGATCAAAATTGAGACCCCTCTAGAATAGGTAGTATATACCGAGTGGTATCCCGCCACCATCCATCTCCTCTCTAGCCATCTTACTGATCCCTTATCCAAATGTGTCTCCTGGAGGCAGATGATGTCTGGCAGAAACCTCTTCATCCACTCAAGGATAGCATATCTTTTAACTGTCTCACGGAGCCCTCTCACATTCAATGAAAGGATCTTAACCATCTAACCGAGGGGGAGGAGCAAAAAAAAAAAAAAAAAAAAAAAAAATTCCACGTCCCCCCTACCCCATCCCATATCCACCCTCCCATCTATATAGTCCCCCTTTCTGCTAACCAGCAGTCCGGGCGGCTCCTTAACTTAGCATATTGGCTCCTATCCCCTCCTCCCCCCCCCAGCCTCAAAGTCCCTCTCCATCCGCCCATTCACTAACTTCCGCCGGAGTCTGAAAAAATACAACTTTACCATTATGTTCCACCCTTAATTTTGCCGGAAAAAGTAGGCTATATTTTATACCTGCCTCCCTTAATCTTTTCTTGACCGATATAAATTCTCTTCTTTGTACGTTGGTACTAAATGAATAGTCTGGGAATAGTTTAACCTTTACCCCCTGTATATAGTATCTTTCCGAGGTTCTAGCGTCGGCTAATATTCCATCTCGATCTTTAGATAATAAACATTTCACCAATATCGGTCTAGGAAAATCCCCTGGCACCCTATTTTTTGTGGGGACCCTGTGTGCTCTTTCGATAGAAAATAAGGGGGAGAGAGTACCTTCTTTAATATTTTCTTTTAACCATTTTTCCATAAATTCAGTACAATTTTCTCCCTCCGCTCGCTCTGGGACCCCCACAAATCTTATATTAGACCTTCTAGCTCTATCCTCCTGGTCTACCAATTTTTGTTCCATCTTAACATTTTTTTGTTTTAAGAGATCCACTTCTTTCTCTAATTTATACACAACTTTCTCTAGGGTGGGAATCCTTTTTTCCATCTCCTGCAGACGCTGCCTTACTTTTTCCATCTCAGCTCGTATAACCATAACGTCTGTTTGCACTGTCCCAAGCTGGGTTACTAAATTACCCATTAAATTTTCCATCCGTGAGACCGTGCCAAGTATATCCTGCACCATTTTTACATCTGTTTCTGTATATGTCACTGGTGTCCCCCTCTCCCCCTCCGCTAGCGTCACATGTGTCGGACCCTGCAAACTAGCATCCGCATTTTTTTCTTTTTGTGGGGATCTAGCCCCAGGTGAATTTGGGACCAGATATTTATTTAAACCCAATTGTTTAGACCCACTTTCTAAGCCTGATGCTGATCGCCTGGCGGCACTCCCCGTAGGGCCACGCTGTTCCTCCCTTTTTTTTGATGGCATTTTAAATTTTCTTCCCCCTTTCTCTGTTTCTTCCTCTATAGCTTCCTCTCTTCTCTATCCTTTCCTCCAAAGGCAAAAAAAGTCTATAATATTAATCCGACTTTGCAGAAAAACACAAAAAAACAAAAGAAAAAATAAATAAATAGATCCCTCCAATAATTAGGGCTCAAGGCCCGACAACCATACATATACTAAGTGCAGTCAATTAGTTGGTTAGACAGTCAATAATATTGCTCAAAACCTTAATCCGGAAGGAAAGAGAAAAAATAATAATAATAACGAAGTTAAAGCGCAGGCCTAAGTCCAGACATATATGGAGTGCCGTCAGTTAGTTTATTAGTTCAGGGAAGTCCAATGTCACTGTTCTGGCTTAAGATCCTATGGGGATAAGGTTTTTCCCTCCAAAGTTGTTAAGGATTATACTCCAAAATCCAAACCCCCTCACTCTTTTTCTCTCCACATTCAATTGCAGGTATCACTGCTAGCTATTGTTTAATCTGCGGCGTACTCAAATTAAACTCCCGTATTTGCAGCCATAATGGCAAATAAACCATCTTTCAGCTGCAGTCACAGGGGCATTACACGGCCACGGCAGACACCTGTACACGATGGCCAAATGAAGATCACAATGAAAAACCTGTGCCCCCCACTGTCAGTTTCTTCTATAGATCTTTATCCAAAAAACCTGGGGGGGGCGACCCTTCTGGTACTACAGTTCAATTCGGCCACTCCACCGAGAGCCCACAGGGGTTCCCAGGGTTCAACAGAACAAAACAGAACCTCAAAAACAGACGATTACACCCTCAGGCGTCGTCTCTATAGAGTCCAGTCACCCACAGACATCGTTCAGCCGGCGCTCTCCTTTAGTAATGAAAATTAGTGTGCATGCCTTAATCCGACTCCACCGGGCTTCAGCACACCTGCAGTTATTCTCAATCCTCCCCCACGATGTGGGTACTGGGAGTAACTCACCACCCGGCACTTCTTGGTAGCGCAGGACAAGGTTCAGAGTCCAGGCATCCACATCGGCACTTCTTAGTAGCGCAGGACAAGGTTCAGAGTCCAGGCATCCACATCGGCACTTCTTGGTAGCGCAGGACAAGGTTCAGAGTCCAGGCATCCACATCGGCATCTCAGACAGTTTTAGGGCGGCCTCGGCATTCCAGCAGACTCACGGAGGTCAGATGTCCCGAGCAGCAAACAAGCGGCAGGCGGCCAGCGTGCAGGGGAGGGCGAGGGGGGCGGAGCCCTAGCGTCTCACATCAGACGCTCTCATGCGTCATCCTCCTTGCATGCCGTGTTAATGCATGTAAATACACTGATATGGAAAAATTTCAATTTAAAGGAATTAGAAACAATAAGGGATTATATAGATTGGGGAAAAAAAGGAGTGAAATATTTAGATCAGATCTTTGAAGAGGATAAGCTGAAGGACTTCAACAAAATGGTGTCGGAATTTGGGATCCCCCACAGTGATATGTATAAATATTTCCAGCTTAGGAATGCATTGCGGACAGTGGTACAGGAAGACAAGTATAGAAGGGAAAAATCAGATAAGTTGGATAAGTTTACAGCAGAAATAGAAGGAGGAGGAATAACTGCAAGGAGATATAAGGTTCTGATGGAGGTAAAGAGAAAAAGGACTATAATGCTTGCTGAGAAAAGATGGGAGAAAGATCTAGACTCCTTTACGGAAGAAAAATGGAGAGATGCCCTTAGGAATTATGCGACAATCTCGGACAGGGGTTCACATAAGATCTCACAATTTTTCATAGTGCATAGACTTCATCGATCTCCATGGATATTGAAAAGAATGGGAGTGAGAGAAACAGATAAGTGTTCAAGATGCGGGGAGGAGAGAGCAGATTTGATACATTGTTTTTGGAGATGCCCCAAGCTATATAGATACTGGACAGAAATAATGGAAACCGTGTATTTGCTCCTGAAGGTTCGGTTGCCCAGGGATCCGGTAATTTGTATTCTAGGGGCAACTGAACACTTGAATTTGAACAAAAAAATACGATTGGTCTTGAATAAAGTACTATTTCAGGCCAGACTCCTTATTCTCAGAAAATGGATAAAGGCGGACCCACCGATGGTGGGACAGTGGAGAAAAGCAATAGATAATTTAATTAAAGAAGAACGTGTAATGAATAATAATTCTAAAGGGTCATTAAATCTCGACCAAGTGTGGGAAAATTGGATACTTCAGGGTTGACATCTGCCATGTGTTTTTTTTTGTTTTTTGTTTTTTTTTCACGCCCCCCTCCTTCATTCCCTTTAGGGGTGGGAGGGTATGGTAAAGGGAGGGGGGAACGAGGGGGAGGGAAGGTAAAGGGGAGAAAGAAAATAGAAATGAATAGAAACTACTAATTGTTAACATTTTTTGCTTGTTGTTGGTGCAATGTGTTTTATATGGATGTAGAAAAGATAAATAAAATTAAATTAAAAAAATAAAATAAAAATAGAACATGTCCTATTCTTGTCCGCAATTGCAGACAAGAATAGGCATTTCTATGGGGGTGCCGGCCGGGTGTATTGCGGATCTGCAATTTGCAGATCCACAATACACTACGGACGTGTGAATGGACGCTAAGGTCTCATGAACACGACCATTGTTGTTTTGCAGTCCATTTTTCACAGATTCGTTGTTCCGTATCTGATTTTTTTTTATCTCTTATTTTAGTCCTCTTCCGTTCCGTTACTGCAGCAAACTATACTTATGGTTTCCGTATTTAATCAGTTTTTGGAGGATCGTATACAGAAACAGTAACTTATTAATCACCAAACACATGAGCAATATGGGCTGGGCATAGCATTTCTACAGTATGGATCCGCAAAATACGGATAAAAATACGGATGACATATGGATGTGTTCCATGTGCTTTCCATATTTTTTGCGGACCAATTGACTTGAATGGGGCCTTGGACCGTGACTTGCGGACAATAATAGGACATGCACTACTTTTTTGCGGAACGGCCATGCGGACAAACGTAAATGAAATGCACACGGAGTAACTTCTCTATTTTCTACAGCCCCATTGAAGTGAATGGTTCCCTTAGCCCTTAGGGCTCATGCACACGAACGTATTTTCTTTCCGCTTCCGTTCAGTTTTTTTGCAGAACCCTTGACTTTAATGGTGCTGTAGAAAATACAGAAGTTACTCCATGTGCATTCCGTTTCCGTTTTTCCACATGGCCATTCTGCAGTAGTAGTGCATGTCCTATTGTTGTCCGCAAATCACAGTCCGAGGCTCCATTCAAGTCAATGGGCCCACATAAAATATGGAATGCACACAGAACAGTTCCCTATGTCATCCGTATTTTTCGGATCCATACTGTAGAAAGGCTATGCCCAGCCCATATTGCTCATGTGTTTGGTGATTAATAAGTTACTGTTTCTGTATACGATCTGCAAAATACGGATCAAATACGGAAACCATAGGGATATGTTTTGTGCAGAAACGGAACAGAAGAGGACTTAAATCAGAGAGAAAAAAAACTCTGATACAGAACAACGGATCCGTGAAAAACGGACCACAAAACAACAATGGTCGTGTGCATGAGTCCTAAGACTGAGCCGAACAAGAGTCATCGGGTGCTATATACATGGAGTTTATGTATCATGATTTTAATGCATTAATAGCTCAGTAATGGAATACACTTCTAGATTATTAACCAGTAATCCTTACAGGAAGTAAGGGCCTTTTTAATGATTTATAGCACCTGTGTAATATCTTCTCAAAGCATGAAGCAATCTCAGCAATAGTATTACTTTCAGTTTGATAGCACATTTATAAATGTTCCTAACGCTAACAAAGAATAATAATAGTAATAATATTAAATATTGTAACTTCAAGATTAGTGATGAGCCAAGTTCCCAGAAATTCGATTTGTGGCGGATTCAACTGAATAGGGCATCCAATTTGATCTTGTCACAAATTGATACAACCAGAATCAAGTGTGGTTGAATTGCCATGAAATTCTATGGATGGCCTTCTCGTTATCTCTCCCTCTCTATTTCTCTCTTTCTGATAAATAAATCTAAATGCAGACGCAGATTAAATAATAGTAAGAGAGATACCACTGCACACTCAAGGTCACCATGCAAATAAAAAGTATTTTATTCTGACATATCCTCCAATGGGTACATAAGTAAATAAGTAATAACAGAAAGTTGCCAATATTGTGACTCCAAATATTAATGACGTTTCGGCTGCTCCAGACCTTGGTCACATAAGTCACTAAAGAAAAAAGACATGTATACATTAGTCGGAGGTAAAGGGTTATAGTCTATAAAGATATAGTCATAGGGCTGATTGTAGATGAGACCAATGTGTTAAAGAGGTAGATATTAGAAGATATAGGTCTAAGCCTTTATTCATGCCTAAATGAGTGGCTGTTAAAAGGAGGACTACGGAGTGTAACCAAAGCTGGGAAAGCAGGGTTTGCTGGGGTGTACTGTGTGCTAAAATTTTGTCATGTAGCACAGATTAGCGCAGTAGTACTTTGTCATGTAGCACAGATTAGCGCAGTGGTATATTGTCATGTAGCACAGATTAGCGCAGTAGTACTTTGTCATGTAGCACAGATTAGCGCAGTAGTACTTTGTCATGTAGCACAGATTAGCGCAGTGGTATATTGTCATGTAGCACAGATTAGCGCAATAGTATATTGTCATGTAGCACAGATTAGCGCAGTAGTATATTGTCATGTAGCACAGATTAGCGCAGTAGTATATTGTCATGTAGCACAGATTAGCACAGTAGTATATTGTCATGTAACAGATTAGTACAGTAGTAGATTATTATGCAACGCGGAATAGTACAGAAATGTGTTGTAATATAGAAGTATGTATAGAAGTATGTTTTCAGGTAGTACAGTGGTATATAGCAATGTCGCACTAAAGGCAGAGTAGTTATATGAGTAGATCTCATGATGGTGTGCTATCATGTAGCACAAATGAAAAATGGCAACAGCAAAAGCAATGTGACATAAAGTAATGCAGATAAATAATGGTTAAATAATCAGTAAATAAAATCAGTATGTTGTTGGGGGCAACCCCAAAGCCAGCAGATGAGCTTACCAAAATTAGAGTGTATTAAGTTAGGAGGACCTCCGTGGGACAGCGGTAATGTGCTGCGGGGGGTGCTGCAGACCAGTGTATGGGAGAGGGCGCCAGAGACGGCGTCTAAGAAGGTGCAGTGCGCATGCTTCAGGCATGAGATGGAGCAGAGAGGGCGAAAGACTAGGCGGGAATTCTTTGAAGCTGGCACGACCATGTTGTGTCTGAAAAGGATAAGGGAAAGGTGGAAAAAACAGTAGTGTGGAACTAGTGGATGATGTGTGAATGTGGATGAACAAAGGGGAGGGAAAAAATGTGGAGAAAAAATGTGGAAAGAGAAATAAAATGAAGGGAAAATTTAAATAAATGAAAAGATGAGATAAAGAGAGGAGCGTGTGTTGTGTGGATTATGTAGTGTGTGGGGACTGGGATTGTGGAAGGGAGTTTTTAGTAGCAGAAGGGTGACAACCATTACCATTACGGTCAGTTTGTTTTGTGTAAAATTAGGTGTTGATGTTGCCCAGATCATCCTTTATGATTCTTGTGTCAAGAAAGCTAATGAATTGTAGTTCCGGTCTAGGGTGATTCAGTAGACGTGTGAATTCAGATAAGAAGGTTAGGGACCCATTCCATATGCAGAAAATGTCATCAATGAATCTGAGCGAGCATGTGGCATGTTGTTTAAAGTGCTCAAAGGGGTATATATATATTGTGAGGAATATGGATTAATATTTACTGTCAGTCATGTCCTCACACCCCCCATTTGCTGACAGACAGCAGAGGTAGGGAAATCCACAGGATTTCCCTGCTTCAAAGCCCCCAGCCCTGATTGTAATTTGATGCACCTCTTGGCATGATTCAGTGTACATGCAAAATAAGTTTCCACCCCCCCAGCCATCTGAGTGTCAGTGGGCCAGGAAGACGCCCCAGGGGGTCCAAGCTTCAAGGAGAAGTTCACACCTCTGTGCAGCAGTTGGGAGCCACCTTAATCTGCAGGTAAACCCCCCTGCTGTGGGTATCTGCTCTTGCCCCGGATCAATGAGACTTCCCAGAAATATTGGCACCTACCTCTCATAAGGAATTATGAAGCGCCTGGCCATCGCAGGCGCAAACCGGATACATATTTGTGTCCCGGTGGCCACGAGGTACGGTCTTTGTTTACTCGTATCCAGTCGGGGTAGGGAGATACCCATATCTCCCCATAGAAACCACATACTGGTACCAGGTTTGGGCTCTACTTGTAGCCGGAACCCAGGCAGGTCCATTAGTCCCAGAACCATCTCCCTGTGACCCTCTGGTCTGGAGCTATGAACCCTAAAGGGTTTTGTGTGTGATTTGCTGCCAGCCCAGAAGAGGGGGAGTGGACCCCCCCTGAGGCAGGGAGGGGATGGCCCGGCTACAGGTTAAAAGTCTGGTGCCAGCAAGTAGGCATGTCTTTCTCTGAAGAGGGGTCACATTCTACACATGTGTTTAGAGGGACCCAGGAAATAGCAGGAGATCACAGCCCTTCATGTGGACTCCAGCTCAGGACATCACAAGGAACTTTCATCATACTCGGTAACTGACTTTTACACTGCTTAACCCTGTTGTAACCATATCCCCTGTATCTGTAACCTCAGACCACTGTATATATTGTCTGTGTATAGTGTGTTATATCTAGTGTGCTCTTACAGCGATTAAATATATAATTTAATCTTGTGCTATCTTGTATCTTGATCACGAATCCCCACGTCCGTGTTTTGGCCTAGTTATAAGCTACCGCGGGTTGGTTTCTGACCCTATATAATCCCGTTAGCGGACCGGGCTTATATCAAACGAGAAACTGGTGGCAGTTACCCGAGCCGAGGGCGTGCTGTTTTCACTGCGGCAGTGAAAAGGCTCTCTCAGCTTGTTGCCTCTCTGTGCCCGCATAGACAGGAGGTGTGTGTGTAAACTATACCAGCCTGACCTTACGTGCTCCTCTGGAGGGCGTAACTTCACGTTTTTGGTAAACCCTGTGATCATACCAGGTCTCGTGAGCTTGACGTGGTTGAAGTCAGCGGGCACGAGGGGTGGTATTCATCACATATATGACTCCTCAAAGTGGCCCATGTACCCATTAGCATAAGGCAGGGCCACGTTCGTGCTCATGGCGGTCCCGCATGTCTGAAAATAGAAGGTGTCAGCATAAAGAAAGAAGTTGCCTCTTAGGACAATGTCAAGTAGTTCAAGGATTAGTTGAATTGTATTGTGATCACAGGTGGACTGTTCTAAGAGGGATTTTGTGGCAAAAATACATTTATCGTGTTCTATACTGGTGTATAGGCTATTAACGTCAAAGGTGACCAGGATACTGTCTGGTGTATTGGGTGTAAGGTCTCTTCGTTTTATTAGGAAATCGTTTGTGTCAAGGATATAGGATTTGGCTTTCCGGGTAAGGGGAGTGAGGATCTTCTCTTGAAAGATTGAGATGGGAGCTAAAATGGAGTCTGTAGAAGCAACTATGGGACGGCCTGGTGGTTTATATATAGACTCATGGATTTTGGGTAGAATGTACAGTACAGACCAAAGGTTTGGACACACCTTCTCATTCAAAGAGTTTTCTTTATTTTCATGACTATGAAAATTGTAGATTCACACTGAAGGCATCAAAACTATGAATTAACACATGTGGAATTATATACATAACAAAAAAGTGTGAAACAACTGAAAATATGTCATATTCTAGGGTCTTCAAAGTAGCCCCCTTTTGCTTTGATTACTGCTTTGCACACTCTTGGCATTCTCTTGATGAGCTTCAAGAGGTAGTCACCTGAAATGGTCTTCCAACAGTCTTGAAGGAGTTCCCAGAGATGCTTAGCACTTGTTGGCCCTTTTGCCTTCACTCTGCGGTCCAGCTCACCCCAAACCATCTCGATTGGGTTCAGGTCCGGTGACTGTGGAGGCCAGGTCATCTGGCGCAGCACCCCATCACTCTCCTTCATGGTCAAATAGCCCTTACACAGCCTGGAGGTGTGTTTGGGGTCATTGTCCTGTTGAAAAAAAAAATGGTCCAACTAAACGCAAACCGGATGGAATAGCATGCCGCTGCAAGATGCTGTGGTAGCTATGCTGATTCAGTATGCCTTCAATTTAGAATAAATCCCCAACAGTGTCACCAGCAAAGCACCCCCACACCATCACACCTCCTCCTCCATGCTTCACGGTGGAAACCAGGCATGCAGAGTTCATCCGTTCACCTTTTCTGCGTCGCACAAAGACACGGTGGTTGGAACCAAAGATCTCAAATTTCGACTCATCAGACCAAAGCACAGATTTCCACTGGTCTAATGTCCATTCCTTGTGTTCTTTAGCCCAAACAAGTCTCTTCTGCTTGTTGCCTGTCCTTAGCAGTGGTTTCCTAGCAGATATTCTACCATGAAGGCCCGATTCACACAGTCTCCTCTTAACAGTTGTTCTAGAGATGTGTCTGCTGCTAGAACTCTGTGTGGCATTGACCTGGTCTCTAATCTGAGCTGTTGTTAACCTGCGATTTCTGAAGCTGGTGACTCGGATGAACTTATTCTTCGCAGCAGAGGTGACTCTTGGTCTTCCTTTCCTGGGGCGGTCCGCATGTGAGCCAGTTTCTTTGTAGCGCTTGATGTTTTTTGTGACTGCACTTGGGGACACTTTCAAAGTTTTCCCAATTTTTCTGACTGACTGACCTTCATTTCTTAAAGTAATGATGGCCACTCGTTTTTCTTTACTTAGCTGCTTTTTTCTTGCCATAATACAAATTCTAACAGTCTATTCAGTAGGATTATCAGCTGTGTATCCACCTGACTTCTCCACAACGCAACTGATGGTCCCAACCCCAATTACAAACTGGATTCCAAAAAAGTTGGGACACTATACAAATCGTGAATGAAAACTGAATGCAATGATGTGGAGGTGCCAACTTCGAATATTTTATTCAGAATAGAACATAAATCACGGAACAAAAGTTTAAACTGAGAAAATTTACCATTTTAAGGGAAAAATATGTTGAATCAGAATTTCATGGTGTCAATAAATCCCAAAAAGTTGGGACAAGGCCATTTTCACCACTGTGTGGCATCTCCCCTTCTTCTTACAACACTCAACAGACGTCTGGGGACCGAGGAGACCAGTTTCTCAAGTTTAGAAATAGGAATGCTCTCCCATTCTTGTCTAATACAGGCCTCTAACTGTTCAATCATCTTGGGCCTTCTTTGTTGCACCTTCCGCTTTATGATGCGCCAAATGTTCTCTATAGGTGAAAGATCTGGACTGCAGACTGGCCATTTCAGTACCCGGATCCTTCTCCTACGCAGCCATGATGTTGTGATTGATGCAAAATGTGGTCTGGCATTATCTTGTTGAAAAATGCAGGGTCTTCCCTGAAATAGATGACGTCTGGATGGGAACATATGTTGTTCTAGAACCTGAATATATTTTTCTGCATTGATGGTGCCTTTCCAGACATGCAAGCTGCCCCAGAGATGCAGGCTTCTGAACTGAGCGTTGATAATAACTTGGGTTGTCTTTGTCCTTTTTGGTCCGGATGACATGGCGTCCCAGATTTCCAAAAAGAACTTCGAATTGTGACTCGTCTGACTACAGAACAGTCTTCCATTTTGCCACACTCCATTTTAAATGATCTTGTGGATCTTGCTTAGAAATTGTTTCTTCTTTGCACTGTAGAGTTTCAGCTGGCAACGGCGGATGGCACGGTGGATTGTGTTCACTGACAATGGTTTATGGAAGTATTCCTGAGCCCATTCTGTGATTTCCTTTACAGTAGCATTCCTGTTTGTGGTGCAGTGTTGTTTAAGGGCCCGGAGATCACGGGCATCCAGTATGGTTTTACGGCCTTGACCCTTACGCACAGAGATTGTTCCAGATTCTCTGAATCTTCGGATGATGTTATGCACAGTTGATGATGATAGATGCAAAGTCTTTGCAATTTTTCGCTGGGTAACACCTTTCTGATATTGCTCCACTATCTTTCTGCGCAACATTGTGTGAATTGGTGATCCTCTACCCATCTTGGCTTCTGAGAGACACTGCCACTCTGAGAAGCTCATTTTATACCCAATCATGTTGCCAATTGACCTAATTAGTGTTAATTGGTCTTCCAGCTCTTCGTTATGCTCAAATTTACTTTTTCCAGCCTCTTTGTCACGACTGGCGGTGGGGGAAACCCCCAGCCGTGCGGTACCCGGAGATGTTTGGTCGCTGCAAGACCACAGGATCAGGGAGCAGGTCACCTCCTAAAGTCTCCCTGATCTGACCCTAACTCCTAACCTGCATGGGCCGACCTTTAGGGTAGGAGGACCCATGCGCAGGAACCTCGGGTCCCTACTATCCCTCCGCAGGTCCCTAGGCTAGGAGCTGGATAGACTACCTGTTCCTCCAGAACACGGAGGAACAGGAGCCTAGAAAGGCCAAGCTGGAAATAAAGGGAATCCAATACCACTTATGGCAGTGGCAGGTATGTGGAACTTCAACCTCACCTACCTGCCACAAACACACCGCCCGGAACCCATGCAAAAGTGCTGTCTGTCTACAACAACAGAGAAGACAACAGCACACACCATACATCACACAGGGAACCAGGGAACCATAAGGTGCAACAAGCCAGCAACCACATACACATAAACATAACATCAGACAAGGTAACAAAGGTTTTACTAACAAGGTTTTATGACCAGAAGGATGGTCCTCACCAGGCAGATGGCGGAGACAGGAGGCTGCTCCAGCCAGCATGGCTGAGAGCAACCTACTGAAGCCTGCAAGAGACTCAGGCTATATAGGCCAAAAGGCCACACCCACCAGTCAACCACACCCAGTGACAACACACACACTGGGAAGGGAGTTAACCCTTCCTACACCACAGAAGGGAAAACACCAACTTAAAGGGGAATAGCACACACACTCACTCACCTGTCACCGCTGGCAACGGCATGCGTGGCCACCGTGTCCTGCAGAACAACCAGCAGGCAGAGACCCTGCCACCACATGCACAACACCAGACGTTGCCGCGGACAACCGCAGGTGAAGGGAGGTGTCCAAGTGCATACAACCTCGTGCACAACAAACAGACCAGGAAGTGCACACAAACACAGACGAAGGACGTGCACATCAAAACACGTTGCCAAGGGCAACCGCACGCATGCCTGTTATTCGCGGCAACCGCACCTGAGGCAAACCACTAAGTGCCCCCAGCTGCGGTTGCGACAACACCAGACCGCGGATAACTGCATGCGGCTCGCAAGGAGTCACGACCATGACCAGGGGTCGTGACACTCTTATTGCTACTTGTCCCAACTTTTGGGGGATTTGTTGACACTGTGAAAATTTGAATCAACGTATTTTTCCTTTAAAATGATACATTTACTCGGATTAAACGTTTGATCTGTCATCTACGTTCTATTACAAATAAAATATTGACATTTGCCATCTCCACATCATTGCATTCAGTTTTTATTCACAATTTGTTTACTGTCCCAACTTTTTGGGAATCCAGTTTGTATAAGGCAAGAAATCCCACTTATTAAACCTGACAGGGCACACCTGTGAAGTGAAAACCATTTCAGGTAATGGCATCAATAGGGTGTCTCACCTATTTTATTTAGGTCGATTTAAATCACCTTTGGAATTTGGGTTGGTTGATGCTTCACCATTAGATTTATTCATGTATGCACGTTTGAAACACGTATTTGAAGCCTCTAGGAATAGGGGCCGTATATTTCCACAAGAGAATATTTTTTGGGATTATTGTGACGCTCAGAAGGACCAGAAGGTGAAACTATCTCGATTATATGCTAAACTCCGAATGGCACTGGCTACTGTAACACCTTTTAAGGCCCCAGGTAAATGGGAGCAAGAGTTGAATTGCCCCTCTTTACAGTGGCCCACTATCTACAGGAATGTGAGAAAGGCGTCAGTATCCAGTGCTCATAGATTGATCCAATTTAAGATTCTTCATAGACTGTATTATACACCCAAAACCCAAGGAAAGTTCCCCCAAAATAGGGATCGGGACTGTTGTTGCCCTAAATGTGGTTATGTGAACGCTGATTTTGCACATATGCTTTGGAGTTGTAGTAAAATAAGAAAATATTGGGAAGAGGTTTTCTTTGCTTTACAAAAGGAATCCTCTATGAATTATAATCCGGGGATCCTGATAGTGATCTTCGGAGACTATACTTCGGAAACGGAAGTTCCCCATCAGGTTAGGCGGATTTGGATGAGGGGATTGATGGTAGCGAAAGCTATAGTGGTCAGGTATTGGGGCTCTGCTTCCCAGCCCTCGTCTAAGGAGTGGGGTGCATACCTTCAACAAATTAAAATTTACGAGGATAGTGAAAGGAATCGAAAAAAAAGTTGGAGTTCTTGTTCCAACTGAAAATCATTAGGCTGTGGTGTTGGAAAAAAGGTGAGGCCCTTTTGTAATGTATTGAGTTCAGTAGGTGTGACAGTGTGGGAAGAAATGTTATTAACTAAATTACAGGTCCTACCTGCGAGCGGGTCTGGATCCGGGAGTCTGGATTGGTGTCTTGACTTCTTGCGGCCCCTCCTCGTTTTTCCTCGGTTTCGTCAGCGGCCTTGCTGTCCTAAAAAACGCTGGTTGGGATGTGGGTAAGAGCTGTCACCGTGGGATCTATGGTGGGAGTGTTGTCTGCGTGTGGGATTCAAGAGTGGATTCGTGTTGTCTTTCCATCTGTAAAAGCGGTCGTTGGTGTAGTCTTCTGTGTCCCTCAGGAATTTGTCGCATTTTCTTTTTTCTGTATTCTTCCGGAAGTCCGTGAGTGATTTGTCAAGCTTAGTTTTGGATTCAAGCCATTCAGTGTTGGACAGAATGGATGTTAGTTGATGTTCTATCGCGTCATTCTTGGTTTGCAGGTCGTTGGCCGATTTCTGTAGAAATTTGATGGTTAGTATCATCAAGTCAAGAGAACATTTGTTTAATATCCTCTGGAACTTGTTGCAATAATCAGGATCGTCATGGAATAGAGTGCGTCTGAGGTTGCTTCTGAGGCCATGTGGGATGCTGTGATATTCAGCTAAGGTTGCACTATGAAGCTCATGTGCAATTCGCTTCCTAGTAATCTTTTCAGATTCACAGAGTTTTAAATCCTGTGATGGAATGTGCAGGAATTCTCGTGCTGCCATCACTTCCGACAGAATGGTTGAAGCCACATTTTCATTGTATGAGAAGGTATCGGTGGACATCTGTGGTGTTGCAGAACCCAGTGGGGTATGTTGAAGTAGATTTTTAGTGTTGCACTTGTTGTCCAGAATTTCTAGCAGAGTTTATGTATCATAATTTTAATGCATTAATAACTCAGTGATGGAATACACTTCTAGATTATTAACCAGTAATCCTTACAGGAAGTAAGGGCCTTTTTAATTATTTATAGCACCTGTGTAATATGTTCTCAAAGCATGAAGCAATCTCAGCAATAGTATTAATTTTAGTTTGATAGCACATTTATAAATGTTCCTAACGCTAACAAAGAATAATAATAGTAATAATATTAAATATTGTAACATCAAGATTAGTGATGAGCCAAGTTCCTAGAAATTCGATTTGTGTCAGATTCAACTGAATAGGGCATCTAATTTGATCTTGTCACAAATTGATACAACCAGAATCGAAAGCTATGGATGGCCTTCTCGTTCTCTCTCCCTCTCTATTTATCTATTTCTGACATAAAATCTAAATGCGGACGCAGCATGGCTACAGTGTGTAATTTTTGTCTTATAAGACAAGTTTAGTTTAAAATTGTATATTACTTGACTTTAAAAGGGAATGTGTCATAAGAAAATGACCTATTGTTTAAATCACATTTTTATGTTTAACATATTTTGAAATAATTTTTGGTGATTTTTTTTTTTTAATTTTACATGCCAATATCTATACTTAACCCTTTCCCGATATGTGACGTACTATTACGTCACATGTCAGGTCTTCAAAATGGCGCCGTAGCAACCGGGTGCCTGCTGTTTCTTACAGCAGACAGCCACAGCTAATGTCCACAACTGGTGGTAATGCCAATCATGGACATTTAACCCCTCATATGCGGTGGTCAAACCTGACCATGGCATCTGAGCGTGCTGAAAACTGAAAGCGCGCGCTTCCAGTCATGCTC